>NC_134924.1:12400000-13136612 GCF_051014615.1 Bombus vancouverensis nearcticus
GGTGGTGACCCTAACCTCGCATACTCGTCTGATCGAATGAACGTGAGATCACTACCCGTATCCACTAGTGCCACAAACCTACAATCATCTATCGCCACTTCCTTCACATACTTCCCCTTTTCGGATCATGACACTACGCAAGTCTCTTTCGGTTGTGCCGTACACCTCGCTGCAATATGTCCAAATCCGCTGCACTTGAAACACCTAACACCTTCTCCCCTCTCCGGACACTTAACACTTAGATGATCCTCACTACCGCAAATGAAGCATCTTCTTTTCTTCATTGCATCTACAGATTGACTGGGCTTCCCGTTCTTCTGGGTTTTAGCCGACTTCACAATCGACCTTGCTCTGCGACTCTTCTGCTCTTCGTACATCACTAACCTCTTCCTCAACCCTTTGATTGACGTAGCGCCATACAATACAGCCTTATTGTTCTCGTCGTCTATTATTCCATCCACTATGTATTCCACCTTTGCTTCCTCCTCCATGTCCACATGGCTAGCTATTTCGAGCATACGGTACATGTAAGCCAAACATGCTTCATCACTCTCCTTTTTTGTTTCTTCAAGTTTCTGATGAACTTGCCTACTGTTGACTTTCCTCGAAAATTCTTTCACTAGCCCCCTCTTCAACTCATGCCAAGTCCTGGCATGACACTCGAAGCTCGCAAATATTTTCGCTGATCCCTTCAGCAGCTTCCTCGCGTAGACTGCCTTCTGCCCATCCGACCACATGCACGTATCAGCGACTTCCTCGAACGACTCGAACCATCGTTCGACATTTTCACCTCTGTTGCCACTAAACGACTCTAATGCATCTTCGACGTCTCTAAAACTCAGTGTCGAACCAACACATGCCCTTCGACAACATTCGTCACGGTCCTGATGCACCCTTCGCGTATCTCTCTTGTATTCTCTTGCGTCTTTCTTGTCATCTTCATCCTCACTTTCGTCGTCGCTTTCCTCTTCCGACGATATGTCGTTACCATCCATGGCCGCTCGTAGCCGTGCGCGTAATTCTACTTTTCTTCCCGTCGTTTTTAAACCCAAACTAGCGAGGCGCTCCTTCAACTCCTTCGTATTCATTTTCTCAACATCCTCATCTTCGTTGCAATCACGCTCAGCTCTCTGTACACTTTCTAAATCTCGTTGACCGGTTAGCTCTTCACCGCCCGTCGATCCCTTACGATACGATTGTCCAGCCCTACACGCCCGATTCAGCCTTGCAATCAGCACTGACCTCGCACCCGATATAGGGAGGTTCATTCGCGCGAGCTTATTCCTCAGCTCCTCCAGCGTCGAACCCTCTTCACTCGACAATCGTTCGTCCTCGACGTTTGCCATTTTTCACACTGCATAAACTTAAATAGTCAACGATATCGTCTTTTACCGCACCGCGTACCGGTAAATTCACAACTAGCTCGAATAGCTCTGTTAAACCGTTTCGTTTTCTGTCTTGTCCAATCCCGGACTAGCCCCCAAAAATATGTAATATCGTGATGTAATATGTTTACAAAGAGTGGACAATAGAGATGTTAATCAGACAGAAAAGACGATTGTGGCTTAACTTGAACTATTCATACCAAACGTACAGAAAACAGCGCAATCCACACTCTCTCGGCAACGCCACTCGCAACCTCCGTCTCCGCTCAACTCGCACTCGGCTTCTCGACTGACCCTTACTGGCCGTTGTCGCATTCTGTTGTCCTTTTCCTAGGCCCACCGCACACGTGTTCCGCAGACGCTCGTGGCCAGGGTCACGTAGGTCTTTTCCACCAAATTATGCCCTTGAAAAGACCGATGACACATTGATGGGCCCGACGGCGCCTCGGCTCTCGCGACATTGTTCATAGTTCGCCCGATATTTCCCAGGCCTTTCGTCCACGATACTACATTAATTTACGAAGCTTATGATTTAATACTTGAAGCACTTGAGATAAAAGAGGATAATTGGGCTGCACACAAATGGGCATCGATTCTTCTTAATTCTAAGACTCTTTATGAAGGAGTAAAAGCACAAATAAAAGAGTCATATAATATTAAGAAACATATGCTGGTATATTTCATGATAATATATTAATATATATATATATATATATATATATATATATATACTTATAAATATTTCATTCCCTGACACAATGTCAAGCAATTGTATCGAATATGTTTAATGTCGCAGAGAGCAATGGAACTAAATCCAAAAGAACCAACACTTATGTACATGCTTGGTACTTGGTGCTATCAAGTTGCTGATTTAACATGGTATCAAAGAAAAATTGCATCTGTAATATTTGGAGAACCGCCATCTTCATCATTCGAGGAAGCTCTAAAATATTTTGAAACTGCAGAGGAAATTGATCCCAATTTCTATAGTCAAAATTTATTAATGTTGGGAAAAACCTACTTAAAATTAAATCAGAAAGAGCTAGCTACGAAATATTTAAAAATGGCCCTTGATTATCCTGCAAAGAACGAAGATGATCGAGATGCTAAACAGGAAGCGCAGAAGTTGTTAAAGAAATTTTAACAAACTGGACAGAAGTTATAATCTATTATATGATAAATTGGAATTGAAGGGATAGAAGGGATAAAGAAAAATTTAGAATCTATCTTTTAAGTAGAAGTATAAAATTTATTTACTATAATGTACAATACAACTTATGTGTGATGAGCCTGTTATACACAACATCTATTTACAGTTCCCAAGTAAAGTAAGTAGTAGTTCCCATATAAAGTAGTTCCCAAGTCTAATTAGTTTAGCGATCAGGAGAGTATTCTTCTTCTTCTTCTTCTTCTTCTTTTTCTTGTTCATCTTCATTCCTATTCCTGTGACGCCTCAGAACTGCTTCTGCTTGCAACCTGGTGAGCAACTGGAGATATGGACGCATTGCTGGGCTGCCTGATCTTCGGCCCGTACTTCCCGTCAGATGGTATAAAAGGTAGCGATGCAGGCCAAATTCCGAGATGAATTCACCACATGGGCAAATAAAGCTCACCATAACGTAATTCGGTGGTAAACTGTCTCGAGATTGTGTTCTGATGTGCAAGCTATTGTAACCAAGCGGGCACTCTCCCATCGTTTTGCTATAAGGCACGATCTGGAAAAATAAAATTAAGATAGGTAAATAAAAAATAAATAAATAATAAATAAAGAAATAAAATAAATAATTTCAAACAAATTGTTTGAAAAATCAGTGGAAGAAACGATTTGAAGGAAATAAAATACTTACTGCTCCAAGTGTGGTGAAGATGTATAAGGACGCTTTCAATCGCGAAGCGCTTCCAAACGTGAAGAACTTTCGAACTCGAAGTACTTCCAAATGCGAAGAAGAATCTGGAAAAATGAAATTAAGATAGATAAATAAAAAATAAATAAATAATAAATAAAGAAATAAAATAAATAATTTCAAACAAATTGTTTGAAAAATCAGTGGAAGAAACGATTTGAAGGAAATAAAATACTTACTGCTCCAAGTGTGGTGAAGATGTATAAGGACTCTTTCAATCGCGAAGCGCTTCCAAACACGAAGAACTTTCGAACGTCGAGAATTTTCAAACGTCAAGAACTTCGAAGCGTCAAGAACTTTCAAACGTTCTGTTCGATAGATCGAATTGGGAATGCGATCTCCGAGCTAGTTGTCGAGCTAATATAGACGCCACTTCCCTTCATGTTTGCCCCCACTGCGTGGGTTAAGACTTTTAAGGGGGCCCCCTAATTAACAGGCAGGTAAAGCCTAAGCAGTTGTTCATTTGTTTGGTGTATGAAACACGGTTTAAAGGACCGACGGATTGTGCTTCAGGTATGCGAAACCTTCTTAATTACGGAAAGTCCGAGAATGCTTCTGAGAATATACAATGACAACAGAGTTGGAGGAAAGTGCGATTCTAATTTATTATTGCCCCTTTAATGAGGGTCATAACACCGGTCCGCACCTTTGTTAGACGGAGCACCCGTCCCGTTGACCGTGGCTACGTTGGGCGGCAGGCTGTCGCCCCGAGCCAAAGCTCACCGTCACTAATCCCGAACAGTTACCATCGGCTTGGATAACTGCGATTGTTTCATTACGGCTATAGTAGACTCTAGATTACAATGTAAGGAGGTTAGGAGGGGCCCCGGCGTCCTTTCGTCTCCGACATATTGAAACATTGAACGATACATCTACCATCGCCTTATTATTTCTTATGCATTAATTACACAGTCGTCGTATTAAGTATATAGTAAGTACAGCAGAGAAATATTTGATCGATATAGTAGTCGGTCGCTTGAGCTATCCCGATGATTATATTGTAAATATCGTTGGCTTTGAATATATTTTATCATCAAGGGACAGCTTCTTATTGTCGGTATTTGGCGGAGGGTTACGATGACGAGTGGTAAACTCCTTCTAGGTAGGTTCAGGGAGAGGACAAGAGGTAGCTATATAATTCAAAAGCATTAATAGTTCCCGTTTTCCTTCTGCTTGAAAGAATGATTTATTGTCATTAGCCGATTTTGCGAAAATTTGTTGAAAAATTTGCGGCTAATTTTCCCTTCAAAGTGTTCCAAAAAAGTGAAAAATTGAAATTTCGAAAAACCCTCCCAGCGTTACCTGGGGAAAACTGTTACCTAACGAATGAACTTTGAGTTTTTGATTTCAGATGATTCAGCACCAAGTTATGAGCAATTCTACTTTTTTCCGAGACACGTCCGAATAATTACTGCCATTGCCGCATTTTTTAATATTTCTCCGTGAAAATTTTATACAATATTCTTCGAATGTCATACTTTAATGTACTATTGGTTTTAATAAAGAGTATCTACAGCCAATCTACCTAAAAAGTTTTGATAAATTCCCATATATCGCGTTATTTCTGTTCGTACTATACCAGGATGGACGGCATTCACTGTAACACCAGTTCCTATATGACATAAAAAATAATGCTTTATCGATTGCATTATTTATTCAAAAATAAATTTTATTTTCTGTTAAAATGACAAAACCTTTCAATTTATTTGCCAATTCCTTTGTAAATAGAATATTAGCTAATTTGTTCTGTGCATATGCTTCGCCAGGCTCATAGGTTTTCTCATTATTCAAATCGTCGAATGTAATTTTGCCACGCTTGTGTGCACTACTTGAAACATTTACAATCCTTGATGGTGCAGAATCTTTTAAAGTGTCTAACAATAAATTTGTTAGTAAAAAGTGTCCTATATGATTCACACCAAATTGCAATTCAATTCCTTCTTGGGTATACATCTTAGGACATCTCATTACTCCTGCATTATTTATAAGAATGTGAAGCTTTCTTTTCTTGTGTTCTACAATGGAAACAGATAATACAAATTATGCTATAGACCTATTGATTTAGATATAATAAGTTCAGGAAGAATTTCTTCCCAATGTAGTATTCAAAAATAGACGAACACTTTATACATATAACAAAGCTATGTTATTTCATTTCATTTCATACTCTAACATAGGATATGGTATATACCTTTCTTAAATTGCTCTGCAAAATCCCTAATACTTTTTTGAGATGCTAGATCACATGGTCTACAATAAACATATTTATTCCTACTTTCTACTACTATGTCACGGCGTGTCTAAAAAAATGATGATTAATTTTATAAGGTTTTGAAACAGCCGCAAACATTTTTCTAAATAAATAAAACTGCACCAATAATTAACGGCAATTTTTTAGAAATAATCAATAGCATTAATTATCAATAATTTAGTAAAACATTGTACGAGTTGTTTTTTCCTTCAAGTAATATACAATGTAAACGGCATAACTGAATTTGTAACAATTCAATCATGAAACAAATATACAATAGATTTTGATAATATTGATTAAAATGCAATAGTCCATTTCTATATATTATAATTTTTCTTAGTTTATTGTCATTGTTAATTTATATTATTTTAATCATAATTAATCATAATTCATCATAATTAATTCAGATTCTGTTTCGAATACATGTCAAGTCATGGATATTGGATGATTCAAAATAAAGAGCGAAATTTAATACTCAGAAACGTGTAATGTATTTATCGCAAATATAAAATTCTATACTTTATATTTTATATAATTGATCGTATTTGATCGTATCAGACAGTAACAGAAAATAGATGAAGACACACACACACGCGCGCACACAACATCTTTACGATAAATCGAATTGAAAATATCGAGTTTTCAGTATCGAATCTGTCAATGCTGTTAATGTTTGTGTACTTTATTCGATTCTCATCTGACGTGGAATTTCTAATTTTGCTGTCAGAATTACATCTGTCATAATTAATCAAATCTGAACACGTTGTATATTGTACAAATTTTTTATTTTTTTCTGTAAATACTATAATTTAATATGTCGTTACGGAGAGCGTTATTCGTTATCAGAGATATAAAAGTATTACAAAGAACGCTTATTCATACAAGATTTCAATCCTCACGAAAGGTTTGGAATTATATCTAAGCACGATTTTATTTTTTATTACTTTTCTATTATTGCATAAGATTTTTAAACTTCGTTGCAACCAGAGAAATTTTCTAATTTTAGTCGATATTAGCTTTAACTTGATAATCTGACCGCTTGCAAATTGTAAGTGTAATGTTAATATTAATGATCTATAAATTTTAATATATTATACAAAATTATTCAATTAGTTTTCATTATTAGAGCAGCAATCAGTACATGTTAACAACAAAATTATGTACCATATCGTCGTTCACTGCTATGGGTATTTGGGGTCTTACAAAAAAGAGAGGTGACAACGAAGCAATCATAACTACAAAAGAAGTTCTAATAGCAAAAGCCGATGCATTATACGAGCAAGAACAATACCAGGAAATACATGACCTTCTAATAAATTATAAAGTAATGACATTATGTATATCACTTATAAATGTAGATAATAAAATTGAATATTTTTATAGGATAGCGGTGATATTGAAATTATATGGCGTTTGTGTAGAGCAATGTATAAATTGTCTAAAATTGTGAGTGAAGTGGATGGAAAGAAATTAATTTTCGAAGCTTATGATTTAATACTTGAAGCACTTGAGATAAAAGAGGATAATTGGGCTGCACACAAATGGGCATCGATTCTTCTTAATTCTAAGACTCTTTATGAAGGAGTAAAAGCACAAATAAAAGAGTCATATAATATTAAGAAACATATGCTGGTATATTTCATGATAATATATTAATATATATATATATATACTTATAAATATTTCATTCCCTGACACAATGTCAAGCAATTGTATCGAATATGTTTAATGTCGCAGAGAGCAATGGAACTAAATCCAAAAGAACCAACACTTATGTACATGCTTGGTACTTGGTGCTATCAAGTTGCTGATTTAACATGGTATCAAAGAAAAATTGCATCTGTAATATTTGGAGAACCGCCATCTTCATCATTCGAGGAAGCTCTAAAATATTTTGAAACTGCAGAGAAAATTGATCCCAATTTCTATAGTCAAAATTTATTAATGTTGGGAAAAACCTACTTAAAATTAAATCAAAAAGAGCTAGCTACGAAATATTTAAAAATGGCCCTTGATTATCCTGCAAAGAACGAAGATGATCGAGATGCTAAACAGGAAGCGCAGAAGTTGTTAAAGAAATTTTAACAAACTGGACAGAAGTTATAATCTATTATATGATAAATTGGAATTGAAGGGATAGAAGGGATAAAGAAAAATTTAGAATCTATCTTTTAAGTAGAAGTATAAAATTTATTTACTATAATGTACAATACAACTTATGTGTGATGAGCCTGTTATACACAACATCTATTTACAGTTCCCAAGTAAAGTAAGTAGTAGTTCCCATATAAAGTAGTTCCCAAGTCTAATTAGTTTAGCGATCAGGAGAGTATTCTTCTTCTCCTTCTTCTTTTTCTTGTTCATCTTCATTCCTATTCCTGCGAAGCCTCTGAATTGCTTCTGCTTGCAAGCTGGCGAGCAACTGGAGATATGGACGTGTTCGATGGTTGCCTGGTCTTCGCCCCGTCCTTCCCGTCAGATGGTATAAAAGGTAGCGATGCAGGCCAAATTCCGAGATGAATTGACCACATGGGCAAATAAAGGTCAGCATAACGTAATTCCGTGGAAAATTGTCTCGAGATTGTCTTCTGATGTGCAAGCTATTGTAACCAAGCGGGCACTCTCCCATCCTTTTGTTATAAGGCACGATCTGGAAAAATAAAATTAAGATAGGTAAATAAAAGATAAATAAATAATAAATAAAGAAATAAAATAAATAATTTCAAACAAATTGTTTGAAAAATCAGTGGAAGAAACGATTTGAAGGAAATAAAATACTTACTGCTCCAAGTGTGGTGAAGATGTATAAGGACTCTTTCAATCGCGAAGCGCTTCCAAACACGAAGAACTTTCGAACGTCGAGAATTTTCAAACGTCAAGAACTTCGAAGCGTCAAGAACTTTCAAACGTTCTGTTCGATAGTCGAATTGGGAATGTGATCTCCGAGCTAGTTGTCGAGCTTATATAGTCGCCACTTCCCTTCATGTTTGCCACCACTGCGTGGGTTAAGACTTTTAAGGGGGCCCCCTAATTAACAGGCTTGTAAAGCCTAAGCAGTTGTTCATTTGTTTGGTGTATGAAATACGGTTTAAGGGACAGACGGATTGTGCATCAGGTATTCGAAACCTTCTTAATTCTGAAAAGTCCAAGAATGCTTCTGAGAATATACAATCATAACAGAGTTGGAGGAAAGTGTGATTCTAATTTATTATTAGTCGTCGAGTAGGAAGCGAATACATTGCTTTTTTTTTTTAAATTTACGCTCTTTAATAAATAATAATTTATGTGTTACCTCTATATGAGTTACATGGTTATCACCACTGGGCTATTAGAGCAATAATCGTCTCGGGTGGTAGTTTATGTTCTGTGTTTACATTCATAGAAGTTCGATAATATTATAATTATGAGTTATTCGAAGTACATATACCGCTTAAATATATTCGAAAGAATGATATACTTTATACAGAATTATATATTGAAACATTGAACGATACATCTACCATCGCTTTATTATTTCTTACGCATTAATTACACAGTCGTCGTATTAAGTATATAGTAAGTACAGCAGAGAAGTATTTGATCGATATAGTTGTCGGTCGCTTGAGCTATTCCGATGATTATATTGCAAATATCGTTGGCTTTGAATATATTTTATCATCAAGGGACAGCTTCTTATTGTTGGTATTTGGCGGAGGGTAACGATGTTGAGTGGTAAACTCCTTCTAGGTAGGTTCAGGGAGAGGACAAGAGGTAGCTATATAATTCAAAAGCATTAATTGTTTTTCTTCTGCTTTAAAGAATGATTTATTGTCATTAGCCGATTTTGCGAAAATTTGTTGAAAAATTTGCGGCTAATTTTCCCTTCAAAGTGTTTCAAAAAAGTGAAAAATTGAAATTTCGAAAAACTCGCCCAGCGTTACCTGGGGAAAACTGTTACCTAACGAATGAACTTTGATTTTTTTATTTCAGATGATCCAGCATCAAGTTATGAGCAATTCTACTTTTTTCCGAGACACGTCCGAATAATTACTGCCATTGCCGTAGTTTTTAATATTTCTCCGTGAAAATTTTATACAATATTCTTCGAATGTCATACTTTAATGTACTATTGGTTTTAATAAAAAGATTTTAACTGTGTCGTCACAAATAATTCACGAAAACATGCCGTATTTTTGTACGAATTAACCTTAGCCCCCCCCCCCTTAATACGAGTTTTGCTTATGGAATTAAGTTGTAGAAAATAGCGGCAGTAATTGATCAATGCGAGTATCGAAAATTGAATTTCAATTTCGATGCTCCCGGATTCATTAATTATTTAAATTTTTTAACAATTAATTTGAATATAAAATAAACTAGATCTTTATCCTTTTCTATTGCTTAAGATATTTTTATTCCTTTTTATTTCAACCGTGTTATTATTTTCAACATATTACTTCAATTTTCAACGTGTATGGTTGAATAAGTTGTTGGACAAATAATCGAAGTTATCTTAATTATTCGCGTATAATTAATATTATGAAATCGGTTCATTCAGTTTCTTTTATATCGTTTCAAAACGGGTAACTCAAGCTCTTCGAATTTTTCAAAGCTATCCCTTATTAAACGTTCGACAGTTCGCCATTCACCTTATCGCATTTTATCGCTTATTATCATGAATATAGAGAGTGAATATCGTCTCTACAATTACGCACTATCGACTATCACATTAAATAACGAGAGCTTTAGAAAAATTGAATTTAATCGTGTATCTATCGTCGTCTTAAGCATACAAGTCGATTAAATTAAGCAGGAAAAGAAACGCTTTGTCGAGTACCGTCATTACGCTCGTTAACTTTACAGGAACAGCATGTTGAGGTCGATGTTGAATAATTTCCGACGAAATGCAACAAAGTTCGCGGATATATCGATGTAGAGAAACTCTCGTCGCCATTTCTTATGTCTACTACATATATTTACATGGTTAAAATCGCCAATACGTTCGAAATACGTTTATTTGCACGTGTACTCCTCGGTACGCTCTGTGCACGTTTCACAATGCACGCGGCAGCACCAGTGAAATTTGCATCTGCACTGCCACGTTCTTGTGAATTGATGTGTGTTGTAGCCGCGACCACAGCACATTAGATCGCATCCGTCCGTACCTAAAACATCAATCGTTTTTACGATCATCTAAATTTAAGATATTGGAAACTACGAAGCTTTTCGTTAAATAGCTTGCAATAAAAGGATGGGACATCGAATATCGTAGATACGTCACCTTTGCTAGTACGATTGCAATATCTGCCTTGGGTTCCTAGACTACCTTGCGCCAAATCTGGCTCGCAATAATTAGGCGAGGGTTGTAAAAATACAAGGTCGCTTCTCTTTGGAATCCTTTTCTGTCCCACGCTCGAACCCCCGCTTGACTTTGTCCTTTTTAATACCAAGTGTGGCCTCCTCGGTTTCGTTGCTTTCTTTGGGGGTTGTCGATCGTGTCGAGTCTTTCCAACGTCGTTTGGTTTTCCCTGAGTTTTCGCGTCGTTCCCCAAGATCGGCACTATTTCAGCCGACGTTGAATGCAACGTATCTAGACTCTACGAGAACGATAAAAAACGATAAAATTATTACTCGTGCAAGTAGTTTACGAATTATTATGCTACATTCGAAAGTTTATTGTCACGCGCTTCGTAAGATCCATAAATACGCAGGTAGTAGGATTAGGATCGCATTCTACTCGTTATGCCCGCATACATTGTCCTGTTTGCTATTGTTTTTGAAAACACGTTTACAGTCGGTACATCTATAAATAGAAATTCTTTTCTTAATCTTTTCCAAACATAATTCCTAATCTCAAACAATTTCGCCGTAAGAAAATGTTAGCTAACCGAACGTATAATAAGATTCAACTCGTATCTGTAAGAGTTGTGCAATTTAATTTTCGATATCGATAACAAATATTAAAAAACGTAAATTATCATTGAAAGCGTAACATTATTTCCATGGTCGCCAATAATTTAGTAACTACGTAAAAGAATGTTAACCTATCCTTAACGAATCGCTTTCTATATTCTCGCAGAAAATTTGTATTTTTGCCACGCGCTAACCGCGTATTAACTCTATATATTCATGCAACATAGTGGAAAAATAGGCGTATCATACGTGGCGACGTAATCGTTTAGCGTTGCAATCGTCTATAGAATATGATCATACGTTACGTCCTGGCAACGTCGACCCACTTTTACAGAAATTACCTGCATCGTAGGGGGTGGCGGTGGGGTAATCGCTATCACGGGCCTGGCTCTGTAATACTTTTTCATCAGTGCATCGCCGATCTGACGAAAACTAGGCAAGGTTCGCCAGCAGGTTCTCACGGTGCAAGAACCGGACACGCCGTGACATTTGCACTCTGTTTGCAGCAGAGCTTTAACTATCTGCAATGAAACAATATTCGCGCAATTCAGCATCTAATCCATGCCATTTATAGCAGTATAATTTCAAATTTCTATCTTTCCTACTATGTTAACGATCGTTTAACGATCTTTAAATTACGTTGTTAAGTTAAGTTACGTTAAGTAATCGGGAAAATACGAGCACGTACTTCCGTGATTCGTTCTACGTTACATTTATCATTTTCATATCGTAATTCTATCGTTCTCGTGCTATTCGTCGATCGTAGTCCGTAGTAGCTGCTGCTCCAACGATATCCTACGAAAGGGTTGAAACGCTACATCTTTGTACAAACTGCTACATTCGTCACAGTGAAGCAACCGCTACGATTACCGACGAACTACGATTTTGCAAAAAGTGCGAAACTCTTCTCTCGCGATTAGAACACGTGCGCACCATGTTCGAACTGTTCGATGCACGCGTTTCTCCGTCTCTTCGCAGATCGCGCGTCCGACGATCGACGCGTATGCTCAGAAAACTGGTTTACATTTCGAATTATCGGGAGACGATGAGGGGCGGGTGCAGAGGTGGGTTGAAAAAAATCGTCTGCAGCATAAAGTATGCGGCGCGGCGAAGCGATCGACGTTAAGAATAAATCGTTAGCAGGCGCGCGTCCGTACACGCGTGTACAGATCGTACGCGGAGGGCAGCCACACGATATACGCGAGTTTTTATCGCCGCCTCGATAATAAAGCCCATCGAGGAAGACGAAAGCTCCGGCAACTTTCCCCAATTAAGCCTCGCCATTTACGCGTTCTACCTGCCGCACGGAATTCGATCCTTTCCCGCAAACCTTAATTTTAACTTTAACCCCGTTTACGAATATACGTTTTATTCTCGAATTCCCGAACAATGATTTTTCTGACGCGAGAAAATCGAACGACTAGATCAACGCTGGAATTTTGACAACTTTGTTCAACCTAGGATTGGCTATGTTGTTAACGATCACCGTTAAATACCCTTCCGATCGTATTAGATAATCTTTCGA
The DNA here is from genome assembly GCF_051014615.1 of Bombus vancouverensis nearcticus. Taxonomy (NCBI): domain Eukaryota; kingdom Metazoa; phylum Arthropoda; class Insecta; order Hymenoptera; family Apidae; genus Bombus; species Bombus vancouverensis. The sequence continues at coordinate 12,412,955 of NC_134924.1, forward strand.
TCGGTTTTCACGGAACCAATATTTTAGTTAACGAACGAATCTTTCAAGCAACGAAGAAGTTTCATTTTCGTATATTTTCAAAAGGTTCAAGGGTCAAACAACCCTAACATCGTACAAGGAATTTCCCATTACGCAACAATTATCCTGTTGTAAAGGACGGCCCTCGTAAATCTCAACATCTTCGTAAATTCCACATCTATCGACCCTTGACCCTTATTTGTGTATCCCCATTCTCTTATACGAAATATTGTCAAACTCTATCCCGAGTCACTGGAACTAGGGAAATTCAGCGAAGACAATAACGAAATGCAATACACCTTTTCTATCTGTTTCGTCTAGAATTTACATAGTTTGCCGACTTCGTACTGTATCGATATGGAGGCACTTTGTTCGCTGAAAGGTATTTATCATACGGCATCTTTCTTTGTTAAAATTTTCAAGATCTAGATTAATAATTACGATTGTTTCGATCGTATGATATCTTCGAATAGCGAGAGAGATACACAAGTTATTGAAAGATATATATAAAGGCAATTAGGCAAAAGGGCGTCCACCCCTTTACCAGATGGCACGCAAATATAGTGTGAAAGCAGGGAGTTTTCGATGGCCCCTTCAAGTTTTTCTTCGATATTTTAGATTTGGCAGCAATAAACGCGTGGATATTACGCAAAGAGTGCACCAGACCGAAAATATCCAGAAAAGAATTCATATTTTGTTTAGCCGAGGAATTAGCTGGAGAAAACAAGGTTTCTGTCACCTTCGACGTCAGAAGTGCGAAAAAGTTACCAAGTGGGTTATTGCAAAAAAAATAGAAGTAATAATTATTGTATATATCACAAATGCACAAACGTTCGGTATATTTGCAAAAAATGTGCTCAATAGATACGATTACCCTGTACCGTTAATGCTATTGTTATTTTTTTTAGTGATAATTTAAAAAAAAGACTTTTTATTTATTGATAATTTATTAATAATTTATTTAAACGCGAAACCTAATGTCGTTCCTTTCAGACTTAATTTGAATAAATCGATTTTTTAAAGAAAAATGCTTATTTTCGTTTACCCGTCAATTTGACGGGTGCTCGTAGAGATAGGTATACACGAAACGCTCGTAAACCTAGTGTTAACAAAATTTCCGTTACTTTTTGCGCGTTAAAAGGAATGAATCATTAACGGGTGACTGGCATTACTCACCTTCCGTCCTGCTTTATTGTTATGAAGGTTCATCAGGCTCCTCGCGTCACCCTCGACTTCCCTCGCGTCCAGAAACCTACGCGCGAACCTAACATTAAATTATAATATTAAAATCCATGCGTGTATAACAACTGTCGTGACGTACAGCGTCATAGAGGTTTTACACGCACGTGACACGTGCAAAGGGAACCGACTACGAATTCATTACGGATCGAGATAATGATCCTTACCTCATCCCGTAGGTGACGTCCGCGCTGCAACCGCCCCATTCCCAGCCATTTGCCGGCAACTCCTTCCTCGTCCTGTAAAAAAGAACACCCGAACTTTGACGAACAAGCGTTCCATTAAATTGGAAATTAGGTAACTGCACGTCGAAAAATTTCTGCGTCGTTCTGCGTGAAATTTTTACGAGAGAGCTTCGCGTTATCGCCGTATGTAACTTTTGTGTTTCTATTCGAAGAAATTCCATCCTTAATCAGATGTTATCAGGTCGTTCGAAAATGTCGTACCGTTTTTGCCAACTGATATCATCCAACGATCTCTTATCGACCCTGCGATGCGCTCGTAATCTTACGCGATACAGAAACTGGAACGACCTTCGAATACACTTTCAAGTACATACATAGCCGCTTTGATAACCAGCGTTAACCGGCGAAAAGAAAACAAACGTAAAAGCAACGACAACGAGTTTACCTTACGGTCGGTTCGCAACCGCATGCGGTGATGTTGCCTCTGCTGCAAGCTGCGGTCACGGCGTACGTTACACCCGCTGAACTTATCGCGTACGTGAAAGCTGCTTCCCTGCTTCCTGAAATAGATCAGTGAGAAATTTCCTGTTAGATCTAGCATCGAAGCAGTCCAGTCTGTCCAGTTTGCACGATAGGTAGGAAACGTGTATAGGGATTTCCAGCTATACGTAAAAACGTGGTAAGAACGCGCGACAGATAGAGTTACGATAGTTGGTACCATCCTCGGAACAATACAAAGAAGAGCAGGCTGTTTTTGAAAGAAAGCGTTAATTGTCTGTCCCGGTGCACCTGGACTTACTCTTTTGTTCGTTCGACCGGTGTTTGGCAATCTTTCGATAAAACGTTAAAACTTTTGTTGGGAAGACTCGCGTTCAATCTTTCAGCGTAGATTCTATTTTCTTTTTTTCTATAAATCTCTAAATCTATATTTCACGAATAGATACATTTACACGACGATTAATAATGTTTGGTATTTTTTAATTTTTAGATACTCGTTACAGAGCGCAATAACTCTACGCGAAATTATTCTGCGTAGAATTCCTAATATTTTCCAGTTTTATTTTAATCGTCGTACTTTATGCAAATAGAATTCTATCGTTTCCAACAACTTGGCTATGCAAATCCATATCTGTACGAATCCAATTAAAGAAGTAGAATATAAGAGATTCGTTTCATCTGCTAAATACTACAACGTATTATATTATATTTCGCTTTGAACGTCTTATGTACTCTTGCGTATTATACGCGTTCCTGAAATTTTCTACGAACGCATAAATATTCGCAGCCTTTGACTCAACTAAAAATGTCCGACTCTCTCCGCAAATGTTGTAACTTTGGGTCATTGCTTTTACTTCGTTTTACATTGGCGAGGAAAACCTACGTTGTTCGTAGCGCGATCTGAAGATGGCATTTACTAAGTGCGAGGCTGTATTTTTGCCCGATTCGTCCGCGTGGCGCACGTTTTAATCCACGTCGCGCGATCCGATCTACTTCATTTCGTCGACAAGCATGATACATCAACGGCGCAAGCCCACACTGTCCCCTGGCGTTTCCGTCACGCTAATTTACAGCTTTCCGACACACGTAGGGTCGCGTAAAGCGCTAGCACAATTAATTACCCGCGGAGCTCTTTCAGCTCGTTTGCCATGCTGAATGAGTTACCGCCGCGTTCCTTTCTTCTCTCGATGTTGCCTCTTTTTTTCCCCCTTTCCTTTCGCCTCGGCTCGGTCCCTGCTCGTTTCAAACACCTACGCGATACCCGTCCCGCGTCCAAGTTGATTTTGCGCTCGCTTGGCAGCCATCAACCTCGGCCAACTTTAATTCGAACGTCAGGTTCGCCTTTTACACCGACGCCTAATTATCGCGCGAAATAAAACTGCAAAGAGCCATCCGATGGATCCGGAGGCGATTTCATGGAGTTTGACAAAGCAATCTTCGCGATGCATCGAATATCGTGGCGCGGTTTTACGCATCGTGGCTTTGATTTCTCGATCAACGGTTTCGCTTGATTTTTATTGCCCTAATGGAACGACGAAGTAGACTCGATTTTTTCAACTTCGATCAACTAGTTTTCTATCCTTTTTCGTAAATTTTCCTAAATTTCGCTCCTTCGCTAACAATTTTAACGATGTTACGAAATATCCGTTTGCAGACTTGCACGGTAGTCGTGAATCGTTCGTGCAACATCCTTAGCGTTAACTTCTTTTTCGTAAATGGAATCGTTTTGTCCTATTCCATCGATAATGATTTTAAATCCTAGAAACGTTCTAAATTAAAATCTATTACCGTTCATAGACGTAGAGCTTTAGCCAGATGTCATTCGTATTCTCTACAATGTATATTGTATATGTATGCAACGTAAATATAAAGTACATAGTAGTAAAGTAAAGTATATTGCGTTGATAATACGCTAAATTCAAAAGATCCAATTCCAATTACAACGAATCTTTCTAAAAGCGTAATACCCTTGTCACGAAATCCTTAATGAATACCGTTGTTTTCTCGCATTTAGAGGTAATTTAGGTATTTAGGGAAAGTGCAGATGGTCACTTTATTTTCAACCTTGGAGATTACTTCGTTTATTGGAATGGTTCGTTGGAAAAGCCCATAGAACAATGAGTTGGCGCGGGTTTATTGCTAGAACGAAGAGGAACCGTTAGAATTCGTACTGTTTGCCGTACAGATTCAGACAAGCTTAACTTTATGAGTAGCCCAATTCCATTACCGAATTGCACTTGGTTTTCCCTTCTTTGAAATATCGTTATTTAATTTTACCCGGCATAGAATTGGATTGACAGACAGATGGAAATTATCGTGCTTTTGAGTATTACCTACCGGATGTATAATATGAAAGGATTTTTGTTTTTATTTATTTATTATTTATTTATTAAAATTACAATCAATTCTCGCGTTGAGAATTTTCAGTAATTTTTCTGGCGTGGCGCAGTAACATGGCTGATTATTTATAATAAGTTAGTACTTATTATAGATAAGTATAATTTATAAGTAAGTGTTATAAATAAGTGAATATTACTTAATTTAGATAACTAATTGAATCTAGCGAATATGAAAGGAGATTCAAAGTTTATCGAGTCCAAGAATACAGTTTTAGGTACATATTCACAATAAACGGTGAATTTTTGTAACGGTATGTTAGGCAAAGGTACCGATACGCGGCGGTACGACGTAGCCATGCTGTATTATGTGTCGGCGCTTTACATTTTTCGTTGTATGGTACAATTTTTGGGTTTAAGTCGCTGGGGAGTCTTTTCTGTCCTGAAAACTTGGTCGCAAAACAGGACGCTTCGGTAGTTTGCTTTTTGGGTGCTGTGCAACTTTGGGGAGGGGTGGGATGAGAGGGAGGGGGCGGGGGAGGGGCATGTCAAATAGGATTATTTACAAATTCGGATGTATAATATTGGAAACGCCCGGTGACTAATAAACGCACGAGATACCGACGGTTCGATTTTTCAAGTAGGAATAATCTTACAAAGTGTAAATCGAAGTGTAAATAGAACGAATAACCAAGTTTGGATTTACGTTATAGGGATCGTATTTCGATTACCTGTGCGATTTATGTTTCTAGATTAAAATTCATGGTTCACCTAATAGTATGTTTCTTGATTATATATGCATCTTTCGGTACGTTATATCAAAGGAATAATTTCAGACGAGAAAACTTCATGGTAAAATAGTATGACAGGGTAGAATATAAGCGTTGTCAACGAGCATATAAAAATATGCGATACATCCTTTATGAACGTGAAAACATTTATCGGGAACGTATGTATGAATAATTCATGTTTAATAATAACGCAGAAAAGTGTTCTCCATGATAGATGAGTATATATATTTTATGCTTACTCGAAACACAGCACGAGAGCATTTGAATAAAATTCAATATATTCGTTACGATCTTTTCTCGATAAGCTAGCCTCGATTTATTCCGAATTTTTCATACAGCTGTTCATTTTTGTCGAACTGGAAATTCGATCTGGAAACGTACAGTTTGAAACTGTACTTTTAGCTTTGACGCGAATGTTACGTAGTGTCTTGTTTGTAGCAGCTTGTCAGATTGATATTAAAAACTATGTCATTGAAACAGGAGAGTAACTGGTTCGATCGATTGATGCGAAATATTTGTTACACGTATCCGTAGCAAATTTTCTTACAAATTTGTCATTAACGAAAGATTTTTGATCCGAACACCTTGAATTTACAAATCTTTTATCTTTCCCTATATCCCTAAGAACGTTTCTACAAATTATATCTTACACCCGATCGAATTTCGATTAGAATTTCTAAACTTTGCCCGTCTTTGCTCTCGTTCGTTGCCGCAATTTTACTTCGATTTTCGAATTTTTGTTAATTTCTTCAAAAGTTATTGCATCGTCGAAGAACGATTTGGTTATTTAAATTTTACGTCAATTCTTCCACCGCGATATTCTTTTAAGAAATTCCCTTCTATGGATATGACCGAAAACGAACAAAGAACGAATCGATAATTTTGTTAGGTTCGGTCGTACGATAATATAGTACGTTGCTACAACGTTAACGCTACGATAATATCACAAAATAATATTCAAATAAAAAATGCTAATAAAGCAAAACGTCTCACGAAAATACTCGAATTTAAAAGTACGTAAATGGTTCTTGCGTCGATCATCGTACGCGTAAAGATCCTAACATAATGAAACGATATATCTACTGTGTCTAAAAAATGCCTTGCAACATAATCATACATCAACAACCGGATAAATTAAATCATCCTCCAGTCGCATTTTACCTCTCCGCGTGAAAGTGACGTGCGAACGCGAGTCAAGAAACACGTCGCGGACTGACCGATGAAATACATCGCGTGCAGGCGACTACACGAAGGTATGCGGCTCGTGATCTACCCTCGATGCTCTTATTGTCTTCGACGTGGTCCTCGTCGCTCTGACGGCCGATGGACGAGGAAAATGGACGCGTTCACGCCGGGCGCCATGATCGGCCAAGCGACTCGTAGTCACGGGTTATAACGCGGCCGAGATCCGTATCTCTTGCCGATCGGCTCGTTGATTTATAAGACGCCAACGAGCAGATCGGTATCTGCCGCTCGTTCCCGCGTGTCTCGATGCATCCAATTTATGTAGCACGCGACATCCACGCCGAGTCGAAAATGCTTCGGAGGATTCGTGCTCGCGTATTCCATATAAATTACCGTAGCACGCGCTCTATGCGAATGTTTCTTTTTTCTCTCTTACGTGCCTTTTTCCTGAACGTTCTTTTTCGACTTTTAAGCGCGAAAGGGACGCTTCGCGGTAACTTCGACACGGGTTCATATCATTTTATGGCGGTGATTTCGTAACGCGTAGGTTCCCGCATGCCTATAAAGGATCTTTGTCGTAGTTTTTCTTTCGATTTATCAGCGATCAATTGCCTGGTTAATTTATCGCGATTACAGACGACTGGGAGATTCTCTATCATTTTCGAGGGTGCTGAGATGCTTCACGCACCGTATTGTTACAGGGAATCTTGGTCAGAGTTTCTCCTTTTTACATCGATGATCGATCGTCTATTAATTTATTATATCTGCAGAGACGTAGGAGAGTCTCTGCTATTTTCGAGGGTGTTGAAACTCTTTATGGGTCGTGTTGCCATAGGGGATCTTGGTTGGAGTTTCTCTTTTACATTGCTGATCAATTATCTATTAATTTATTATATCCGCAGACTCGTAGGAGAGTCTCCATCATCTCGTAGGGTGCTGAAATTCTTTATGGATCGCATTGCTATAGGGGATCTCGGTCGCAGTTTCTGTTTTACATCGGTGATCGATCGTCTATGAATTTATTACGTCCGCAGAATTACATCGTAGTAGAGTCTCTATCATTTTCGAGGGGTGCTGAAATTCTTTATAGATCGTATGGTTATAAGAGATCTCTGTCAGAGTATCCATTTTGGTGTATCGGCGTATCAGACGATAAATTATTATATTATATCGGATTAAATTATTTGATATAGGAAAATCGTTCGTTCTATCGTCTCGTAAAATCCAGTTTAGCACGCAACAAAACGAGGATAAAAGCCTGTTTTCGACATCAGTATTGTAACGGAAGAATTCTTTAATTGAACAGAGACATTACGGTTATTATTGTCGTACTTATACGGTCTTCTTTTTGCAACGCGGTTAACACTTTACCGACCGATAGCCTATTAATCGGTTTCTAGTCGCCGTCGCTTACCGACCGATAGCCTAGTAATCGGCTTTTAGTCGCCGTCGCTTACCGACCGATAGCCTAGTAATCGGCTTTTCGTCATCGACGATCTCTTCATTATCATCTCAGTACTAAGGTACCTTGCTCAGTTGCGTCAGTTGCGTTGCTTTGTAACTCCCACAATTTTATACCAATTATAAAACTAATTATAAAATAAAAGTAACGCATGATCGATAGTTTGCTGAATAGGGACTTTGAACATTAACGAGCGCGAATTTCTTTTTTCTTCGGAACAATCTCGTTAAAAAAGAATTTTATCATTTGTTTGGAAATGTTTATGGTCTCCACTTTCATTCATACAACTTTCACATATAATTAGCGATAAAATGTTCGCTTTCACTCGTGCGAATTTTTCCCGTAACCATTATACCAGTTACCCGAATAAAAGTCGCGCTCTTCGAAATATTTCGAGCAACGATTTTCGTCCTTTTATTCATTTTACATGTACCGTGTAAGTAAAGTTTCCAGAGGAACACACGATAATACAGGAAGTTGGTTCTTCTCGATCTACGGAGCTTTAAAACTATCTCTATTTTTACACACGCTTGAAAGATGTCGTTGAGGACATCGATCGATTATTTTCAAAAATTACTTTCTTAATTACTCAAGTCAAGATAGATGATACTCTCGGTCTCGGCCTGACTTTCTTACCAATTACTGCCAAATAACACTGGCACAAGTATACCTAACGTTTTACGTATCGATACTTACCTCTTCGTTTCCCCTTTGGACGTAAGAAATTGTCAATGGAAAAATACAATTGGTTGGAAAACGTCTTAAAGGGCGCGATAGAGATAAAATGAAAAAAATGTAGAATCTAAAATACGATCTAACGATATGACAATCGGTCACGGTTCATCGTTGACAGGAAGATTACCTTCGCAAGCGTCGTAACGTCAGCCAACGTCCCGTGGATCGTTCTCCACGAGGTTGGCGTCGATTTATCGAGCAACAGGTCGTTTTCCTCGTGAGTGGACGTTGGATCGCATACGCGGCGACGCGGAGGACTGTTAGGCGAGTGGATCGGTCCCGGGCCTGATGAATTTATGCTCGAGCGTTTATGTCAAAGGACGGCAGCGCGTACATCTATTTAGTGTCGGAAGAGGGTAACGGGGAAATTTATCGTTTCGTCGGCGTCCACGGCGGCGGCAGCGGCTGCTGGAAGGGGCGGAGGAAACGGAGGACGCTTGCCTTTCCATAAATTCATTTCAGCTGTAAATCGCGAACGCGAAATGAGCATCGCGTCCATATTAGGACGCGACGCACGCTGATTTCGAAGAGCAAGCCTCGATCTATTTGCGCACTGCGTTATACAAGGTCGCACGTTTACGCGTGTATATCGCGTTTCTTTCCCGGGTACTTATTAACGTCCGAAGATATTACGAAGGATAAACGAAGCTGCGTCGTCGTTGAGATTCGAAATATCTGACTAGTCGGTGAAATTTATGGGGTTTATAAATATATAGTATTTCGAGCCTATTGATTTTTGATAAATCGCGTCGAATGCTAAGATTAAAGAAAAAGAGAGAGAGAGAGAGAGAGAGAAGTTTAGTTTATTGATTCACATTGAAATTGGTTGCCTCGAGTAGCTGTAATGTACGATGGATCCTCGCATAACGCGAAATGTAGACGTTGAATACAAATCGGAAATCGATCTTTCATCGAGACTTTCTCCGTCTGGCTCCGTTGGGCCAGAAGGTATAAATATAAAAGGTTAATTAAAATTTCTTGACGCTTGCGAGCGACAACATAAATCTCCGATATTTAATCTCCGCTGCTATCGAGAATCTACGCGTGCTCGAGTAAAAACGGTACGAGTATAATCATCGACAGAGAGTGTTTCTAAATTAACACGTAACCGGTGGTACCCTAAGTCGAGGCAATAAAGCACGGTGTAAAGCCGAAAAAGGAACGGGCCGTGTTCGCGATCGATCGGTGGGATACGGACGTCTTTTAATTTATATCATCGTGTTTTAAGTGACTCGTATGATGGCCTCGAGAAATTTATAAGCGACAGCCTTGTTCACGTGGGCGATTGTTTACGATGATCGAGGGGTACCAGTTAAAATTTAATAACGAATTTTGATTTCGTCATGGTGTCGACTATTCCATTACCTCCCGTCCCTGGATCTTGGAAACGCGACGAGTATAAAAGCGCGTCTAAGATGTCTTTTTCCGTGATTATTGCATCCGTTACTCTCGCTATTTTATATATGGGAACACGATCATTTACTTTAAAATCTTTGTTTTAAAATATCTTAACTAACTCGAGCAATGGTCATCGATCGACGAATCGTTCGTCGACGTCGTCTTTGCTTTATGCGCGTTTGCGCTTTACGAAGTACTCTCGAGGTGTACGCTTCGTTGCGAGATACGAAATTTTCGCTCGCGAACGATACTGCGATAGTTGCACGCGTGGGTATAGGTACAATTTGTCGTTGGTTAAGCAGCAATTTGTACTTTTTCGGTAAGTCAGAAACGATTGATATCGGTTGTTGGAAAAGACGATCAGAAAAATGAAGTTTCGTCGAAAAGGCCGATATTAATATTTACGTCGAATTCGTTTTTATCGACTATACGACTAACATCTCACAGGGAAAGGTATACGTACGTCGTCGTACAAAAATATATTGAAATTAAATTTGGAATTTTTATAAAAATGATACGTATATCGTTGAGTTTAGGGAAACTTTGGATGGAAAAAGGACGGATCAACCGATTCCTCCTTCCTTTTACGATCTTCCATAATATTTTCAATTGGAACGCTTTCTTTCAATCTTCTCCGTTAACGTGCATTTGTAGGAAGTTGAAAAATTGCGAAATTCCTTTCCTCGTATCCTTCGTGTTTCCACGTTTTTACAAGTCTAAGAATCAGCTACAAATAATGTCATCGATTCTTTTCGCGTGACATTTCTCCGGCCAAGTGCAACATAGATCTCTGTCTTATCTGCAACTGTTTCATTTTCATCGAAAGGACCTCGGTCTCAAAGGACCGGCGTCTCTACGCTGCAAGCTGTTGGCAAATGGTCTACTTTCACGCGCGAATCGAGCCAGGATCGTGGCGAACCGAACGCACGCTTGCTCGGACGGAACCAATGATTTACGTCGCTTCGCCAGCGTTAGTTTATTATCCTTCGCGTTTATGGTGCTGCACTTGATAATCACGAGATCTTTCTCTGTAACCGGAAGACAAGCTCGATTCGTGTTCGCCGTTTAATTTATCCCCTGTTCTATTTCCATTCTGGCTTACTCGAAAAAATTCCGTTAAGGTTGGATTTGCTGTAACCGCCAGACACGACGTCCACATCGACTTAGGCAGACCGCCGCTGTAAGCTGATTCTATCAACCACGTTGTCGACGAATATCGATATCGATAAATGGAATTTAACTAAACGTACAAAATTTATTACGTACAAAGAATCGGAAACCATTCACTGGAAAACAAAGGCACGACTTTTCGAATCGCTGTGCGCGAGCATACGCTGCGTTAGCTTCACCCGCGTAATAGATCGTGTAAAACTCCACCTTTACGCGTTCGTTATCGAATCAAATCGATCGAAAGTGCGGTCGAAGACCAGTCCTGGAACAGCATCGTTCGTTCGAGAGCCGATCGCTGGCGAGACAAGACGTTTCCCGTGCGTTGTCGTGCTCGACGATTGAGCCGCAACAGCCAGAGTACACGCTAATTAGCTGTCGCCTAATTAGCGCGCAGCGATATACGAGCGATCCGAGACGCTCGCGGCGGTAAAACTGGAACGAAACGGTCCTGACAAGCGCTAAATCTCCACGACGTCCGGCATCCAGGACGATCGCGACCGCGATCATTCCGGGTCCTGACGTTGATAGCAGTATTTCAAAACGGTGATGCGTCACACTTCCACCTACAATAACATTGTCCGTGGCCGGCGTTGCGCTCGCGGGACGTTGTTATTATGCCCTCGCGATTTTATGCCTCGCGAGCGATCTTATTAAAGGTAACGAGCACGATCGTATCGCGTCCAAGCAATAAAATACCGAGCTCCGGTGTCTTCTTTCCCCTTTCCATTACGCGAGTCGTTTCAACCCCTCGGGAGAGAAAAATTGGTAGATTTCTAGTTCAGCTTTGCTTATCGTAGAAGAGATCGGGTTCCTAAACATGTCCGCCAGGTGATTCAATTTGTCTAACGAAAGATAATTCACTTTCGATGATTTTTCATTTGTTTCTGTTGGCTTTTCTTGGGGGTGGGGGGTGGGGGGGCAGTAGATATCGAAGATGTGAAAGTAGAAGAGACTGAACTAATATTAGCAGCGATACGTATTTGAAAAGTTACAAGGCACGAGTAGTAGTTATCAACGATAGTAAATTCCGTTGAAGCAAAGTTTGGTAATTAACGTATGAAAATAACGATAATATTAAATGTTCAACTTTATACACTGGGTTCAAAGATCGAATAACCGACACTTTGGGGATGTTTTAACATACAGGTAGTTGAAACGTATCGTGCTTTTAGATCCTATTAGGATCCTTCGCAATATTGTCGTTAAGTATCCGGTTATTTCTGCATTATATATCGCAAAATTTGATTTTTCTCTTAAAACTCGGCTCTTAAGCAAAAGTCTGAATCTCAGTCTTTATCTTTCTCACCTTCGCCAAGCAACGGGCTATTCCGAGCAATATCGTTTAAAAGGGTGACCGAAAGCGTCCTTTCAAACTTGACAAATTCACACTCTTCGTCGCACGTTATCGCGTCCCAAGAGAAGTAGCTGCTGTTGGAAAAACAAACTGAAATGGGAACGTTTACATCGTGCGTCATGTTAAAGCGTCGTTGCAATAGCAACGGCATTTTTCGACTCCCGATTTCTTATTTTTATTTCTACGCCGCGTTAAATTACTTTTGTATCGACCGTTCGACTATTCGTACCGTCGATGTCTTCGAAAGCTTCCCCAAAAAATGATCACCAAAGAGAAAAAATGTGCAAAGAGAATCGAAGTTTTTAATTAACGAATTTCTAATTTAAAAACCTATCTTTCGGCGATATACGCGTTTTACGTTCAAAACTTTGACAACTCAACGACCGGTTTTTATATAATCTCAAAGATTATTAATGGCGTATCGTAATTCACGCGTAAAATTTACATAAAAAAGGTGTTCAGAAAATCAGATTAAAAGACGAGAGAAACGAACGATTTCTCCATCAGCGCGAAATCGTATATCTTTTTTCTCTAATTTGAAAAACAACGGCCACGAGTTCCGGTTCTAAGAAGCGGGCTGATAAAAAAAAATCTGACCCGTGATTAAGCACAGTTAGTCATTAGCCTCTTGTTGCTCGGGTGGTGCAGTGACTCACCGGTGTACCGAATTTAAAATTAATTCCGTTCGTCTGCACGCGAGCATCGTGCTTCTAAATAGTCATTAACGCGAAACTCATTGGCGCTGGGCGTGCCAGCGTGGAACGGCGCTGCTTTTTCGGACCAACCTGGCCAAAAGGTCGCTCTATCGTCGGTCGAGAAGCCAACCGATTCGCAAAAAATCTCGCCGTAGATCCCTCGCGATGCCCCAGATTCTATCGAGTTTTATTGCAACCACTCGGAAGCCGTACCGATCAACTCCAAAATTAGAAAAGTAGAGAAAAATGCGAACTTTGCGATTTAACAATATCTACTTAGTCGACTTTTTACACCGAACGTACTTCTCAGAGTAATTTATCTTTTGTTTTGAGAATCGAATATCAACGACGTACCTGAAAATCGTGAAACCGATAAAAAATGAAGTCGATCTTTCTTGGCTTTTCAGTGCCTCCTTTATTTATGCGGGACGTTTCCAACGAACTTCTTTGTTACACGAATTCGAGATACTGTCGCGTATTTTTTATCCGAAGGATCTAAACGCGGTAGTTAAGTTTCCGCGAAGTTTCGAAGCTCAATAATCGTATATCAACAGCAACTTCTGTTTCCACCGAATAGAAAATATCTGATTTTAAACGAAATCTCAATCTAGCGGAGAAGCGAGCACCTCGTTAGCATAATCGCGTCGTTACATCTTGAAAACTTGACACGAGTTGTTTTACGATGCTCCAGCATTTTTGTTCGGATTGTTACACAAATGTTTACACGTGTACGATCACCCACGAATGTATCCGCGCGTCTTACAAACAGGCAATTTTTATTTAAATAAAACGCTACCAAAATTCATTGTAAATTTAGCGTGTCCCGTCGAGGTAATTAAGAGTCTTTCGTTGTCTTATACAATTACAAGAACGTGTTATGTTTCTTGCTATCGCCATCGCTAAACCATAAATCGTGTTAATATTTTCCAGAGATCTTGTCTCGTTCCTAAATTAACTCTTAACTTGTCTGGCGATGCAATTTGGTAAAAATTTACGCTCGTAAAGATTATCTAGTCGTAGAACGTAAAGATAAAGATTTTCACCACCTATCGTAGATCGATCTCGCAAATTTGTCGAAATACGAACGAGGATGTAGCGGAAAATCGCTGAAAATCTAAAACTTTTTACGACTTCGAACTATTCGTACGCCATTCGATAATGGAACCAAGCAGAAACGGGTCTAGTAATTCTATCTTTCGGTTGGTTATCCTTTCTTTGGATCGTGCTCCATATTCTCGATGAAATTCGATAACCATGTAATCGATAGACGTCAGTAAGATTTATGCTTTCCTCCTTTACTCGATGCAACCGTATAAAAGTCTACCTTTGGTAGGAGATTTCGTGCAATTTACCGATCTCGCGAAAGCAATCTCGTGTATTTCTTCTTTCTTTCTTTTCTATGGAATTGCCTAACCGATGACAGCTGCGACAAGGTGAAGCGGCAGTACACGTACGCTTCATTAAAGAGCACTTAAGCGTCTCGACATCGGGAAGGTGTGCATTTGAATAGATAACATCGTGTTGACATCTGTATATTGACCTTTGTGAAATGTCAGCGTAATGCGAAACACTCACGCGTCGCCCTTACACGTGTACGCAGAACCAGGAAAGCCTGAAACGTATGGTTTTTAAAGCTGCTTTGCATATCGACGCGAGACATGTATTTCCCTTTTTCGTTTAAATTACAGTACGTTCTGCCGGCAGGATCGTGGAAGGCGGCATGATTTTAAATCATCGCCGTTTATCGTCGAGAATTGTAAATTAAACGAATCTGTAGGATATAAAAATTGTAGAATTATTTACATTTCTTTAGATATTTATTCGTGTTTAAAAAATTCGTAAAAGTAAAAGTGCAAAGAATGATAATTTCACTTTGAAATTATGATTTACGCGATTTATTGTATAAACGAAGCAAAAAATATTTCCAAGCTTCTGAAAGATTTAACGATACGAAATTAAATAATTAAATTAAAATACGAAAAATCATTAGACGCGATTTAACGTAGAAAATTATAGTTCGGATGTTAAATCGAATTCTTCGTTCGAAAATATCGCTTCGCGCCAAGTTCGTTCTCTCGCGTTGGCGCTCGACCTAAAAACTAAAAGGTACGTTTTCCACGTGGGGAAAACTACAGCCCTTTTACACGAATTCTCACCTCGCTAACTACTCTAATACGTCTGACCTTAGCCGTCGTTTATCAAAATGACCAAGACAAACTCGTATTTCTGCATTCCAGCAGAGACGATAACCACACTTATGCGTATAAATTAAGATCATCTTTGATTTCGATAGATAGAAATTTGGCAAATCGTGTCATCAAATAGCAATAGAAATAATTACCCAAAAATTACACCACCATTTTTTCAAACATATACGAATACTTTCTTTTTTTTAATTTTACGACTCGTCTAGGAACGACGTGTCTGCAAATAGAGATATCCGTTTAACGAACGGATTATTTTCATGGAAGAACAAACGTACAGAGACTCTATCGACACCGAATGACAAGATAGTTCGAGTTACAAGATCGACTCCTCCACCGGTTCGACAAATTCGCGAAGCGAGCACGCGTGGACAGCCGATGGTTTACGATCGATTCGGAATGGAATCCTTTTTCGTAGAGGAGCATGCAGCCTGTAACGGATACTTTGTAAGCGAGATCGCAATGAATCGAAACCGATTCTTGTAAGGCGAGTTGAGTGGCTTGTCTCTACCTCTCTCGGAGCCGAATCCGGCGTGTGGGTGCACCGGCACCGCGGAAATTTATTATCGTACGTTGGTTCTCGCGAATGGGTCACGATAAACTTGTAAGAGGAGAGTACGTGGCCCGAGAGAATCGCGTAATCGACGCGTTTCCAGTTGCGTCACGTTGCCCAGGCGAAATTTTACCGTCTAATAACGACAGTTCTAGCCTCGCGACGTTCCACAGAGTTTTCTTCGTGTTTTAACGTGTCTCGTTTTAAAACGTCTAGACAACTTGTACTTAGCATAATGAAACGTACTACGGGGTTTTATCGCGGCTGTTATAGTAGCTGTAAACGAATGTGGTTAAAGTGGCAAACGTCGTACAGAATGTCGATGAAGCGGAGAAACGTCCTGAATGTTAGGAATCTTGCTTACGTTGCTTTTCTGCTTTCGGTAGCAAGATTTATTTGCTGCAAGAAGATAGGTTCGTTCCTCGTGGGGTACGATTTTTTACGTAGATCACGATACGTAGATCAAGATACAGAACGATTCCGTGTATCAAAATGCGCCATTCGTTTTAGAACGACGAACGTCGAACGTATTTGCGAAAAGAAAACAAGTAGGCGTTTCTTCGATGGATTTTCTCGAATTCGCTGGACTATGTTAAGGCGTCGAAGGGTTCTGTCGAAAGTTCTCGTTTCGATAATTCGGATGAACGGAAAGTCTTTAAACGTATAGTAAGATTAACAGAAGGATAATCGGAGGCGTTAACGGACAACGGAAAGTCGTAAAATTGCTTTGGACAGGATCCAAAAGCTTGCTTTCTGCCTACGCTTCGTTTCACTCGGATCTTACGTTGCTTTCGTACGATTTTTCCGCTTTACGATATCCCTCGACGATAAAAAGCGCGTAATAGCGAATAGAAATTAGTCATCGTATTACTCGCTATGAAACAACGGTGTTGGCTCGATGGATCCAGGCGGCGTCGATTTGTCCGCGTGGGTGCGGCTCGAACGATCTGTGACAAACGGCAGCGAGGTGCGAATGAACTTTCAACCTCGCGGCGAACACGGTGGAAAAGGAGAGGAGGAGCGAGGGGGATAGCCATTGCGGGAGGTGATGCCAGGTGTTGTTGCGAGCAGATAAATTTTTCTCACGGCGAAATAAAGATCTTGTCGGACACGGGAGAATACAAGACGGAAACATTGCTGCGTGGTGGCAGGACATGCCTGTTCACCGAGATAACCTCGGGTTTCAACGTCCGCCTCTCCTCGTCTTCCTTACAACCTTCCTTCCCACCACGCGTCCTTCTCCTCTAGCTTTTCATCCTTTTTTCGGCACCCACACAACGGATTCGTCCCTTGATTCGCCACTCTTCGTCGTTGATTTCATCCAGATCCAACGTTGATCTTCCTTCTTCTGCAATCATCGACGACGGATCAACGATGGGTTCGAAGAATGGACCGATCGTGCGTTTGTTAACTTCGTTTGTGTCCAGATATTTTCGTGCCAATCGCATTCTATTCAACGATGAAAGATATGCCAACTTCGAGTACAACGCGAAGGTTTGTTATCGGTACGCGGGATTCTTCGCGCTAGTCTCGCGTTTAACGCTTTTCACGGACAGATAACAACTAGGATGAAAAATAAAAAGCGGATGATCGTGATAGCACTGACTTCGACAAATATGCCACGGACAGGAAAACGCTCGTCTTATCCGGTCACGGAAAACTGCGAGAATATAACGATATACGAGTCCGGGAAAGCAAGCGATACATTGTTGTAAAAACGTAGAAACGCAGAAACAAGGTGGGAACGTATCGGTAGCGAGAGTTTCTCTATAACTATTAGAACTTGGAGGAATAACTCAAGGACTAAAAAGATATTTAAATTACTTGGAACTCCGAAGCAATCAACTTTATCCTTAAACGCGTCTGCCATTAACGCTTGCTTCGATTTCCTCTGTACGAAGAAGTAACGCGTTCCCGATGCGTATCCTAAGGGCGATCGTTCAACTCCCTCTCACTTAACACATGTACCTATTCATATGTAAATACGCGTGGTGTCTCTCAGCGTCGTTAAATCTCGAATTAATGTAGGACTTTGATTCACAAGTATCGGACAGCCCGGTCGTTAAATACGATGCATATTAATAGCTGGTCGCTTCGATACGCGTTAATGCGCGACGCAAACAAAAACACGAATCAGAGTAATAAACGAGATGAAAAATGAGGGACGACCGTGCGTGTATATCGTACACGTACAAACGACGCGCGTACGATCACTGAAAGCGAAAGGTGATATCAATAATGGACCTGGCTGTTCTGCACGTTCGTGTCGTTATTTTCACGGTTAAGATTATCGACCGACCGACCGAACCACCATATTCCTTCCAAGCTTTTAGCTCGATCTTTCGTCCACCATCGTGCACGCGTTCTCATCTTTGAATAACGATAGTTATCTAGCGGACAACGAGACTACGTGATACCATCTGCAAGCAAGGAACAAAGGTAGATGAAAGAGTAATCAAGACGTATCGGATAGGCGTAATTCCTGACCACGTTCGAAATACTCACTCGGAATGGATGGAACACGGATAACGCCAGATGGATGATAACACGAAACCACGACAAATGGTCTTTATTTTCTTCTTAGAATGAAAGATGGATGCACGGCGGAGAATTTATGGAGAAATTTGTAGAATTTTAAGCATTGGAATTCTTTCCAGTCTTGGAAACGGTTAGTTCAATTTTTTCCAGTCCCTACGCTTCCTTATTTCCTTCTTGTTTGAACGTTGCAGGCGCTCGGCCCGAGTTTCCTTTTCGTCTTGATTTCGAAAGACGTTAGTCGGACCTTTTCGCATCGTTTGAATTTTTTCGATTCGCCTCGTGCGATTGACGGAGATTACGTTTCCTAGTCGTTAGATTCTTTTGGTTTTCTCCTTTATTTTTCGACGATTGGAAAGCGTTAGTAGGAGGTCCAAACGCAAACAAGGCTTGGCAGTTAATTATAAATATTAAGAACGGCCGTGAAATTATCACACAATACGATATCAAGTTCAGGTTCGTTATCGCGTGCATATTTTAGAGCGTAGAGCCAAGTTACGTTGTCCTGTACCGTGCAATTAATTGTCAAGTGGTAGGATGAAATATACGCTCCTTTCGCAACTGGCAGGTCCGATTTAACTTCGATCGAGCGAACGATTCCAAACCCACATTGTATAAACAAAGCTACATCGATAACGCGCGTATTAATTTCCAACAAATTTTCAGAATCAACACGAAATGCTCGCGATACGTTCTTCTAGACGTCATTCGTTTATTGTAACTTTCACGGTTGTTGCAGATAAATCGGAAATATACTTACACGCACGTTATATTAATTTCTTAAAAAAATCCTCACATCTGTGTGAGAAACGTTATCGGTAAAAGATATAGGATCTATTCGTATTCATACTATCTTTCCTTATCCAATTTATTTTCCCTAAAAATTACCCATCTTCGCAAAATTCTTTCCCATCGGAAAATTCTTTCTTAAAAAATTACGTTCGAAAGAATAGGCGTACGCAAAGCACCAAATACAGGGAAATCCTATAGCAGTAAAGCAGCGACGCCCCAAAAGGAACAACGTAGAGAAATACAAGCGTCGTAACCACAGCCTACCGGCATAGATCAATTCCAACGACTGTTCCTTCCGACAAGAAGGAAACCAGCCAGACCAACGGTCTTTGAACCTATAACGTTCGTGACAACAAGAGTAATGTGTTTGTCTTTGACACAGAGCTGCTGTTTAGTTATTGTCTTTGAAACGACGACTTCTTTCTAGTTACGTGGCATTTCTGTCGAGTCGAAAGTTACCGATCCTGACTAGTTCGATGAACAATCATCGTTCGATCATTGTAAATGGCGAACGACTACCGCCTCCGGGTCTGATCAGAGTGACCACGGAAAATGTACACGAGACCAGTTCATGGCCTGTTACGTATCGTGTTATGAACTATCGAATGCATGAGTAGAGTCTAGACTCGATCGTGGATTTTAAACGTCGGGGATGCTTTTACGAGCATTACCATGTTTATTCCGAAAACGTTTATCATAGCGAAAATTTCGATACTTTGTCTTTGGACTGTCACCGTCGTGATAAAAATCATGTAACGAATCGACGTATCTACCTGCTTTCTTACACGAAATAACGAAATATAAGCAAACAATGCTACTTATTTACAGTTTGCTGTTTACGTAAATTTACATGATAACTTTGACCAGTAACCGGTGTTTTCTGGTCAAAAATTTAAGGTTCGTAGAGTTCGCGTACATTTGGCCTGCAAAGAAACGCAAAGAAGAGAAGCGGCGTTCCGAAATTGTGGCGAAGCTTGCTTGCAAAAATACAACGTCGACGAAAATTTCGCCTACGGAATGAAATTTTGTAGATCAACGTGTTATTCGACCACGTCGAAATAGAATTTAACGACGTTTAACATATTAATTCCGTTTCTTATCACGGTAACACGTGTTACGAATATTTCTTCAAGCGTCGTTAACCAGTCTCCGCGAGACTGTCACGTCATTTGTTGCCGGTTGCGTAACGCTAGGCCGTGAGCATTGCGGCTTCGTCGATGCCCACGAGGAATAAGCAAATTTGCAACGTAATTGAAAAGGTAAAAAAGAAATAAGATAAAATGGCGGACGCGACGTAGTACAATTAGCAGTAATCAAAAGTCACGAATCGCCGGGGCTCAACGAAAAAACTTGTTCGCCACATCGTGCCGTGGCTCATAAATAATTTTATACGCTCCTAATGAGGACCACCAAAGCTTATAACGAATTCACAATCAACAAGTTTATTCGAGTTTAACGAATTGCACCGCGGTCTTCTCGATTCTCTTCTCTCTTCCCTTCCATTTTTAATTCGATAGGACCGCCTTATGCAACGAAAATTCCTCGATCGTGCAGAAAAATCCGATAAAAAGAGAGCATTAAACGCCAGCTCGAATAGGTTGCTTCGAACAGGGACAAGCTGAACTCGATCAGATAGCGAGACAATTAACCAATTACTATAATTAAGACACACGCCTCCACTTAGCATTTGTTCGATCCGAGCTCGCTCGTTGAATTTGCATTCGAATCGACTTCGGGCCACAGTTCCTCGTTCCTTTTCTGCCTGGCCCCTTCTGGGAGGTTGAATTGATTTTTCTCTTAACTGATCCGGCCCCGTAACAAACACCGGTCCACACTCCGCTACCTTTTATTCGTTTGTTAACACACTGCGCACTGCCCACGGGATATCTTCGCGTATTAAGTAAATCGAATTCACCGGGGTTGGATCAGGAAATATTTTACGTCCGAGTTTTATTACAATCGTACGTCGCAGCTTTGATAAATAAAATAAGCGGCGTATTACTTCTATCGTGAGGTTTACGGTTGATTCTCAATGCGATAATTGTAAGGAAACGCGAGTACCGAATATCGGGAGCAGGGCGTTTTCCAGGAAAGGAACAAATATTGTTCGATTTGGATAATTAAGATTCGCTTGTTAAGTTGTTAAGATCAGTGTCAAATCGTGGAAACCGATGATCAAGCACCGATAGCTAGCCAGCAAAATAAATAGAATATTTGAATGAAATTTTACCGTTTGCAAAGAAAAAGAGAAAATATAATCAGAGAAGATTAGGACGAAAAATCCAAAGTACGAAGAAGATGAAACGAGATTAAATCCACGAAATTACTCAGCATCAAGAAACTATAATACTTTTTAAATTAATTTTGTCAAATTGATAGACTCACAAATTTTCCTGTTATTCCGCTAACCAAGACCAACGAATAAACGAATAATATTTTATAGAACAGAACCGATGATAAATTAATTACACCGTGACAGCGTCCAATTACGATACGAATCACAGGTTTACCTTACTATTCAGCGACTGGGTAATCGATGCGCTTTCTTCGAGCACAAATACGATCGTAAATCCTTCGATATTTCTACAAATCACAGCGAGATGCTACTTCTCTGGGTCGTTTTGCTTTTCGAGCTGGGATACTGTTGGAACGGTGAAAGTATCGTAATGATATAAGTTACGCGAGTTGCTTTCTTTTAAGCGATAAGTCGTTAAATCCCACGTGTTTGCATTGAATTATACACGATATACACGTAGCAACGAATCTCGTTAGATTTGTTGCTGCTAGATTAGATTCGTTTGCTTCTGCATACCGATCAAAGCTGAAACTGTGTCTGGCCTAAAATGATTTCGCTTATCAAGGAGCAGCTACACTTAAATTTACTATGAAAATTTTCTTAAACTTTCTAAAACTCTTTAATTACTTGTCGGAATATTTCAAAGACTCGAAAGCAGAACTCAATCGCAGACGGGTGTACTTACAGGACGTTTCGTCTGTTTCGTTCCCTTTGTTCGTTGTTAGAACTTTTCTTGCTTGCCATTT
Organism: Bombus vancouverensis nearcticus; assembly: GCF_051014615.1. Classification (NCBI taxonomy): domain Eukaryota; kingdom Metazoa; phylum Arthropoda; class Insecta; order Hymenoptera; family Apidae; genus Bombus; species Bombus vancouverensis. The sequence continues at coordinate 12,435,147 of NC_134924.1, forward strand.
TCAAGACTATTCGTAATTGGAACAATTAAGAATCGACGTCTTTTAATCGTTCAATAACCAGCTTCAGTTTAAGAAGAAATTAATTTTCACTCAACGACTTTTTCACTCTTGTTTGCAATCTTCGTTTTAACCAACGCCAATTTTAGCGTAATTTCCACTAATTTACGTTACGATTAATCAAATTAAATCTTATCCTTCCGAACGAGAATTACTTACGATCCATAAATCTTTGAGCAAAACTAGTTATCCGACAAAGGAGTCTTCCATAACCTACGGCAACCTCGGGAATCTACGATTCGCCTCTCTGCTTAAACCGATCAATCCCAAAGAGTACCCGACGAGCCTCGAACGAGATACAAACGCAGCATCATTCCCTCGCATCTCGCCGCTATTAACGCCAACTCGAAAAGAAGACGAAAACACGTTCTCAGGGCGCATTAGCATAGTTCTCACACGAGGCATCGTTCCGTCCGCATCGGTCACGCGTCCACGCGATAAATCGCGTAATTGGCCGCGGCTGAGGGCAGAATCGATAGAGGTGGTCGATCCACGTTCTCAAGATGCCTGAATCCGTATGGCAGGTGTGCCAGCCACTCCGACGATATTAAATAATTCAGGCATACAAGGACCTGTATAAGGCGCGTAATACGATTAACCGCGTCACCGTAGGATCCCTTGTAGCCACTCTGTCGCGGCGACGGGGGGTCGCCTAGCATTAGATCCATGATCTATGGTCGAGGCTCGTTTACAGCGTTCGTTATGTTGTCCGTATGATTTACGGCTCCTCGGATGCGTTTAACGCGCGGCACTGGTTACACAGTCGCGCGTCAGCGTCACCATTAAGCGTCGCGAACGCGACAACGTGTCCTCCTCTCGTCGCTTACCATCCTGATCAGCTTGTACGTAAGGAAAACGGGAACGTCTCCGAAGTCCGCTTCAACAGGCAACCTTTTCTTCTATCTTGCAGATACCTATCGTAAGATGGATTCTCGTGGAAAGAATTTTCTTTCTTTGCTCGGGCTAGTTCGCTCCGCGAACCGCTGTACTTTTACCTCGTAGCGTCGAATATCGACGAACGACGTTCGTCGAGATCTATTTACTCGCTAGTTTCTTCGTTCGACCAACGATTCTCGATCGATTCGATCGTATTTTTATATCGTGATCTTCGATCTCGATGATAAGGTTCAGTTAGCTACGCAGTGGTGATTGCGTAGTATTTGGACGTAGATTCCGACGGAATCTATTTGTCCATATTGGTGAAATTTTTCTTTTCGGTCGATCGAACGCTTGGTCAATTGGTATACGTTTACTTCGTAGCCTTCGTTGATTAGAACCGCGATACGTCGAATCTGAATATACGTAGATTTTAACGGAATCTACTTATTCACTGGTAAGATTCTTTTTTATTCGACCAGCTTGGTAATGCTCGGTGAACTGGTGTACTTTTGTACCCCGTAGCCTTAGCTGATCACGATCGCGATACGTCGAATCTTAAATCCGTTTCTGCTACATAGTAGGACTTTTTGCTTCTTTTTCTTGGTTCGTAATGGTCGGTGAACTGGTGTACTTTTACCCTGTGGCCTTCGATATCCACGGCGATACGTCGATTGAACTTCGTGTCCAGTGGTGTCTTATTGTAACTGGCATAGTTGTATAAGGTCACGTTGGATACCGATCGCCGGAACGAACCGACCTTTCGTAACGGCTGAATTGTCTACGTCGTTTTCGTGGCCTGCATTCACAGACCGTTAAATGCGACGGATCGAATATATTTAGAGCTTCTACCATGAGCGAAGATTCCGTGATTCGAATCTACGGTTCATCGGAATCTTTTCAATAGAGATCGGAGGAGAAAACGACGAAGAAAAGTTATATCCCGCAGATATTTACGCGGATATTTGTTTTACGTTTACCCGCTATCTACGGTTTCTCCCCTCGCGCACTCTTCATTCGCGTTACAGCGTCGATCACTCGATTCTTTTCCGCGCCTCCAACGCTCGATCGCTCGTTACGAATGTAACTAACGTTATACAGCGAGTTCGTAACTTACAGAGTCGAATAACTTTCACCAACTTCTCCAAACAACGCGCAAACTCACCTCGTACGAGACCACCCGCAACATCTCATTAAATCAACCCTAATCCCTAGACCGATCGTCGTAAACGCGGTTGCTGGTGCGTAACAACGCGAAATTCGTTTGCGCAATTCGCCAAACCGATCGCCAACCGAGCAACCAACGACTCTGCCCACGCCGTGAACTCTCAAAGTTTCCTGTTGAACTGTACCATAACTGGACCAGCGGGGTATAAATCACGGGGCGAGCTGGTTCGGGCCGTTGCAACGGTAGAGCGACAAAAAATCACGGTTGGTCGGGAAGTCTGGGAGAACGCGTGGCACTTTCCTGAATCACACTTATCGGCACGGTCGATGAGTGGTTACGTCTTAATAAGGAGGCTAGGGAACCGATGCTGCGCGAATTCATCGCCTCGCCACGGCTCGTTATTAATGGCCCCAGTCTTGTTAGCGATTTTCGCAGAGGCGCCCGGCTGCCACGGGGGAAAAAGATACGCCAGTGATATATTAATTTATTAACTAGTTTATTTATACGGCTAAAGAGGCCCTGTACACGGGGCCGCGATAGGCCCCTGGGGATGCAGAACCCGGCCATAACTCAATTCACGGATCGTCCGGTCCCCGTTGGCAGTTTTCTACGCTAAACTACTGCCGCTACGTCGATCGTATCTCGTCGCGTTGCACGCGTTCGCCAGCCTCCGTCGCTAGGTTAGCCCCATCGTCCCATTGTATCCAATAACGGCGTACCGGTGGCTCGTAAATGGAAATTTGTCTCCGGGCTTTCCTTGCCTCCTGCCTTTTATCGTCACTGGTTCATCGAACATGGTCTTTGAACTCGTGTATAGGGTGTCTCGTAACCGGCGGTATATACAGTTGCAATTCGATCTTTATCGGATAAGGCTTTTACCGACGTAATTGCCAGACTTTTCTGATCGTAACAAGATCAAACGCGATATAATTTGTTTCCTCAGTGACATTAAGTTATCTCCTTTCGACTTGCATTACGTCGTGTCTGGTCTCGCTTTAATCAGAAAAATCTCACAAATACGTTGGTAGAAGTTTAATTAAAACAAAAAAAAAAAAATAATCAAAAATTTTCGTCGCTGTTTCGTGGATAATTACATAGTACTTTTCGTGGACGATTGAATTCGGATCAGGTTACGCTACGCAACCATCGAACTTCACGGTGTGTCGAAGGAAACGTTAGAGTCCCTTGGAGGAATCTCCCAGTAGCGGAGACGACGTCCGATCAATTATACAGAAAATATCGCAGCCCCCTTCTCTCTCTATGTGCTTACGCATATAGTCTCGACAATGTTCGTATACTTGCTGGAAACGTAAATTATGGCGACGCTTGGTAGACAAATTGTATACTTAGTATCAAATTTCTCAAAAGTGAAACCTCGTACGAAAAGATTGTATCTTTTCTATCTAAGATTTTATTTTTCACATACATGAGAGAGAGAGAGAGGGAAAGAAAGAGAGAGGGAGAGAAAGACATAGCCTTAACAGTTATACTACCAAATACAGGACACCGCGTATATTAGATTATATACGCGTACATAATGATACATACTGTACAGATTCTCTATTTGTGGCTAGCAGTATCGGTGTACTTGGCAATTCACGTGGCGCACACAAGCGGTTGATTCGAATTCGTGTTAGTCCGTTGACATGTGCAAATAATACGGAGAACATGATACGAGATACAGCGCGGCCACGACCAGACCGAATCTGATTCGAGCAATTGCTGTTATTACGATTGCGATCGAAGCCATTAGGGTCAATGCTGGAACTGCTGCAGGTGTAACTGCAGTGGTAGCTTTGGATTGCGAGGATGGAACTTTAAATTGCCATGTGGCTATGTTTGGAGTTTGGAAGATAATATAGGAGGAAAAGAAACTGCCTGCCACGTCTTTCTCGTATCGATAAGACGAAGATGTTTCGATAACCTGTGATCCTCGAAACAAGTCGGAATAAAAGTTTTTCTAGTTCGTTATTTAGACATCAGCCACGGAAAGAGACAAGAATTTTACTCTGACAAGTCGTTTTTCGTCGTTTTCCACGAAGGCAGTAATTTTTAACGTTTGTGCGACCAAGCAAAACGAAAACGTATAAATAAAAAGACGTTTCATCGAAAAAGAAAGAGAATACGCGTCGATACGTTTCGTAACTATACTTGTAAGGTCGGAAGGGATAAAATTCGCCGTCTATTTATCGGTTCCACTCGGAAATTCGATAGAATCTTACGAAGAAACAATTTTTATCGTCCCAACTCTCCGTTTCTTCCAAAACATCGCTAAATTTCCGACCAGATGATACACTCATTAGTGAAATTAACATTCAAGGACCATCGGATAAGGACCACTCGGACACGCCTCAGTTGGAAATCATCGTACCGATCTAAATCCACGATCAACCCGTTCTTCGAGCAGGTCTGGACCATCCCAGATGAGATACCCATTAACCGGGCCAATTAATCCAAATTTCTCGAAAAAGAGGCTCGAAGCGGTCATCTGGAAGGCTTCTGCCCGGAGTAAAAGCGTCCTCGAGGATATTTATGAACGGCCCGGTTATCTGGGCCTGTTCTAAATTCATCCTCGTGGTTATCTAAACAGAGACCGGATCATAATTTACGTTCGAGCGAACATCGGCTTCGGCGGAAACGAAGAGAGCAGGGACAGGAAGATGCCAGGTTGCTGGACGCCGGCAATGGTAATTTCCACCGCCCGACTATAAATTCTTGGCCACGATTCGCCGCGGTTGGTACCTGCGTATCGTCCACTCTAGTTACGTCCGCGAGCCGAAGATACGCAGGGTTTGCTCGCGTTCGATCCGCCTGCACCGGTCGTTCTCCGACCTATCGAACAAATTAGCGGCGAGATAAAGTCGACAGAGACGGATCGTCGTGCGCGCGATACAATTATCCGCGGAACTCGATCCGCTGCCTGAACTTCCTCCGAACGATTCTTCGAATTGTGTCCTTGTTTCTCTGGTAATTCGACGCGTGGTTTGTATCGAACGGCTTTGCGAATCGATTGGGAGCGGTCGCAGCTTGCTTTTTGCTTTTACGACAGGTTTTTCGTAGTTTCGTTTCTTTAAGGCTACAGTCTTTTTTTGCTCGGTCTTGTTTCGCGGAACGAAATGTAATTTCTTCGCGCTTTTGCAGGCAAGGTACGATACGTTAGAATTTGTCAAGTTTCATGGAAAATCGATAAATTTATCGTTTGGTTGGTCGATAACTCTTTGAACGTCGCGTATATGCAACATCCATCGTGGAAGTTGGGCAAACGAACGCCTCCTCCACTTCTTACTCGAGTATCAATGTCTCTTGCACGTCGTTGTAACTCGTCCCCAAATTTTCGTCCAATTACACGCACAACGACACTACCATTCCCCCCCCCCCCTACAAACTTCGTTCGAAACTTCCTCTCTCCCGAAGATGATCGTTTCGTATCAGTTTCATACCGGGGACCAGAAAATTGCAGAAACATCGACGGATACTCGGAGAGTCATTAAGAAGCAGGACCCCTAAAAAGGTCTCGAGCTGCGAATTTAGATACTATGTTCTCCTAATGACCGTGGAACGTATAAATTCGGGCACCCACGTGGCACGGGAATTCCATTCGTATCGTTAAACAGGGAGAGACGAAGACCGAGTCGAAACAGAAATATAAAAAGGGGACGTTAAAAGAAAAGAAACGAACTCCTCTCGTTATATCGTGCATCGATATTCCGTCGTCGGAGTTTCCTCCAACCGGTCGAGTCACTCGTTCGACACGCGAATATCCCACGCGTGTATGAATCCAGTATCTGATCGATTCGGGTGCGAGTTGTCATCGAGCGAATGTAACACAGTCAAAACCATCCAGTCGATAAGCTAACAGCCACAGAATTTTCCTTTGAGCAATAATTTATCGCGTCGATCGTGTGGTTATTAGCGACAATCGCGTCCTGCGACGATTCTTTCGCTACGTTAATCTTTTCTCGTAGAAAACGTTCAATTTATAAAGTTTGTGATATATTTTATATTTTGAACGCTCTCATTTTAGCAAATCATCGACGACGGTTATCGATGTCGACGTCGATTTAATACACGTGGGAGCAATTGCACAAGGAAACGTTCTTCGTTTAATTCGCACGTCCCAATCGATAAATCTCAGGACAGCTTGCTCTACGAGTGGAAAATATTACGTAGGCCAATATCATACTCGTTTTCGTAAAACAATTTCTAGAAATTTTTGCTCCCCGCACTAAATAATCGTCTCGAGATCGTGCAAAACATCGCGTTCGTTGTCTTTTCCAACGTCTCCACTCCATTGGCATCCTTCGCGCAAGACCAGCACGCGCGCAAATACCAATTAACGAGGGTGTATATCCTCTCGTTTTCCCCATTTTTCCTTATTTCTTTATCTTCCAACATACCACGATCGAGTCACGCGGTTTTATCCGCGAAGCAGAGCATCCTCCGTCTGGAAACGCGCTCGCCGCTCTTTTTCCACCATACCGGTTCTCCAGTTGTTCGTCGTGGTTGCACAGTTTCGCAGCACGAACCTCGTATCTTCGACTAGCGCGTAATTTAATCCGCGAGCAACGCGCAGACCACTCGATTACGAGAACTGGGAAATTTTCTTAATCGACTTCGTCGTCCGGATCCGCGCGAACTCGTGCTCCGGAGGATCCACGGCACCTGCGCGCCTACAGGTTCTTCTAATAAGTCCGTCTGGACGATTAAACGGCGGATACAGGCGACTTTTCAACGTCGGTGACTGTTTGAAGTTCCTGTCGAGCTTCTTCTTATCGCGAATATTTGCGTGTTTCACGAGGAAAACCAAGATTCCAAGACGATTACATCGACGAGAGAGATTCAACCGTGTTTAGTGGGTAAAGCGAATAAATGCGCAACGTGGAATTACTTACTGGTTTGTAATTAGATTGCAAACGAAGAAGAGCGTCGTTGGAGATATTTTTGTGATTGAGTAGCCTCCGCCATTTTTACGTAAAATGCTGTCTATAGATTTAACGGCATTCGAGAAAATTGAGGAGAATATGAAGGTTAAAGCGGAGGTAAACAGTCCAACAAGTATCGTTGACGACGTTAAACAACACGCGACATCTTAGAAAAGAGTTCAAGAATTTACGAACATTACGACCAAACACTGTGACTAATAATCGCAAGAGAATAAAGTGTTTTAGAAAAATGTTTAGGACATTGTTTTCCTTCCTACTTGTCTCGACGACTAACTCATTTCAATTTACAAGCAACATTACTATTTAAGAGAACGAATATCGCAAACGAGCTCGATGCGTTTAACGCGCGTATTACGATACGATTCGGATTAAAAGCGGATGTATCAACGAAATCAAAATTTACACGATAACGTTCGCTGCTCTGATGATTTATGCAACGCGGACAATGCACTGTACATCTAACAATATGTTACACACGCTACACGTTATGTAGGAGATTCTCGTATTTCATGCACCTACTGATCGAGTAGACAAATTCGATGGAATATCTTTCGTCTGCGTGTTTTCGCGTTAGCTTCGTTCGATTTTGCATCGACTTCTGTAAGATTCTTTAACGCGAGGTGGTATCCAAACGATACGCGAATGATAGACGAGCAAATGCGAAACAGCGTTAATACGCCGAGGCACAAAAACACGAGTCACTGCCGATTCGAATCGTTGTACGACTCACGTGCCGCTACAAACGCAAATCGATTCCATCTTAGAACTCGAAACCTATCACGAACATCGGACTCGCCGTTCCATTGCTCGGCATAAAGTCATCGCGAACAACGTCTCCGTCCGGACAAGAGAGCAGCCAAAGCTTGATTTACGCCGGTGATCCTCGGAGATCTTACTCGCGACTCAGTTACAATCCATTGAAATACCATCCGATGCTCTTCAAACAAGCGGCAGCACTCGCGCTTCGAAACGTCCGATAACATTTCCAACGAGATCGTAACCGGATCGTGACCGTGTCGTTGCTCGATCGCCGTTGTAAATCAGCTCCAAACGATCGTGTAAACTCCGCGATCGCTTCGCTTCGCGCTCCTCTCCATACGTTTCGTTGAATCCATGTCCGCTAACGAGCATCCAGATGACGTATCGCGCGTACGAATCCAAGTCTTTTGGGAATTTATTTGCCGCTCGAGGACCATCAGAGCTATTACTTGCAAGTAATTTCTCAACACTGTGCGAGCGAATTTTATTTGGAAATAATTCTTTAAAGCGTAAAGTAACTTTTCAAAGATATGCAAGAAAGATCGTACAGCTTTTTCAAAATTTTACTTTCTTCTCTGCGATGTTTCCTTTATCGCGAGTCATGCATCAAGAATCTCCGTACACTCCGCGAAACTGTAATTTCCATAAAAATGAAACGCTACAAAATTCCACCGCGGAATTATCCTACGTCAAGATAATCAAGAGTGGTTTTATTAAGACGCGACGACACCTAACATACTGCATGCGATCAAACGTAATATTGAAGCAGAAGCCAAGGGATAAGATAGCGAAGCGATGTAACAAGATTTATGTAATCGCATCGCTTGCAATCAGCCTTGAGGGGTCAATTGATTTCAGACGGGCTATAGGTAGGTGTTTGCGAAGAACGTCAAGTGTGGGCCAGTCCAGTTATTTGAGACGGATAAGGGGACCGAGCAGGATGAAAAAGAAAAAAGACAAAAATTGCGAGGGGATAGGTGTTGGAAAGGGCGTGAAGGTAGAAGGCTTTCCATTGGGTTCAGCAGAAATTGATAAGACGACGCATTAACTCGTGACGCTGCTCGCTGACGTTATCCGAAGGCAGAGGATACACTCGGCTTGTTCTGACAAGAATATCATCCTTTTTCTCCTTTGCCCTTTCTTCGTTCTCCACCTTGCTTTTCACTCGATTCTTCCTTTTCTTTTTTTCATTTTCTCGCCAGTGTGCGGTCCGGATTACTTTGTCACGCGAGAAATAAAATTAGCACCGTTCTGGGCCGTATGTACGCGGATTTATAGGCCGATAGGGCCGATATTATCGTCGGATAAGCTCGAACGAGATACTTGGCAATTTTTAAGGAGTCAGAGGACCGGCGCGACCGAGACAAACGCATCGATACGATTTCGTCTTTGGTTTCGGTGTTCTCTGCAGAGCGAACGACGTTTATCGCGCTTCTCACCGCTTTCCGCGAACTCGTTGGCTCCGAATATCGACGAGCTTTTCGAGCGCTCGTAAGTGAAAGAGCATCGCGATCGGATATGGTCGATCTTTGCGATTCTACGTATCTTTGATAATTTGTCGAACGTCGCGCGAAGCTTTCTCTCCGATCTTTATCGAATTTAATAGTCTTGCGAAATTTTATGGATTCGTGCGTTTTTAACGGTACAACTACCGACCACCAAGATATGAATTTCATATCTACTGATTGTAGCTAGGGAGAAAATTGATTTATTTTACCAGAGAGTAACAATCGATATCTGACACTGTCTGTATATTGTTAACGCTGTTATAAAACATTGCGTTATGGAAACACATCGTTTCGCAAACAGATCGTTTAGTTCAAACGGTGACCGAACGAGTCAGTAAAGTAAGCCATCATAGTGGCGCGTCGTAATATAAGGTGATATCCGCGAAAGCCACTATATCCATCGATCGCGTTATTTTCAATAAAAATATTTGCCAATCTCGCGAATCCGCTATTTATCCATCTACTGTTTCCATACCAATGTCACTTGGCAATTCTGATTCCAACTTGATGAATTTGCTACGAATAGCAAATTCGAAGACCCTGTACTACGCCACGTTGCCTAAAACTTTGGAACACGACAGAACCGAAGAAGATTCGTTGGAAGCCGCTGTCGAAGATCGGCCGGCCCGTATCGATAAATCCTACTGGATCGACTTCCAAATACCTACGCGGCTGAGCATAAGTAGGTAGTCAAAACGAGGCTGGGAAGAAGAACGAACCGTGGAATACAAAAATAACGACGCGTCGTTAGAGCGGGACGACCAACAGGGAATTTCACGAGGTGGCTTTTTGTGCGACCCACGGGCCGCTCGAATCTCGACGAAGATATTCCTGGAACGCGTTGATCTTCTTAACATCGAGTTCCGAGCGAAGGTCCCGCTGGATGCGTAATTAAGAGTATCGGTTTTCGTCGATCGAATTAATAATAGATAATATTCCAGCGCAGCGAGTATCCCGCGTAATGGATCTCTTAATTACGTCGTTTTGTTCGGCCGATTAGGTGTCCGATCCGCCCACGACGCTGTCCGAATTCGACGCGGCATGGCACGGCGCTCGCGTGAAGAATCCTAATTTATGAAAATATATTCACCCGCGAATCGGGTCGCAGCAGGCCTGCCGTGTTTTCGATTAATTCTACGCGTCGCTAACTCGCCACTGCGATCGTCCATCGGACCGAAATCCACCGTTTCCACTAACAGCGAACGCGGATCTCACTATTTACGATCGCGATCGAATCTTCCGTGCTCGATGCGAAATTTGCAATCGTTTCGTTTCAGTTCTTATCTTTGAACGCGAGATTCCTTTAATTTGGTAGCTCGCGCGTCGAATTCATTACGTCGACCTTCTTCCTTCCTTTTGGCCAAATTTTTCGGTTCTCCCATACGCTTTTCCAGAGAAACCTTATTGCGGCTATTACGACGAGATTATAAACGAGGTTACAGACGAAAGAATCTGAAGTATCCAACAAGGTAAAAGTATCAAACGTCTTATACCTTGTGAACGAATATCTAGATAGATGCTTTGTTGCTTAATATCGTTTATGTTATCGCAATTGAAAGATCGCAGTGTGTACGGATTAATGTCGCAAATTTCTCCGAAATATTCAGAGCGGAAATGAAGCTACAGATTTTTATTTGTCGTCGTCACCGGACGGTTTACTGCGCGACAGAGTAGTAGCGGAGATTTCGACGCTCGCGCAAGGCAGCACGCCACGATGGCTGAGAAACGATCGCATTCTCTGCGCGCTTATAGGCAGGACATGCATGACGTTGTCGAGCGAGAGTTAAGTTTCTGCGAGGAATTAACGCGACGGATTGACGATAAAGAATTCGTTCGAACATCTTTGACCGGAACAAAGAATCGGTCGGTTTTAAACTAAAATTTCTACGACGCATAGCCAACTACGTTGACGAGGAGAATTAAACGAAAATATTTGGGACGAAGGTCTTCGCTGTCCAGCCATTGTCCATAAAAAATATCTATTACGATAACTTTTGATTCGGCTTCCTCTCATAGGAAGAGGATTAAAACGACGAACAAAATTTGTTTTGCTCGTCCCTATCGTTGCTCGAGCGTTAGTAGAACTCGAAGCCACGAACGTTACAAGTTCAAGCGCGCGTCGTGTTTTCACGAAACGTGTTAATCGCGCGTTTAATTCGAACGCACGTACTCCTACGTGCACGGATTATATCGGGCGCATAATGTGAGCGTTTTAAGAGCCGGCAAATATCTCGGCCGCATATATTGCCGTACTTAGCGTTCAACATGTTGAGCGGCCCCGTTAATTTCACTAATTAAGTTAGCAACCGTCCGACCGACCTCCCCTCCGTCTTACGAGCGTTATTTATATTTTTCTTGCGCGTTAATTCCACGTTTTCTTATTTTCTACGAGACTTCCTTCAGCGTGCAGCTGCTATTTTCGTTTCACCTTGTCTTTATTGGCTCGCTTTTAATACGTTAACGTCCTTCTTCTCATTTCACGTACACCCCCGTTCACAAGTATCAAGGCATTTATGAAAAAATAAGAAATCATCGCGAAACTATTAGGCTACCATTAGCGCTTTTATCAACATTTTCTTCCTATTTGTTGCTATTTGCTTCCACGTTACCAAACGTTTCACGAGTCAGTTTTCCCGTAACGTAGTGTACGCTTTACGCGTACTTGTCGTTATTCCATCGCATCTGTCAACCATTTCACGAAGCGAATTAGGCTTCTACGCCGTATCGTTCGACAAATTGTTTCGCTCGAAATTGTTCCAACGAGGTTGGCATCAAGCAACTGCACAGATACCGATAATTCTATAAAATACGAAAATATTCCGTAAATAGTTTATTATCTTTTTCCGCAAATACAAAATTCTAACCAATTAATCGTTCGTCTAATAATCAGCATCGACGATACTTATCCTCTTATCTACTCGCATCGTTAATACTTATGAACACGAGTGTATCTGCTGATTTTTTATTTTTGGAACTCGCCACCCATGCTCGTTTCCACGATTTTATATCTCGACCACGTTCTTTAGTTTTATGACGCAACGAGAGCTCCGTTGGCTCTTAATAAGTGTTTACCGATCTCACCGAGCTACGGAATTCATAACTCGTTAAAAGCGGAACGACGTAAGCGAGTAACCGGATGAACAGTCAAGTTTTTGCACGCGAACCGGCGCGAGTATGTCATCCTCCTATGGGGTCTTTATCCCAGTGATCAGTGCGCGACAAGACCGTCCAGTCGCGTTTTTCAACGTGGAAGAAGTAATCGAAGAGTGTTTCAGATTTACCTCGGGTGAAAGGGTCGTTTGGAATTGTAATTTCACGGACAAGGGAAACAGTTACGTTCCCGATCGTTTGTCGAAGATTTAAGCTTCTAAAATCCAAAATTTTTTACCATAATCCATTCTCGAAAATGATTTACCACTGTCGATTAATCCACTTCATTTTCTAACAAACTCGTACGATATATAATCTTTTCGTTGTCGCACAACGAGTAAAAACGTGGACCGTTGAAACACGGAAAGAACGGCGAAACGCGAAGATCGTTCTTCGCGATAGCGCCGATAAAATCGATTTCTATCGAGCGACGAGAAAATGCCGCGAAACTTAAGGCATCGCCTTAAGACGAACCCTCGGTGGCGTATCCACGGAATCGAAGGCGCTCGTGGGTCCGATTGTATTCTCGTTCAATGGGGATACGCCGCGTGACAAACTGCCTCGCGACCGGCCGTAAATCTCAACAGCGAATTTTACTTTCTCGATTTTTCCCACGTTGAGGCTTAATCCGGCGCGTTAATCATGAGAAATCGCGGTGCGTGCACGCCTATCTGTTTCCTATGAACGCCGTCGGGACACGGTCAATGCAGCGGACCCGTCGTCTTACGGCCTCGTGCTTATGGTTTTTAATGCCGAGATGACAAATACGCCGTATTTAGCGATATTTATGCGAGCGGATCACGTCAGCTTCCGCTGACTGCTTTACCCGGATTATCTTGTCCCTGAGAAATATTGCTTTCGCCGTTTTGACGCTGCGCAGCCCACGGTAATCGTCCTGTCGCGTAATATTAAGTTACTTCCAGCCTCGGAAATGAACAGAGGAAACTACGCGCGTGCGTTCCCTACGAGGCGTTGAAAAATTAACGAAGGGGAATTCGGAAGTCGTGTTTGTCGATTTTCACGAGAAACACTCGCGAGGAAACTGGCGTGGAATTTGATTGGATTTAAAGGACCATCGGCAAAAGTATACTTTCGGGAAATGAGAAACTGGGGGTTCGAGGGAAACGAGAGGTCGGGGAACGAATCGGAAGAATCTAACTAGCGAGATCAGCGAAACGAAAGTGTCGCAACAGAGTGGATGGAAATACAAGGCGAGTCCAGTTGTACGAACAAAATTGTACTCGGTATAGCGAATTAAGTTACCGTGGATTTAATCTATTGGATTGAAGTGAATTTGGATTTCAGCGAACGACTAACGATGTTTGACGTTCGTTTTGCAAAAATCTACGGTGATTGCGTATATTAAAAAAGAAAAAGAAAAAAAAGGCGCGGAAGGAGAACTGGAAATTCGTAAGGAGGAAATTCGAAGGAATAGAAATTCTTCTCTCTTCTATTCGGAAGAAACTTTCCTTCGAACAACGTCGTCGCTTTTCAACGTACAGGCCACGTTTTAAACGAACAACTCAAGCCGTACACCAAATCAGAGATCCTCGCGACAGCCATCAGCCTAACCACGGCGGCGGGCGCAGAAATCGAAACCTTTCCCACGTGTCCAGCTGAAATTTGTTAAGTTCGCGCGTGGGCGAGCCATGGATGCATCCTGCGCGCCGCTTTTTCATACTTATTTTCTTTTTTCACCAAGAGAAGAGAAGAGAGGAGAAGAGAGAAAGAGAGAGAGAGAGAGAGGGGGGAGGGAGAGAGGAGGCCACTGCACAAGGTTGCGCGTCGACGTTCCCTCTGCGGGCCAGGCATAAGTTATACGCGTATTATGCGGCTGCCGGGCAGCAGGCAGCATCACGAAACGGTAACACGAGAAACCGGACCCGCTTCTAACGCATACGGCCGCACGCTTGTGGGTGTAGCAGCCGTCTACCCCGTACTCGTGGCCGTTTCGTCGATTTCCACGCCGATAAAATCCACGCTACCGCCAGCCACCGTTTCTCTATCTCGTCTTCTGTCCTCTCCGCGAACATACGCCTAATCCTCGTAAAAACGTTCGCGATGCCGACCACGGAACGGCTACCCGACGTCCACCAACAGCACCCATTACACGTCGCCTCCTTAATTTCCAGCTTTCAACCGTGGATTTCTGTCTCGCTGCGGGAATCGTCGTTTCCGCGTGACCATTGTTATCGTGTCTCGTGAACTGCTGCCGAGATAGAGGATCGAGAGAATCGGGAGATAAAAGATGTTCCCGAGGTTGGAGATTTTCGAGCATGTTCGAGGTCGCTTGGTGAGATCGGAGGGCAGATGGGTTTTATGTCGCGAGGCGGAGTTACGTTTCGTTGGTTCGTTAGAAGAGCGACGTATTCGAGATGCCGTCAGGCTTAAGATATCTGCAACGGTCGATTCAGGAAGCGAATTATTTTTTACGATGGCAGGACGTCGATCACCACATAACGAATAACGTTGTCCGGCACGATACATACGATATTTTGCGAGAGCTTCTCGAAGCTCGGGAGCTATTGGCAAAGTTGCAAAAAGAGAAGCTGCACTCGAGAGAAAAAATTAATTAATTAAAAGAAGAAATGTCGCTAAATAGTTCGGTAATATTCTATCTCATACTAATTTCCAGCGAATCGGCGACGTTTATAGTTGGAATAGTTTGAGAAAGTTTGGCTATTCGTTAAAGGCGATAGGTCGATGATTTGTCCACGTCGAGGTTGAGAAGCGAAGAATAGAAAGATCAGACGAGAAGAAATAGAAACCTCTTTCTCATGCCATGTCACTCGAAGTCGTTTGTACATCTCACAAAAGGAGGTGGCAAACGTGTCGAGTCATCCGGTTTTCTAAAAAGACGGAAACAAATTACAATTATGCTCGAAGGAGAAGACTACATATTGCGGCGCGTTTGTGATAAAGAATTTCGAGTTCATGCCGCAGGGCGTGCACCCATTGTAATTTATCTTCCCTATACAAGGAGCGCAGCGGGATTCGAGGTAAACTCGACATCGTAAAGAACGGAGAAACGTCGATTTAACAGACGCAAACTTATTTCGTCGTGGTTTCTCTGTCATATTACCCATAAGAAAATTACATCAACCACATTGTTTGGATCATTTGGTCGACGAAAGATCGACGCGAATCGAGTATGAAATAGTATCCTTGGGAAAGGATTGGATTAGAATGGTCGACAAAATGGAATTGCTATAGATCGCTTTCTTTGGTCACGTTAGATTTCGATTCTTCGTAAATCTTGCAAAAACTGAAGAGACAGGAACCATCGAAGGAATATAACGATAGGAGAATTAAAAATAGCGCGAGACTGTAGGAATACGAAAAATAGAATTTGATGAGACGTAAGAAATTGAAAAGGTTGAAGCTAACATTCGGAGAAGATTTACCGTAGAAAGAGATACGTCGTTGATTAATTAGTAAGTTCAGATCGTAAATTCTTAAGGACGGTATTTCTTCGATTCGACGAAGAACCTTTCATAGATAGCCTGACAAATCTAAAAATATTTCTTCGTTCGAGAAATTGAAATCTTTCCTCCAAACTTTCTTTATCGATGGGAACGTACAACTACGCGAAATCCACGTCGAATTCCAATAATTTCGTCGTGGGAACGTTCGACATCCGAAAGACTTATTAACGCGATTCCGATAGTGGATGATTAAGTGGCAGGTTTCACGGTAGAATGTAAATTAACAGGTCCGCGATAGAGTTTGGAAATTCTTAATGAAAAGACCGTTGGTACGACGGAATTCTAGCTGCCTAATAAAACACGGGTTCGACACCATCGGGTCGTTTATCTTTTTTAGTTTTCTAACTAATACGCGCGCGTGCACGCATACGGTTCGATCGAACGGCTTAACGCCGACAGTCGAAAATTATCAGAAGCAGCAGGCTTCTTCGGTTAACGGCACTAAATTGATTCTTCGAGTTTCATTTATATGCGTTCCCGTGGAAACATTTTCCAATACGTATGCAGATGAACTGGAATCCCGATAGTGGAAATCAATGTTACGGCGAGTAGGGATTATTTCGTTGGAAGTTAAAAGTCCCTCCTCGTCGTTTCTCCGGCCTAAAACGGTGGCCTCTCGTGCAATTGTGAAATTTCACGCGAAATACCGCCTTTGTTCGAGCATCGTTCGATAAAGAACAGCAATTGTTCGTACGTTATACGTATATCGTCGATTTACTAGAACAGCGACGCATCTCGAGGATCAGCAACCTCGTCGTATCCGTAAAAATGAAGTCTACGGGAATCTTACGAGGGACTAACAACGTTACGGCGTAAAATGGAACTTTTAACCCTTTCTTTGATAGCAAATCCGGCAAACCGTTGTTCCGACATATTCGTTACGCGAACCGTTGAGTTCTTCTTCAAGTATACGATAAGATACGTTAAAATCTCAGAAAATAACAACAAAGAAAAATTCAAACGCTCCATCGAGTTTTCTCCGCGAGACAAAACAGCTTTCGTGTAGAAGATTTTTTCAAATTCTCAATAGTCGAAAGAATAATGGCGCGCGCTCGTACGTGTACGAAAGGTAAAATGCATCAGGCGCGGTCGAGCGAGGCGGCACCGCGCTCGAAATACCGGAGACATTCGCATCCATTACCGCTTGCACGGCCTTTTAGAGCGCGTTGAACGCAGCGCGGTGCAGGGTCGCGTTAAACGCGCCGGTCCCCTTGTATAATAAATAGCGGGCCGGCCGCGGTGACAGGACAATCCTTACCTACTACGACCACGTGGCCGAAGACCTGATCGTTCGCCACGTGGGAACAGTTCCATCGGTGATGTCTGAACTGATGTCGGCATTCGCGAAGTCCAAGCTCCGCGCCCTCGCCCACCGCAGGCATCGCGTGCGGCGCTTTTCTGCACTGCTCCCGTTGACTCTTAGCCAGTCCGGGAATACGCCCGCAGACGGCCGCCCCAACCACCACTGCTCCGACCACCCTGCAACCAAACACGTTTCACCCTCTGTCAATGCATCCTCCGGTTAAATCGCTGAAAAACCATATCGTCAAATTAAATGCAAGATTTTAAGAAGTTTCTTGGAATTTGGAGAGTCCGCGACCAAACGCGTTTCGATTCTCTCCAAAGTGTCTTCCATCGATCGAACCGTTCGAAATAGCGATCGATTCGATAAATTAAAAAGTAAAGAAGAGCGTGTTAAATATTGCGATTCGTTGAGCACTTTCTTCGGACCATCATGCTGCCAAATACGTCCCACTCCTTTTTAACGTATCTTCTAATCGAACCGCAGAAACCTATTCCGATCAACCGTTTAATGGATTCGCGACGATATTTTATCGCATCGGAATCGTTCTTTCTAATTAACACGGCACGGTTCGAAAAATTAATTCCTCGAATCCTAATTATCGAATGGGAAATTAAAATGGTTATTTATTACTACGCACATGTGTAGAACGTTGTATAAATTCCTCGTGTGTTAAATTATCATTCAGCCATCGAACCATTATTAACGAGTCTTTGTAGGAATTTTATTAGGACGCGAGTCTATTCGCAGCGGAACCAACGTCAATTACTTATAAGCGTTGACAAACATTCGTCTTGTTCCAAGACTCGTTGTCTTACCGATAAATCGTTCGCGCGTTCTTTCAAACGTAATTTAATATATCTTCTCGAGACGAATAATAAATAAAAACGAATAATCCGCCTTAAAAAATCGCGACGAAGAATTTATAAACTTTTCGTTCGAAATACTTCGGCGAATGAATTTCTGAAAAATTATATCCATGGCTGTCTTCGAATTACCGTCGATTCCGAACGAATTCGTGTACCGTTTAACGCGACAACGACATTGAGAGATCCAGAAACGATGACCGGTAGTGGGCCCACCAGATCGTACGACGAATTAAATCTCGATAAATTTGAACGTGTGAAAGTACGGAACGAGCGTGTCGACGAGAAATGAACAGCGTGGCCGATCCAACCGATCCGTTCATTAGCATTTTAAGCTCTCTCGTTGTCGTCGTGGTCGTGGTCGTCGCGTTGCTTCGTTCGTTTCCGATGATATACGGTACATTTGATTCTGCGTATGACGAAGGCGATATTAAAATTAACGACATTACGACTTTTTTAAATGCCACGAGTCCTTTTGCACGAGCCTTCTTCTCGTTCCTTTCCCCATTCGGCTTTTCGTTGCAGTCGATTGCTAAAAACTCGTGGATTCTCGACGGTCACTGTATTGCATGATTCAACGTGACCGAAGAACTCTTCCTGGAAAACGTGCAATAAGGTTCGTGAAGTTTTTACCGAATCGTTCGTTTGATTGGCAGTTTTTGGATGCTCGATGAAACTTTTGGTAACGTCGGTAAGGAATCCTGCGTTTTATTTTCTTTCGGACGACAGCTTTTGCGACTAGAGCTTCCATAACCGTTCAGAAACAATCTGAAAACCAGCAAACCGCGCGCGTCCGCGATACAAATCCTGATCGATCGAGTTACGTCGAGTTTTTTTTTTTTTTTTAAAGAGGTAAATTTTTTCGGTTTCTCGGTCTGAAACACAGCCGTCAGTCTCCCAAAACTACCTGACAGTCGTAATTTCCAGCTAGACGATCCACTTACGGCGGAACCGAATCTAATCTAATTTAACCGATCATCGAACCGAAATGCTCCGGCGAGCATTATATAATCCGTTGGTTGGCATTGAAAAAAGAAAATCTCATGCCCATCCGTCATTCCGGTCCTTATTTCGACATCTTCACGAGCAACCTGCGAGGCGCGGTTGATCACGGCATACTAAAAACGATTACCTGCCGACAAGCTGAAACGCGATACTCTCAACCTCCTACTGGTCCATTGCGTAATTTACATCCCATAAGTCAACGTTTTCGTGGCAGTGAACGCCGTTTCCAGACACCGTGGACACGCGCGAACCATTCCGCCGTGAATCCTTTTCCATCCAGCGTCGTTACGAATTTACGTAACAGGCAACAACAGGAAACGTACAAATGGGTGAAACAGCACGGTTGAAATATTTATGGCCCCAAAGGGTTGCTGGGCTCGTTGATGTACCGTAATTTTGGAAATGATTTTTATCGGCATGTTGCCATATCGATGGTTTCATATTTAGGCTCGAAGCTTTGCGATTACGCGGTTCCGGTATTTCGATAACGTTTCTCGTTTAATTCGTTAAATATCACGGCGGTGCGATTTTTCCTTTTTTTCGAAACACGAAGACGAGCGAGGAATATTTGATAAACGGAAAAACGTAACTTTTACTTCGGTAGCGATGGAAGCTACGAAAATTACCTACAAACGGAGAAGGTCACGGAACCATCCGATCAATCCGATATCGTTAAACCCCCTTTTTGCGTTCGCTCTGCGCTTCACGAGCGTTCGACCGTATCACGCGCTCAATGAAAGAAGGACGCGGCTACCCCGAGTCGCTTTCGAAACCCGGCTTCAAATTAGCCTTAAACACAGCCCTCACGGCAAGTGTTAAAACCAACCGCTCCCGACTATCCATCATCGCGATCGTTCGGCATCCGGCGACGGAAAAAAGAGCGCCGAATTCAAACAGCCCCGCGGCGTTGCGACTCATCGATCCACGCGAGGGGCGTAGATAAACCTGCTTCCATAAACAGTCATAAATAAATGTCGCGCGTTGCCGGTTGTCGTCTCGTTGTTTCGTCAAAGCACACAGTGCGCTTAAATTCATCGTATAAGCGAAGCAACAGGCTTCTATAATTCAAAATAGAGGGCACTAGCGGTAAATAGAAGCGGATAATTGGGAAATGGCTGTTCACGCGCGAAAATAAACGCCGCGATCTCGACTTTCTCGACTTTCTCGACGTCGAAGCATTCGAAGTAATTTCGTTATTGCTCGTTCGCGTCTCGTCTCGAACCACAGAATCTTTGTTCGTGCTACGAATTTACGCCCACTGTGTATATGAACGTGCAAACAGCATGATTCGAGAAGGGGTAGTTTATCGACAGCGACATACACGAGAGAGGGCGAGAGAGAGAGAGAGAGAGAGAGAGAGAGATGATCGTTGGAGGGAGAGCGGCGGGCCCTCGACACCGTTCGTTCAGATGGAAAGAGAGGTTTCAGGGGCCAGGGGGTGGGCAGGTTGCATTTCTGAGAAGCATGAAATTGCGACGATTACGCCGTGTCCCCGGGGCGAGAGTTATTTGCATTGGAATGCATCGCGCCGCTCGGTGGCCGAAACTCACCACGTGGAACGATCTACAGGGTGTCCTGATGAACGTGAGAAGCTGCGATGGCCGCGTGCCGTGCGAAAGCGAGTCGGCGAGAGAGGTAGCCTCAGCGGCGTTCCGTTCTTTCTCTTCCCTGTATTTCTTTTTTCTATTCTCGCTGGCGAACGGTGAATACGAGTCGACGCTATGGGCGGCGAATCAACGACGCGCGTGTTTAATCGCGGACGCGCGTCCCGGTGAAGACGTTCCGCGTTAGGGGTACCGATGTCGAGGATCGTGGATACGTTTGGATCCACGTAGATGCGCAGGATGCTGTTGCTTCTCGGCTCGTTTTCTTGGTATTTCACGGTTCGTCGCGTTCACCGTTCGTGCCGCGGTAGTGGTTAACGTTGCGCGGGGACGTCAACTTGTCAAAACCGAGGGTTTTAGTTTCTTTCGGTTTTTTTTTAGTTTTTAATAATCGCTGAGAATATGTAGAACGTTTGGGAAAAATTAACCTACGGTTTATTCGAGATCGATACACAATTATGCGTTATAATTCGAAAATTACGATACTGCGTAGACGTAGAAATTTTGAAAGAACCACGCACTTGTTACCGTATTAAACGAATTAATTCGATAAAAATAATAAAAAATTCATAAAGTCGAAGCCGACGACGTCGCACGACGGTTCGATCGGAAACGATCGGATTAAATTTTGCAAGAGCACAAGGGCGTGAAAAGCAAGAGGAACTCGCTCGCGTAGTTTATTACACGTTCGTTACGTCATTTGTTATCTCTAATTAGAAACGCTTAACGTTGCAGGGCCTTTAGGGCATGTCTTCAACGAGAGAGTCATGCTGATACTAATTATTCATTCGTCTTAGCTGCGAACCGAGTAATTACCGTCTACTCTAATGTAATTACTCGAAAGCTCTTACGCTTCCATTTAAAATCACCTCGGCGTCATTAAATTTCTCGCTCGATGGGATTGCACACCGCGAACTCGTAAATATTCTTCCTAATTGCAATTTCAACGTTTTTTTTATCTTTCGATGGTTTTGTCTTTCTTTTCAAAGCGCGTCACGATCATGCAAATAGCGTTTGAGTCGAATTTGAATCGCTGTTTCTTAAATCCGTACAATCGAACTCGTCACTTCGTTGTATAGTCCGAAATAAGAAGTTGTACGTTTTCTAATAGTATCATTCACGTGGTACTAAATTTTCCTCGTTTCCTATAATTTATAACTGGAGAAAAAAACGAAACGCCGCTGAGATTTTTCTTTACGCTTAACCGCCTTCGTTTTCTATTCCTGGTGAACTCCGATCGACACTCGCCAAATCTGGCAATACGTTCGAGCGACCGAGGCTTTTCCTACAACGAGAATCGCACGAGAGTTTCGTTATATCCTTTTGCGAAGGAGTATTCTGCTGGAACAGATGCGGTGACACAGATTTCGCATCTCGCGAGTTTGGTTCTCTTTCAGAGAATTTCGTGCCGCTGTACGACGCGCTTAGTATGCCGACCAGGCGACCGAGAACAACGGACCCGTGTGCGTGTGCTCGGCAGCGATACATACGTACCCATTAGCGTGTAATGTATAACATTACGCCCTGCTCATACGGAGGCTAATGGCGCGCTATTTGCAACAAGCATCCTCGCCATTGTGCACCTCGCCGATTTTCATCAAGATGCTCTTAGCACAGTTCCTTCTCTTCGATTCTATGACCATCTACGTACGTTGGACTTGCCAATACATCTTTATAAAGGCCTAAAATATTTCAAAAGAACGAAGCAACTCAGCAAATTTCAAGCTAAAATACTGATTCCAACGGTGGCATCTTCGTCGTGCGAAAGCTGATCGTTACTAGACATCGAAATGTAATTCCTTTTGCGATCGATTCGCGAAAGCGAAACAGCGTAAATTCGGCTTAACGTTCTCGCATCATCCATACCAAAATCGACAGAACTTCGCTGGGAAATATTGGACGAGTCCAACGAACCTTCCAAGAACGCATAATCTCAAGCCTCTTTCCAGTCACAATAAGCACGTGCACCTCCGTTTCGATAAAACCAGTGCCATCGGTGATTCCTTATTACCCAGAACACGAGTATCGAGCTCGCAACTCATTATCACGGCTCGGCCGATGCACAGATACAAGGAGAATCGACGGGCAATCGTAATTCCAAGCGGCCAGCGAGCGAAACAGATTGTCCGGGAACGAGCAAAAGTCAGGGAAATCGATGGAAATGATCGGGCTCGCGCTACTTTACATAATGCTCTCTTCACAGGCTACCGTTAAAATGCCTTTCACGGTGTCGAGCGTATCCTCGAAAGTCCTCGCGCGAGCCAACGTCATTCGACGCCCCTTCTCGTCTCCGATCGATCATTATACGCAACTTTCCTCTCGATCCTCGCGCCAATAGCACCGCCCGCAGCGAGATCTTTTCCATCGACGTTTCGCGAGAGCAGCTGCTCTCCCAATAACGTTTATCATCGACGTTTCGAGAATCTCCGGTTTCCGTGGAAGTAGCGTTTTACGAACGCATTCTTCGCACTTTGTTTCTTCTTCTTCTTCTGCTGCTCCGATGCTTCGACGGTCACGCTCCGCTACTTCCGCTTCCCCGTATTTTCTCCGATCTTCGATCATTCGGTCCGGTTATCGCTCTCCTGCCTCGTTCCTTGTTATTACTTTTTAAGTTCCTTCAACGTCGTACGCTTTGGCTCTTTCACGCGTGTATACAATGACACCCATCGTCGATTATACACGTACGATACGCAACGTCTCTCGAAGATATTTATTACAGGACCGAAATCGTTATTATACTCGAGAAACTCGAGTTTCCCAGCAATTCACCGAGCAGGGTAAGAAACTGAATAATACGTTCCACTCGTTATCGCGCAACCCCATCGAAAAATCATCTCTTCCTTTAAATCCCCGTTTCACCTCTTCCTGTTCCCCTCGCCTAGCAGTTCCACGATTGTAATACCTTCTTTCAATTAAATTCTTTCGCTAGTCAATCGACCGACCTTTTTTCCAATTAAAAGCGATCTCTATCTAATAACAGGGTTTCGTTTAACGAACGAATCACTTAAACCAGCCGTATCTAGTTAGTTAGACATTAACTTACGCTGTAAGAATAGCGATAGGGTACTGGCAGATAGCATTAAAAAGAAATACCCGCAGGTACGTGCCCCGCAGGTATATATCGTTTACGATACACACCATTGCCGTGGTTCGTTACTTCTTTTTAGCACATCGTAATTACATCGAGAGTTAAACCCCTATTAACCGGCTGCTTTGGCTGTGATTCGTTGTAATTTGTGATCGTAAAGCTCGGATCGGTCGATCTTAATATGATTTATATTTAAATCAGCTTTCCGTGGAATTCAATGGCCGAGGCAAAATGCAGCGGGCTAAACGCGTAAATAAGATAAGTGTAGGCTGGTGTGAACAGAAGAACTCCGGGGTGGCCTTCTTCGACTGTAAAACGTGCAACATGCGTCGTTGTTTGTTGCAATTATCGATGATTATTGTAATCTAGTAACCAATCTTTCGGAATTTGCATTTAGCACGAATGCTTCGGCTCGTTAACAATCCACGTCGTTTCTCGTGGCCATTTCACCATCAAATTTCCCAAGTTTCTATTTTCTCAGAAATATATAGTCATGATTGGAATAAGCAAACTACGGATATTTATGTAAATTCGTGTTCTTGTGGCGGTGTTCGAAGCGGAGTTTGCTCGTCTATCGAGTATTATAACGATTATCTTACGACTACTTGACGATATTTTCGCGTATTACGCGCATTTTGGACACTTTTGTACTTTCAAATTTCCCATAATCGTATAACAATTCGCAGCGATTATTCGTCGCACGTAAAATTACAAATTCTCCTGATACACCGTTTTCAATTGATCGAACATGCTTTTCTCGTTACCTCGATGGATAGCAAATATCGTAAACATTTGAAGAAAAAAAAAAAGGAAATAAAATGTACTAAATGTACGTCTCTACTTTTTAAAATAATCGATGTTGGCGCATTACAATTGGTTTCTGAATTCCTCGTCATCGAGCTTTCAGTACATCGTTAATCTCGAGCCCTCGTCTCATGAAATTCCAAAGCGACGATCGATCCAGGGAATTTTTATGCGGCTTCCAGCAGAGGTTTCTTCTCTTTTTCTCCCTCCTCGTCTCCTTTTTTCTCTCTGCTTCTTTCGTTTTGATCTATGGAGCACGCGTCTTCGAACGGTCGCTAACTGGTACTCGTTAGAGTAATGGAATGATCTACGGGGAGCCATTTTTTTTCCACGAAATTATACAGTAGTCCTCGTTGGACGAGTCGCTCTTCGGTAAACCAAGTTTTTGCCTCGCTCTGTCTACGACTAGAAAATCGATTCTATTAACCGCGCGGATGAAGGATCGTTCGATGGTCGGTCTAGATTGAGAGATTCTCGTCCAAATGAATGTTCTTCTATCGGCGTGTTATTACGTTGTAGGCATTAGCCGTCTATGAATAATTACGTTCTAAAGGTATTAGAAAATAATGGAATATAAAAATATTGAAACGTTTCGTCAATTTATTTTCTGTCGACGTTTCACGACGACGTTTTGCAACGAATTATTTATACGTAGTAGGATTAGTTCGTGTGTTTTGGAATATCGTAAATACGAATATCGATATCGTTAAAAAATATAAAAATTCCAGCAATACTTTGTACATTTACTTTCCATGTTTTCGAACATAATTCGTAATATCTTTTCCGAATAAACGAGCAAATATTTAAAACATCGGAAGATGCGTAGCGTGACTTTTTTTTATTAATTTAAACGTTAATGGCAAGGTATCGGAAGTATCGAAAGTTACTGTAACGTACAAACATATATAACTCGGGAATTTCATAATGCAATGAAATTGCGCAATGGAATTAACTGAGAGATTATATTCGAGTTCTAGTTGATAGGATCGAACCGTAGAAAGATACAAATCGACGTTTTTTCAAGAGATCTCTCGTGTGCTTAATCCGCGTCACATCTATTTAGTACTTAAACGGGTGTCAGGAAATTGTCAAGGTTTTCAGATAGCGCGTTTTTCAAACGAAAATCACTGGCAGCTTCGCCATCGACAAGAGAATTCGTCGCGGTTGACGTAAATCCCTAGAGTGATGCATGATACTACTACCTGGACGTTAATGCTCGATATAATAAAATCTGATGTGTTATGAAGCGGTTCTTAGGCTTCGACGATTCAAAGATCCTCGAATATACCGGTCGACGATTTAGCCATTTAACTATATATCTTTATAAATTTGTATTATAAATCACAGATGCCAGTATTTTCATAAAAAATAGCGAATCGAAGAAATCGTGGAAAAGCTAAAGAACTTTATGAGAACGATATAAAATCAGGCGATTCGTTAATTAATTTGGGAATTAAACGGCAAAGGTGCGTTAGCTGTGCCATAGCAGTGTAGCGGATAAATGTAAATAAAACTAGGCAAAGCATTTGCTTAGAAGTTTCTCGCGACGTTAATTATGCGCGAAACGTCGCAATCATTTTCCAAATAGGCACAGCCTACACCCGGAAGTCTCGATTATTGACGATACAGCAGGCACTGCAGTCACCATCGCGTCACGGACTATTACTATAAAATCGCAGATTGCCGTCGTTAGCCAACTATGTATTCGCATGTACATCCTGCTCGCCAAAGGTTACCAGCTAACTGTTTGCATTAGGGTGCATTCTCATTATCCTGACTGTCTCCGTTATGTCGTGGTCTACGACGTTACACGCGCACGTTCGTCGAACGTTGTCCGATTTCGATATCTATCGGCCAAGTTGTCTGCCAAATTTTTCTAGAAATGCCCATGATGACGTAATTTTTATCTCTTCCTTTGAAAATTGCGCATCGTGCGAATCTCTGCTAAATTTTCATAATCCCAACGAGGAATAAGTACTTCCAGAATATCGTCGTTCTTCGCGGTGAAACAAGTTGTATTCCTTTTTTCAAATTATAGATCGTTTCAAATTTTCAAAGTAGAAAGAATCGAGGAAAAAAGTGTTCTTTACTCGTTTCTTTCGCAAATTGCCGCAACGATAACGCGATCTTTGTTTCCGTTTCTGCGAATTTCGCGTGACACCAACTTTGACCAAAGCCGTAACTTTAATGGGAAAATATTTTTATCGAAATACGAAACATTATCGCTTTCTACTCATCGAAACGTAGAAAAATGATTTAACGTCGATGAACGCGACGATAGAAACGATTATATCGTAGAAATAAATTGTCGCTTCGAATCGTAATAATTCTGACGAAAGAATTCTCGACACCGCATTAATTTTCCCCAACGCTAATCTATTAGCTATTTACCGATGTTGCGTTTATGGAAATGGAATTTTCAGCGAAGCTTGTCGTTCGAGTCAAGTGACAGTATACAGCGTACGGAATTGTTGGAATAACACACGCGGAATCAGCTATGCTCGCTTCGCCAGTCTTCTTCGATGATATCTCGATAACGTTAGGCGATACTATAGGAATTCTTCTGCCATAGGTCTGAATGTTAGCCGATAACTGTACAAGTTTACCAGAAAGTATTTGCATGGTAACACGTGTAAACGCGACCGATTGAATCTCATTACGTCGATGATTCCTGGAGTTGTGTTTTCCGGCATCCGTTCTTTCGCGTTTTGCGAATGCTTCTAACTAATTTCAGAAATAAATTTGACCAATTTTGAAAAAAAAAAAAACAAAGAGAATTTAGAATAGATCGATTGTAAAATTCTATTATAAAATTTACCGCGGAAGATAGAGATTTTTGTTTCATTGATTTTATAGCAGATTTTATGTATAATATTTTTATTTGTCTGAAAATACAGTATACGTATATATGTATAAATCTATCGTAAAATCCAAGAAAATTAAATCGTAAATTTTTTGGAACGAAACTAAAATGATAATTTAAACTAAAATGAAATTTAATCTGTGACGGCAATTTATAAAATTATTTTCTTATACACATAGTCTTTTTTCTTTCGTTATCTCGTTAGTAACGCTTCAAAGAATATTTGAAATCAATACTTTTACAAAATGTCGATATGGATTAAAAATTACCTACTCGTTTTAGAATCGATGTACGAAAAGCAGCGACGGCGATTATTACCCAACATTCTTCTACTCCGAATTGTACAATCGATTACCAGTGTGCACACTCGTCGCTCGACTTCTCGATCATTCGATAACTTCAAATACCGTCGTCAAATTTCTCCACAGAATACTCCAATCTGTACGTGGGAATTATGGAAATAATGCGCCGCAGAAAGCGAAACGTCTATGATTAGCGATTTTCTCGTGCAATCCTATAACAGTATCTACTAATATCGTTCGATATTAGACGCTACTTAAGATAAAAGCTCCAGATAAAAACTCTTTGAATTTCGTTATCCAATCTGACTAAACAGCAGCCGAGTTGTACGTACAGTTACTCGCAAAAGTTCTTCGACAGTAAGAAAATTTGATTATGTGGTCACGTGCACTACCATTCGTAAGTACATATCTCGAGATTTTAGCCGATTTGTAACAACGATACGCGAATATTAGTAAAGAGTATAAATGTATCGCAGCATCCGATTTATATTCTAAAAGCTATTTACAGCCTACTCCGACGACAAATCATTTTTCCAGAATGTTTTGTTATAAATTTCGTCGAGAAATTGTACCGTAACTGGCTTGGATCTTGCACAATCGGAACAATTCAACGCAATCTCGACCAGCTTATATCGCAATGTTATGTATAAAAATATATCAAGCCGACAGGGACGTGCGATTTTGTAAGCGCAATAAATAGCATTTCGGCAAAACAACGTCGATCAAATTTGTTCGCGATTGATTCGGCTATATCAGCGCAATGAAATTTTGTCACGGAAAACACGCGAAGAATGCTTCTGGGAGCAACTGTATGTTACTCGCAAGGATCTCCGTGTTTCTAAAACGTTCTCCATCGTACGTGCACTCAACAAGTAGAAAGATCGAGAAACCAGTAGCAACTCTGTTAATTATACCATTCGATACGAGTACGCCAATGATTCAATGACTAGATACGATCTTGCTTAGCGAGCTAGCTAACAGTATATAAGTAATGGCACTCGTGTTGATCGTCGTCGTGTCGTTTCGCTCATTTTTCCCTGTTTAATGAAACGTTTCGCGAGAGCTCGCGTAACGGAATGGCTGAAAATGGGAATATCGAATTCCAGGTAATTGCCGGACACGTAGAAAAATGTTTTGCGACACGTGCTCGTACTCGTGCTTTGGCCAGAGACAGAGGCGGAAAAAATGCCCGACTAATAGAAAGAATCCAAGTTTCGTGTCCGAGCGCAGTCGTGTAGCCGGATAGGGTAACGAGATTCGAGCGTAAGAGAATCACGGAAATTGATTGTCGACCATGCGTGTTACTTTCCTGTCCTCTCTGTTCTATCAACGACGAAACAAGGCAAACATCGATTATTTCGTTTCTATCGAAAAACCTCTCTTCTTAATTAAATTAATTGAAAAATAAATCGGGCCAGTGGGCAAATAAACGAGATGGAAGATTAACGTATAAAACAATCGATACACTTACAGGTAAAGGATCGAATTGAAGTTAGGGTGTGAGACGTTTACTACTGGATCGTCGTGCTTGGACGCTCTCGGTTGCCGTACAGCGTCGTTGGAGAAACAACGACGTTAATCAGTCTCGAAAGTAGCTGGAATTCGACGCAAGTGGCAAAATTATTTATAAAATTATACGTCCGATGGAGGAAAATCGCTATTTCGAAATACGTGGGACGCGGGCCGCGGAACGCTAAGGCGAAAGAGAACAATGAGAAAAACGCGTTGGAAACTGCGCGTTACCGTTTCCACGGGCAAAGCGTTTCGTCATCGTCGCCGGCGAGCGAACCGGTTGCCGTTCTAACAACGAAGCTATGCATCATCCCCTTATCTAGTTCGCAGATTCACGACTCGCGATCTCGACTTCGAGATACGTAGCCGAGAGCCTTCTGCTCGGGCAGAGTCGACGCACGTGTGCGTTCGCGCGTATGCAGACGGCGAGGAAATCGTGCGAGCATTCGCTGTGCCACCGAGCGTTTTAATGATATTCAGGAGGATCCATTTTTCTGTCACCGGGTGTCGCTTAAGTGGCCGGATAAGGAATCATTAAGCATCGGCGCACACGACCATTAGATCGTTACACGGTTCCTACGATTGATTTATCGTGCCTGCTGTCCTTTTTTGCCCATCCTAGAGGAATTTAACCGAGGAGATCGTCGATGACCGTGAGGCTTAAAGAGAGATATACAGGAAAAAATATACGATGGAAAATGATCGAAATCCCGAAAAATGTACCGTTGTAAATCTAGGAAACTGGTCCGAAAATTTCTCCTCGTTATTATTTATCGTAATTCTTGGCTTCCCGTTTAGGACGGCTTCCGGCTTCTACTTACATTCCAAACATTTATCTTGCTAATTACTTGGCTCTGTGCGTTTTATCGCTACCTTACGTCCCGATTACAGAAGGTTTACTACGCCTTACTCGTATTTATAGAGCATACCATTACCTACTGTTCGACCATTTATCTTCGAAACTCCGACTTATATACGCATCTTTCTCGTACGCTGTACGCTTAACAGATTAAGCGCTTTATATAAAAGAGGGAACAGGGAACTTGCGCGTTCCTAACGGACGTCTAGAGAGCAAGAAAAATCTTGACCAGGCGCAACCGTGTCCGTATAAGCACCTGTTGCTTCAATTACGTCATCACTCCATCGCGAGTCGTTGGTAAGTCCGCTGGAACGAAAACGTTCGCGCGAGAGATTCATTGTCGCAGGTACGAGCGACGTAAAAGTGCGCAGCCACCGAGAGATATACAATGTACAGGTGTAGCGGGCATTAACTGGTGCGCAGGTATTCAGACTATCCGGCCGTGACGCCGTCGGTAAATTTACTGTCCCCGAGAGGTTCTTATCTCGCGTTACTTTATTGCCGCTTATCGTCGCGGTCGATTTCGTTCCTCGAGCATCGTTCACCGTGTTCTCCTTTCCAAACCACCGTGCTTTCTTATATGGATCCTCTCCGATGGTTCCTGTCAAGGACGTCTCAGTACTTTGCCATACCTCGCGCCATTTTATACCTCTTCGAGCGAATTCTTGGACGGTTTAAGAACGGTTTTAAAATTTTGCGCATCACGAGAGATTCGGAGAAAAGATTCTAGGTTCTATCTTTAGGAAAATTTGGGAATGTAAAAACATTGGAAAATCGGTTGATCCGAGAATTACCGGAGTAATTTTATAATTTTCCAATGGCATACGTTTCGATCTCTCGTAATACGTTTCCTCTTCGTGTATTTTCTATAATAATATAGCGCTTCTGGCTGCAACGTTGCAACGAGTAGTGGAACTAAGAGAAAACGGAACCTTTAATAACGCGATAATTACCGGCAACGATGACAGGATGTTATACCCTCTCAGAGAAAAGTAGAAGGAATCGAAAGCATTAGAGAAGCACCGGGTATTTTTGTCTAGTCTTAATCTACTTGGACGTTAACCCTTGCCCGTGATCGCCCATTAAGCCTCGCGACGATTAGATTGTTCGAAAGCCAAGCGTCGAACGGAAGAAAGGAATGCATCTTCGGTGTTTCACGCGATACGCGCTTTGACGCTTCAATGAGAAAACATACACCTACTCGTACTAACAAACGTAAAAACGTAATAACAAAAATATACGAAACACGCAAATTAGACCTCGTTATCCAGCTTGACATCGATCGACGATACTCTTTGGATAATGCTAATTTTAATTAGAACGTCAGGGAATCGAGTATTTCGTTCGTCGACGAAATGTCGTTCGATGATATCGGATTATAATACGAAGCGGGAATAAAAGGCCGTTCGTCATTGAAAGCCCAGCGAGTCTTTACGAAAACTCCTTCGGAGAAATGAAACTCATACTTAAACGCATCGAACGATGTTTCTACTCTTCGTGTTTATCCTCGTTGAAGATCTTCGAGACAGTTTCTCGTAACATTTCGCCTCGCTCTTTGAGCTTGCCCGGCGTTCCAGAAGATTTTTAACTCGACAGCCCGTGGCGAATGGGTTTCTGGCACTCGATACACCGTGACTAATCGAGGAAGGTGTCCATGGAAGTTCTTGGGATAGGTCTCGACCGGTGACTCGCGGCGTTTTCTGCCGCACAACGTTCCCTACTATGCGATTATATTCAAAACTGCTTTCGTTTTGGTTACGCCGGATCCTCCGGCATTCGATACGCCCATTTTCGTACGAGGCTCGGGATTAGCCCTTTAACGCTCGAGTTCGTGTCTCGCACAGCTACGACCGAGTGATTCGAAATACGCATGCCCGTTTCATGCGCTCTTACCAGCGACTCAGTTCGCCGATTGCATCGAAAAGAACGTAAACGTTAAAGTGGTTGCAACGTGTCTCGAACACGAAGGTATCTATCCAGTTAGCGGACCAAATCGATCTCGGCCCCGTCGCCGGAGTCGATCCTCGACCTGTTTCGATTAGATCGGCCGAGTCATCGGCGATTCATCGATAATCGATCCCGACAGTGGGCCCATTTATTTCATCTCGCGACAATGACGCGATGGTTCCTTTCGATCTACTTAAACGTACGTTGTAATCTTTTTTTCTTCTCGTGTTCTCTCATTGTTCCTACGACGCATCCCTATGTCTCTTATTACCATACCTTTGGACAACTTCGCCTATAAACTCGATCCACTCGCTTACGAAACAAAGGGACAGATCTCTCCGTCATCCGCCGTAACATTATCTACCGAGCAAATTGCTAGATCCTAATCTCGAATCAAATCGTTCCAAACTCCATACCTCCACGCTGTACCTTCGAGCGATCTAAACCGATCCAGGCTGCGATACATTCGTCCGCGAGATCGGACGAATATCTTCGTTCCTAACCACCGTATCTGTAACTAATTTCGCGTTTAAACCCGATTCGTGTCGCAGTCGCGCGGCACGCTCGTCCGCGAAACAAATTTCGGACAAATCTTCGCAACATCGCACCACGGTATCCGAAGAAAAGGCGATAAAACGGGCCCGAACGAATTCGTATCGGCGATGAAACGGTGCGCAGGAGGAGGCGCGAGGGCCGCGATACGTGAAAGCCACGGGGATTCGATAAACCTCGCCATAAATACGGGAATTAGATAGGAAGCGATACAGTTTGCGCGCGTGCAAGGTACCTGCGAGCTATCCGCTGAATAACGCGGCTCGGTGGGAACAGGTCGGCCCACGTGTCACACGCACGCACCGGACCACTTAGTAAGTCCTTAATCCTTATCTATGCGTATCGCACATATGCAATGCAAAGTGGACACGCATATTGACCGCGCGAGAGAGGGATCAGTCGACTTATCGGCGGAGATAAATGCGGCTTTGCGTGGAGGCCGCTGCTCGAAAAAGCACGTGCTTGCGACACAACGTTTCGTTCCTCGTTCCGTCTCTGTACCCTTACGGACAACTCTTCCCTTCTCGCGAGTCCCGTTTAATTTCTCTCAGCGAGATCGGACGCGTGGGCGTTCGCCATCGTCGTGTGCGATCGCTGGGTTACCGGGACGATAAGCTAGACTTATCGCGTACGGTGGGTGTCGAAGCGACCGGCCCGATCCAAACGATTTTGGTGGCGTTTCCGACGATCCACTCGCGGTAACTCTCTTTCTCCTTGTTTTAATTAAACGTTTCTTTTAGCATCGAAGTTTGCGTTTCGCTCGCGTTCCCACTACAGGTGCCACTATCGCGTAATCGCGTCCCACTCGTTACACGACGTTAATAACTATCGCTCGTTTACAGCGATGATCAGGCTGCGGATTTTTATCCGAATTCTTACGTTTACGAACGTAATTAAAGAAACGCGCAGATACTTTTGCAACGCTCAATTTCAACGCAAGCGTTCCGCGATTAGACATCTTCGCGAAGGAGAAGTTCGATGGATCGACGAAATTTATTCGATACTCGTTCAGTAAATTCTAATTAAAAAGACGCGTATCAGATCGTAATTGCGGATTCTATCGATGCAACGAAGAAACACCGTTCGAAGTATGGGGTAGAGTCCTTTCGTCAACGCGATTCTGCTGACGCGTAATATTTGCGCGGCTATGAGGTGTGAATATACAAGGTGGCATTTTCAATTTAAATACTATACGATATCTGTTAGAAGTAGCAGAGGAACGCCTATTTTAAGATAAATAGACGGCGAATAATCCGTTTTCGAATATACGATAAACCATGCGTATTAAATTGTGTGATACTTTTTAGGATTTACGCGTTTTCGCTTACGTTCGAAACGATGCTTCTACCCAATATGCAAACGAGTAGGACACGTTCGGTTAAGAATTTCTCACTAACAACGCGGTGTCCAAGTCGCAATTAGTCGCAGCGCGTGAATATCCTACAGAGCGGCCATACACCGATGTAAAATTAGCACCTTGTACCGCCATAAAGACACCATGGTCGCGTGTTTGCGAACAACAGGCAAAAATCGGATTAATCATCGACGAGTCGATGTTGGAGAAACGCGTTGCAGGTCGTAAAATGCGAGGAAAAAAAAGGAGAGACGTATTTTATCGTGTATCGTGGTAACAGGAACTTTCCAGGCCTCCCTCGTTCTTTGGTGCATCCGCCATCAGCAGGTTAATTTAATTCGTATTCAATGCTAATGGAAGGTGAACTGCTCGTGATTCTTCGTACGTGTCAGCCTACCTACGCGATTCTCTTGCTCTCCTGTCTGTCAAGACGCTCTAGTCTTTGGAACTTACGTCCACTTACGAGGGTGGAAAGAATCGGCTTTCTTCATTTGCATACGTAAGTTGGAAACACTTGGACCGCGCAAGTTATTAAGATTATTTATCTGTATTTTTTAAACGTTCAGCGTCCACTCGTTGCGCGCAAATCTTTTTACGTTAAACGTTCCTCCGTACGCTATTTTTATCTCGAGCTGAACTGCTTTTTATCGCCACTAATAATCGATAAAAAAAGACTCTTTCGACAGCTCAGAAACCGAGTCTTGGCATATTTCTCTGCAATATCGTTAACGTTAACGATAAGATTTATGGTATGGAAAATGGAATTTTTCAATTTCTGACAAAATCGTGACAAAATCTGGGTTATTTTATAAAACGCATAATTAGAAAGAAAAACGAGAAAGGGAAGAAGGGTAAAACATATTTCGTTACGCAAACCCAATATATTAAACGAGAACGTTTCAACGTTTTCCTAAAATTCGTTCGAGAAACTGAATGTTCCTGGACAGGGTCGGGTTATTTATGCCAACGACCGATCTCGTCGAGGTAGAGCCGCGGAATGAGAGAAACTTGTCGAACGTCCGCGTTACGATCTTGGACAAATTTTGACCACGAGCAGCCGAGTTATTACCGGGCAAGAACGGTTCGTAACGTGTCTACCGAAGGGACCGAGCATTTCCAGCCCGTCCGGTGCTAATTAAAAGGATCCAACGGCCACCTCGAGCCCAGTCAGATAAGATCGGCGTTGACGCGCCGGAAACGAAAGCTCGGCCGAAAACGTTTCGCTCGCTTTCTCGTCACCAGATGACATATTTTGCACCGGCTACGTTTCCTCCGCGATTCCTCCTCCAGCTTGTCACCGTCTCGAATAGTCTATCGGTCACGAGAGGCTACAAAGGCTGCGAGTTACGGTGGGTGTCGAAGAATGGAAGAAAAATGAGTCTGATCGCTGAAATATCGAATGTTTCGTTCCGTATGGCGTGAAAAGGCCGATGATTTAAAAGCGTTTCTTTCGACGAAGAAGCGTAGGCTTGGACGATCAATTGCGCAGATTAGTCGGATACGTTTCGTCTCGTAATTTTGTTAGTCGGTCGATGTCTTTCGTATTGTAGCGTTCCCAGTGCATCGGAGGACACTCGCTCCCAGCATTGCGATCTGTCGATCTGGCGACTATCGATCTGTTCGCTTGGACGATATCGTTTCTTCTACCGATCGACGTAAAAGCGTCGTTACAGAAAATACGTACGTTTAAAGCGAGACCGTTGCTTGGAAACGAATATCTCCGAACTCCAAAACGTGCATTCATCCGAAAATTACATCGTCTTTGTAGATTTAATTATTCAAATAGCCGACACATCGCCAAGGAAATTACGAATCGGCCATTGAAAAGAACGGATTCGTAAAATCCAGCTCGGACGTTAACTTAAACCGGCCAGCAAAATAATTCAATGATTTTCTACAAAGTCCCCTCTAAACCATTTCTCAGAAGGGAATATCTTTATCTTTCCTTTGCTCCGAGATTAAAATTCAAACCTGTCGCAGAAAACAGACGCAGTGAAAGCAATAAAACACATCGGCGTAGTATGCGCGAGGAGCGTAGGACCAAAAGTCGAAGGAGGTGGAAAGCCGGGTGAACAGGTGAAGCTGACGTTCCACGAAGAAACCGTGGACCCGGTACATAACTGGTCCCAGAGAAAGGAAGCGGTTCGCATAAATTCGCGATATTATCTTGGTATCGCGAGGGGGTTATCCTTCATCCCGCATGGAACGCGGGCCACGGATTCCCACGCACGTAGACCTCGTCCAATTTCGAAATTTCGGGGTCGACCGGGTTAAATGTTAACACGGGAATTATGCTAATTTTTCGGCAGCGGCCGGTCATCGGGACATTCGTCATCCGCCGCAGGCCGCGGTTCTCTGCTCGCTTTCTGCGGTCGGCCACGATTATGCGAACGTACGAAGGTGGTCCACGCCGAACAGCGACGTATTTGAAAGTCTAATTCTACTTTTTCTTTGTATTTTCCCTTCCTCTCTGCCCCTCGTTCCTTCGCCGCTCTTTTTCTCTCGTCGTAGCTTTTTGCTCGCGAATCTCATAGCACGATCCTCGTTGATCTTTCAGATTTCGTCCGATATACGCAATATCGCTACGGTCGAGTCTCCCATCGCAGCATCGATGCAAACATAAAGATATCCGGATAATAGAACTTTTACTCTGCCCTTACTCTACCAATCGCTCTCATTCGTACAATATTTTATTCGGTTAAACAGAGATAGAACAAATTATCCGCTTGTTCCAATATTTAAAGATCCCGCGTTTCATCGACTATCGAACTATTACAGTTCGATCGAAACGACGAAGTACTTTGACCGTACGATAGTTAGGAAATAAATAAAGAAAGAAACAGGAAATTAGGAAAGAAAGAAATTTTTCGTTTGCAACGGGCCGATAAATTTCACGATAATCAACTTTCCAGTATCGTAATCCTGCAGCAACTTACGTTTTATATACGACGTATTCTCAATCTGTATCGTTACAACGATAAAATACGTACGCAAGAAACTTTTGTCCAGTTTCTATGCAACACTCGTTCGTTTCATAAAAATTTATATATCAAGTTTTTATCTTTCCAACAAAGTCAAATATAGCGATTCTTCGTTACGCATAACTATATACTTAATACTACATGTTCTATACGTAAAACTATAGAGTTAATTAAGCGATATCGTCATAATCGTCGATTAAAATACGATGATACGCACGGAACCAAAATTTACGACCGGCATCGCTAAAACACGT
The DNA here is from genome assembly GCF_051014615.1 of Bombus vancouverensis nearcticus. NCBI lineage: Eukaryota > Metazoa > Arthropoda > Insecta > Hymenoptera > Apidae > Bombus > Bombus vancouverensis. Next base: position 12,472,387 of record NC_134924.1, read on the forward strand.
TACGTAATACGTTTCACGATTAGTCACTACAAAAATATAGACTTCTCCGCGCGTCTCGAGTCGTCCAAAAATCAACCGAATCGAGTATAAATTACCCATAAAGCCAACCTTTAAAACTCATATATTACATCGCGTGACTAACTCGCACAAAACACACAAAAAAAAAAGCTCGTTAATTCCTAAGAACCCACTCCGCCAGTTGCATAATTAGATGCATCGAACAAATGACATAATCGCCTGTTCTCGCGCACCCTTGCCATCCAATGCGACGTCGATAGTCGCGCAACATCGAGGCGAGGATTTAGTAAAGCGACTTTTTCTATTATTAACGCGAATCGTGAGGTCTGCCCACGCGTCTCCTAAATCCGATCGCTAATCAGAGGGGGAAGGTGAATCGGAGGCTGGAATAGAGAAATCTACAAAGGACGTACAACACTCCTACTCGCTCAGCGCGCAAGATGTCGCGAGCGTTCGCCGGAAATTCATAACTTAGCATCAACCGGGCGAAAGAGGGTTAATCGGCAAAAATATGAGACGAGCTTTGTCACGGTTGGACCAGCCAACGCGACGCGCCATAGCTGAAATATAATTTCGTGGATTAGCACGAGGAACGGGTTTGGAAATTTACGTCGGAAATCGCGCGGCCACAATAACGTCCGACACGCCCCCGGATCACGCTTCGGGCGATCTGTAAATTACGATACTTCGGAAAGTTGCTCCGGAGGTATTTAGAACATCTTCTTGGATCAGAGTCGCGTATTTCCATTGGTAATTAATAAATCCTGCATCTTTATGCATTTTTATAGGCAATTTCTTATCTTCTAAGCGATTCGTCGAATTTTAATTGGACGGCGAGTATAGATTTCTGAGAATTCTTTTTTGGCAGGTTTGTTTGATTTCGTAGGGTTTATCGGAGTTGGCGAGATCAAATTATCGAACAAATACGATACGATACGAATTTTCTGTATTTTTTTCGTTTCACTGGAATACATTTGTATCGCTTCTTTCAATGAACTTTGTAATTATAGAAATTGTTGCGAGCTACCTTTACCTTTACAAATTGCTGTCAATCGTCTTTTAGACGGTACGCTTTTATAAGCTCTGAAAGATCCGACCGGGAAAAGCAAGGTATTCGCGCGAGCCTCGTGAATCACCACCGACGTTCTGCGAGACCCTCTTCAAAGACCCAGTGCCCCAGAGCGTCCGAAACTCAGCTGATCCGCGTTTTCTTCTGGGTCTCTATCTATACGCCGCTTCGATAGGCCGAATCCAGCAAAGGTTGCCCGGTTTACGATAAATCGCGAGAGAACCACTTCCTTTCTCCGAGCATCGATTTTTTCCTCTCCGACCTCTTACGTTTCGTAGATCGAAGGAATTCGATTTTGCGATCTAAAGGTTAAACGTTAAAGTTATTACGTCGTGTGTCGCGGAGAAAAATATTGCGAGCGAATTTCAACGTACCAGCACCGAAAGACAAAGTTTCGAAAGCGAGTGCGAAAAGATAAAACACGAAACGTTGTCGAAATACACGTCCTTTCGAAAAGGACGATAAGACTGCTTGGGAAATATTCTGCCAAGCGTTCTCTCCGAATCGAAGAAAGAACAAATTACGAACGAACAACGAATTAATAAAACTTCGACAACGGAGGAGAGAACGAGAGAAAAGTAGCGCAGAGAGGCGAAAGAAAGAGAACCGAAGAGACCTTGGAGCGTTGAAAAGGCTCTGCAAAGTGCGTGCTCCCCTCCCGGATGGGCGTTTCTTTATATCGGTCATAGGTGGGGGTGGGTGGGTGGATGGGTGGCATCGGGAGGAAGAGAGGGTACCGATTCAATTTATGCTCCGACAATGTGGCTTTGTCTCGCCAAATTATCATACATGAACCGACGTGCATAATCCTTGGTTGGCTTGCCGGGCATTATCATATCATAGACGCGCGTTTAAGTACCGGTTCCCCGGCTTCGTCCCCCTGGTATTAACGCGAGAGGCGCCTGTGCTTACGTAGTCAGGAAAAGACCATCGTCTTCGCGGGATCGTTTCGTCGATTAAACGCCTCAATGGAACGATTTCGCGGTCTGTCTGGCTCGGTGTCTGCCCGCCAGCCAGCCAGCCAGCCAGCCAGCCAGCCAGCCAGCCAGCCAGCCAGCCAGCCAGCCAGTCAGCCAGCCAGCCAGCCAGCCATCCCGATGACGAGACGATCGAGAATATCGTTTCTACCTTGCCTCGATTCGCCACGAGGTAACCGTGAGACGCTTGTTCGCCAGCTTCGTTCATGGTTCGTTTGGATGTTAGCCGGAGAGTTAGGCTGATTTATGTCGCTGCTTGAATTATGTCGGTGAACCGATTCGAGTCGGATCGGGATAAGGGCCAAGGTTCCTTGGCTTTTCCGTTAATACCTCGCTGGCGCGGTATGAGATTATACGTGGACGGAGTAAGCGTATATCGTCAACGATATTTCATAGTCGTTTTTTTGGGGGGGAAATTTTAATAGCTTTACCGCGTAACATCGGGGACGGTGATTTTTGATGGTTCAATAGATATTAGATCGTATTGTAGATAGCGAGTTTCGATAGTTTTATAATATCGTGTTATATCTATAGTAGTAGTTCGGTGTAATACACAAAAGGGGACAGGTTTTTACGTTAAGAGGATCTTTGGATGCAAATGTATTTTGAAATTCCAGTCTGGTTTTAAATTAGATTTCTTTTATCGTAATTCGAATGGCATAATTACACGGCAACGATAGCAGTATCGTAGGATCGACATGTACCATACGGTAAAGTATAATCGCGATAATGAAATACCAATCTAACCATACGATAATTAGCAATAGTAATTTTAATTCAGACGGTCTTATCAAACTCTAGCTACGAAAACTCGTAGAATAAAAGTTTCTTCAACGATGTCGGAACAGGTGTTCGAATATGCGAATACGTATAATGTCATCACTCTGTACGTAAATATGCGCGGTATGTAAATATCATCACTGCGATCAAAATTATCTGTGACATATATCGTTACTTGCCAGGACGTGTTAAGTTTTACGTCTTACCGATAACGCGAAAGGAAGCAAAGTTTCGTGAGATATGTGACACACGAACAGCATCGGTTTAGATGCACGTTGCACCGCGGCTTCGGATTAGTACCCACGAGGTATTACCGGTCTGGTCACGCTCGAGAATAATGTTTCATGCGAGTGGTACCGATTCAGGATAGCACGATGATTGTGCTAACACGCGCATGCAGATTTATAGCGTCTCTAATCGTCTACAAAAGCTGCAACAAGATAAATAGTCATTACGCCGTTCCTTTTGCCCCTTGTTCCTATACGATCGATAAACTTCGATTCCCATTGATTTCGGTATAAATTATCGCATTTATCATCGAAGAATATCGAGGAAAACGCAGGCAAATTGAATATCGAAAACTACTCGCGTATCTCTCTCGTATCGGTAAAACGAGAGAGAACGAAGAAAGAGTCTCCGGCTAAACTACTAGACATCTTTCAAGCGATTAAGGAAAAAGATAATATTTGTTAGATAATCGATTCGTAGGAAATTGAAATAAACTTTTAACGTATTTCTTCGTTTGATCGAAACGCGGATTCAAAGCTACGACGAAACACATTTTACGTTTTCTACGGCCACTGTCTTTTTCCATAGTTGGCAAATCTTAATCCTGACACGCATACCGATGACATTTGGCAACAGAGGTAACGTTTTCCAACGTGCCAGATACCTACGTTACACTGTAAATTCAAATATATCCATACTAGCGTGTAAAAGATGCGAGTAAACTGTTATTTATTTTAGAAATCTTCGAGAACATCTCGGTTAGTCGGACCCGGCTATCGAGGAAAATAGGATTTCTCTAAAATGTCGAAATACCTGACTAGTTAGTTTTGCCCTACGGGTATGCACACACCTTTCTCGCTACGCTCTACTGGAAGGAGAAACAGAAAAGATGACGCGCGATGCATCGTAGGAAGGATCATTTATCATTTCAAACGTTGCCACATATCGTTGGAACGCAGAGAACATAATGTTAACAAGTTGCACTTTAATGTTTCGTTACGTTCCTCGCACGCGATCGAGTATACGCCGTCGCAACGCGTTAATATCTCGTCACCACTCGACGAAACCACCGACACACTTTGAGAGTAAATTTCTATTAAAGAACAGCACCGCAGCCAAGATAATTACGAGCATCGACGGCGTGCAAACAAGATAACTTACAAGTCTGTCGGTCGATCTCGATCGATCGATCACGATCCCACCGTGAAACGCTATAGCGATCGCGCGTTCCTTCGACGCTACGTTAGGACCAACCCGACGAATCGTCCAGGGGGATAAAAATCGTCGCGTTCAATTTTATTTGAAAGAACGCTCGCACGCGTACATCGAAAAATTTCATCGATACGTACCTTTGCCTTGCTAATTTCTTCTTCGCCGTACGATTCGCTCGAAGCGCAAATAATTTCCACGTACCGAGAGCCGACGCGCCTAGACGACTCTCGCTAAAGGGGTTCATTTTTCCATCGTAAACAATCACTTTGCGGCAAAAGCAATAAAAACACCTTGCGCCACAGCCAGAGAGTTAATCGCGCAACGTGATTACTGCACCTCGAGGGGCCTCGAGACCGATGAGATGACTCTTCCAGCGACCGCTTATTTCGCGTCCAGACCCTCATCGCGCATAATTACTCGCTTTTATCGCAACCAGAAGGAATTTCTCTTCTACGAATCATCCAAAAAATTTCTCCTTTTCACTGGCACGGTACAGCGGGTATAACGCTGCTTTTTTCTTTCCCCCCTCTTTTTTTTTTTTAATTAATTATCGCACAACGATACAGCGCGAAATAACGAAACTAACGTTACTAGGTTTTGGCTGTCGGTATCGTTGATTTTTCGATTTCGATGTCAGTTGATAGGTAGGATATGGTGGTAGAAAGAACAATTTTTTTGGTTAAGAGGTGCCAATTTCTTAGATACGAGCTGTCGATATTTTCGAGACGTTCGATAAGATCGTGACGAAATCGTGACTCATAGCGTGCTCTTTCCCCGTGGTCTTCGTGTTTAACGTTAGAGCCACGGTTCCCCTCACCCTCGAAAGACTTCGAAGCCTAAAATGCTGCAACTAGCAAGACATCGTTGGCAGATGCTTCTTTTCGTACCAGATATTCCATGGGAGAAGTACCACCGTTTCTATATTTTACAATCTTTTCTTTTTATCGAAGGACGATCCTCGTCTCTTTTGCCCGGCAACGAGAAAACTCGAACTAGGCCAGGGAATAAAAGAAAGAAAGGAAAAAAGAAAAAAGAGCGAAACCCACACCTATAGCTCGATACCTATACCCATGCCATTCCTCGTGGAATTAATCGCAGAAAACGTAATCAGCCTGAATCGTGGAGGTGGCGTACGGATGAAACGCGCGAGACGTCACGAAATCGAGGGTCGAATTTGCATATTTCCGTGCTGGTTCCGCGTTGGATCGCGTGCTACGCGAGGCGGTACGTCAACAGAGAGGAGATTTCTCAATCGAAGCGGGGCGTATCGCGCGAGGACGACGAGAGGCTTGAAAATCCGACGCATTGACAGGATAATTACACGCACGTAGGCTGGCCGCTTGTCTGTTCCATCCCGTTCGTTGCGTTCATTCGTCTGTCAGCCGTGGAGAACGAAAAACATGGAGGGAATAAGGTGAGAAGAGAAGAGGACGAGAGGAGAAAGAGGAAGAGAAAGAGGTCGGAGAATACAGCGAAATAAAGACGGTAAAAGAAGGAAAGAGAGAAGGGAGAGAGAAAAGGAGAGGCGCGCTTGGTAGCTTGGACGACCGAGCCGAGCTACCGGTGGATCAGCCAGCGGCCACCCACGATGTTGATCATCGCCGAAGATCGACCGAACCTCGCGCCGACGTTCCACGGTATTTTCATTTGCATAATGGAAATTGCGCGGCTCGCCGCCACCAACCGCTACGTTTCCGCGGGACCCGATAATTTAAAGGATATTCCGAAGGTGTTCCGTCCGATGAGTTTATCTTGGACGCGTGGTTTGCGCTAACCGACCCAACTGACGAGAATCGAATGGAAACGTCCAGCGAGGCTCTATAGCGCGCTTTGATCAAAGTCGAATCAACGGTCGTTTCAGGCTGTGCGATGTAATCGGCATCGAGCGGTTGTACGCCGATTTTTGGATGAAAAGTCGTATTACATCCTTGTTACTCCTTCCGCTTCCATAAAATTCCCAAAAACTTATTTACCTTCTTCGGTTGCTCTCCTCCGTCGATCGAGTATTCGCATAACATAGAACGATTTAAGGTCCAGTACTTCCTCGAACTTGTCAGAAGCGAGTCGTTTAACGAACATCGACGGGATTAACCGACAGTTTACAGTCTATCGCGTTAGGCGTGCTGGTTTTTACAAATTTAATCGGTATGAATCAACGTTACGTTCAAGGTATAATAACTTAGCTTTATCATCGGAGGTTGGAGCACGTGGATAATGCCGGAGGGGGAAAAGAAGTTAATGCGAATTTATCGCGACTGATCTGACTATTAACTCGGAACATTATGGGACGTAAGTGGCTGCGCCGTATGGGAACTGTGTAGCTCGTTCTTGGCATACGTTGCGGGCAAGAAAAGGGGAAATGAGCGTGCAGTTGCGGCTTAACACGCTCCACAGAATGTAATATCTACTTTTTCGCACGCAGTCTATTTATTATCGTATAAAATACTTTAATGCAGTAAGATTTCCGATCATCGATATCGCTGCCTCGAGGAAGTCTGTGGGGTTCGACGAGGCTTAATGGGGGAGGAGGAAGCTGTAATTGATACTAACGTACAAGAATGTGCTTACTAAGCTTCCAAGAAGCCACTTGGAACGCTAATTTGTTTACTTTTTCGTTTGTTCGCTCGTTGTGTTTCAGTGGATCGAGCCCTTAATCCACAAATTCGTAGAAATATCGATTCGATACGAAAATTATTTGCGACACCGTATTTGCGTCTATGCATTCTCTATAGCGATGGGATAATTCATTCTTTCCGCAGTCTCGGACAATTAGTTCTTTCGACGTAGATAACTCTTACGTGTTAGTTTCCGCAATAATAAATCTCAATTTCTTTCTAATCGATTCGTTCGGCTAGGCTTGCAAATAATCGCGTTGCGAATTACATACATTTACTCTGTGCTTTTCGTACGTGCACTCGCTCCTTTCTATCCGAAGGACGACCGTACCAGACGCGGCAATCATCGACATTCGTCGTAACGAGACCACAGGAGCGGCTGTCCGGTTTAAAAAATCGCGCGGACACGCGTTTCCACGTGTCCCCAGAGCTTTCGCTTTCTCCGGCTGATCTTTCAGCCTGCCCACGCGTGCTCGTCCGAGAACGATAAAGGACAGTCACGAATCCGCCAGCCAATTCGAATCGGCATAATTTAACCGCGTATAATGTCTCCACGGCCATCGGAACGCTTTGATTTAAGCGGTTCGTTAAAATCACGCCTTTCCTCGTGCTCTGTATAATAGGTGGACGCGACATAACGAGCTCGTAAAATAAAGCGTTAATTAGCGTTTGTCTTTCTTCGGACGGACCAAAGAATAATCGAGCGTCTCTAATTTCTGTTCGATACGTTTCGTTATCGTTCAAAATCGTTACGAGCGTATCTGTTAATTGTACGATTAAAGGCGCTACGTTTAATCGATCGAAATTAACGTATGCTCCATCGTAAAAGTAGCGTTTAATAAAATTTCAATTTCCTCGTTGTTACATCAAAGAACAACGGTGACTTACTGTCTCATATTAAGGACTGGTGACCGACGATATACAATAAATTTGATTATCCCGTGCAAAGTGCAAAGTTCGATGTAAATGCGCGGAAGCTTACTTTTGCCTCGAATAGTCTTACTACGCTTGCGGTCGTGGAAAATTGTAAATTAACTTTACCGACCAACTTTACGACCTCGCTGTATCATTTCCACCTACTGTACTCGAGTACACCTATAAGAAGGCTCGTGCTACCGTATTTTATTCGCTGTCCCGCATATTACGTCGCTGCCGCATTCGTCATCGGGCCAATTTTAATAAATAACAGCCATATTATGGGCGAGTTCGACGAAACTCGCGCGAGAATAAATCTTACTCTACGTAAAAGCGGCGGTGTAACGTTCAGGGTACACGGACTGCTTAAGACATCGACGGTGTTCCTGTCAGGGCGTAATAATAGCCGGCAATCCGTTAATCCGTCAGGTAGTTGGTTGTCGCGAGTCTCGTTCGAGACGAGGCAAAATTTCTTCGGTTCGGTTCAAAATGGGTTCGGTTCAGGTTCCGTGTTTCTCATTTAAAATAAAAATACGCGACGATCTTTCGAGATAGCTATGCGTATAAATCCTCCTAGCAGCTACGTCGTAACGATATGAATTCTTTCAAAAGGTCGGCATCCTTCTCCGATAGACTCGGAACTCTGAAACCCGGACCTCTGAAATCTCACGAACCCATGGTCGAAGAAGATCAATGGTGGACGGCACATCGTACCTAACCCGATCCTCGGAGGATGGTCGATCAGAGAGTCGTGGAAACCGGGGCTACTCGGTGAGGTCGACACGCAAACACGTGTACCACGGTGGTGGCCGTGTCCGGGTGGCGCGAAGCGTGAGAAGAGCGGCCGCGTGGAACACGGAACTATTCGTGGCGCGTTATAAATTCGGCGAGGACTACGGAGGCTGGGCCGATCCGGGTCCGCGTGTCCACGCGGTAGACCATAGCCCGTGGAACAGGGTCCCGTGTAGCCACGTCGGCGGACATCGACGATTCCACGCCCTATAAATACGCATAAATATTCCCATAAATCCCGTGTACCATCGCGTTACACGCGTTCACGAGAGAAGGTCCCAAGAAGATCGCGGCCTCGTTCTGCTGCGAACAGGCTGGTATCAAAGGAAACGAAAAAGGGAGGGCGAGAAAGGAGGGGAAGGGAGAAGAAAAGAGAGGAGGAGAATCGTGTGCAGAGCACGGCGCGTTCAGTGTGTATATCATATATGGAATAAATTACGCTTAACGTACGTACTCGCCGGCCGAGCCAGTTGGATTTATACACTCGGCCGACTTTCTGTGTATTCCCGATGTAATCGAGCGTTTAGCGCGCGATTCATGGCTCTCATTGATCGCCGCTTCAACAACAACATGTACGAAATTTGCATTTTTATAGGGGACGTAGAGTCGCGCGCGAGAAACTTTGACTATATGGATTTTTCCCTTTGTACCTCGAACGACGTTTAAAGAAACGTTTCGATCAACGTTATCGGGATTCGTTTATTGCACCGTTATCCTCCGATCGTCGCGCTCTTATACTCGATATCGATTGACATTTATCTCGATATCGTTTTTGGTTTACGATTATCGTAATACTTTGAATACCGATCTTTCGTTTTACCATTTTTTCGTTGATTTTTCTTCGCTCTTAACCGTTTTACGCTCGATACCGCGTACCTGTAACGTCGTATTTTAACAAACTATTAGCCAGATGAGCGTATCTATTCTACACCAATAAAAATCCATCTCGTTCATCCTCGTCCGATAAAATCTTCTCTTTCGTCTCGGTTAAATCTTCGATCCACTTTTTGCCACGTAAAATACGACGCAAAAAGGTCGAAGAAATAACGGCGCTCGATTAATTTAAGATTAATCATTCTGCCGTGGAATGCAGCGTGGCGACGATTATTAATTCGTACAACGTTCCACGAGAACAAGACGCGGAGGGACAGACGGTCCAGTCCGTTCCGTAGAAATGACTCATGTGAATAACTCGGTGAGTCTCGATAGCGATCAGCTCGTTAAAGTCGTGTAGCAGGGGCCGAAAATACGGTTTTACCGGACAATGCGAGCCGTGCACCGGGAAAACGTGCGAGCAGCTGAGCAGCACTCAAGAGCGAGAGAACGAGAACGAACCGGTCAGAGGTGGATAAATAGAACAAACTGCTGCTAGGCCGCGTACGAGAGGTCAAGAGTACGATGTATCGGATGCTGCGATCGAAAAAAATAATTGCGCGTCTCGCGGCTGGTTCTTTGGAAATTAACGGATTTATCGTCGTAATACGATGGAACGTACGGAATTTTTTCCACTTTTGCTACGTGAATAAAATTGCGCGTTCACTCTCTATGATTCCATATGATTCGATATATGACTCTACGGTCGGATCATCTATTCATATGGGCGTGATATTATTCCGAGAACGTAATTCTATTTAAAGAGAAGCAGTGGATTATGTTGTAAATTGTTACCTTTGGAATATTATTATATTATTATTATTATTATATATACATTATAGAATCGTAGGATTTTTATATATTATTTACTTAAAATGGATTAAACAGGTGTTGGTTAAACAGCAAACGATGGTTGTTTAACGCGAACTAAATACAATAACGTGCTACAATTAAGACAACTAAACGGTTAAATTACAAGCCTCGTCACCACGGTTCCGACGCTCTGTTTCGCGCGGACCACACTCTCCGACTTCTCAACTCACACCGATCTTTAATTCGTCTTTCTCCCTTTGCATCCCTTTGTCTTTTCTCGTAGCCCCACCACGCACGTGTCCCGCAACCGTTCGTGGCCAGGATCACGTAGGCCTTTTTTCCGCGTAACTGTTTGATCGAAGGGCCGACGATGGACCTGTCGGCACTTAGGCTTTCTCGCGACATCGTTTATGGTTCACCCGACATCTCTTAGACTTTTCGTCCACGATACTACAGAATATACTGTAATACGTTCATATGCGATTATGTTCTACGTATGTTACGCTATATCCAAAATTCCCCGTGTTAATAATCGCTATATTAAAATGGATTCGATTAGGAGCGATCGGAGTACGGTTAAACTCCATTTACGATAAAACGTGTCGCGTAAATACCAAGGCAAAAACATTTAAAAACGAGAGTCCTTATCGTATGATAGATAGGATTAAAAACAGAGACGAGTATTTCTCTCTGTTTCGTACGAAAAGATAATAGCGATTGTTTTTAAAATATGAAAGGGTGCAGTTCGGAAAAAGATAACCTGTGACATTTACGATAATGGGCTGTGCGGACTCGATAACTCCATCTTCGCTTTCCACCTTACGAGCAGGCCAAACTCCGTTCCAAAAGACGAGAGAGCTTGCGTCGCTCGAAAAGTAACGCCTCGTCGCGGATCCGCTTCGGTCAGCTAAGGTTGTTTCGGCGCGTAACGATGAAATTATCGGGCCCGTAAATCATCGGTAGCGCCTCCCAGCTCGCGACACGCGTTTTATCCAACAGTTTCACGCCACTAGCAGCGGTGTCATTAAGTGTAATTAAACGCTACCATTCAGGGACTTTTGATATCGAGAGAGAGAGAGAGAGAGAGAGCGAGAGAGACAGAGAGAGAGAGAACGAAATCCAGAAGAGAAACGAAACGCCGGAGAACCAGAGATCCTCGTCGGCTGAAAGGATCCTCGTGGGCGAACTTTCAATATTTTTCACAGCTCGCTATCGTCGCCGACTCGCCAGCCAGATAGTACAGGTGTCACTAATTACTCTGATAACAGCGGCGCAGACCGCCTATCGGTTGCCTATCGTCTGCGAAATTAAGTGGTCGATATTTTTCTTTGGTAGCCCTCGATAGATTCTGCGCTAACAGAGGGCACAGCGCAAAACAGGATGTTAAGAGGCTGTTTTATCTACCGTGCAAGTTTATTCCTCGACGGCTTAGAGGAGCAGATTACGCGTCACCTCGAACACTGGCGTTCGCTCGATAGTTCCAGAGTTATGATTTTGGTGTTGAAGTAGATGGGAAGTAGTAGCTGAGATGTTTATGGCAGGCTGTTTCGGTGTGGGTTACGCGAGTGAATGATTTCAGAGCGTTATGCGAGGCACAGGATTGGCATAGGATAAAACGAAACTAATAATCACGGATTGGTATTCTATAAGCAAATTGTATAGATCACGAATCTTCCGATTACTATTCGCTCATAAAATTGTACTAACATGTTTGCGCGATATACATTTTCGATCCGTAACTTGTAACTTGTCGATTCGCTAATAATATCGTTGTCTCAGAACGATAACGTTATTTTTATCATCTGCCACGAAACAAGGAGCAAAGGAAATTGACGAAATTATATAAGAGAAGCATCGATCATGCGCTTCGACGCTAAAGTTTCGAAACTTTCAAAAAGTAGAGTCGACCGCTTTTTGAGCAGCCACAAGAGGACGTAATAAACTGAAATAAATTCGTCACCGAGGAAAATGTCTTTCCGATAAATACCAGCCCCGATTAACCGAGATACTGCTACGATAATTGCCTGTATAGATCCTTTCGAACACCTGGGAATCGTCCTAATTCACGGTAACCACGGGTTCGCTAGGATACGAAGGAAAAAATATTCGATCGGCTAGAAATAGAGGCAGACTCGTTAATTATCCGACCGGAGGTGTGTACATATCGGGCCACAAATTAACATTATTTTATGGATGACATGGAAATGGAAGAAGCGTTCTTTCTACGAACGAAAGAGCTCGTTAAGCCAGGTATCTTTAGGATCTGATCTTCGGCCAGGTAATACCGAAAATATCTTTGTAGAACGGTCCTGACAAGCGGAGAGGTGGCGAAAATTTCAACCCTGGCGCCTGAAGATTTATCGAACGGCTTCCCTCATTCACCTGCTCCTCTGTGTGCGTCCGTTCGTACGACAGAGGGATTATACGGTGAGAACGCCGGAAAACAGAAACCTTGAACGGCACGAATAGCGGATGAGAAGTAACACGATCCAAGAGGATCTCTTCGGGAAAGTGTGGCAAGTGCGACGCAACCGTGACCATTCGATTATTCTGCCCGATAGTTTCTCTTAGACGTTGAAGTTTTATCAGAGAATCGTATAATCGTAGACGATTGCAGCGAAATTTAATTTACAAATATGTTTTGCATATTAGAAGTGAAATACATAGATTAACAGTGGACTAGAACAGACACAGTAGTATCTCAGGTGACGGCGGTATTTAAGGGATTTTAAGGAAAGCATAATTACGGAAACGTTGAAAATAAAAACCAAAGAAATAAAAAATATACAGAACAATCGTCTATGTAAAGAATAATGCCTACACAATTGGTACAAAGTTAATTGGATTTGGCGGTCGACTAGACAGTCGCGTTTCATCGACGGTCGCCCGAGCATCCGATAGAATCTGTCGTAATGGACGGTGATAATTATAACGAGCGCGAAGATTACAGCGATTATGTAGATGCGCAAGCATTCTTCAGCGGGGATAGTAATTGGGATAAACAGACTGCTAGTCGGAGAGCAGAGCCGCTTGAATACGTTAAGTCGACTTTTGTCTCCGTCCATCGCACCGATGCTGCGCGATCAGCTGACGTCCTTTCCTTTCGAAGAAAAAATTACGCTACTTTTTTCCTTTTGACGCATAATAAATTCATTCGTCGTTCAAACTGGTTCCACTCTGAAGCGTGCGCGTAATCTTCCGCGAATATTTAGAGACGCGTTTAAAGCGGTTGAAAATTTACATTATTTATTTCATTTATATTATCCTTTTAAAAATTTGAAGCTTCGGGCTATTTTATTCTTAGGTATTTTCAGCTTTGAACTATTTTATCTCTCAATATTTTAAGCTTTGGATCATTTTGTTTCCAGTTCTTTGAAACTTTGAATCATCTTCTTTTTAGGTTCGCAAATAGAGTAAATCGAAATTTAGTTTGTTACGGATCTCCGGTCTATCTTTGGTATTTTACCTTCGTTGAAAATTTTATCGATACATAATTCGATGCTTGCTTTTGTATTTCCGTGGCGAGAATTTAACAAAATTGCACGATCTCGTTAAAATTGATTTTCATTATAATCGTAGCGAATGTTCCTTTATTTTTGTAATGTTTTGAATATTTAAGAAGCAAATACGTCGAACAGAAAAAGATCGTAAAAAGGAAGTAAATACGTAAATGAAAGATAATGTTATCGCACTTTATAACGTATAACTCGCAATTTATTCAATGGTATTTCATGCTTTAAAAATATTTAATGTCTCCGATATACTACTTTGCACGTTCGATTACCCAACATAGGCTATAAATTTAATTTTATAGTCATCGATGATCGAGCAGTTTTTCACATAAATATAATTTACCTCTTCAGATAGTCGGGATTTTTCTCCCTTTATTAATCATCGATAATGATATTTAACTCGACCATGTTTCCAAATATTTGTAAAAATCGACACGCTGGTTGCGATTAATTTCACGAACGGAGCGTTCTCTTCGAACGGTTTTCACCGTAAAACGTCGTCAAAAGCCATCGATTAAATTATCAGCTCGCTCGTTTTTGCTTCGCTTTCGTTTTCATCTCTGTTTCATTTTTCTCGGTAATTGTTATTTCGACGAAACCCCTGATTTTCAACGACGATACAGCTTCGCGTTGGATTCTTTGTGCTACATTGTATATACAGTACCCCCTGCCCTCCCGCAGTTTTTTCAACCTTTACTCTCCGTATTTTCTTCTCTTTTCATAGTAATTTCAGGCGAAGGGTACAATCTGCGCGTACCTCGTTCTCGCTAAGAATCGGTTCGCGATCGTCGTTTAATTATACACGATCATGTTCCGTCTATCGGCGTTAGCAATCACGGTTAAACGGTTTTTACGCGGCGTATATTTGCTTCTCTTTTAAGCTTGATCGCGAAATTACACCGTTTCGTAACCGATCTTATAAATAACACCATTTACTTTTCAATCTCATTAAGACCTCTTGGTTCGCGCGCATCGCCCCCTGCTACTTATATATTATTATTTCAATATCATTTAGCGTAAATAACCATCTTTTGCGTCCTGGACATTAATCTTCCATCGAAGCGTTTAAGTATCGTTTTACCCCATTTTTTATGCGTCTAACTTTTTTTTCCTTCGGTTAGGATTTACAAGATCCGAGGGATTTCTCATAGAAGCAGGGCATCTTTCGATGTTCCGCTTAGACGTCGGCGACTATCTCAACGCCTCGATCAAGAAACAAAAGTATAAATCTGCTAAACTCGAGTCTGCCGAATAAATTTGCGACGCTACTCGCGTCTAAGGAACGACTCACCCAGCAGAAGCTCAAGCTCGTTCTTAAACTTACTCGTCCATCTCGCTCGAAATTATCACGCTGGATCTCTCGCTCGATCTCTCGATACCTCGATCGAAAACGAAAACGCGAATTTGACTAAAATTGAGTCTCCTGTATAAATCTTTGGTTGCAATTCTATCTGAGAAATGATCCACTTAACGGCTTAAACTCATTCTTAAACCCGATCGTCCATCTTCCAGGCTTGAAATTATTATCCGCGTATCTCGTCATTTTGATCGAGAACGAAAATACGACAATCCTTCTTCGAGCACATCCGCCAAAGAAAAAACCTATTTATTACCACCCGACACGTCGATTCAAACTGGCTCTGGTATCTCTGCCATCGCATCTTTTCGATCGCCGACTCTATCGACCAGCGACGTTCGTCTTCTCCCATACAACCGACCGCCCTCTAAGCTTCTGAACGTAACGTAACCGGCGAATCGGTTTCGAGTTCGACGCGTTTTCGCCTCGTTGAAGTCCGCGCGCGCGTGGATCGGTTAATAAAGACATAGATCGTGATCGTTGGTGAATGGAAGTGTGTCGTTCGGCGACGATCAACGCGGTCAGATACGAGATCGTAAATTGCTACAAGTTCTTCGTGTCCACGCTTCTAACAGCCGCCGATCGTACGCGATGATCCGCGTTTAATCGCTGTGCCGTCGATACGCTTTTGAACCGCCGAGTCTCTCGCCAGGGTTAACTACGATACAAAAGAGTCGCTTACCTTGAAGCCACGAGGAATACGAGTGCGCTTCCGATGCACAATATTCTAGCGATATTCATCGTGGTTCAACGTATTTATTAATTTTGCGTATTACTTTTTGGTGTAATACGATAATCGTGTTTATCGCGTGTAATGAAAATCATTTACTGTTCCAGACACGTTATTCAATATCCGCTATTCGTAAATTAAGTTCTTATTGGGATTCTCGCTTGAAATTTACTTTTTGTCTAACTATAATTTAACGTGTTTTTTTCAGTTTTAAACTGGTGCCTTAAATAAAATCATATGGTAATTAATTCACGCTTAATTACTGTAGACTGTAAACAGGTGATCTCGCAGACAGCTAACGTTTATCGCAATATTACGCACGTACAGGTGCGGAATAAAAATCAAATTCAATTGTTCTGCTTCATACCGTAATAATCAAGAGATCTAACCGTTTCGCAGACGTTCTATAAAAGTTGCGGATTAAACGAACCGCATTATAACGAACGTTTCGCTTCGCAGCAGTACGCGCAATACATAGGCACTCGCGCATTAGCGTTAAATTCGGAAGATAACCATACGCGATAACCCTGCTCCATTGAAGCAAAACAGATCGAACTCAAGACCATTCAACGAGAAAAACGCGATCAGAATCTAACGTAATCTCGATCTAACAGCAACGAAAAGCTCGTGCGAGGGAAAGAACCCTAAAACGCGTGCTAAAACATTCCGTTTCGACGAGCACGATTCGTTGCTTGCACAAAATTCAAAGACAGCTCTCGTTCCAGCGTTGCGATACTATCGCCAAGAACCATCAAACAAGCGAACGAACCAATAAAAACGACACCCCGGAACGTACCTTACGGGCCGTCATCGTGAAAGGGAGGCGAGGAATTCGGCTCGCTGGTAGCACAGAACTCTTAACCCGCTCGAAGCTCGTGGCGAAACGTACACGGTGGATCGCTTCTTCTTCTTCTTCTTCTTACATTGTTTAACCCTCGCTCGATAAGCGCCGGATCGTTGTTGTCACGAGCGCCGAGTATTTTCTTTTATAGCAAGAAAGCGATTTCTTCCATATTCGGCGAACGTACTTGAGAAATAAATCATTCGTCTACGTAGTTTAGTAGAGCAAGGAACAAACATGGCAAGACGAAAAATTAATACTGCCCACGTATAAACGCGATTTGGAAAATAACAGTGAAAGTGAAATAGTACGATTCATAAGGAAACGATACCCGAAGAAACATTTGCAAGTAAAGTACATGCAAATTTTGAGATTGAAGAAAATTCAAGTGACGAGAAAACCGTACCAGCATCCAAAGAACCACGCTGGAAGATAATCGAAGGGGAAGCCTGTACGAAACCGTATACTTAACTTTATACAGGTTTCATAATAAACGTAATAAACTAAATACACGTGAAAAATGAATAAAGAGGAAATAAAAGTCCGTCGTGTCGCGTGTCAAGCGTATCGAAATTGGTCGCAAAAAAATTCCACGACAAAATTATTAGGATATGAAATTTTGTCACGTCGTTTTCGACACCCCGAAATTGAGCTCTTACGGAGCGTCGACGTAAAAGGGAGGCGAAGAATCGAGCTGGCTGGTAGCCCGAAACGCTCAACTCGCTGGAAACTCGTGGCAAAACGCACACAGTGGCTTCGATTCTTCGTCCTCTTTGATCAATTTGAATCGCGAGGACGCGGTCTTAGGCCGACATCTTTCATGCCCGAACGTTCCGAGGGAGCAGTTTCTCCGGGCACTTAGAGATATTTTAATGGCGCTTTGTGCCCCTCTGTCTCTGTCTGGTCGGCCAAATGGAAAAGGGATTCCCTTTATTCGAAACGCGACCGCGTTTCGTTTCGCCCTTTGTCTCTCCATCTCATCCTTCTCCTTACCTTCGTCCAGGTTTCACCCTTTTCCTTTCCTTCTTCTTTCTTTGCTCCTCTCATTATACTTCTTTCGGGCGACGTCCGCTGACCACTGGTTATTTTAATTGGATCTTCGCCGAGACTTTTTTCACCCGTCCTCCCATTCCTTCCGTAAGCATCGCCCCTTTCCATCCCTTACACGCCGTAGATTCCCGCTGCCGTCTTCCAATTCCCTGGATACCCTCGGTTTTTGTGCCAGGCGCGACAACCTTTGGCGACGACGCACGGAATTCGATATACAGTGACTACAAAAAGTATTTTATACGCCACTGTGTTTATCGTTGTATTTACGCAGCGATTCGTTAGATTATAATAAATTTCAATTTCTGCGTTGTGTATCGATCTTATGCGATTACAAAAATTTCTAAATTTCGTTTACAGCTTCGAATAAGTGGATTCGATCGACAGGAGTTACAAGCAGACAAGAGAATCGTTGAATTCGTACGATATAAATTCCAGTCGGGTCCAACTCGGGATAAATCCACTTGAAAGTTCGATCGAAAGTTCGATCAAAGTCGATCGAATATATTCTAAAGTCTTCATCTTCGTTAACTCGTATTCCTTTGATCTTTTTAAAAAGCATCCCTTCTCCGCGTTTGCTCGAAAGAAACGCTCAATTTATTCAACAGCCTCGCATTAATTCCGACACTTGGACAACTTTCCAAAAAGTCCTCCTTTCGGTGTCAAATTAAATTACCGGAGGCAATTACCCCTGGAAAATAATCAAGCAAGATTCTTGCCTGCTTCAAAAGAACTTTCTTGTAACAGCTTCGACGTGCCATTTATATCAAAAATATCACGAGACACTCCCGACCGATTCGAGAGTGGTAATCGTTTAATTAGCACGTATATTCTTCGAAGATCTTTATCGGCGAAGACTCTGAGAAAATTCGCGCCGCTTTCTTGAAGGATGACGCGAAAGTTTTTTTGCGGCCGGGTTTACCGTTTCGAGAGCGACCACGAGCGACCACAGAACAGTCGCCATACTTTTTTTCCCTTTGCAAATTCAGAATATCGTGGCAAGTTTTTTGTTCAAACTTTCATATGATAAAACAAGGCACGCACAGACACGTAACAGACGTATTGTCAGCGTCTCGCGCTAATATACAAATATGCGTATATCGAATTATTTTTATAACTCGCGATATTTTTCAAAAAAAAAAAAAAAAAACAAGATATTTTTGAAGAACTCGATAAAACTACGAGCTTTTGTTCGTAGGTTGGTTTTATTCTACTCGTAAGTTGCCTTTCGTAACGAACGCGAAAGAGTAAATAAGCGAGTAAAACCTGCGCAAAAGAAAGACAAAATTTTCGCCGTACTGTTTTCACGATGCAGACTTCCGATGGAAAACGAGAAATTAATCCAAAGGAATATACGAACGGATATTACTCACGCATCACGCTTTCACGAGCGGTGTAATTAATATTTATGCGATCGACGCCAATGGGATTAATTAAGATTCACGCGAAATACACGGAGATGCTGTAAATGGAGTACCAGTTTGATCAGCTTGGAAATTTATTATACGTAACGATGATTAAAAGTCGCGTGACGCCTGCAACGTTTATTTCGAGGAAAATAGAGTGGTTTCTTTTTGTTTCCATTTATTGAATACGAAATGAAAATAATATTTCATGTGGTGGATAGTGTTCAAAAGTGGTTTGCCAATGCATCCTGCGAGTCGTCTCTATTAACGTTGTTTAATACGTTTATAAACGTTGAAGCAAGGTATTTCGTTTATTTCTTGTGACGTATTGTAGTTTTTCGTAAAATAATATTCGACGATATCTTCTATTCTGTATCTTTCCTCGATTTTCTAAAATTAACCAAATGGGAAAATAAACGATTAAAAAAAGGACGAAATTCTACCAGAATCGGATGCTGGACAAAGCCTTTTGCTCGAGCTCTACCTATCCGTAGCGTTGTTCCGGTAAAAGTCGCGCGCCGGTTTTCAACAAGCGACTGACATAGACGATGAAGACACGAACTCTACTACCGAAGCGAACTCACTGAATGGTATTACTACTCTTCGCGGCAGGAGGGCCGACTCGGGCTTACTTTACACCGTTGGATCTTAATTTAATGCCCAGGCCCCGCCACGACATCGATGCCTCTCGTTCGAATCGTGTCCCACTGCGATTCGTTCTATAGAAACGAACATTGCGTTCAATGGCTGCCGGGGGTGGTCGTGAGTTACGTCGTTCATTGGGTGATTTAAATGTATGCAAAAATAATTGCTGTTACGTTTCTGCGTTGGCGTTGTTAATTCTCTGTAGACAAAACGGGTTGCGCGTCGATAATTTAACCGATATTTCACCTCTGAATTTATATTATTCTTCTTGGAATTTGTACTTTTATTGGAGAAAGTTTGAAACGTTTAAGTCGACGTTTAAGATCGTACGATATAATAAAGGGATCGATAGATATCCTGAAATGTTTTAAACTTCTCCCGGACGTTTGAAAGGAATTCTTTGCGGTTAATTAATTGGAGCGATTTCAAAGTTAAACAGCAGTAGATTTAATATCTTAATTTGGTCGCTCGTGTAAAGTAACGACTCTAATTTTCTTTGTCGCGATCGATCGTGAATAATGTCACTTTCTTGTACATAAATTAAATAAATTATTTGCATAGTCTTTAAAAAATGTGAAACTAAAGATGTATGATCTCTATCTTACGTCGCGAAATAGGCAATAGTATAATTTGGAAAAAAAATTTGGAAAGAAGGGGTAAAAAAGGTATTAAGATTAGGGTAGATTCAGCGTTCGCAAAAAGTTTCCAGAGAATAAATTCCTATGTATTTTACGATCCCATAATTTGCAGATACTGATTTCGATAATTGCACGGAATTGCCGTTCAATCTACTCGCTAAAACTTTAAATATAGGCCTAAGCGAATTATACCTACAAGGGGCAAGCTTACGACAGAATATTAGCTATTTCGTTTATGGTTCCGCTAAAATCTATTACGCTTGTTATACTGGGAACGACTGTATCGTTTGATCGAGAGATCGACGGATATCATGGAATTTCTCTAGCTTTTTTCAAAGCCTAGACGAGTCTAATATTTAGAAATTTCACTGGAAGCCAGCGAAACACGCACTTTCCATTCTCTTTACCACTTTCGTCCTATCGGTCGTAATTCATAATTTAGATCAATATCCATGGTTCCGTTAAGTATCCCGCGTTTCGATCAATTTAAAGGCTTATTAATGGGTCCCGGAACCGCGGTGGATTATGATCGATCGCTTCGAACACGGTACGCTGTTATTTCGGAAATTCTTGCCGAGCCCCTCGTTAATTCGAAGGGTTTACGGTGGGCTGCAACACTCGTAATCGTCCAACATTGTGTCCCAGGAATGCGCCAGGAATTCCTCGACCGGCCTGGAAACCGTCTCTTTGTGTCCTTTCGCTTGTAAACTGTAATCGATCGGAAGGCGTATAACGCGAGGTTTCTGCTCGACGATCGAATTCGTGTTCGAAGTTTCGTGGAGAACGATGGCATCGGGTTATCGGTGTTTTAAATTGCGGCGAAAGTGTGAACAGTTTGCGTGAATCAAACGAATCAGGCGGTGGACTTACAAAAAGCTTATAAGATGATAAATCGTAAAGTGAAAATGCAAGGCGAATTCGCGCAGAATCTTTCAAGGGATGAAACACTGGATCGTGCAGAGACGAGAGTGCGACTGAATCGATTTGAATATAAGTAAATTAAAAGATAGAAAGTATAACGTTGAATTTTCTTCCAAATCCGTTTAATTTTCTTCGATTTAATATAAAACTAAACATTGATATCGTTATCCAAATAAAGAAATTCGTTCAGCAAAATATCCCGTTAAAGGAACATTAATGCGTTTAAATATGAGATTTTTCATTTCGTTACGTCGTTCAACACGCTACAACGAATATTAAATAATTGGATCGAAAGTAATAATTTATTTATTAAGAATATGTTTCGTCGTTAATGTTCAATCGTTAAACAGCGATACGCTTAGCCATCTATTATCGAAGATAAAAGTGGTCGTTTATTTTTGTAACACGCGCAGCATCAAGATCTATCGCACACTGTCGATCGATGATGAATCGATGGATACGACGACATGTTTCAAGCACGTGTAACACCTTGTTGGAGTATGTCCGCGGATGCTAACGCGGACGACGCCATTCGATCAAACAACAAAACAACAAGACTCAAGAAAATTGACGTCGCGTAAGTCTACAGAGATAATAAGTCATTGATAAAACGAAGACTCTGTGCGGTGAAGCCTGAAGATGAATTGCATTTTACGTGTTTATACTTTGAAAAGAAGTTCGATGTAACTCATTACGAAAATAAGTCGATCTTTAAAAAAATTTCAGCGCTAAAATAGTCCAAATTCGAAAACTGGAATTCTTCAGATCTTAGCTTACGTTTTCACCTTTCATCGACCATAACTTTTATTTTGGAATCTGCGCCAAGGTTGAAAAAGGTGAAAGAACGGATGTATGGCTTTGCGTGAAAATTGAAAAACAGAAACAAGAATTCAAAAACGAAGAAACTGAAAATAATGGTATTTTTTTAGTAAAGATTTGTCATTGAGATCTCGGTGATGAGATATGGACGTTTGTTATTATAATGGGCGGTTTAAATGCAAATTGATAATGGCGAACAAAAAAATTCAAGGATTCCAGGAAATGGTAAAAGTCCATGGCTCGGAGTACCACGTACATGTACGCGCATTATATATATTATCCGAATGCATCAAACGGATTTATCGTGACATACGAGTATAATTACTCGACCGTGCAAAAAAGGCAAGTAACATTCCAACAATTCTACCTTTCACGCGTTGCAGTTTTGCAACGTTCGGATCGTGTTCATCAATCTCTTCGTTCAATTGCGTTCAACGATTGCGTTGCAAACGTGAGAACATTTCGTTTCAATTCTTATTCGCGTACATTCTTATTAGTGTCTTAATTATTTTAAGCATTTCTTCTCGAAGAAAGGAATCATAGATTCGACGAAATTATTCCGATTAGTACGAAAAGAAGATGAACGTTTCCGTCAATTGTTATCCAGCCCTTGTATTATTTTCCTCGTATTATACGCGCATCCGTCGTTCGGGGTTGATATCAGAAAATATTTAACTTGGGCCAATGTTAAAAAACATATCACCTTTTTATCACTTTTCAATTTGCACGATCGATCGGTATTGTTGCTGAGCGATACGAGTTACGAACGCGCGAAAAGAAACGAAAGCTCGTAAAAAGTCGCACCTCCGCTGTCCATACTGCTCTATTATACGGAACTCGGTCGTGACTGAATATAATTACTTCAAGGATGGTCCAGACGAACTTTGCGCAACTTTACGAGCCTCTCGTTATTGACTACAGCTCACCTCTTGTAACTCTCCATCGGGCCTCATCGTTCCATACCTGCGTTCTTCGGATTCGATTTTGTTCGCAGAGTTAAGTTGCGTGGTATGAAATTTGTTTCTACCGGGCGAGTTATACGAGATGCGTTATTAGTTGGGTAGAAATAGATGACGCGATTTCACATTTATTCTTTTTCTTCTTCGGTCTTCTTTCTACGAGTACAAAAAGGTACGTGGAAATATTCGCCGCAGCTACTGTACGTCTCGAAAGGTCAATTTTATTTTACAGAATTATTCTTCTCCGAGTCGTTAACGAATAACGTTGCGTTGAAAAATGTCGGGTTGACTAAAAAAAATCTGGCAACCGCCAAGATTTACAACAGAATCTCTACCAGGCACGTAACACCGCCAAGGAACGGGTTTGTTGAAAACACGTAGATTTTGCCGTTGTTTCGCCGTTGTAATACTTTGAAAACGCCGGCAAAATTAATACACGCAGGTGGTCATGCGGGGAACACGTGTAAACGTCAGAAGGATGCGCTCGAGAAGACCGTAATTCACTGCACGATTTTCAAGGAGCTGTCTGAATTTATCATACGCAAGAACACTGGGCCGTGCATCAAATTTCATTGCACGGCTGTGGAAGTTTGACAAGGTGTGACGGGCCTGTAGCACGTGTCGACGCGATGCCGCGCCCTCGGCAGCTTGCTTCGCGTTCCATTCGCCTCTAAATGCGACCCTTTGCCTGGCCTTGATGCCCTTTTTACGTAACATGCGAGGTATTCGCTTATTTTTTTGCCAAAAACAAGAGAAAATCTTTGTTCTCGACGCGGAGAGAATTTTTTGCGCGACGCGATCTTCCATTTCGCTCGCTTTCGCGTACACTGATTCGCGAAAGTATTTGAACGAGTATTTATTGTAGAAAACTTTTACGTTCGCATCGTACGTGTCATATTTTGACATTTCATCGACACTGCTACGATAAACGAGTGTCACGATTATAGCGTTAACGTTTGAAACCACTCTGAAAATGTGCATGGAAATTTATTACACGTTTATTGCAAATATACGAATTTCTAACATTAATGGAATATTTATTAGTAGATCTAAGCATTGTCTTATTATATTTCGCCCCCCAGAAGATAAATATTTCCTTAACGAAGTTACGATTTAGTTATTGCACAGATATACAACTGCGATGCGCATCCGAATGGAAGCAGAACTTACTCGTACGAACGGTAAACTTTCTTTTCCAAGCAACCGCGGAAGATCAGTAGCAAGGACGACAAAAAAGGCAAACAAAGTTTACAAAGACCCGAGATCGATCGATCGAGAAAAGCGGTACGACGTACGATATAATAGATACCAGAATCGTTGAAAACAAGGGCAAATTTCCCCAACACCGAAGAAAGCAAAAAAGTACACCGCCCTTCGCCGAAGACTAGAACCGATTCCCGTCAAAAAGATCACGCTGACCTATTGTCGAACAAGCGGTCGAAGAAAGCGGATAGGCTTGACAAAGAGTCCAGAAACCTTCGACATAGGACGCAGAATTACCGAAAACAACAATCAAATTTCGCCGCGAAACCAGTCTTTACGCTTCGTCGACGTGGACGGCGACACGAGAAAAAGGAGCAATAGGGTAGAGAAACGGGGAAGAAAGAAAAGGTTTATCGAGCGTAACCCCGTAGATTTTTGGAACAGCCTTCGTCGAATAGGTCGTTTACCCTTATCTCCGGTCGAATCTACCGGTGAAGTGCGAACGATCGAGCCTCTGCGACGAAACCGAATCTCGATCGAGGTGGTCCCTTCGATGGGTTCAGGATCCCTTCGGGACCCAAAAGCGATCACCTCGCTTCGCTGGGCCTCGTTGCGTGCCGGCAGTCGTTCTCTTCGTCGTCTTCTCTCCCGTGGAAAAAAAGGGCCAAGGGAGGGAGGCGCGCCTTTGTGAATATCGTTGGCCGACGCAACGCAGAAAGCTACTTTATAAGTAACAGTCGACCCCATTTACGTTGTTCGACCAACGAGACGAGAGTACGTTTGGCACACGGGGTGAGGTAACACGAACCACGAACGCGATAAAGTTGCAATCTCTTCGGTGGAACGTAACCGTGACATTAGGGGAGGAAACACGCGGAGCGAGGGTAGCAGCGATGTTTGCCGAGTGAAAATTTGTCGAAGAGTCGTACGTAGGCATAGTAATTGGCTTGTTCCGATGATCGAACTGAAACGGTCGAAACACTTTTGGCGGGCTATATTTATTTGAGGAAGTTTTAGACTTTATTTTAAAGAAATCGTAACGGTAATTGTCGAGCGTCGAAGATTTTAAAAATCGAAGACGATAAGAAATAAAAAAAAGGATAGGAGGAAGAAGAAAGATTTAGCGCACGAATAAGCGGGATTTATATAGAATTACGATATCATACAGAACTATAGAACTAATAAAAATCAATAACTAAAAATATCAACAATCATTCCTGCGAAATGTCACGTTCGAAAATAGACGCGTATTTCTATTTACTGAATTAT
The DNA here is from genome assembly GCF_051014615.1 of Bombus vancouverensis nearcticus. NCBI lineage: Eukaryota > Metazoa > Arthropoda > Insecta > Hymenoptera > Apidae > Bombus > Bombus vancouverensis. Next base: position 12,498,026 of record NC_134924.1, read on the forward strand.
ATCTTTTCACGTGTACATCGACATTGTAAAAAACAGTCTTATGTTTTCGACGCTTTTTCATTGATGCATCTGTATGTCTACATATATTAGCAGACTTGTTTCAATCGGATCAATATCCACGTAAAACGATAGTCGTCAACGAAATAATCGCAGCGAGTGAGCGATAAAATTTCGATGGAAGAAGGTAAGGTGTCTTACCTAGTTTGCCGTGGTTCCTGGATCTGCCCAAGAATAAGAAGGGCTATCGCGATTGCCGCGATGTCACCACAACGCATCTCTTACATCACAATCCCCTTGTTTATTTGAATTCATAAAACGGATGCACACGGGACGGAGTTTTACGCTTCCGCAGTCAGGCAACCGGATGCACGTCGGATGTTTGTCGTTTCAGTGGCATGACACGCGTTTCACGGTCCTCTCGCACGGCATTGCACGATTTCTCGCACGGAACTCGACACACAAACACGATCTACATACCTCGAGTTCTAGGTCCTTTCCTCGAATATTTTCAAAGAATTATTCCTTCTACCGCGTATAAAACGTACTTTAAAATTCAATCACGAGTCGTCGCGATTTTTTTTGGAGATTTACGAAATATCTTTTTTTCGTATAAAACGACGTTCAAGTCGAAAGAAGGTCCTTCTTAGTCGCTTCAAGTTGCTCGGAAATTATTTTTCAAAGCCTCTGCACATTTTTCTTCGACTTCTTAAATATTGGATCCAAGTACCAAGAAATTCGTCTTTCGTTCGCCTTTAGTTGCTCGAGAATAATTGCTCGATCCTTTTTTCCACACAAATCGTTTCTTAGTTATTTCGTCATACGTAAATCGCGATCGTGTAATTGCAAAATTACATATATTCGCCAAACGCGATAAAATTGCAAGAGTTCGTCGTCTGTTTGGATTGCAGCGTCTATAAAAGTCGTCGTATTAGCCGAACGGCACCAGCAATCTCCGTTCCGTCAACGAGGAGCCTCGTTAAAGTCACCGTGCACGGTGTACCTTCGCCAAGCTGTCGGAACAAAGCCGCATGCTCTGGACAAGCGCGAAACAGCTAAACCGCGGGACCAACATTTGGACAGTGTAAAGTGTTTGCGCCGCTTAACTGGTCCGGCGAGAGTGTTTGCAATCGCCAAATACTCGAGAGTCGTTCGCTTTAACGGTGACTAAGCGCGAACAACGCACGTCCACCGGTTGATGTGTCTATACCAGCATCGGTACGCGTGCTGAAATCGCTCGTTCGTTTCGCTTCTTCTTCCTCGTCAAGCTTTTCTCCACTTCCGTCGTCTTGTAAATTTTTGCTTTCGCTCTTGACTTTTACGAGCTAATCTCTCTGGTTTTCGGTCTTCGATCTCTTTCAGACTCTGTCGTCGACTTTGATTCTTCGAAATCGCATTCGCTGCGTGTAAGAGTAGGGGTACACGTTACAGGAGAGCGTCAAAGAAGAATCGACTGTTCCGACCGTTGTCTAACGCGACGCAACGTAGTTATCGAATCGTTAGCGACTGGTTTCTAATTAAAAAGCCAACGAAGCGGCGCAATCATCGACGCGGGAGCGTTTTATAGCCGAGCTTTCTGGCCGATCGGAGATATCCGGCTCACGCGACGTATTATTGCCGTGGAATCGCTCACGCGAGGATATCGTCTTATTGTCCGGCTAACGATTCCGTGGTGGCGTGAACTTATCGATCGGCTCATCGTCATCGCGTTAAAAGTCCGTCGAGATCGTACGGAACCACGGGGAGAGCGTGATCGATCGATCGTTCGTTTCGCGTACACGCGGTCACGGAGAGAAAGACGAAGAAGACGAAGAGGATGTAAGAAGAATCGTACGACGAAGACGAAGAAAAAGGAAACGTTCGTTCCTCCGTTCAGTTAGCCGCGCTCTTTTTCTCTTTCCATCAAGGGGCCACGAACGCTCCTCTCCTCTGTTCGGCTAACTTAACGAAGAGGAATTCCTTTTCAACGAGTACCCCTCCCGTGCTACCGGTTCTTATTGTCCCACTCTGCTTCTTTATTCCTCTCTTTTGTCAGTTTTTTTCAACTTATAGCCGTGGCCCGTAAAAGCGTCTCGCGGCACTCGGCTCTCTGTTTTTCTGCGACGCGCTTTATTTATTCCACCGTACGGAAATTTGTATGCCGCTTGCTTCTGGACCGAACTTTACCAGCTGGTTCCACGACACCCGACGAATGCCACCGGGACACCTTAAACCGCGTCTCGGCGAGCCTGCAGCTTGTCCCGCTGCCCTCGCGAACCACACGATCCGATACACCGTGTCAGGATCGATCGACGACTAACAGCATCATTCACCTGCCAGCCTTGGCGAACGCTGCGCTCGCAGCAGACGCGTGTCATCCGATCTCTCCCCCCTTCTGCTCGGATTATCTCCGTCGTAATTAAACTTTCATGATCGATCTACCCTGTCCGTGGACCGGACACTCGAACAGGACAGGTGTAAGGGTTGTCGCCTTCTATCTCGATGATCCAACTCTGCCTCCTCGGAGATACCGTATCTTACAGCTCGTTAGTCATCGCCGATCGTTCGAACGAAACGCCCTTTCGATTCCAGCCTCTTTCTCTTTTTTCAAGACGATTCTTATTCTTACGAAAGTCTGATAAATACGATCGTACGTGGTAACTCCTGCTCGAATATCTTCTCGAGACTCGATAACTTTGCGTCAATTCGATCTATCGATTTTATCAAACGTCTTTAAAACGGAGTCGATCGTTCGACGAACCCTCGAATCTTTAAATCTTTAAACTCGTCGATACTTTGTTTTATCGGTTTAGGATCGAGCGATCCCTGAGATCCGATGTAATTCCGTTTAAATCGCGATCGCGAGGAACGATAGCCCCGAGTATCGGCGCGGAACTGGAGCAGAGGGTAACTGTGCAAGGTGTGCGCGGTGCAACCCGGTGTTCAAGGTAACCATAAGGCGACCACCACCATCGGACACGCGGAGTGACAAGCACCACTACCACGACCGACACCGCCACCACCACCACCACCACCACTACCACCACCACCGCCACCACCACCACCTCCACCACCACCACCACCACCGCCGCCACCACCACCACTATCAGCACCAACAGCAACCAGGAGCAGAGTCATCGAGAACACCGTGTGCCCAGGAAAGGTAGGAGAGCACCAGCGCGTCCGAGGGGTTAGCCGGTATGGGGAGTCAGACGGGAATACCGCGTGCACATGGGAATTTGAACGAGCGGGCAGAAAGTAAAGCGCGTTCGGTCGAGAGGAGGGCCCGCGATGGACTGGCCTCGCCAACCCAAGTCCTCCTACCTTTGGGATCAGGTCCCAGCCTCTACGATGTTACCTCTACGATCCTACCTCGCCTCTGTCGCTCTCTTTCTCGCTCTTTCTCTTTCTCTTTCTCTCTCTTTTACTCTAACTCCTGGCTACAACGTCCGGCTTTCTCTGTTTCTCTCCTCCGCTCTCACTTAACTTTCCTCCCTCTTGATACGCTCCCGTTCTCCGTCTTTCCTCTTCCTCTCTCCCTGTCCTCTCCCTCCCCCCCCCCTTTAATCTTGCTCCTTCTCGTTCCGTCCCTGTTTCAGCGACCGTTCTCGCGGCCGTTTCGCCCGTACCCTCTCGCTTTGCTTTACTTTCAGAGTTACCTGTTGCCCAATGCACCAAACCCGTACGTCTATATTCGCTGGCCGCGTCAATTTCGCCTCTCGCTACCGTCCCGCCGCAACCACGGCTCTTCCAAACGGCCGCGACCTTTTTGGCCGTGCTATTCCAACCTCCTTTTCCCAAGTGTCGTCTCCCTTTTCGCGGTTTCACGGGATTGCCGAATGGCAGCATGAAAAATGGGTCAGAGCGGTTGATGGGTTTCGCGCGATGTGGAACGTGGAACGCGTTGACGGAAAGCTACGAGTACACCGCGCGTCTTTACGCGTTTATGGGAAATTTGCAGCTGCATATACGTTGTATACGAAAGCGTATAAAACGTTGAGAGTGCAGTACTTGTGATACTTGGTACGCGAGACGATTCTCTGCTTACATTCCGCTTTTCCGATTATCTTCGTAACGATACGAATTTCCAGAAATATTCGTTACACGGTCGTTGTATTTATATTATAAAATACGCCATAGAATTTCAGAATTCTTATGTTTGCGTAATACATTTACCGGAGTCGCGTATTCCTGCTACCGACGCCACTCGAAACAACGATGTTAGAACTGTTTCAGATAAATTCCACGATGTGTTACGAGATATTCATACGCCATATGTCACGTTGTCGCGAGGCTGCAACACTCGGCATAAACGAGATATAATTCATTGTGCTGGATCGCAGGATCAACGAATTTCTAAACGGTGTTCCTTTTCTCGCACTAAGAATTCTTTTCCTCTTCATAAATACAATTCATCAGGCATACAGGAACGAATTGGATTCATTGAAACTCGCGTTTCGCACATTCCTCGAATCATTTTTATCCATTAAGTTCAAGCAACGAATAAACATAGATACTTGTGCATTTTTAGTTTCGTTTTAGAAATGCAAAGATTTTCTGATCGGTTATCGATATCTGCGAAAAGACGAAAGAACAAGGAAGTTCGAAACCATAAAAGCAGTAAATTGTAATTAAATATCAAATCTTTCAAGTTCGAATTTTTTCCTTATTCCGCGAAAAATTTGTTTGAAAGTACAAAGACCAAAAACGCGTTTCATCCTGCAGTTTTGTAAAGGCAACAAATTTTCACACTAACATCCACTAAGATTTTAATCAATTTCATCGAAAATAGATAGAAACTACGAGCCAGAAAACGAGTTCTAAATTCAATATACCGTCAATTTATTCAAGGATAATATATCATCGCAACTAAGTTATATCGAAGTATCTTAGCCATCGAGTAATACAAAAAGGAAAATATCAACGATTACAAATTTATCGTGTTTTCCCCGTATAATCTCCGAACTCGTTTATTATTTGATCAATTAATAACTTGTTAAATACACACACGCAACACGGAGCGTGAAGAGGTTAAAGATCCAGTATTACGACATCCAGGTATATAAAATAGCAACGTTCCAGTAACAATGCTACTGAAATATGTAGTACAAGATCGTAGGTTTTAAAATTCCACAGAACTGGCTCAAAGGCTTGAAACAACGAGTTTTAAGCATCGAAACAATACTCGGGCGGGATACCCGGCGCAGGAACAATGCGATTTCGTAGTCTCACGTTATTCAGATAGGAAACAAATACAACGTCGAACGAATCGGTAGCCCAGCGTTGGAATTACGCGGTGCTCCTAGCTCGACTCCATTTATCTTTACGCACGTTCGCGTGAACTCGTGCCGCTGCCGCCACCGCACCAGGTATCCTAGTGTAAAATGCAAATATATATAGCGTTCCGCCTTAGATCGCCTATCGGCTTATTTATTACTTATTTCGCTCGGCGCTGTCCAATACAGAATGCCGGAACTTATTAATCTCGACGGATGTCTGTATTCGAGATGTGTACCGTCAATTTCCGACTCTACGCTGTTTCTCACGGACACGTTGTGTAACCTGGATACGTGGTGTCGAGATCAACGGATAAGGCAAGTTAAGTTATTAAAAACGTAGAGTGATCGTACGTCGAAGAATATCGGAAAGTTGCGTAAAAGCGGTTATAGAATCTCTAGAGGCGTGAAACAGAAATTTTGGCTAGATGCGATTCTTTCGAGGATACGCGTTTATGTAAGAAAGGAACATAGAACAAAATTATTTCGAGAAAACTGACTTTCGAAATTTGTTCGATATATGCGAATCTGGCTAGTTACCGACTAGATAATCAGCTGGAGGTTATTCTACGCGCAAAAACAAGTGGAAAACGCGGAATAACATTTTTCCACGTCTCGCGTTATTTGATAAACTTTTGGTAGTCGCTGTATATCGCAGATTATGTCACTATCCTGACGCCATTTTTCCACCCCCTACACGCTCAAATTTACTGGCGGTGCACGGTTGTGCAACCAGTCGGAATGACCGATACGTATCCCCGCGTGAGTTTTCGATCGTATCGCCGCGCGCTCATGATTCATTTCGTGGGTGGATCGGCCGATCTACTCGTTCGACTTGATGTACGAGGGGTGTGCCTCGGTTCTCGATCCTGAACAGTGAACGTCCACGTAACTGAAAACGCTCGAGCCATTCGCTTGGACGGGGATCTCTCCGCGATCAGCATCGGCAACACAGATCGGCAACACGATCTTATCCGCCTTCGACTCGTCGTATATTCTCGTGCAACGATGAGAAACGACGAATTATTAACACGGGCATCCGAAATTGTCCGATATCGATCTTGGCTAGGTGAATTGGTCTGAGATCGGGTGCGATGAATAGAAAAGGGTTTATCGAAGTTAGAATTATAGCCAGAAGGGAAATTCGAAATTTACCTTGGTTCAATTTGAACGCATAGATATGAAATGCACCGGTGAAAACGTATAGATATAAATCTAGACAAACGCTACGACGGATAAATATATGTACGCGCGCAACGCACTTTTTAGGACTTTATCCCAGTTATCGAATCGAAAGTGAATTTCTAACCTGCCACTCAGCTTTGCACGTACCTATAGAAATCCTTAGCCGAGATTCACTTCAAAGAACAAAAAATTCTCCTCCAATCTCGTCTAATGCGACTTTCCCCGCAGATTCAAACGGCATACAGCTCCTAAGAAACGCAATAAACTTCTTGTTAACAAATTGCCCAATTCCTGTACGCAAGAAGTATCGTAAACTCTCGCAACTCGTACCATGTGCTGAATAAACATATCCCCGCCTAACGGCCGTAGCAATCAATCACACGACGTATCGCGAACAAGAAATGTACACTGTCGAATAAAGCTTGAACGATAAACGGGTGAGAAACCGATCTAAAGGAGGCGAGAACGAGGCCAAAGAAGTCGATCGTACGCGAGAAAAAGCGGCGACTCGAACGCCCGATGAGGAAGATCTACGGCACGCATCTCCGCGTAATTTGATTGAACTCGCCGATACGCGGTTCGAGAGCTCGTAAGCAATAAAATGCCGGTTAAGTAATAGAAGCAAGGTCCAGTTCGAGTAATAAACTGTTCACAGGGATTAGAGTTGTCTTTTCGCGCGATCTCCGTGCTCGTAAAACGCCACTGCTCCTTACTATTGGGAAATTATTTTTCATCGGGACGTTCTCGTTCGTTTACTCGGACAAGCGAATCTGATAAGCGAATCCGCGCAAAAACTGTCAGACGGAACATGTTACGCGACTATATGATAACTTTTACGATCTTGAGGTATAGCACAGTATTAAAAGCGTGTTTTAATGTTCGAACGAATCGCTTTTACTTTAAGTCTTTTTATTACGCGTATAATCGCGTGCAGTGGATAGAAAAAGTATAGAAAAATGGAAATTATTTGAATTTCTTAGACTTTGAATTATTCGGATGACAGTCGTCTGATCGATGAGCTAAGCACGTATAATTATATAGAAATTTTTATTGAAGATTAATGTTCCAAGGATATCTATCTATTTATCTATCTATCTATAAACCTTTTTCGCATTTACTCGTTTAATCACTGTCCGCGATATATTTGTTCGTTTAAAAGAAACGCGACGAAATTGGAGAAATCGAGCGATCGTTTGGTTCGGCGTCTCGAGCGCGCACGTTCAGAACAGTTCTAGATGTTTCGGTTTTAATATCTGCCGCTTATTTTACGAGCCAAGAAAAATTATATCTCGTACAGTCCATCTTTCTTGTCAAACTCTCAGTCTCTAAATTCCACAAACCCTAATCACGTAACAAGCTCTTATATCCGATACCTCGTAAAACGAAAACTATCCTAACATCGTTCATTCCCGGATCATTTCTAGATCCACTCCCCTCGAACACTCCCCTTTTTCAGGAATACATTTTCATAACTCAGCCCACTCTCTGCATCCCCCTTGATACAAAGTATCCTATCCTCGTAGTTTACTATCATTCGACGCGATATTAACAATAATTTGTTCACCAGATCGAGAAAGAAAGGAAACAAAAGCGTAGCAAGGGAGTGTCATAAGCGACATATTTATGTCCGATGGTCAGGTGAGCTCCGTAACAGTTCTCAGTGCAGTCGGCAATTTTCTTGTCGTTATAGTCGCGCGACATGCGAAGAAACGCGAACGGGAATTTTTATTCAAAACGAATGGACAAGTTCCCTTCGATTTTCCAGGAAACGTGCCGCGTGTAGGTCCTGAATAAATTCGATTAATTGTATATCATTATTGGGTAATTGCATTCGCCATATGTTCTTGGTTCTAAGGGGTTCCGTAGTCTTTCGTGAATTTTATACTTACGCACACTCCGCAGTAACAGATATCGAATTGCGATCATCGCGATTATCGCTAGTGCAAAATTTTAAGCATCGCTTTCGTTATACGCACAGATAATTTCATAACCTTTGCTTATACTAAAAATACGAATTACTCGGCTGTAGAGTACAGCGTAACTCTGTATTCACGCTCCAAGTACGAACACTTCGATGTTATAAACCAGTTTATACGATTTACAATATGGAACAATTGCATCTAAGCGGTCAAGCGAAGTATTCTTGGCAACAGATGCGTGAAATTCGTCGATAATCGGACGCAATAGGAGAGAGAAATTGAATTTTATCCGGCCATTCGGCAGTTTGATTGCCAGCACAAAGCCGATCGAGTACGTGCCGGGCGCCGCGATCACAGCTATTCCATCGTTTTATTGAAACGAGTCGAACAAACGGCAGGAATCATGTCTGGCTGCACAGCCTGTCGCTTCGGACACTCGGCTCGCTTACACAGGATATCCCGTAATAGCTGCTACAACGATCAAATACAAGGCAATTCAATGTTAAACAATAATCGAAACATACGTACAAGCTTTTTTTTTGTATAAAATTTCGTTCCTTAAGGAAGATCACAAGCGAAAAACGCGAGAGGCACGTTTTTACTTTTTTAGACGAGTCATTTTAAAATTCGATACTTTGCTAATTCCACGTCAAAACTTTTATTTCAGAAAACAAACAGATATATCTCATCTCAAACTCCTTGTGCATTTTCATAGAAAATTAACTCGTTCATAATCCGATACGATATACCACATCTTGATACAAGAAACATATCGGAACATGAATCACACGAATTCTAGAGCCAGAATTTCAAAGAATCTCTACCATGTTCGAGCGAAGAATGGTTCGCAAACGGGGAACCACCGCTACTTTCTCGATCAGCAACACCGACGGGAAAAAAAGAAAAAAGTGCTAAAATCAACACGTAGGAAATGCTTCTGTATCGCAAGAATCATCGCAACACACTGCAACGCATGCAACGCGAGTGTTATCGTTCCACGCGATAAGAGGCCTCGGTCCATCCGAGCTCTCGGGACCGGAAGTCGCGCGTTACGCAATCCTCTGGCTCTGTTTGCACAGGACCGGAGGTGAAGATCTCGCGTGCAACGCGAACACATTGTAGATTTCCCGTCTTATATTCGCGCGTGCGCGCGCGACCATTCTTCTCGATTCTCTCTGCGGTTCCCCTTTTCCTCGTGACCATCGTAAAAGCGTTTACTGCCCGCCGTGAATTTTTGGCAGCGCGGATTTCACGTGGCGACGCCTTAATGGGACGTCATTAGCTTTATGATATCGCGTTATTTATATCGCGACCCAGCGGTCGCGATTTTATGGAGAACCAAGCGTAATAATGCTGTCACCTGAAATTCGCGCACGAGTGTATAAGGCCGTTCGCAAATTTGCTTTTGGTCGATGTGCTTTAGGTGGTTGTAAATCGACCATCGATGGCTCACCGTGACTGTTCGGCAACGCTTTACGGTGCCAATTCGTTGCTATTGTAGTAACTCGCGTCGTTCTTTCTGGTACAGTTTGTCGAGAGTATTAGACGAAGATGAAGCTTGCATTTGGATTGATACTGTGGATGTTATTGCGCGGAGAATAAAATTCACCGAACCCTATTCAAGGAGTAGGAACGATAAGAAAAAGGAAATTATCTTTCAAAGTTTGATATAATTTTTTGTATTCCTAGAGATGTACAAGTACGATATAATCGTACGTAAATGCTGAATGTTGCTACATAACGCGAGAAGAGCAACATACGCTGTTGCGACGTTAGAGCAATACCTATCGCGATTTGATATCGACGTTTACCGGAATATTATAGAGCATTATCGTAATGAGACTGCAATATTACAGAGCAGGACTGTGTTATTAGTTAACCCTTTCGCAACGACAACTTTGACGAATAGCTATTGTAGTACACGACTATGCGTTTGACGTACGAACAATAGAACTACGATAACACATGGAACAGAACTAAATCTAACGAGTGTCGATAACATAGCGATCGAATACATATATAACGGACGATAACTACAGTCGATACTATTATTCGGCATCCATTCGATCGCTCCACGTCAAAGACGATTAAAACGCTTGAAATTCTTTTCGTTCTCAGCTACTCGGCAATGCAAAACGTTAGAAGAAGACGCGTTAACCTTTTCATAATCATTATTTATGCTTCGCAATCTGATCTATCTAAAACCGCGTTACTTCTGACTTTTATGGAATTGCACAATTCCGCGAACAATACACAGTTTAGATAGGGATGCGAATTGACTAAAAATTCATAAGAGAAAATAGGTTTGCATCGAGATTAAATCTCAATTAGATGTGTTGCACTTTACGAGACCAGTTATACGAGAAGCTAATGAATGTACTCTACACTATGATTATCTAGTCATCGGCACTTGATCATAGTGCTTCGTGTTTTCAATGAAGTTTAGCAAACACGTGCGCTTAACGGACTACGGTATCAATCTTATTAGCTAAACGTTATTAGAAAATGCCAGATATTGATATTATAAATGAGAAATCGACGCTATTGATTCGATAACGCTAAAACCACTAATATCTGGAAAAAAGTATTGCATTATAAATTATTATTAAAAAAATTGTACAACGAGATCGTGTCGAATTGTTATTATTTTCCCAATATAGGGGATATTCTTTCAAGCAACGATATCTCCTATCGAAATCACTTTCGCTCTTTCCTCCGATGCTTTACATATTCCACTTTGATTCCACGCAATCTGTATCGTTCTTATACAAGCTTACAGAGGAACGAAGTAAAACAGTTCAGGTATAAAGTGTGAAGAAGAACGCGTTTACGAGGTTGGGTTCAGGCACTCCCTTAAATAAGTTATTTCACCTTCTCTAATTCGGCTCCTATGATGCCTTTAGATCCTTCAGTCCATTCTACGCATTTTACGATTACGACATGGTTTTAACGGACGAATCGTTAAAATTCTCTGAAAAGGTCCACCGAAGGCAGTGAAATACTCTTTCGTTTTCCCGACACTGAGTCAGCGGAGTTCTTCGTCTTTAGCATAGATCGAACACGTTACGAGATCTCGGCCTCCTTTATTTTTCTTATGTACGGGCGTGTAATATATTTAAACAGCGATCGTTGTTATATACGAGTCATCCCCGTTATTTGTTTTATTTCTACGACGAGACCGAAAGACGCAGAATAAGCACGAAAGAGAAAAAAGAAGACAAATTATAAGCTTCGATCGACGTTTCTACGCGTGATTCGTTTTAGATTCCAATTTGTTTGGGCTGCTTCGATCTCGGTGAAGCCGGTTCATCCAGGTTCCACTGTATTAAAGGAATCGTCGTATACAGCGAACGTGAGCCGTTACGAGCCGATGATTCGAGAGATAGGAGCTTTACGACGATGCCGATCATATTGTTCCATCACGAAATTAAGTCGGAATGCGTTGTCAGTTGACGCGACAGGCGGATATGACAGCGCCTTTATTCAGGCACGTGTGAGGTAAACCGAGCAGAGCGGTGATTTAATCGGCGATACAAAAGCGACGGAACTTGGTCGTTTCCATCGTGCATTTTCGTCGTTTGACGATCGCAATATGTCGCCAGTAAGTCGACAACACATATTTATTATTCTGATAAAGTATTTTAATACGCTGTACGTTGTTGGAACGTACAACGTGAAACTCGTTGTAAAAAAGCTTTGTTACCAGTTAGGGTACCTTTTTCGAATTCAATAGATATATTACAGCGAACACGCTAACATAGGTAGTTCGACCATGATTACGTTTTCTAGTTGAAAAGGATCTATCTCGCATGCGACAAAGATATTCAGCGAGAATACAGATTATACGGCGCTATTCTAATGCAAATTCTATAAGCTCGTAGTTAACACTGCTGGAAGCTTCCAGGTGTGAACTACGTCCTTTTTCGAACAGTGTTTTGACGTTTCGGATCGCGTCTAGCTTTGTTAGGGATTTAAAACTACGTTCTTAAATTCCATAAATACAACTTCAATTTTTCTCTCTCTCGTAATAACGTCTATCATTGAAACGATTGATCGATCGATAACGTTTACAAAGATTCGTATCGGCTACTAAAAAATGTTTTTAAGAAAAGAAAAGAAAAAAGAATAGAGGAAAGATCATACAATTAACTCGAAACAATTTTAAAGGTAAGTAAATAACTTTAGAATAATTTTAATAAAACCAAATCATGACACGCAAATTACTGCGTACGAACTTGATCTTTCTAAACTTAAAGTCAACGAATAAATAATACGTATAATCGCTTCGATATGAACTTCTTCGCCAAATTTGGCAATAAAACGAAAACTTGTTCGAAGAAGTTTACGCCATTCCATTCTATATCATTTTTTAACAAAAAGAAAAGAAAAGCAATCTCAGCCATTGAACTTGCAGAACTTTGAAACTGTACAGCGTTCACGCTCCCCCTCCCCCCATACACACACATCCTGCATTATCGTTTACAAAAGACGCTCAGGATTCGAACGTAAAAAGCTGCTCCCGTAGAAAGCGGAGAAAAAAGAAGGAAAAAAAAAAAGAAGTATCCAGCCTGTGTAGCTGTTGGAGTATCGCGTATCGCACGAACCCTACCCTTGTTTCTCTATTATGTCCGTCTTTTCACACAATTTCGATGTTACTCCCCGCCCCCTTGACCCGTTCCTCTTTCCCGCGCGCTACCGCATTTCTCCCAGCGGCTAACATTCCACCGGCGATTCCTTTCTCCGCGTTTCTATTAGCGGTTTGTATTTCGAGCAGATGTTTCGCCGACACAATGGCCGCTACACGGGTTAGCCAGTTTCAGCCTCGTAACGGCATTGTTGCGTCGTGATATAAAAGATCGGGTCCACGACCCTCCAGCCTTCTCGACACCCCGAAGAAAACGTGTTTATACACGGCGTTACGAACGAATCACCTGCGGCACACCGAATCGATCCTCGTTGGAGGTGAAAGGACCTCGAACAGAGAGCTTAATCCGACCGGCTAATCGGAGCTGATTTCCGAATGTTTAATTGACAGAGAGTGGACGAAGCTGCGTGGCTTTGTTATTCCGTTCGATCGTATTCGTTGAAATACTAACACGAAAATTTAGAGAAAATGTGTTTGCTTTGAGAATAGGATTATTGGAATTGTTAAAACGACCGCGATTCGCGATAGAATATTTTTTAATTATTCATAGAAAATTAATATTCGGCATAATCTAACTCGACAAAATGTTCGAAAGCCTCTAATACGATGCAACGATATTGAGACAAAGTAGTAATAATCATTGTGCGTAATTTTATCGAGAGACTTAATGTACTTCTTCTTCCTTTTCCGCCCGATAAATTATCTCGAGGAACGTCCCATGGCGAAAAAACCGTTGCGAATCGGCGACAGCATCGGAGGCCAAGAGAATTCGCGAGCAACCCACCCGGAAATATGATCGTCGCCGATGGTATCGGCGCATATCCGGTCGCGATCGTGCGACTGTAACTCGCAGCGATGTGGCGGCGCAGATGCGAAACAAACGCCGAGAAAAAGAGAAAGATAGGAAGAAGAAACGAAGGGTAAAAGAGAGTTTGACCGCACCGTTAGTCATTGGCTGCTAACACGGCAAAACCAACTCCTTTCCAGCGTGGGTCGTACGAGTATTTAATAGGAAGCAACGAGCAACAGGTCCAACCGAGAGTCGCTTGGGTTACGCCCATTCGAACGCGTTCTCGGTCTTGGAACCGCTATTTTCTCTTTATCGGCGTGGCTTTTCTCCCTTCTACGAGCAGACCAGCGACTAAACGGAAGCCAACGTTTCGATTTGCCGTCACAAGTTGGCACAAGAGGTTCATCGACTCGTATCGTCGAGCGACTAACACGCTTCTTTTCGGTTCGTTACCACGGGAAAGAGAGACGTTCAAACCGTAGAAAAAATATCACTTTGTTCGTTCAAATAGTCGTTTTCGTACATAATCGTGTCTGGTGAACGAGAGGATGAAGAATATCGGTCTCGTAAAAGCGGAGAAACGTCCGTAATGTCGCCTCTATAGTCTGCCTGTTTCTAACTTGCTCACTCTACTGACGATAAAATCTACGTAGTTTCAAAAAGATTACGCGTACGAATTCGTATTTACGTACGTAGGAATTTCATCGACTATTTCAACGAATAAAGCGATTTGTTCTACGTCTACCTTTCTGTTGTATATTTTTTCTTTTTTTTCTTTGACGTAAAAGAAGACAAGACTTTCTTAGTTACCTGATAATTTAGGTATATTTTATCGCGTGCATTTCGCTTGAAGATACTATATGCGATACATTATACGAAATGTTATATATCGAATGGTACGAACATATTCTACGAGTATATAAAAATTTATAAATCGAAAAACTGTGATACAAGCGCGACTTGTTACAATACGTTATATAATGCGTTATAAATTAAACGTTTTAAGCATAATATTGTAAAGACAACGATGAAATAAAGTAGCGATCCATCGTTTCTTGAACGTATAATCCGTCTTACAATTAGTTAGAAATACAGATGATATATCCATGAACAGTGTTGTATAATTAGAAGTATCGTATACTATAATCTTATTTATTCTTCAGAAGCAAGATACGCAGGTGCCATTGAAAATTAATGCCACTTATAACCAGGACAATGGACCGGCGGTCCCTACAATTTATTTAAGTGCTATTTCCTAAGGAAAACACTCGGCTCACGGGTAACCTAGGCCTGGGAGTCGTAGGATTCTGTTATCTGTCAGCAGTTGTAAATGGGCTTCCACGAAATTAAAGGCTGTCCACGTCAGACTTCGTATTTAACCAAATTGCTCGAAGACTGAACTACTTTAACTTTCGAAAATTTTGATCTACAGACCACGGCAATCGTTCGTTTCTAATTGCGTACGTACTATAATTATAACTACATTTGCCTTCGATGATTTAACTTCACCGCGGAATTATCATTAAATTGCTGTCAAAATTAATAGGTTAGATTTATAGCTGCGTGTTATTAAAATTTATACTACAAGAGTTACGTAAACGTTTCGACGTAAATTTTGTTTCTTCGATGAAAAGAAAAAAGAGGACAAGCAATCGGAAGTTAAAGATCTTCTATCTTTATCGTCGATCTCCATACATAGAAAAGAACCTTGCCCGTTTATATAAAATCACGTTAATATTAACAATCCCAATCCCATTCCCAACCGCATTAGGATATTTTAATGGAATCAAAGACGGTTAAACGGTCGACGAACAGTCAAGTTGTAACAACGAGATGAAAATATTCAATTTCATGCGTCCATCTATCGATCTATTTTAATATACAATTAAATCGCGAAACGTGCGAACTTGCATAAATATGTGCAGGCTAGCAACGGTACGTTAAAAGAAGTCAAAACTCTATCTATCTGTGTATCTAATCCGCGCGTTTCCATTCACAAATTCACCCCTCTGCCACCAAGCGAGTACGTTGTACGTTGGTTTTCCTAGCTTCCGTCGAGCAGAAACAGCGGGGGTATAATAATTCGTGCAGAGAGAGGCCGAACGGTGCGGTAGGTGCCGTCTCGCGAGACGAAACCAATTTTCCACGAGGCGCGATCACGTCGCTCGTTGTTTTTATCGTTACCTCGCTCTCTTCTTCTCGCTCGAGAGCGCGGAGAACGAGCATCCACGCGAGCTCCACTGGACGATGGAAGATGACTCGGGCAAGAAGGGAGAAGAAGGGAAGAAATTTTAAGGAGCGAACGAAACGGAGTCCCGGTGATGGGCTCTCCGGGGATCTCTTTAAAGTGCCGCGGCCTTTCGATAATTAGAGGGCAGCCATTGTTACACCCGGCTTCGAGGAGTGCTGGCGACCAAAGTGAGAAAGGAACGAAAAGAGGGTGGGGACGATGGAAGAGGACCAGCCTCGCAGACGGTGAAACGAGCACGCTGCTTCTCTCTTTTTCTCATTTTCGCTCTTTCCTACTTTCTTGGCTTCGTTTTCTCTCGTCCCTTCTCTGTCTGTCCTTTTCCCTTCGTCAATGCGTTCGCGGAGCCTCCGCTTCGAGAAAAAAAAATCGCCCCTGCCCACGGAAATACGTGATTTTTAAGGGCCGCCACGCGATACCACGCCGTCCCGAGTAAAAGAAAGATCGTGAGAACCGCAGGAAACTGGGAACGCCGCTACGCGTAAATCGACTGCCGCGATTGTAATTTTTCGGTAATGGGAGGTGAAGTATGGGCAAACAGATTTTCGATCTTTCCATCGTTTGAGAGGAAATTTCGTCCTACGTTTGGTTTCTTTTTTACGAAGCTCATTTTATCATGGTACATCAGCGTTCGCTTCGTCTTAACCGTTGCGTCGTTCAGTTCGAGCTTAGTCGTCCCATTTTTCGAACGATTTTCAACGTTTTATCAGCGTCTCGATCAATTCGAGACATACGGTTCGAACAAAGTCACGGCAAAAGCTAAAGTCATCGCTAGAATACGTATCGAAAAACCAAGTACTCGATGACTCGTGAATATTACCTACATCTCCAACCTAACCGATCTAACCTAACGCATCGAACAAGTGGAAAAACATAGCCTCCCCCGGTATCCTTAACAGGCTTTCTCGTCCCATTTACGACTTCTCCGGCTCGAAAATCCGGTACAGAGGCCTTATTCCTTCGGCCGAAGCTCGAACAATCGCGAAACCACTGGTTCAGCCAGCAATTACGTTTAATCTGTACGCCGACTGAATTATCGAACTCCGCTGGAGAACGCAAAAACCGTCTTTATTGAATCTCCGCGGTCGTAATTAAATTATCGGGCGGCGTTCGCAGGAAAGCATCGATTAGCCATTAGAAACGGAACTTACCCGAGTAACAAGCGGCTGATCCCCTTCATCGTCGCTGAATCGAGCTACCTAAGGACTGCCGTTTCCCATCTTGCGTCTGAAAAACTGGCAACCGGTCGCGAAAGCGGATCTTTCCCTCGATCTCCCGCGCAGTGGCTTCCTTCTTCCAGATCCACGATCGGTCACACGAACGAGTAATTACGCGCGATCCGCGTTTTCATAAATCATCGAGCGCAACCCGATAAAACCGGCAACGCTTTCTCCGCGACGAAAGAATGCCGTCGATCGAGCCACGAGATTTTGCGACGCGCTCTGGATCCTTTGGATCCTTAAACGACGCGGTAGCGATGTTTAATGGCGGACGGAATCGGCATTTGATAATGACAACTTCTGTTTCTTTGAACTGGAACAACGGTGGAAGAGTTTGGTATGCACGCGAAGGAATTTGGACCAGTCTTCTTCTTCCAACTTATACGACTCTTTTTACGGTTCGTCTAATTGTTTAGAGTTTCGTTCGGAAGAAACGATTCGCGTTATCGTTGCGAACAACGCGTAGGTTTTTGCTCTTTAGTCGAATTTCTGGCGAATTTGTGTCGACGATCGCCCGATCGAGTTTTCAGGATGCTGGGATTGATCGGTCTTCGTGTTATTCGGGAGCAATGAACGTTGCTAGGCATAGTCTTTCTTTTTTTAAGTTCGTCCAAAAATGTTTCTAAAATAATCACCAAATATCTTTTCTCTCGCGATCGTTCTACCAGTATATACGCTGTTAAAGCTCGCACCGCACTCTCTTAAAATGGTTATGAACAAGTCGATGATTGCCTTCCAAACGAGTTATCGTTAAAACTCGTCCTTAAAAAGTTTCTCCCCTTTGAATTCTTCTTAAAATCGCGCGAAGAAGCTACCGAGTGCGTGATCGATGTTCGAGGGATCTAAGTAAGCTCTTCTTCTTTCGTACTCCTTAAAAGCGTACCGCGGCAGTCGTTCACCGCACCATAGACATTTCAGGGATCTAACATTAAAGTACATGAGTTTCTTGCTTTTAATTGCTTCGCTTCGAGGAAGAAGTTGTCGAGCGCGATCTAATCGACTTTGAAAGACGTTTGAATCCTCTTTGCTTCAACCGCATTTAGGATTGCTTCGCAGAAACTAGCGATTGACTTTGAAGTCGCAGAAACTATTAGGTCGCGATTTATAATATCCACGCTGATCTTTTCGAATATCCTCTCAATAGTAAATTCGCACTTTTCCTTTGCCAGTTGTCTCTAAAATTCCAAAAGTGACCAAAGGTAGATAACTTTTACGAACAAATCCCGCCCCTTTTCTTAGATTCTATCTCTGAACGTTGTTTGACGTCGCGTCGTTTAACTTGCAAAATTCACTGGAAATTCGAAGCAAAAATTTGCAATATATTTCAATTTGCAATTTATCTCGAGAACCGTCCACAGGCTCGAGTTCGAAATCTAAACTTCCTGCGACCATGCTAAGAGCACTGGAACAAGTCACTTATTAAAAAATTCCTTTATTTTATTTCGAGCCAATCGCGTTTGAAATTACGTTCGAAACGCGAGAACAAACCTCTAGACACGCGATGTTCGCGTTCGAAAGCGAAAATCACTAAAGACCAAAGAGCGAATGTATTCGCGTTTAATTAATGTTCGGTTCGATCTAGAAGCGTGAGTCACGAGATAAATCGTGCTGACTTTTCAAGTAACCGGTGGTTACAAGCCGACAGCCGGCCGATCACTACAATTTACCAAAGTTCTTGCACTCCTCTTTTGCCCCTGTTTCCAAGCAAGGGTTAAGAGTGGAACGAATAAATAGCCGTCTCGTTCCGTAGCGGTAACAGACGTTACACTTTAAGACATTGAAGCATCACGACGACTTGGCTCTTCCATCCTCTTAGCCGAGATATCATTATCTAGAATCAAACCACTTCATCCCGGAATAGCTTCATCATCTCGCCACCTTTTTCGCGAGAAATTGTTAAAGACCGACGTTGAATCTGTCGATTTGCGTATTAAAGTGTAACGATTGCTCGTGAAATTGGCTTTTTACACTCGTTGTAGATTACGATTTTAACCTAACTGCGATCGTTCTGGCATCCTATAGCTTGTTAAATCCCAGACTAGTTTGCTTTCGTTCAACGTCTGTTTCCACGGTATCTCGATTCTCTTTTTAGCGGCTTTGCTTAATCAGATCTATATTTGTACAATTCGCTTTTGTTTATTTCAGTGTTTCGCTTACGATGCGAATTACTTTGATTTTCCTGTCATTTGCGGCAGCTTTTACCTTTAGCTTCGATACGCGTTGAGAATGAATTTGACGAAAAACCGCTGCTTCGAGAGGGAAACGTTTAAACGTTATTCTTTGCAAAGATAAAAGTGTTTTAAAAGCTCTACGGGATTCCAAAGTTCGGCTATATCGCGTACAGTCTTCGGTCATTAATACTGGGTCGTTTGAATTATTCAGTCGAGTCGAGATTATTTCGAGAAAATTTCACAACGAAACTGCTCGTTTTAAAAATAAAACCGATCGATGGTCTCTGAAATTCGACTTTCTCACTCGCGTTTACCAGCTTTCGATCGCGGATTGTTCGACAAAAATGACCAATTCGTAAAGAAATTTTTCAACGTCGTTTCTCGCAAGATCTCCAAAATTCTCAGCTTCCGTACGATCATCGGCTTTGGATCGTGAAACGTTTTGATCGTTCGTTCGGCTCGGATTTTATTCAAAAAGATTCAAGAAGATTCAAAAAGTCATCGTTCCATTCGAAAGACCTCGCTACGACTCCGGAACAACGATTCCTCGAACCACGACAATTTCTTCGATCCCAATCACCACCGTTTTCCTCCGTATCGACTCTGTAACACTTTCACGCACCAAATCTCATCACTCACTCTCCGATATTCGTCTCAAAAAGAGACCATCTACACCACCACTAACGATCGATTATCTTCGCTCGTCGATTAAACGAACAATCACCGTCAACCGCTCGATAATCCCCACAAGGTTCCTCCAACTTCCTCAAAGACCCCCTTAAACAGTCCGCGATCCGTCATCCTGCGCTTCGATCGCTCGCAGACTCTCGAAACGATAGTCTTCGACCATCTCGTTGATCCACCGACTCGCAACGAGTTCACGAAGAAGCCACGTTTATTGGGAGGGATTCCTCGATGAGAAATTAAGGGCGAGTGAAACTCGCGTCTGGGATCAGACCTTGGTTCGTTTCGAGTCGGATGATAATTGGCCCGGTACGGTAGCCACCGTTTCTTTGATAACAGGTTCTCCGGTTTCGGTGTTCTCCGTGTTCCGGGCCGCGTATCGCGCATGCGTTCGTCCTTTCGCGTCTACTCCACGGCGAGGAGGTCGTAAAGATAATGCCCACATGCCAGCCGGCAAACAGACCAGAACGGAAAATTTAGTCATCTCTCTCTCTCTCTCTCTCTCTCCCACCCTCCTCTCTCTCTCTCTCTCTCTCTCTCTCTATACACCCCCGCTCAAAAGTCTTGGGACAATTTATTAATAAATTATTATATTTGCTTCAAAATTGGAAAAGCTTGAGGAATTATCCTTTTCGACTCTTTCGTCCTGGTTTTTATCCTTTTGCTTCTTTTAAGAAATCGATAACGCTAGACTAGACACGCGAGTGGAAGAAATATAAAAGTTGCGCAGAAATTTCAAAGATTGGAACATAAAGTACCGATAAATGCCATTTAACGTCCTCCAACTATCGTCCATGTATTATACACATCGCGTATGTATTTCGAAAGCGTCACAGCTGAAAATAATTCGCCGCTGTGTTAGAAGAAGATGGAAACCGACAAAGGGCGATCCAGAGGACTAAAAATGGAAAAGTACAAAAATAATATTTGACCGTCGTTTCCTACGAATCGTTCGATCGTTGCGATATATGCGCGAAAAAATGAGATTTCCGCTACCGTGACTAAACGAGTCTATGTTGGTTATCGTCGCGATTATATCGTCCAACGAAAAGCCAGTTCTTCGCCAAAGTATTCGTTACATTCGTAGAAACCTTAATATCACGCGTTTCGTACGAGACATCTTGCCCTAGCACTTTTGAGCAGGAGTGTACATCTGTATATTGGGAACGAGCGATCGTTCGCAACGATTAATTCCTTTCGTTAATTTCGGTCGGGTTGCCGCGTTTGATCGGCCCGCGACATCATGTGGGCCCCTGAAACCACCCCGTTGCAGCTCTCGACAAACCACCATCATCGTGATTTTGCCTTTTGAAACGGTCTCGTCGGTTTCTTGGTTTCGTTGAAACGCGATTAGCTCGGTTCACGTGATCCCGTTTGTTTGCGCGTGTGCGATCGTTTATCGCGCAGATTCGCGTTCAACGCGGCACGATTCAATTTCGTCGGGCAATTACCGCGACCACGAGCGAGTCTTCCGCTATGATTTTTGCCAGCGAACCCATCGGGCTGCTTTTCTCTTTTTCTTTCCAGAGATTACTCGGTCCGTTTCGTGCGGCTTGTTCGCCGCATTTTTCTTCCGGATCGGCAATTTGGTTTTTATCGAACGTTTTGTCAATCGGTTTGTCGAAGTTTGAGACAGGTGTTTCGAGAGTTATTCGAGGCGTGATTAAGCGTGCAGGAATTTCACAGAGCAAGGAAGGTTTTCGAGTTATACGCTCGATAGGAATTTGTTTATACTCACGCGTATATAAAATAGTTTAAAAGAAAGCAACTTGTATCGTCTTAAACTTTGAATATTTTCCTAACGTATTTCGCCGATAACAAGGGAAAGCCGTAAGGGTAAAAGGCGAAACGATATCTCCGATATACCCTTGTGTACGTTGGCGAAAGAGCATAACGCGCTAGAGACGTGTTAGTCGACTTGATGGGGTTAACAACACATTATAGAAGAATCTCAAGCATGCGTGGGGTTTGTGCTCTAACTCATAAAATTGATCGTGAAAATTCTCGTGTCGTCGAGTTATCATTTAAGAACCATTAACTATTTAACGATTATAGCTAAACGATCGTAAGCTAAGATTATAAATTATACGTACATGTTTCATCTGAATCCTGTAGTGCGTTTCGTTCTATCTAGAAAATACGGTGAATTCGGAACAGCGAGATAATAAAAGAGTTCAGGACACTCTGTATATGGGTTCACAGTCGTAAAAAGGTTAAAACGTTTCTTTCGAACTTATCTAAAGAGCGATATATTTGAAATATCGAAAACACGTTTCAAAAATACCTAACTTCTTAGTACATCCGGTTATAAAATTTCTAATTGGTAATACGTTTCGCTTGTATATCCCTTCGCGTTATAGCTTTAACGAAAGAAAAAGCAAAATATGTATTTCGAAATAAATCTCCCATCTTTCTAACGAAGAAGCAAAATCATCAACGCGTTCGTACTCTTGTTATCGTATTTTTAAAAGTCAACGGATTAAAGCGAGACTTTACATGCCATTTTTAAACATCTATCGCGCTTATCGGATATCACAACGTTCGTGTTACGCTCGATTTGTAAATCGAATTTTCCAAAATTTAATTAATACCCTGCGATTTAGGTGAACATGCAAGTTAATACACAGCGTAGCTAGCGGAGTGGAAAGCGCGTTTAGTCTCGCATAAATCAAATCGTTCCGTGGCACGGCAGTGTAATTAGCGGCTCATTAACGATGTTAATTTATTGGCCTACTTGTCGCAAAGTGATTCGATACCAGTTAGATCGCTTCGTAATTATTCGAACGGAACGGTTTTCGTTTTTCTAATTTGGACACCGGTTCCCTCGCGACAATTTAGTTATGCAAAACAATTCACAGAGGGGCCCCGATCGATATCCTAACCAGTTTTCTATCGGCGTTCCGACCGATCGAAAATTGAATTGTTTACGCAAAGTTGGACTGTTCGCCAAATAGATTTGATCACTTGGCAACAAAAGCGATCGACTGTCACGATTTTTACGTCGCAATTTCTCCCTTGTTTCAACAAGCGGAAAGATTTTGACAGTTCGAAGAAAAACCCTATGACGCGCTTGAGACGAAGAATCGTGAATATCAATCTGTCCCTTAGATACAGAATTATTTGAACACGCTGCAACGTTAGAACCGAGGCCGTAAAATCAAATTTAAGAATTCCATTAAAAGGCCATATAACACGAACCCCGGGGAATTAACAAATCCCATGTAACCCTGTCGGAGAAGTTTCCATTAAACAAACTACCAAGATCTCGGTGAAGGAATAAAAAGAACGTTGTATATTTTACCAAGGCGAGTTGTACGGATGGTCAGCGTTGAACCGCCGTAAAACATTCCGCTAAAGTGTGTTCGCATTCGCCTCCTAGACGCGGATCGTCCTCCGCTAAGATCCTGGCGAAGAAAAGCTGGCGAAGAAATGTCGTGCGTCTAATCGTGAACGTAAACACAGAACTCGCGTTCAGGCTCTCGCATGGTCCCACGAAATGTGTTTTAACGACTGCCGCACACGGTGCATGAGCCATAAATGTTGCGCCGACCCGGGGATTCGTGTAATAGCCACTAAAAGCAGCCCTCGTCCCTTTATGGACCGTAAAAGCTCGGATATTTGGAACGAGGAAACCGTCGCTTAAAATTTAAGCAGAAGCGAGCCGCGATCGTCCTCGATGGGCCGACGACTCGTCTTTTCGGAGTCGTCACACCGCGAAAAACAAAGTTTTCTTCGTTTCTTCGTTCTTCGAGTTTGAGAAGAAAGTATTTTTTAGATCGTTAGGTAACTATAACGAAGATCTTGATTGACGCTGATTTAGTATTAATTTCTCGTTTTCGCCAAAAATCGCGAATCTGTCTTTGGCAGAATCGGCGCACGATTAGGTATCACCCTGTATAACGATGTAACTCTTTCGTACACGATCGATGTACGCAAGGCATACGAGGGCACGGGAAATATATCGGCCTGTCGGCTCTTTCAGAGAAGTTTCGCGTAGGCGCACAGGTCCGTTCGAGGCAGAGATCGTTTAAAAGGGGATCCACGACTTATTAGGCACCGACATAGCTTCAATTCGCGGCCTCTATTAATACATGCTAGCCGATTTACTTTTCTGCCTGTTTACACCCTACTTGCGTCGCTTGTTTTTCGCGCTCCACTCGATTTCCGCTCGCCTAACTAATTGAATCGCCGATTATACCAACATGCAATTTCCATCACCGCGTTCTGCCTTCGTATCGAAACCATGGATAATTGCGCCAGTCGTTGCAATAATATTTCTAATCGTAAAGAACAATTTACGCCAAGGTAAAATTTGTTCTCGACTGTTCGCTCGAATTACGAGATATCGTACGTTCTTCGAACGTTTCGTCCGTTTTAGAAAATCGAACGGACGAGACACGAGTACTACGCTAACGTGCTTTTGAACGATGTTTCTATATTCTGATAGACTTTTTTTTAACGTAGCACACAAGCAGCCTAAAAATAAAAGTCTGAAGATACAATCGTTAAATCCGTGTAATATTCTGCGAAACTTTCATTTAACCTACAGATTCTTCCTTTCAATTTTATCGTTTATTAATAAATTTTATCATTTGTCGATAAATCGTAAATGACTTCATCTTGTTTATCTCGTTAACATCGAAACCACGTTAAATAAGATTTCCTCGATAAATATCAAAATCGAAAACACAAAATATCTCATTGTTTGTAGATAAGGCGTTAAATTTATCGAAAAGACAATTGTTTCAGCATGAATCCTTAAACCAAGGAATTCGGTACTTAACGATCGAAATATCGATCGATCAAGAAGCTGCGTGGAATCACGAATTCGATACCGATCTCATCCACGTGCTTTCACGCATCGGCTATCGGAATCTATGAATATTAATCGATAAAGATTAACCCCGAACGAAAATGGTCGATACCAACCACGTTACGATTACTTGTTTTATGCATTCTAGGCAAAATCGACCTTCAAGTGCATAGAAAATGGCTTCTATATTATCAAACCTCTTATCGTAAGACACAGAAATTTGCCTCGAACGAAAAATCCTTCCGCTTCTTTTATGACGAATTATGTTCGTAACTGCAGACTACATCTCGATTATAATGGTTGAGATCATTACGATATACGGAATATACGATTCTGTAACTACTGGCACAACTACGACCAGACTGATTCTACGTGAAAAAATAAATGAAGAACACAGAATGAGATTTATCTATATTAGGTTTCGTTTTCCAGAAAAATGATATTCTATGTTTGACTGATAAATATTGACAGACTTTGAGTCGCGAAAACGCGCTCTAACGCAGATATACACCCTTTGTTTTGCTCTTTCCTGTCTTTTTCTCTCCTTCTACTATGTCGTTTCGCCTTTATAAAGGTATCATTACCACGGCGAGATTAACCCTGCGTATAATTAGCTGATAAATTTCGCGTTAATTGCCGGCCATTATAACCGCGCGAGATTAATCGTCCAGGATCGTTTGATATTTAAATTAAAAGCAATCTCCCGCGGATCGTGCAAACCCGCTTCTGCGGTGTCCACGCCACAGTCCTTTTTTCCTTTTCGTAATTTCTCTCTCCCCGACTCTTTGAACCGTTGTTCGACGAAACGAAGCGTTTTATAAATAACTGTGTTAATTTAGAATAATCGATGAACAAGCGTTCCATCATCGTTCAGATAATTTTCCTGCAAAGCGTCTTTTTCGTCCTCTTCTCCTGCATTTTTCCCATTATCTTTGTATCCTACAAAAACTGCGTTAAACTTAAATAACACGAACGTTAGACATTGAAGATTTGCCTCTGCGATATTTAGAGAGGTCTACTATCTCCTTTATAATATCATTTTCAGTCATTCTTGCGATAAATTGCTAAAAAATTTACCTCGAACATAATTGCGGCAGAATTTCACGATTTTTTCGTGATCTTTTTTCTATGATCTCGTGTATGATAGTTTATGATCTTTCGATGTGCTACTTTTGTCGCGTTCCATCGCTCGAAACTTCGATTATTCGAGTAACTCAGATAACAAACGTACGGTAACTCGATAACGAATAATAACGAAAAACGAAAATGAAGGAATGCCATGCAGTTCTTTACAGACAATAGATTATAAATCAGCAAACAGTTGGTTACAGTCGATTAGATCGTGAATCACGTCCGCGTATATTGATAGAAACGTATCATTACATTTTGTAAAACGTTTATACAACTGTGACTCACGTTGAACGAATTTCGATCGTGATATCGATCTAATTACCCGCCGATTTCTATTTGAATCTTGGCAGGTACAGTTCGCAACGTTGCTGATATTTCGCTGATATTTGCTGATATTTGCTGATATTTGCTGATATTTATAGATTGACAGCGTCGTTCTCCATTGGCGTTACACGCTTCAGAGTAGACAAGCAATTAACGATTCCCAGGGAAGAGAGAAATCGCGAAAAGATATAAACGACCATAAAAGGAAATATACGATAACACAGTTGAAATTTTCCCATCTTCCTAAAGATAATGGCGAGGATAATAGTAAACTTAAATAGTAGCGAGACATCCGCACACGACGAATCGTAAGGATAGCAAAGTAGTAAGACAACCATTTAACGAAATCACGGATTTCCACTTTTCTAGAGACGCCGGCAAACGTAATAATAAACTTGAACGATAGTAAGATGTTATCGATACTCAACGATGGCTAATAAACGTTCGTTCGTAAACGAATTCGCAATGACAGACGCGGACGTACAGTCGTACAGCTGCATTAGTAACTGCTAATAGACCGTGAACCCGTGGCAGCTTTTATCGTACCGTAAATCAGCCGGCCGCGAATGCAGATATAATGTCTCCTTACGCAATACGATATCATATTTCATGTAATGGTACCTATCATGTACTATAATTGTAGGCTTATTTTACAGTCGACACACGCTACGAAAGATACGTTTGCAGTCGCCTAACTCTCGAATAATTATTGCGGTCTAACTGCCGATAAAGAGATCACCGATACCTTATCCGGTGAGCTATCGATACACAAGCTGGTAAATAGTAATATAATTAACACGAGTCGCGTGATTATACATCCGTATGGACGGTCGAGATCGTGGAAAGCGACTGCCGTGCCAAAGGAAACCGCTGTTCCTCCAATTCGAAACTGAATTAAAAGTATCGTTAAAAATTAAGTTTGTCCTTCCTGATTTTTTATTGTATTCTTTTCTAGCTTCTTTCGTTTTATTTCATACTACGACAGTTTGATACCATTTTTATGTAGGGCGAGGCAATAGAAATTGCCATCTCAATTTATGCAATAGGGCGAAACGAATCGAAAGAAAATCGCCGGATTTCTATGGCGGGTAAGAATGGGCAGATGGAGAAACTTTAAAATACGAAAGCAAGTTTCATATTCTTTTTGTTGTAATAGAAAAGTATATTCTTTATAGCAGAACTTGGTAAAATTAAAATTGACTCGGTCAAATGCTTACTAAAATAGGTTGTAGTAAAAATGTTTCCAGCGATTGTCTAAATTGTAGATATCAATACGTTACGTCTTGCTTTATACGTTATTAAAAAAAATTAGTCAAACATGAGTAAAAAATCTATGTATATACACGTATACTACCTATTGCTATATAATTACTATATATTTAATATGAAAATTCTAGTCCTACGGATTCGTTAAATTTCATTCAAAATTCTAACAGCATATTTTTTCACGACTCGATCAAAATACGAAGAAAACAAACATCGAATTCGATAATATTCTAAAGGGCTAAAAATACGATCGATACGTGTCCTTTATCATACCTCTTTCGAGCCAATGGATAAAAACGAAGAGAGACTTCGCCAAAGAGGCTCCGTGTGAAAGATCTTCGATAAAGTCTGTTATTTTCGTTCACGCGGCAAGGGCACGATTCCAATTTTCTTTCCTTCCTCGTCCTCGTGCAGCGCGACACCCATTTCCTGCAGCACGCTGCTCTCCACGACGCCGACTCTGTTGCAATTCCGGATGATCTCTTGATTCGCCGGATTATCCTCGCATAAATTCCGCAGCGCAAGGATCGTCCATTGCATTATAACTGCGCGTGTAAAATTTAACACGGGCATTAATTAGCGTGTCGGGATATCATCGAGGATTCACGCGAATCACAATAAACGAAAGGATCGCGAAGCTCAAAGGAAACGAGTCTCGATTACTTACGTGGATTTCTCGCGTCTATATTGCAGCAGTCCAGAAGCAGAGGTACGACGTCCATTTCTCGAAGCTGAAAACGTTCAACATCGTTGAGAACACGCGTGTGTAAACCTATGTATGCTTATGGTATCGTGTATAAAACTGCGAGACTCTGCATAAGATTGTAAATCGTCGCTTGGTAAGTACAAAGTACGCTATCGTCATACTTCCGAATTATTGCAAGCGTGTAAAACTATATACACAGTTAGTAGATATTGACCGAGACAATAGCTAATATTAATTAGCGTAAATGACGAAGCAACGATTAATCGTGGTTTAAAGCTTCTCGTATGATATAGATTAATTTAGAATTCAAATTTCAATTTGAATAGGGAATTAAAGAATCGAAATTTAAAATTTCCTTTTTCAATTCGAGTTCGATAAAGCCCCTGCGATGCCATAAAAGGATCAGCCATGTTACTCAAAAGGTATTACATCGTCACAGCATCGCGGACGTTAATTTATTTTTATAGCAACGGCGTGGACTCTGATTTATCGCATTCGCCATTCGCGCAGCCATAAAAATATTATTTTTGCACGGCCCGATACATTACAGACCATAGGCCGCGTTCATGGACTCTCGTTCGTGAAAAATGAGCCGCCATTGAAAATCGAATGGAACGTAATTGAATCGCATGTCGGAGCGACGATACATTTTATCGACGAGTACCTAAATCCATACACCTCGAACCATCGTATACGAATCATCATTGGAAATTGAAGCTGACGGACGAAGAAGGTCTTCGCGAGAATTTTTTCAAACGTAATACCCCCTACTTACTCGAGGAGCACCTTGCGATGGCCATCAGCAAACAGATACGCGTACACACATACACACATTTTTCATTACGAACCACGCTCGTTTCAACGGAATAGCTCGAAAGTCACCGCCGGTTTGTATATTAACCTCATAACGCGGGAGAACGTCGTATTTTACGAGCAATCGTGACGAGGATATGCACATTTTAAAATTACTTAAGAAGGATAGAAATACCGGAGTGCGCGTGTTTTCCGAACGAAATTTAAGAACACGATCGCCTTCGACACCTTTCCACCATCCAAACACTGAAAAAAACGGATACAGAAATAGTAAAGGCGAAGAAGAAGCGAGGAACGAAAAGAGAAGAAAGAAAGAAATCGAGGTCTGTCTCGATTCGCACTCCTGCGTGGTATCGATCGCATGCGTATCGATAAAACGATTCGTACGCGGCAAAACAGCGGCCATGGCTTCGATCTTGCTAATATATTAACGCGGGATCCGATGTTGGCTAAATTGCCACGTCTTCGACTCGGACAGGATACTTAATTTTCCTTTGTTCGGTGAACAGTGCGCGCCACGCGGGATCCGTTCTCGTTTCTTTTGTATCCCGTCTCTTGCGCGCCAGAGATGAAATCAATAAGAAGCAATAACGATCACTCGCGAATGCCCGTGCACGCATAAAGGGGCTGAATAAAAACCGAGCAACCAGAGAGTCGTTTCGAGCGCAAGGTTTGTAATATTCATCTACGCTCTACCCTACACTTCGCTGTCTTTTGTTTTTCCTTGTTTTTCGTTTCGCGTGTCAGAAGATGATCTACGATGCAAAAGGTCTTTGTACGCGGGTGCACTTGACAAATGATCGATCGGGGTTGAAGGTTAGAGCACGCAAGAAATCATTGCAAAAATTAATAGATCAATGACTGATTGAAAAAAAATTCTACCGCTTTTCGTACGATACAACGGGGAATTTTCGTAGTTTATTCTTTGTAGTACGTGATGCAGTTGCGATTGCCACCGTACAGGGTTCTAAGGCGCTACTTTCCAGGCAAACATTCGAGGGCAAACGTACTGTTTGTATTATCAACTGATGGTGCCTTAATATTGTCAACGACAAAATGTATTCAGTTCAAATTTGAATATATAGAGATTAAAATTTTCATTCACAAAAAAATAGATTTTGTTCAAAATATATTTTAGAAAGGACAAACGAGTAGAAAATAAGAATTAATATACACTTACGAGATCTTGATATTCCTTATTTCTGTATGACATATTTCCAATAATCCTTATTAAACCAGCTTTAAAACCAAATGTAGGATGACCTTCTAAATCACTTTTCGTTGTTGACCCTTGTATCGCTGAAGCTACATCGCTCAACTTTTGTAGCGGCGTGAAATAATTATCTGATAGTTTTCCAATCGTTTGAATGGACTTTAGTAGATCTGTAAAAAATGTAGAATCGAATATTTTTATGCTATAAAAGAATTACGCTATGAACAAATATACTTACAGCTACAATTAATAAGCAAGCTCTTCTGATCCTTTAGAAAACTGCATTCTTCGCAAGATCTTGAAGTCAAGGCTCCAAGAATATCAAGAAGAATGACAATTTCCGTAGGTTCTATTTCATCTAAATACGTATCCACTGTCTTCAAAATCAAATCACTTTTTCTACAAAATCTTTTAATTAAGAATTCAATCGCATCCTTCGTAAATTTGTATTCGTTTCCAAATTTGTGCATTGAATTTGAGAGTTCGTTATAAATTACTTCTAATAAACATAATTTATTTTCGATAGTCATATCGCAGTACACGCTTTGCAGTATGTCCTTTTCAGATAATAAAAGCATCAGGGCCTCCTTTGCACTTTCAAAACCTTCTTTAGTTGCTTTCAATAATTGTGAACATAAACGTTTTTTTTCTCCTTCCAAGAAAGTTTTTCCTTCAAATTCCTTCAAAGCATTATGTACAAATGCACACGAAGCTCTAACAATTGGGATATGTTTAGAATGTGTCATAGTTCTATAAGTAAATAAGAAATCTATAGTACTCGAATACTTGTCCTGATTAAAACAAAATAATTCAACAGAATATATTAACAATATAGATTTATATTAACAGTACTTACATTATTACATCCTTTAAATCAGTATTGTATAAAAATTGTAGTATATTATATTGATCTGGAAAGGTACTATCTTTACACGCAAATGTAAACAGATTACATAGAAACTGGATACTTAATCTTAAAATTTCCAACTTTTCATCCGACAGATCGCTATCGAATTTACAGTGAGATGCTGTAATAACGTTCGATGTCCATCCTACAACACCCTCGTAAGGAAAATGAGAATCGAATGGATAAGAGCTAGAATTCTCAATCTCTTCTAAATTTTCGTTACTTGCTAGAACGCGATATAAATCGTGACTGTATGTCCCTCGCTCGATTGTAGTTGAAATATATTGTTGGTGTACATAACTATTAAAACAAGAATTTCCTAGGCATTTTAAGCAACCAATCTTTATATCGTTTGGGACGACAGAGTCTTCGGTTGTAAGAATTTGTGCTACTTTTGCCAAGACTGGAAAGGCAATTAATTCCCTGAAATTTAACGATCTGTTATATTCACTGTCTAACAACGTTTTGTTACGTATCGTACTATTTTTTAAATCATACTTCGATTCAAATGATCTAAACATTTTTGGATTGAGAAGATTCAATAACTCGTCCCAATTTTCTTCAGCAAAGGCAGAATTCAATTTCTGTAATAAATGAATATCTCTGCCGTTCATTATGTCAATCCTTATTTGTAACGTTATTTATTTTACGAAGAATGATTGTTCGTTTTTTTATTTGTATTGTATACAATCTGATATTGTATAGAATAATCTGATGACACAACCTCAAATGAGCATGTTACAGGAGCCATCTTTAAATAGATGCTAGAAAATATATTTATAAAAGTTCAATATAGAAAATAATTTTACAAAATTAGATATAACAAAAAGGTAGAACGTATTTTTAATGATTAATGGTATATAATTCTGAATATGATCAATATTATTTGAAATTTGTAAATATATTTTGACTAACGTTGCGTAAACTAGTGAATTATTGGTTCAAATCGTATTACATTATTTTTGTTCATGCTCTTAAAAAGTTAAAGCATTATTTGCATATTACAATTTTTGTGTTATAATTGCCTAAATTGAGCGATAAATGTAATCAATTTTAAATATCTTGATTTTGAAAATATTTCTGTACTCTGAAGTTAGGAATAAATTGTGCTTTAACATTAGGGTTCCGAGAATTAATGATACGCGTCTGTATTTATCCCCGCCATTAAATTCAAGTCTCTCCGTGACTAGCGTTTGTGACAGTCGGCTTAAACTTATTATTAAGCAATTTTTATTGAAATAATAAAGCTATCTCGAAGGTAAGTCTTCTTAACTCTTGAAAAGTAATTAACTTTAAGTGGGTCTTACATTTTGTCTGTTTCTATATTCATGTTCTAAATCTATTAGTTTTGCTATGTCATTCCGAGCTAACCACATTCTATTTAGGCCTTTTATAATTATTGTAGTCATTATTGAATTAACTAAGGAATAGCAAATTTACCGTAATTATATTTGAAAGATACCATTTTTATATATCATTTCTAAAATAATATTAAATGCATTGATACCAAATTTATGATGTCATAACCTCAAAGTTTCGATCTAAATACAATCTTGTTATCTTTATACTTCAGAAAATTTAATCCACTGTGTACCTTAACAACGTATGTATTTTTATTTTCAGATGTTTTTAACACGTTCTGAATACGACCATGGTGTTAATACCTTCTCTCCAGAAGGGAGGTTATTCCAAGTTGAATATGCCATAGAAGCTATAAAACTTGGTTCCACTGCCATTGGAATCGCAACATCAGAGGGTGTTGTTTTAGTTGTGGAGAAACGTATCACTTCCAGTTTAATGGAACCCACAACCGTGGAAAAGATCGTAGAAATTGATAAGCATATTGGATGCGCCGCATCCGGCTTAATAGCTGACTCTAGGACTATGATCGATCGTGCTAGAGTAGAATGTCAAAATCATTGGTTCGTCTACAACGAAAGAATGTCTGTGGAGTCAACGGCTCAGGCTGTATCTAACCTAGCTATACAATTTGGAGACAGTGACGACGATGGTAGTGCCATGTCGAGGCCATTTGGTGTAGCAATGTTGTTCGCTGGTATCGATGAAAAAGGGCCTCAGTTGTATCATATGGATCCTTCTGGCACCTTTGTACAATTTGATGCCAAAGCTATTGGATCCGGAAGCGAAGGCGCGCAACAGAACCTCCAAGAAGTGTATCATAAGGTAAGATATTTATATTTGTATAAATGTTTTGGTTTTTGCACGAACAGCCTTTCAACATTTTACGGTATTGTTACAGTCTATGACACTTAAAGAAGCGATAAAGGCAGCTTTGGTTATATTGAAGCAAGTTATGGAAGAGAAACTGAGCGATAACAATATAGAAGTAATGACAATGACTCCCGAGCAACTGTTTCATATGTTCACAAAAGCTGAATTGCAGGAGGTGATTACAGATATCGCTTAGAAATTTAGGGCACTTAAAACATGTTAATTTTATTGACATGAATACGTATATTTACATATAGCGGATATGAGTTACATGGGAGTTGTATGTCCGAAAATTATACATACATTTTTCATTTAAAGAATATGGAATTTCTACACGATGAAAGATTTTGTATTTTCACCTTTTTTCAAATCACCTGCAAAAATAGTAAATTATATATTATATCTTTAATCTTATATCGAAGATTCCTTGATACCATTTCCTAATTATTTTTGTGTTCGTGCATTTGTTAATGTCTTAACACGTCTTAATTAAGTTTAAATATTACTAACGTTAATATAATCGCATAAAAGATAATTCTTTTTATAACTATCCTTTTCATATCCTCATCTTCGTATAACAAAGCGACTCACACGATTTTTCTTTCTCACCTCCTAATTTAGTTAATTGAGAATTTGCCGTCAACAAGAGAAGATTCATTGCGGTCAAAATCCAATACCTCTGGTACATTTCCATCCCTTCCGTCTCTATCCACCGTTGGCTGAAAAGATCGCAGCATGTATTTTGGTGTTTGTAACCTCCTATCCTCGAATTACGTTTCTATCCTTACAAGGTAACACATAATAAAATATTTTTGTAGATTTCAGTCGCATGATTTTTTATTTCGAAGCTATATGTATTTATGATATTTTATACCTTTGTGCGAAAGTTTTGATTTTAATTTTCGGATTGCACATCTGTGTTTACACATTAATTAATTAATTAATTTCATCAAAGAGATAATATTCATTACTCTCGTAAAATATCCGATCAAACTTTTACATTGACAATAACGCAGTAATAGATTATTTTTAAATCTTGAAACAGACATCTTGCATCGGTCGCATGGATGCAGGTGCACGATATTTTAAAAACGTTTTATAACGGACACGATTAAATCTAATCACGATCAATCAATTTTAAAAACAATGCTACAGAGATTTAGGACATTTCGGTCGAAAATCTTCGTAAAGCATATATCATATTTCATCTGTTATTAAATACATATAACAGAGTTGAAACGTAAAAATTTTTCCATGGTGTAATTAGAACGATTCACAACACAATTCGTAAAGCTACACAAATTTCTAAGATCTATTTCAAAACCACCAACGTTCAACCAATAAATATTATACAAATACCAAACATTACAAATTAACAAATTATTTTAAAAAGCGAAATTAGATATTCAGATGTATTATATATAATTAAAAAGAAGGAAAGCAATTAATGAAAAAATTAGATATACAAAAAGAGCATATACAAGCAAATCCTTCTTCGTATATTCCCATTTTATCTCTGAAGTAGCCATCATCGTTAAAAGAAGAGTGGCGATGATGGCGTAGCACATACTCTCGTAGAGCGAATCGCTGAATTCACGTCGAACGGAAACGAACGGGACGGTTGGTTCGTTTTCGATTAAAAGCTCTCCGGGGCTGTGAATGCCTGTATCCGAAATCAATAATTAATTTCGCCCGGTGGCCGGGGGACAGACAGAAAGCGAGCCGAGCCGGAAATGGTTCGGGAACTCGCTCGGTTACTGCGATGTTCCGATAAAACGTCCCTTTTTATCCCGTTCTCTCAGCTGCCAGATTATTGGATATTATTCCATTTCAAGCGTTCAATCCCGCTACGATTCGCTCGCTCGGATTCCCATGGGGGATCCTCTGTCGTCCGTTGATTGTTGAAGCCACTTACACGCGCGCGCACGCGCCCACGCATATGCACCTGTGTGTTCCAACTCGATTTAGAGATGTTGCATTTTGTTGGAATCGTTTCCACTTTCCTTTTTTTTTCTTTTTTTTTATCTTTGGCTGGTATCGTCGAAGATAGATCGTATTGAACAAAAGTAAATGTTTAGATTATATTGCAAATTAAATTGAATTCTATAGTTTAAATTCGAACTTAGCATTTAGCGCCAGAGAAAATAGGTTTCGTTTTTATTCTGAGGACGGGGGATTTAAAAACTGAATTTAATATATTCCATTTTGTTCCAAGTACCTTCATTTTATGCTCCGTTTGTTTTTAACGATTTAATTGAAACGTTTAAAGATGAATGTGTTGGAATTGTAATTAGCAATTCAAACTACCAGTTGTAAGCTTCAGAGTAAAATTTAAGAGCTTCGTATAATAATTAATAATAATTCATTAAAGAAAATTCTACCTGCCGGAACAAACGTCTATCCACTTGAATTTAGAATCAATTAAACGGTTTTCCACTTCAATTATACGAGGAAAATCGAAATAAAGAAGATACGGAAAGGTGAATGTTGAAGAACCCGAAGGAAGTTTTCGAATGGTGATTCGGATGCTCAAGGAGCGAAGGGAAACGGAGCGTGGAAGGGCTGAGCGAGCTATGGGAAATGGAGTAGAAGGAGAACGAGGAGGACTCCGTAATTAACTGCGATGAGAGAGCGGCGGGATAGTCCCGTTTGAGTCGCTGAGAATCCCCCGGGACCTGACCCGTCGTATCAGACGCCAAACACTCCACTCCCGGTACCGGAGTTCGGTCGCGTCGTCGGCCAGCCTCGAAGCCGGCAACGTTCAAGTTTCGCTACGATAATTGCCTTCGCTTCACAGTCGCGCCCCCGACACCCGCGGCATTGGATAAAAGGGGCTCCACCCCCGGCTTCTACGAACGAACGAACGAACCTGCGAAGCCCAGGGACCAACGCGGATGCCGCGGGGGAAACTCGATAATGGCTTTCAGCCTCTGAATTTACGCGATTCAGATCTCCCCGTCACGGAAACTCCTGGATATTCTCCTTTCATCGGTTCAACCCCTTCCACTCTTTTCTCCTGTTGTCCATGGAGTTTGGAGAACATTGCCCTGTTTCAATTTTCACCGTCACAATGGACGTCGTTTTGCTTGTTCGAACCTTTGTCGAGTACTCTGGGAGGCACATTTTCTTTCCTAATGGACCTTCTTTGAAATATGTTTTGCTTTTGACTTTGCTTGGTATCATTTTTGTATCTTTTTTTGGTATCTTTTCGGTTTGTCGTAGATCTCGAACATCTTATCGCGGATTTATAAATTGGTTCTCCGAGTGTTTGTAGAATTCGAACGTGAGTGCGAATTAATTAAAATTTAATACTCAAAATTTCGAAATTTCGAATTGGAAGGGTAGTTGATATTGGGCTGTCGCGGTGCCCGGCTACTTTATCGCTAGTAAACTAGCGTCTAGGTGCTATCTTTGTAGAATTTAGTGGTAATAGAATTTAACGGGTATTTTCAAGTACATGTTTATATCTGTCGTTTGAAAGTTCACACGTTTACATTCCGCTCGCACTTTCTACCGTCCAGCGTTTGTAAAATAAACCTCGTAATTCCCAACATGGTTAACCAAACACCCCATGAAAGATTCATTAATCGCGTTCGAGCGTGGCCACGCGATCCACCGATAGAAAAACGAACAAATTTCGCTCGTGTACGTTTTCACGAAGTTAATCCTGGCTGAGTGAGAGTGAACGCGCCGTCTGGAAACCGAGAGGTGACTTCCGGTATCCGGCACTCGTAATATTTCTTCGTGTTCTTCCGGTATTCGCGAGACGTTTTTCACTCGTTTTCTCGAGCGAAACTGTCACGGTATAACGTGGTTCGAGAGTCACGAACGGAGTTTGAAACGACAATTACGAACGAGGGAGGACGAAGATTTTATTTGTCCTCGTAGACGAGCGATAAACGCGATCTAAACGCGCCGGTTCGACGATCGTTCTTCGTCGAAAGCTGCAGTTCGTAACACGCTCTTGCTTTCACCGCAATTCAGTCGAGAAACTACGGGACTCTGTACTACTGAAATAAATATGGGATTCGTAAATAACCGTGCAAGCAACTCGTGCACCGACTAGCGATCACATACGTCGTTCTCGAAATTTTTTCTTTTGTAATTTGCAAGGCAAAAGATGTCAAAGCTCTGTAACGATGGTTTGGATAACGCGAAGTGAGATCGGATGGTGTAAGCTGGCAGTCTGTAGTTGGAAACTTGCTTCGCGTTCGAAATACGGATTTACGATGATTATTTTTACAGTAAATTGGAATAATTACAGATGCTTGGGTAGATTTCTAACAACGATGGGAAAATTTCGCACAGTTTTACTTCGATTCGTTTATTTCAACGAATGTACCGTGTATTTCGTATTTAAATTTATTCCTCGGTATGGTAACACGGTCATCTTTGTATATCGGCGAATGCATCAATCGAAATGCATACTTATCTTATTTTAACATTAACATTAACGATACATTAACTGATTTCTTGAAATTTCTGAAAAATTAAAACAGATTGAAATAAATGAAATCGATTGTTTCTATATTCCTCCACATCGATGGAATATGTTCCACGTGTTATAAAATACTGTGCGTAAGAAATATGTCTTGCTATCTCTAATAGAGTGGTAGTAACGATACTGTGTACACAATAATATATTTCAAATTTAATAATCGAAGGATCGGAACGGGGCATGGATAAGATAAAATATCGATGTCATTTTGAATAATTACAAGAATGACGTAACAGTCGTTAACGTGATACACGAAAATCTTAGGTAATCATGATTTCGTGTACTCTCGTGATATAATAGTTACACGAACCGTGCATAAAGCGAATAACTTAGGCACATTACATAGAGCTGCTCCTTTTTTAGACTACTTCTATTACTCGCTCTAATGGCAGTGCTTTAAAGCATATCGTAATTCATCAACGTGTTCTGCTATAGCAAAGCGTAATTCAATTACCACGAGGCAAGGATGAAAACATGTATATATATATTGTATATACACTTATCATAGAAAAGGAAGAATAAATAAATCGAATAAATTTTTTTATTTCACTAATGGTAATTGCGACGTGAAACTCTGAAAGGAAGCGAAAGAAAAAGAAAGCGAAAGAAGAGGACGAACGCATTCTCCTTCTATTATCGCAGCGCTGGATAGAAAACCGGAAGCGCGCGAGATCTCGATGCAGGAAGGAGTCGATGGCAACGTGTGCAGCTATAATTCACGCATGGCAGAATCGTCGCGATTTTTTTCACTTTCACAAAAGTTAGCCACTCGTCCGCTTATCTAATAAGACCAACCGCTTGCACACTTTCATATACGGTTATGTGTTCTTTGTAATTCCCGGTTCCCGTGTAGCATAACAGTTTACATAACCGAAAGGACGAAACAATCGCTGACGTGGTCGTTAGTTATTCCGAGAACCGATGTTGTCTATTATTTATCGTTCGTATTTACGTTTCAGCGTTAATTAAATCGGTGTTACCTGTGCGCGCTCTCGTGTGCCTCCTTTCCCTGGTTAAAAATTAAATTTTTCCGCACCGATGGACAATTTCATTTATACTTCTATCTGATTTCTTTTATCGCGTTAGGTAAACGCGTGAAACTTCGAATCGACAGAAATACCGATTAACGCGAGAACAGAAATGTTGAAAATAAGTTATTTCGTTATTATTCTGCGGCAAAGTTGCTGCGATTTAGAGGAAATTTCATTTTTATGTACACTGTCGGCCATAAGTATCAGCAACTACGGCGTATGGCCATAGAAAGTGTTATACTATGTTTGCACAAACCCTCGCCTTCGCTTAAATAACTTTTAACTTTGTAAGACTCTTTTTTATCGCGTACCGATAACCAATTACCGAGTTTCGAATTATTCCAATTCACCGGAGAATCGTCATGTTCCGATATCAATGACACCCGTGATCAATCATCGGCGATAATGCTTAGAAGATCGAATTAAAAATAAAAAAGAGCACTTTATGTTCTACGGGAACTACGACCGATATCAGACTCGAAGGAAACTCAGCAACGTTTCTAGACGCGCGTACGTGGACCAGCGGAATATACATGTATATCCGTGTGTCCATATGGCGCAGCAGCCGTGGAGAAAGTAATGCTTTCTTGAGCACGTATATACGAGCCTCTTTAATTGCACCACGAAACGATTAAGATTTACTCGGGATCGAAAGTACGCCGCCCGGAACTGGCCTCCGAACGTTCCTACGTTTCGTCTTCTTTTTTCCTTATCTTTCGTATCCTGTGATTAAAAGATTTCTCGACATACCATAACCAGTTGCTTCGTGATTGATTTAACGTTAGTTACGATATAAATTAGTTATTTATCACTGGATACCGTTGAAATCTTATACGTATCATTCGCATTCGATACTTTTCACGTTTGTGGAATTAGTTTCATCGGTGTTCTAGAGTTTCTTTCCTGCATTCTATTTACACGTCTCTTGCGTGCGTTTTAAGTTTGTGGGAAATTCATTTTTAGACTACTATTAAATTATTATTAATACCATCAAACGTTCAATAATACTAACATTTAATATTATTCTAGAGATTCACCTTTTTCATAAAATTGTAGAATCTAGGAACGAGGCTGTAGTAAACTCTAGTAAAAATAACTCTATCGATACCTTCTTTGATACGTATTAAATTTCATATTAATGCCAATTTAAATATTACACCTGACTTTCCATGATGTTTTTCTTCGAAATTAGAAACCCCGTTGATAACAACAAGCTTTTAATATTTGTATCACCATAATACCGCGGTATGGTTTGCAGGAAATAACTTGTGAAAATCGTCGAGTTGTTACGCGAATGTGAAAATAAATAGGTATACGTGACTCTTCTTCGACGGCGAATCGTTTCTTCGTGTCCGTTCGTCGAGCGAAAGAGATGTTCACGTAACGATGTTCTGTCCCGCTCGATCTTCTTGGTTTCTTACATCGAGCTCGTTTGGTTGGCCGCGTTGGTAGCGCGAAAAGGGAAATTTTGCAAAAGTGAAACTCGCCGCGGGGATGAGATTTCCGGCAGAACCGTCGAGAATGAATCGAGAAAGCGTCGGCTCGTTAGCGCGTTCGCGCGGAATTTTTTTAACGCTTTTCCCTGAACTGAACGCGCGAAAATCTTACGTATTGTGAAAAAGAACGACGAACGTATCGTCGTTACTATAAAAAGTCACTCGCGGGAATATTCTGATAAAATTTGTTGATTGCAATTTCAACGCGATACGACAGAAATCTTTTTTACAAAAATGGTAGAAATATCCTTGCCTTCTCTTGATTTCTCTTTTAAGGAGTAATTTTTCGTTATATTTTTCGAATCTCGTTATATCACAAATTGATTCAGAAAAAGGAAATTAGTTAGATTTTAATCTTTTGATGCTACTGTAAGCTTCGTCGATATTTTAGTATATTTTTTACGGTAGAGTTACGTCATTAAGCAGTTACTTAAAATTCAGCGTAACGGTTGCATTAGGTTGCACATAAACGAGTAAAAGTACAAAGAAGAGTGCTTGAAGCGCGTTCGTTAAATTTTACGAACTATGACTAATAGTCGCCAACGGAAAGCTAAAAATTGGTAATAGTTGTTCGATAGGAAACGGAAGACTCGCGTAACCC
Organism: Bombus vancouverensis nearcticus; assembly: GCF_051014615.1. NCBI lineage: Eukaryota > Metazoa > Arthropoda > Insecta > Hymenoptera > Apidae > Bombus > Bombus vancouverensis. Next base: position 12,539,171 of record NC_134924.1, read on the forward strand.
GTCGAGACTAAAACAACTCGAATAACAAGGAAGAAAATAAAAGTCGGTGGTGTCAGATGACAGACGAGTATTTATTAAAAATCTTTGATACAAAAAGACACTCTATTTCACTCTTAACTTAAATTAGGTACAAAAGTGGTTCGCCGCAACGAAATCGTAATTACGTGACGGCGTTTATTTCACATCGGCTAACTTATGCTCGTAAAGCTCGCTTAAACGCCGTTAATGTTAGTGTTTTCTTTGGAACAGCTTAAACATAGACACAGAACTAGCGAATTTTTACATGGACGATTTCCAAGAAATTTTGCGCGTCAAATCAAACAGAACTATCGTACGTTATTCTACGAATTCTTTTCGTTTAAAATTTCTTAGATTTTTAAGAAGGCTCGTGTTTTCTTAGCTAAATCGTGCTATCTCGCCAAATATCGCGAGATCGATATATAAATTTGGAAAATGCGTTTCAACACTGAAAGTATTCTGGTTCTCTTCGAATGTTCGTTATCGAATTGGCAAGATGGAGCTGAAGAATCTAATCGACGGATACGAAAGATGTCGAGCGAAATCTAGAGAAAGGAAAATTTTCGCCTGGGCCTCCCTTAAACCCATCTCTTCGATCGAAACTAATTGGCGCATCGAAAGCGTATCGATCGGAGGAAATTAGTACGTCGATCGAACGAACACGCTGTCACGAAGAAATCGCTAATATCACCCAGTTACGAGCATCCTCCTAAGTTACCTAAAAATCTGAAAGACAGGTTACGCTTGAGAGAAGCACTAGCTACGAGAAGCTTGGGGAACGGTTTATCTCGTTCTCTCTCCCCGTTTCGCACTTTATCGTGCTCAACGACGCGAGACAACGAGATGCTCCCGATACCTCTTTATTCCTTTCCAAAAATAAAAATATATACTAGAAAGAAGAGACGATCGAAACGTTGAATTTCGTCGACGGTGCGTTTCTTCGGCTTTAAATTCGCGAAGAGATAGAGACGATTGCCCAGAGATCCAGCAGCGCGTATATGAAAAATCTTAACATTTCGAAGAAATCGTCTCGATCGGCGAAAGAATTCAACGATGATGAGAGAAATATCCGCCGCTGTCTCCACCGTATCCAGACAATCCTTCGTAGCCACCGCCGCCGCCGCCGCCACTGCCTCCGTGTCCCTCGTGAATCGGTACTGGCACAGGTATCTTCACCGGCACCGGAACCTCTTTCTCTACCGGTACAGGTACTTCCTTCTCGACGACATACGGCTTGTCTACCGGTACCTTGACAGGGTAGGGTACAGGCTTTGGGACCGCGACTGGTACCGGTTTGTGGACGGTATACGGTTGAGGGACTGGTACCTTGACCGGGACAGGGTAAGGTTTCTCTACCGGCACAGGGTACGGTTTGTCCACTGGTACCTTAACTTCGTAGGGTACCGGCTTGTCTACCTGTACCGGGTATGGTTTCTCAACGGTGACTGGGTACGGTTTGGGCACAGTGACCGGGTACGGTTTGTCCACTGGTACCTTAACCTCGTACGGTATCGGCTTCTCGACTGGGTACGGTTGCGGCACCGGAATTTTGACCTTCACCGGGTACGGCACGTGCTTCTCGACGGTATACGGCTGCGGGACAGGTACCTTAACGGGCACAGGTACGTGTTTCTCCACGGTGTACGGCTGCGGCACCAACACCTTTACCTCGTACGGTTTGTCCACTGGTACCTTGACTTCGTAAGGCACCTTCTTCTCAACGGTGTACGGTTGCGGCACGTGTACCGGCACCTTCACGAACACCTTCACCGGGTAAGGAACGTGTTTCTCCACGGTGTAAGGCTGGGGTACGCCGACCTTCACTTCGTACGGGACATGCTTCTCCACCAAGTAAGGCACGTGCTTGGTTACTTCGTACGGCACTGGCACCTTCTTCACCACGGTCACCGCCTTCACGTGCTCGTGCTGATCGTAGCTGGAAACACCGCCCCCGCTCAGGTCACCTCCTCCGCCACCCAGGTCGCCGTAGCTACCGTGCAATCCTCGTTTCTCCGTCTTCTTCTCCGAAGAATCGGCTACGGAGTCCTTCGGTGACGCGCTCTCCTCAGCTGCCTTCTCCGAGCAGCTAGCTTGCGTGGCCAATGCCACCAGGACGATGGCCAACTGCGAGTGAAAGTTGGGAACGATGAATTAATTTGCGATTCCATTGGAAAGTATAGTTGGACGACGTCACCGTTCTACGTTCGCGACGAGATTTTTCTTCGGATTGACATTCGGAGGTTTGGAAGGAGATGGAAAGTGGCTAGCGGACTTTCGCAGACTCGGTTGTGGCTTATCGATCAGTCTCGTCCTTATTAAATTAAATTTCCGTTGGACTCAAACATATTGCGTAAAAGTATATAATAGTCTTTGTATAAGCCATGGACGATCTACGCTAATGACGGAATAGGAAATTGGAAGAATTTCGCTTCCTAGTTGTTAATTCTCTTTGCTCGTATCCGTTTCACAAATTTTTTTTTCTCTAAATTCCGATACGATCGTTCGATAAAAAGGTAAATAGCAAAATAAGAATTCACATGGCTAGACCCGTTACAAAGAACGTTCTCTTTCTCGCTATACATAGAAGCACTCGAAATACGTACTTTTGAAGCTGCCAAAGATCGCAAAACTTTTTATCAAAGCTCGACTCGCGGCGCAATTTAAGCGCAGTTCAAGTAAATTTAAGTCTAGTCGCAATTAAAATGACTCTACCTTCTTGAAAATAATATCGAATCAAACGACGAAACACACTCGAGGTGACTTTCGCGAAACCAACCGTACACTTTGCAAATTCTACCGAAACTCGGACAAACACGACGGAGACCTGCCTCCGATTTTAAGCATTTTCACGGGAAGCAGAGTCGCTTACCTTGATATTCATCGTCGAGTTCGCGTATGTTTTGATGTGGCGTATAACCACTAACTGAACCGCTTCGTTTTCTAGACCGAGCCTTATATACTCAGCGGCATAATAGCTCGGTTACTTTCGCTGCACCTCATCGTCCGTATTATACTTGTGCGTCTTGTTTTACATTTGCAAAAACGTGTTCGCGTCAGTGCCGGGATAACGTACGGGAAATTGAGTAGTCCATGCGCGAGTCCGCCTCTAATCGCGCGGTGATCTACCACTATTTCGAACGCGATCCGTGGAAACTGTTCCATTAGATAGCTTTTAAGATAACGCATAGTTACACAGAACGCTGCCGTTCGGTTCGTTGTTTCGCCTTCGGTGAATAATTAATCGCGAGCATCGCCATATTTTCAGCGTTGTTCGACTATGAGAGATTTGTATGGAATACAATTTGTGTCCTTGAGTTTGATATCTAACTTTGAGCGACGATGGTATACCGCTAGAATGCGATAGTGAAATTTTTGTTTTGTGAAAATTGTGACGATTGCGCGATTCTTCGCGTATTGTTTCGAGCAATTTAAAATTCATTTTGTAAATATATTTTACGCGTTCGAGAGATATTTTCAGCGAAACTCTTTAAAATCTCCAAAGTGTCCCGAAACTGTCGCTACTTCGTGAAAGTGACGCTTCGATCGCATCGTTCGTTTCTTTTCTCCGTCTTTCTGCACCGAAAGCTTTTCCTCCGCCATTTAACTCAAATTTTCCTCCGCAATAAGAATTATCAAATCGTGACCTACTTTTTCGAAACGCTTCACGAGCGTGCATCTAATGGGTTTTTGATTATTTAAGGCAAGCGTGTCATCGTAAATGAAATGCGGCCGTTATTACGTCTTGAACACCGGCGTGAGGTAAATTGAAGGAAGTTGACGTTCACGCAACCATGATTCTCACGACGCCAGTAGCACGATTTCCTCGTCTTTGTCCAGCGTGAAAATCTGGAACGCGTCGACTCCTCGTGTGTCCTCGTGATCGGCCATACTTCCGCATGGTTGATTACTAGCGAGAGCAACGTCCATGTAACTAATTCTCCTTCGTATCCGAACGTGTCGTCGAAAGTTGCTTTTTCCGATGCGATTCCAGACGATTTAGGAAGCCTGCTGGAACCGCCGAGCATTGCGTTATATTTACCAACTATCGGAAATCGTTGCAATTTACAGGAAAATTTCCTATCGAAACAAATTGTCCTCGGTGTTCGGTCAAAGCGATCTTGTTCGCGAATCTTTTCTCGTACATCGATGTATCGTCAGAAATTTCGATCAATATCAATTTCGAGGAAGCGATATTATGAAACGCAAATGAAGAAACCTCGAATTTTTATAAATTTTTATAAATTTACCAATATCTTAAGAGGCTTCGTTACTTCGTTGAACTTAATTCTACCTATCTAGGAAAGCGTAACAAGTAAAGCGTTGTATTATATCGATTTGCTATGTAACTATGATTCATAGTTCTAACTAGAAATTATAAAGAGATATCGAAAAGTCCACCGCTTCTTCTCACCGTCGATTCCGTCTATTCGGTAATCACGCTCGTCCATTATTCGATGAAAATCCCAGAGGAAAATTGAAATCGGAATCGAATCGAGTTTGCAGAGGATCCAGGTGTGTTTCGTGTATCGTGAGCGTGCTTGTTAATCCGCATATAACCCCTTATCTTTGGATAACGTTAACTCGAAGCGCAGTTTCGCGCACACGGTGCGTCGACGTGTTCGCAAGGGGCGGCCATTAGGCGCGTGTAATTGCCGCAGAAATCCGAGCAAAGCTCGCCGGTCGCTTCGCATGCGGAATACCTAATGCCGTATGTTAATAGGATCGCATGCGCCACTACCATTTCGATCCTGCCGCGAGATAGACCGATAGTTTTTAACGATTAATACGCTGCACAGGCATCCAGCTGGCTAGTATCACCGTAAATGCTCGTTACGGGGTCTTGCCTCTTTTATTTGCGCGATTTTCAATAAATATCACCGACCTCCCGCGAATTTCGCGCTACGACTTGGAAACGGGACGGTCGATCGACCGATTTGCTGTTCCAGTTTCGTTTCGCGATTTGCGTAATCGGGTCTAATCTTCTTACGGTATGACGCAGCAACGAGGGATATGGAAGGAACGACTTAAAAAATATTTTCTTTCTTTTTTCTATACGAAACATGCATATTTCTAGAACTAAGTATTCCAAGGTACGATGAAATGTGATTTTTTATGCGATACAGCCAGTTACTAAAGTCGACAATTTAAATCACATCGTATATAGAAATTTATTCTATTGCCTCTTTCTTTCCCTCAATGCCAATACCATTGTATATACATACAATACATTATCGGAAGAATTCTTCTCATCAGCATGATTTAACACGGTAGCTTCATAAATCATCGCTGGCATTGCATTATTGCGATATAAATCTTATACTCTTATTCGACGAAGATTACCTAATAAATACAACATTGTTAAATACAACTTTTACTACAAGAAATTGTCCTCTCGAAAAGTCATTAAACATTTATGCGGCAATGACGCGAGGAGAGAAATCTTCTCGTTCGTTTATTAGATTTATACTACTTTTAAAAATATTTTACGATTACCGATGAAACTGTTCCGAGTTTCTCTAGGCGTGTCTATCGAATTTCAAGCCAAGATTTCCGTCCAAATGTTTATCGATGATTCGTAATAGGAGGATTATAGCGTTGATCGTAGACAAAAGATTGCAGTTTGCGTGCTAATTACCAGCCGCGATGTAACGAGAAAGTTTTCCTTCCTCTCTTGTCAGTTACAGCCGATCTTTCTTCGATTCGCGCTGCGCTCTTTCTGAAATTCGATTCATCGTTTCTACGTCTTTCGACATTTCGCCGTTTCTGCTCCAACGATATTCGCGATAAATTATAATAAATTTAATTCTAAATTAATTTTCCCGAGTCCAGTTTGACTGGAAGCAAGTTAAAAGGAGGAAGGGATAGTAAACTAAAATATCATATGTCAGGAGATAAGATCGTTCTCCATTTTATACTTTCTCCTCCTCACTTCACTGGATTTACGGATACGTACGGTCACGTTCTGTTGGAAATATAACATTGTACGAAAAACGCCGAGGTAATAACGTTCTATGATACAAATACGATAAACGAAGATGAAATTAATCCTCGAATATATCGAACCATCGAAGAATAAGTAGTAAAACTTGGCGTGACGGATCGCGATTTCTCATTTTGCCATAAATTACCGTATAAAGATGGTGTTTGCCCTTGCTCTTTCGTAACGAATATCGCATTACTCGGTTTAGTTTCGTTTTATTTTCCAGCAATTTCCTTCGATGAAAATAATAAGGAACTTTTCATAATAGAAGTTACACATTTTTGGAAAATGCGATTGCGTACAATCGACCAAAGATTGCGGCAAGTACGATGGGAAACGCGAAGATTCGTTCAAGCTCTATTTACTAGCAACTTTGGAGAAACAACGAACGCTTAATCGTTGTAACTTGAAAATTAAATCCTAAAAGATAGACTATCAAAGAGTGACTCGTTGTATCCTTTACAGGAGAATTTTATTCAATTTCTTATCTTATCCGTTTAGTCATTTTTAGAATTACCATTCCTTCGATTCGCGTGACTTATTATTCCATAAAAAATGCATACAACATAAAAAGTAAATTATAGTAATAGACATAAATATAAAATATTATTATACAGGATGTTGTATTTGTAGTTAACATAAAAGCGTGATCATTTTTGCGGGAAACAGACAGTAGTACAAAATTAATATGTAATTTAAATAATGCAATGTAAATATCACGATACGTAAGTTTACAATCTCGATCACTTTCCATTGAGAATGATTAGAACTTTTACTTTCAACCATCGTTCGATGTGTAAACAGAGGCAACAAATTATTTGACTACTATCTGCTTAATGTAACTCGTTGATTAACAGATTCTCATTAACATAATCGCCTGTGATTAACTAGCGTACAATCTACGAAACGTTAATTTATAATGTTACGCTTCATGAATCGCACAGATCGATTCGCGTATACGTAATAATTTATAAGTCGATATCGATAAGTAGATTCGAGAAAGTTGCTGAGAATATAATGGATACTAAATAATCAATAATTATTAACTCGTTCTGTTAACTAACAAATAACTTTATTCTTTATTAAGAAATAAGCGTAATACGCGTAATTACCATCGTTTTACTAACTATACAATATTCCATTATATATATACATATAATAGTTATAGCTCGAAATCTGGGAATTCACAATGATCAAATAGTACCCTAATAAAGCTCTTTAAAAAATTAAACAAATTTTTAACGAATCAAACATGTAACTAATTAAAAGTTGTAATTAATCGCAGTTTTAATTTTGAAATTCTTCGATTCGATATTTATTTGGGATTTTATCCCTTCATGCACCAAATGAATTTTATATGTCATAATGTAATATATATATGTATAGAAATAATATGTACAGATAAGGAATATCGAGAAACAAGGAATTTAAAAGTAATGCTATTAATAATGCTATTAATATTACAGAGTAATGCTACTAATACTATTCAAGGTCTCATAGTCTCGCGTCTTGCAAAGAGGTTATACTTAACACCGGGAAAGGTGAATGTCGCGATAAGATAATAATTGTAGGTAAGAGAACACAATAACGCTGACGTGGTTGCGTCACGGTGTTTCCAAGTTGCCGAGTATTTTACGAATGCACACAATGACGCGTAGAATTAGAAAGCAATAAATAGCGCAACAATTTCTTCGCTATTAGGTTAACGACCAGATCTTCGTTTCCAGTTCAAGGGCAGCTTTAATTCATGCTAATTTCACATATTATCCACTTGATCGCGATATAGTAGATTTTACTTTCTCAAATATAGATCGTTCTTTCAATCAAATTGATATTTGCGTTCTTGATTTTTATACTTCGATTTTACTAGTTTCGTAGATTCGTGAATTTCAGTTTACGAAACAATTTATTCTCAAACTAGTAAATGAAGTTAATTGTAAGGTCAAGTTCCTTTATTCCGTCGATCGCACCATTTTCTTCCATTAACCATTTCGATATTCGGTTTTCAATCTATCGTTAAATCGTTTAATAATTAAATCCCATGCATCGATTTTACCAGATAGTTTTGACGAATTTACCGCATAAATCTAATTTATGAAAAATAACGAAAGAAAGGAACATTCTTCGTCCAATTTTATCTAAAAGTTATCAAGGAATTAATTAAAAAATCTAATATACTCTTAGAGATTATTCCTTGTAAATACGAATTTTAATTCGCTTCGAAATATCATTCGTCAAAGTTCAATCTATGTATATATCATATATCGTCTATTCCTGTCAGAACTTAGGAACCGATCTAATTAATCGCCTCGTAATAACCAGTCAGACAGCTTTTCCATCCACGCTGCCTATCTATATTCCATCTTCGTGGATCCAGCTAAACCATAAATTGAAAATTAATTGCTGAAATCTATGTATTTAGACATCCATCGTGCATGAAACGAGCATCAGACCGGACAAAAACAAGCCCGAGCTGTTGTTCTCTCGGGCGTTCTCATTTTTCCACGAGATAACCATTTCATAAGCGTGCAAATTAGTCTCCGGTTGATGATGAAGCCTCGCTTTCGTGCCTTTTAATCGAATAAGTAGCATCTCTTTGTCGTGTACAGCCTAATTGGAAATTTCGATGAACATGTGGAAGCCTGCCTCCCGAAGCGTGAATCCGCGGAACGCGCGATTTCTACGCCGCTGTAGAAGCTAAAACAAAAAGAAGGTTGTACGTCCTTTTAAACAAATTTACTATGCACTGGTTACATATATCGTGGTAACCAGTCATGAAAGTAGGTACTTTGAATGAAAATAACGCTTATCGTGGAAAGCGTTACTCGTGTCGAATAAAAGGATAGCCGCGATAATTGAATTGAAAAGCTGCAAAACATTCGTAGCAAATATACGCGTGCCGATAACCTCGATAAAATAGAGAGATTACGAATGGTCTCGCTAGACATCGACTGTTTAAACATCCTTGTATTTTTTACGAAGTGTACGCTTGCGGTAAATATCTCGTAACTGCTGCATAAACTTTTGCATCTGTGCCAGACTTTACCAACGTGATCACGACAGAGTTGTATGCGGACAGATTTTTATGGAAAATTATACACGCAATACGTCGAGAAAATGTTTCTAGAAGCGTTCAAATACTTTCGTGAGCCATTATAGATGCCAAGGTAATTGCATCTTTTTTTTTTTCCTTTCCGTCTGTCTAATTACGTATCCTGTGGATTTTGCGAACGTCTGCAACTTTCACATGTTGCGTAAGAGGGTTGAACTATGTATAACGGATGGAAAGAGGATTGGTTTTTTGAATCGAGAAAGGTAGATCCGACCATGCGTATTGCGATGTGACGTAGGCGCATATTCCAGGAAACTCGAGCGCTGAAAATCTGTAAAGTTCGAGTGATAAACGATGTGCATATATCTGCCATATATAATTATAATTATTAATTATAAGTAAAACGTAGGAAGTCGAAGATTACCAGGGTTTACGCGCTAAACGGTTTAGGTTTGTCATAAATGTATATTTTTCTTGTAACGTATATTATAATGTAAGTAAAATGTATAAATATACGAATGTAAGCGATCTGATACATTTTTTAGCATAAATTTCCTTAATAGATTTACGAAGGCGTTGAAAGTTGAAAGTGTGGAGCGTTTAAATGATACAGCGATTAGGCTAAAGCTTTGTATTTTGCGCAGAATTTTCTATAGCAACTATTCATAAGTACTATTTTGTTATTGGGAAGGTAACGTTAATTATCGAGACGGCTTGAAAGAAGAACTCGCAAAACTTGATATTCGAATCGCTGACGAAACTTTTTAAAATTTTACGACACAAGCGACGAAAAATTTCTTTGTACGACTCGATATTCAATTTTTAAGGAAAATTTTGCAATGTACAGGAAGTTGCGAGTAAAAGCTAACCCACTTCCGATCTACAGCAGGTACTTGAAGACCTGGAGAAAACGTTGAATTACCTCCATTAGAAATTTATCATAATCGACGTGTAATTTAGTAATTGTAAAAATTGCAAAAATTGCAAAGTCTGAAAGCGTAAGAAGATGTTAAACGAGCTCCACTAGAAATTTGCTGGAAACGCGTCGAACCTCGTGAAGTTTCCTCTCGCGATCAAACCTCTGAACTTCGTCGTACGATCACCGCTTTCGATAACTTCGCGTTTCGATATCGAAGACGACCAATCACCCGCGTTACAGGAAACGCTCGTAGCGAAGAGCACGTAACGTTACTAGTTAAAAATCCGTCGGAATTTCCACTGTACGGTATAGCGATTCCTCGTTGCCGGTTGCCAGCTGTTGTTCGCGGCGCGCGATTGTTCGTAGCAGCTTCGCGACGAAAGTGAAAGGATTCCGGCGACTTTCCCCGAAATTTTACGCCGTGCCCGCAGCCACGATCATCCCCGCTGCTGCTTCCGAGGCTAATGTTCCGTCGACACGAACTTGGCGAATTTGTAGGGAATCGGCGTGTGACCGATGCCGCGAGCCTAATCGCTCCTTTGCTCCCTTAAATCACGCTTGTTGACGCACAAGCATTCTGAGCGCCACGTCGATGCGCTATGTTCCGAATTCTGTATCGAAGGAACGTTGGAGATTGATTTAACCCGTTTGTTACGGTTATCGTAAAACGATTATCGTTCGTAGAATTCGGTATCGAATACCTGATAAAACGTGCCTTTTTTACGGCTGTAACATTTTTCAAGGTAGCATCGCCCCGATTTCTCTTTTATTCAGAACCTGAATCCAGTCTATCGATCAAATTTTTGCACTGCCCCGATATTATTTCAAGATTGATATTCGAGTAGTTGCAATAAAAAATTATCTTAAAATACAAATTTTAGAACAAAGTATAGTTCGCGAAACGAACGTATGTTGCAGGCAATGCCGAATTGGCTATATAGCGAAAAGCTTCTTAAATTCAATTTCCTCGAGTCGGAATTTAGAAACTGTACGTTTAGAGTTCTTTTATTGTACGATATACGCACGCGTCGTTTCTATTGCGTAAAAATGCTCTTTAAGTACATTGTATCGGAACATTCCACTACCTTTTCCAAGACGCTTACTTGCGAACGATTTATTTCCTGGGTTACGCAAATTCGCTAACTACGCTCGGCGAATATATGTTCGAACTGAACATTTTTTAGCTAAACGTTCAATTTCTCGCATAATTGTTACGACGAAATTTTCTCCGTTCGACGATCGTTCGTTCCTGCTTTCTACGTAATGCGAAAGGAACGTAGATAAACGCATAAAGTTATATGGAAAGAAAAAACGAAAAAATTCCTAATTCAATTTCAAATCCTTTCAATTTCTATATCTCTTTTAACGTAATCTTCTCGAATAGTAAACTGTTCCTCGAGGAAGTTATTTTATTTATAACTTGAGAAAGTTACAACGATATTATACATATAGTTTGTTACTATAGCGTAGAGTATTAAAATATATTTAACTCGAGAAATAATTAGTATATAACGAAGATACATTTACAAATTTCCATTCATACGCGTGTTTCATACTGACAACAAATTAAATAAATTATTTGTGATAGAACGAAAGTAATTAAATTCTTCGATAGAAACGTATTAAAGTACGGTAGGTTTACCAATACTGATAAAAGCCAAATAAAATGTGCGACGGATAGTTCGGAAACCATACGATACCTTGGTACTCGGCAAAATTGAACATTATCGTACAGGAGAAAATAATCGAGTTACAAGAAGATTACCGATCAGGTAGCTTACTCCAATTGCTGTAATTTCAATTTCGATTTTGATTTACATAAACTGGAATGACGTGGCAACACGAGATGGACGTTTTCATCGCGAAACGAGTCGTTCCCATGGCGCACCTGCTGGGATGGCCCGTTTCAAGCGACTCGTGATCAGAACTAATGCATTACTGATGGCCGATTCCTCGGACCCTTGGGGCTCTTAAAAACGAGCGGCAACGCGTGATTATGTAAGTTTAATTGCGTTCTAACTACCGTGCAATGCACCGGGGAGCGCAACCGGCGGTTTCGATGGTGCCTCATTAAGACATTTGCCAAGTTGATGCCCAAAACATCGTCCTCGTCCAGCACGATTATTATTTACGATTCACGGACTGGAAACAGTTTCGGGCCGAAAACTGCTCGTCGTTTACGTTTTGTCGCGTTACGACCGATATATGGCAACAGGTGTGCCGAAGCGAAGAATTTTTAAGAGACATTTTGAAAATGCCACGATTTTATTGCTTCAATTTTTTTCATTTGTCAGCATTCGAGAATGGTTTAACCACTATACGCGTGATGCAATTCTCTTTACATATATCGTCGCTCTACTTCTAGACTGTTTGATCTTCGCTTTGACAATTGACAAGTTTAAAGTTTACGACGTTTAACAGTATCGATATGTTTAGAACCTAAAAGAACCGAATCGAATTGAATATATTTGCCGCTTTCCAAGTAGAATTTTTACCATATTACCACGACTTTGTATTCTTTGTATCGATGAGCTCTTCTGTGGCTATGTTAATTATATTCCTTTGAAAAATGAAGCTACAACGATCAGGTACCAGGATGACGATATGGTGTACACACGTACGCACTGGTGCGAAGGTTTGGAGCATCCTTTGTTTCTTGGACAAAAAAAGCTTCTTCAGCTTAAATATGATTAACGAAAGAATAGTATTACGAAGAAAGCATGGATTTGCTTAAGGAAATCATTGCGTATTTCTTTCAAAGTCCTAATAGGTTTCAGACTGTGGAGTGGAAATACAGGTGTGAAAGATTCGAAGAATCGGAATGATATTTATAGATTTAGTATCCATAGAGAAGATAAAAAAAGGAGGAGAGACGATATTAAATGTGACGAAGGAAGGAACATTTAAATTTATTAGAATGATTTATGGAAGAGTCACGTATCGACAGTTGTACACTCTGACAGATGGATATGTAATGATCGTACGATACGAGAGTCACGGAGATTTCACTCGAATCGCACTGTGACTCGCAGATTTTTCTTCCCCTCTCTCGAAGAGTAGATGAAAGTAAAGCTCGCGTTAAATCGCGAAGATCGAGTGAGTTTCACATCGAATACGTCATGCTTCTCGTTTTAGATCATGTTTTTGCCCTCGTGTTTACGAGGATCGTTCTTACGTCATATTAAATTATTTGATAGCTCCAACTTCTTACGACTTTGCAAGATAGCAGAAATTAATATACCTGATAAGACTTTCTCTCGATCGAAAATTTATATTTTCAAAGGAATTAGACCTTCTCTAAAGATAAATGAATTCTTTCAAAGAATTACACGGTAAAGGTTTTTTTTCTTTTTAATAAGCGAGGAAGATTTGTTAAAATTAATAACTAAGAATTTCAAGGAATTTCCGGTAATTCTAGCAAAAGCAAAAAGCTTCTGAAGGGGTAAGAAATGAAAAACGAGTTAGGTTGGAGCAGAAGTCGTAAAGCCTTGGTGTATATCGAAACGAAGTCACGAAATCTAATCTCAAATGCGATTCTAACTTTCACTAAATGGTATCCTAACTGGAAAGAACGCGTTCCGGAAAATTCTTTCCTAAGAAAGGGAAACTTCGTTCGTTTTCGCTATCAGAACAATTCGTGTTAAATTTCTAAAGTTAATTGTTAAGCATAGATCGTATATAGAAATATCGAACGATATATTTGATAGCGTTACGCCAACTTACAAATTTATAAGCAACTGCAGATTAATTATTAACGAGGCGACGAATTAGTCAGATATTGATTTAAAATACACGGTAGAAATTTGTAAAAGTTATTTGCGAGAGTCGCTGGTTAGTTAATAGCGAGTCGATAATTGTTTGAGATGCCCACGGTCTATTGGTCTAAATTCCATGGAAATCCAAGTTCCATCGAAAAAAACGTGCCGCGTCCGCATTTTTAAAACGATAATGTAACGAGCATACTGGGTGGGCCAAATAAAGTGTTACAAGTTGTTTTCTCCGAAAACATTGTTCATATCGGCTTCAATTAAATACCGATGATTAATAATTAATTGTATATTATAATACCGACTTAATAATAATTAAATGTTACGATATTGACTTAAATTAAACGGTACAAGGAGACTAATCATTTGGCGTGCAACATATTTTTCTTGGACGGCTGTTAAAGGGGAACCCACTCATCTTTTTTAAATGGAATGGTTTACCGATTCCTGTTTTTTTCATATAGTTAATATCGAACTTGATAGCATTTACTCGCAGCAAAATTTCGTATACTTAAATAAACTCTAGCTTTAATTTTCATCTTCGGAATAAACGTTGTATACAGTGTCTCAAAATTTGATGTCTCGCGCTAGAAATAATTGACACAGTTACTGATACTGCAGCTACTAGAGTGGTCAGAATTCGAAGAAGAAGAAGAAGAAGAAGAACACGATAAGTAATTTTGAAATTCGTTCAATCGGTCCTATGTGTTTTTCCACAAATTCCGCAGATAGCGAATCTTCCAAATTTTAAAACGCTGCTCGTCGTAATTATAAAATACCGTTTGTCTTGACAATTACATCTTTCACTCCCTTAAAGTTGGCCAACTTACCTTTAAAAGACTTGTCCGTTCTTCGAATCCAACAAATATGATCGTAACTGCTGTTTGATCGTAACGTAACATTAAATTCATAAAATATGTAGGTAAAGCAACCAGCTGGTTAACCCAAATAGCTCTAAACGCACAAATGAAAACTCGTTGACTCCCGATACACGTGTTTCGCTCGAAACATGTCTATGGAAGACAGAAGGCACGAGGGTAGAATAGAACCGAGGAGCAGGTCCTTGAGTTACGAAGCTCGGATCAGGCTGCAACGATCTAACCATCGAATAGGCCGCGTGTCGCGGTCCAGGTATACCTGACATCGTTGGACGTCGTGTTCTTCGTAATTGGTTATCGGATCGGACGTGGCGATCATCGAAGGATGGTCGAGCGTATGTACGTGTCGTAGCTAGGTGCAAGGTTGAAGCGACGAACATAATCGCAACACGTTGTCGACGTACGCGTAATACCGCTCAAATTACATGTGCCGGCGCGTCCGATAATCGTGTCTTCAACAAATAACGGACCGACGTTCTTGACCCGGCCATGGAATCGATGCTTCGATCGATCTTTTCCGACGACGGTAGGATCACGAAGGATACGAAATAACGGGATCAGGAAGATCGCTTTCGGTATCATATGTGCTACTGTAACTACTGTACTTCTTTGATACCAGAATCGTCAGAGTGGCGAATATATTCAACGCGATACCTCTCCTCTCCGGTAACGAACACCGAGGTGAATATCGTCAATTTGGCTTTACTTTAAAAACATGTAAAAGCTACGATAAATGGTTGAAATATATTTAAAGGAAAGACGATGTCGATACACGATGATATCGACGTCGAAACCGAAAGACTGACTCCCCTTCGATACATGTGGGTCGTATGGGTCGTATCGATATCGTATTAGGCGCAAGATACGTCGATATCTGATAATAATATATAAAATGCTGGCATATCTATAGTTCGTAACCGGTCAACCAGACAAGCGATGCAGTTTAGAGGTCTGCGGATAGCAACCTAGTCAGCGTGTACTAACTTCACCGAGAGTTTTAAGCGAATCACGCCGTATTTAATCGTCAGCGATGCCAAGATCAAGATACTCCTTTTCGCGTTCTTCGTGAACAAAAAGAATCTGAAAAGACCACGACCTTGGTTCATGATTAAAATCTCCATAGAAATTCTAGTCACGTATCGAGCATATCGTTAGAACAATTAGCCGGTGAACGGAGCACGCGCGCTTAATAACAACCAGGCCAGGCCAGGTCATTGAAATTGCAGTGATCCGATGGATTTTCGCAAATTAACAGCGTCTAGTCCTGGACGATGCCTTCCTTCGAACATCGAGCAATATCGATCGAAAATTGCCAGAGCTGCCTGACGATGAGTTCACCCTGTTCCGATAGAACTCACCACGGACCTATAATTTTCGACTTTAATACGGATCGTGAAACTAGGTCCATTGGAGCCCAGAGCAGCTCTGTTTACGTGGTCGTGGACATGGAAACATGTGATTCGAAATTGTAAGATATTCCAGGGAACAGATGCATAGTATCATTTGGCGAATTTGAAATTAGTCCTGGAACCTTTGATAACTGGATTTCGATCTGTTTAGAGGGGATGGAATAGTAATCGACGAAAATTCCATATTTTGATAAGGTAGAGAGCAACTAATAATTGGTATGAACGAGCTGCTTGATGATAGTATGGATGTTAGAATGGCAGAATATACGCTATCACGACGAAGAAATAAACGAAGACGCGAATAGGTGAAATCGTGGGTAGACAGATACGCAAATGTCAAGTCAGACGGTGCTTTAAGTAGAGTAATTTGTACGGACTAAAGGTTAAAGACGGTTAATTACGTATTCGTGGTGATTATGAGCGATTCTTCTGCGATCGAAGGCTGAGTGAAACGTACGTTTACGTTCTTAAAATTCTAGTCAGTCCATTCGTGTCAATATTCGGTCAGTTTAAAAATTTTAGATAATTTTTGATAATTATTTGGTACAGACATTTTGGCTCGGTACACGAATCGTACAAAGCTTTTCGCCATTTCCCATATTTCGTTTTTTCAAACAGTTTTCAATGATTTTCGTCGTTTCCAACGTTTCGCTTTCAACCCGTTTTCATATAAACAGATCTTTGTCCGAAATTAAAAAGGCTTTCTAATTACGATCCGACGAATAATTACAGCCAACAACGCATAAATTCGTTGCTTAATAAAATACTCTTATTACCGAGTAATTTTTACCTGGTCGTTTCACCATGATCGTCGATTCGCATTATTCAACGTAATTTAACGTTAACGAACCCGATTTCGATATCAGGCCGTTTTTGTTCCCGGTTTCTCGTGGCCGGTTAAGATCCTAAGGGAGTAATTTTGTAATTAACCCGGTAAAACCCCTGGATGTTCGCAACGGTAGCAAGCAACGCCATCAAGTAATCCGGCTAGCGTCATTAGGGGAACTCGCGAAGATGAGGAACGTCTTTAATCTTAATTTGCAGCATGCAGCGACACGTGTGGGTCGCTTCCAAATGTTGGATGGTGTTAGTTCGCCGTGAAATAACTTACAATCGCATTTCTATTCGAAATTAATCTAAGAATTTAATATGCAATTCGTGTTTTTATACGTTCCAAATGTATTTATTTGCTTGACGAAATTGGAAAGTAAAATTCTAGTTATCGTTTTAATGACTAAAAGTATCTTAAATCCAGATGAAAATACTTTATCCCGGAGAACGGTACCTTCCTTCTTCGCGCAGTAACAGTTTCTTTTCCGTCAAACTATCCGCAAGATCACCGCCAAATCAAGTCCAAACCTCGACTACACCCAACGTGTTAAAACTTATCCTTCGCGATCCTACGATGTAAACCCTATGAAGAAATATTCCTTTTAACCGATATTCCTTTTAACACAGCGACCGATAAAATTCCCTGCATGTTCGATGGCTGTTCTTTCTTTTTTCTTGAAATCTAGAAATGCGTCAACCACGAGACTCCGATATTCTTCGTCTATCGAACGGACGGTGTAAGCGAATCGTCGAAGTAAAAGTGAGTCATCCCAGTGAAAACAAGACAAACATCGACGAAGCTTGTCGGTTCGTCTAAAGCAATTTCTTAATTAGACCAGCGGCCAGCCGTGGTTTATACGAACGAAATTAAAGGGGCCTGCCCATCGAGATTGAACTCCCAATGCGGCCGGTCGAAGCCGGTCTTAAATCAAGCCGCTGGCTAATTGCTATCGATATTTCATACATCGAAGAAGAAGAAGTTGCCGCGTCTTCTTGAATCTTTAGAGCACGCGCCATGCGTTGGCAAAAAGGGGAAAATTTTGCGGCAAAAAATCGTCACGTTGGAAAAAAGAAAGAAGAAGAGAAGGAACGAGGTTCGAGACGATGCGAAAGGAGGCGAACCAGCAGCTGATTCACGTTCCCCTCTCTATTCCTCTTCTTCTTTCTTTTTTACGGCCTCGACGCTCTCGAAATTTATCCCATTCTACCCTGCAGACTGTAGACGGTGGCCAGGCCAGTTAATAAAAAGTCACGTCGCCTTTACGCTGCGTAATCAATTAGCGCATCGACACCTTGAGGCTCGATGGATCGTTTTCCAGTTGTTTGATTAACGCTAGATCGTCTAACGTTTAACCTATACGTAGATATACCACCTTCTTCCATTCTACCATTTTTCTTTCCTTAGGAAAAATCTTGCGTATCTTTCTACTTGTGGTAACACGATAACCTGCTAGTACCTGCTAGTAGTTCGGTGAGAAATATCTCCATATTTCCAGCGATATACGTAAACACGTCATACTTCAAATAGTTATGAAATAGAACGATATGCTCTCAATCTTTATAACAGATTTTAACGCGTTTAAATTCATATTACTTGCATCGTGTATTTCCTTTATATTTTATTCTTTCATGGATCTCTTCGATATCTGTAACGAGACTTGACCACGTATTAACATCTTTATCGCCTTTCAACACGGATGATAGAACACGGACTTACGAAAACAACCGGTTAATGTTTTACAACTTCCTATCGTCCCACTGATATTTAATTCCGCGATCGAGGGAATTTGCGGCTAACGATGGAAAATGCAGTGCTCAGTGAGTCAGGTTGAGGATAACTTTTTATAGCAGTGTATTTCACCGAGTATTCATTCATCGATGTAAAGCGAAGCGTGCCACGATGGTTACAGAGAACACCTTTTGCGTCGATGTGGCGATTAAATTCTCGGCCGACTTCTTGCCCGAATTCCTAAAATAATGCCAGCCTTTGAAAATCAAGGGTTATCAAGCATCTTCCCCCTTTACGTCAGCCTTGTTTCAAACAGTTCCTCCCTAATCGTGCCAGAACCGGAATACGGACGATCGAGACGCCGCTCTCGCGGCTCCTGATTACCTTTGCACCGAAATTAATCAGCCTAGAACGTTCATCAGATGCAAAGAGCATAATCGAACGATTAGGCTCGAAGATGTGTTTTTAGGCACGATTAAAATTTTGACGAGCGTAAACCGAGAGAAAGGGAAGAATAATTAAAGGCTCGTCTTTTAATGTACGGTGTTGCTGCAAAGTACGAGGCATAGAAAGTACTCGTCGTTGCAACGTAGTAATTGGGATTTATTAATCGTCGTTACGATACGAGTGAGTTTTATTCTTGTATTTCCGTAGCATTACGATATTTCTTTCTTTTCGACGAAAGCTTTCGTTCACCAGCGTACAGCCGGATAGATTGTTTTTATAACGCGTATAAAAAAATTACGCGATATGAAAAATATTTCGTTCAAAAATTACCACATTGTATATTGACCAGCAACGACAAATGCCACGGTATTTTTCTGTTTTTACGGGAAAAAAACAAACACGAAGAAACTTCATTTTTCTTATAAGCCCTAACTATTATCGATCGTCTCGTAATAAATCAAAGAAAACGATCCTTGTAGCAAATAATGGAAAGAAAACGCCCGATGATAGCGTGAAAATTCGCTCTGCTCTGCGAACAGATTTTGGCGAAATAATCATCGATGCGTTCGTTTTGACGCGCGTTGTCGGTGATGGTGTTAAGTTGATACTAATTGTGCTGATAACAGGACTGGGCCCGCGTCCGATCCGACAGATAATTTTCGATGTAATTAATAATAACACATATCAGATTGGTATCGTGAGTAAGATATTACGACGAAGGGAACGTACGAAGCACAGGTGGTTCGCGTCGCGGAAGAGGCCTGTTTTAATATTCGTACGTCGATTGATCTCGCTTGCACCCGAAAATTCGAGTTCCGTGCGCGTCCGTTCGTTTCAAAATCAATCTTATTCCGCGAACAAATTGTTACCAAGCGGATATGGTCTCGTTGTGAGTTTTTGAACGAAGCGGAACGAATTAAAAAAAGCTAAGGCCAACGTGTCCTTGACCTTTAAAGCGCAAAAGTTTCCTGCTGCTGGACAGATCTTTTACTTTGTGTTTCAAAAACGATATTTGAAAAATTTCTTTGAAAATTTTTGATCGTTTAACCGTTTTCTTTTATTTGTCGTGTCTTTATATTCGACGTTGTTTCAAATTGCTTCAAAATCATTTATATCGACATAAATGGCGTGACATACGAAAGAAAACGATAGGACGACTAGAAATCTAAAAGATTCGTCAAAATATCGCTTTTGAAATACAGAGTAGAAGATGTACGTGCTTGGTCAGGAACCCGTTTGCACGCTGCTGCAGCTATTCTTCGTATAGTGTCCTTCCATTCGTACGATACTAATTACTAATTACTCGAATTTTCGCAGTTCTGTTATTCTGCCGTCACGTGAAACTACATCTACGTAGTACCTTGTAGTATGGAGCCGTAAAGTAAGATGTTATCGAGAGATTATGGTTGCTATCGACTCGGAGAGAGACCAGGTGGCAAACTAACGTTTCCAACCCAAGGATATTTTAATTTTACCAAAATTACGATATCGTGTGCTCGGGATAAAGTGGAAAGGGAAGCGTATAACGTCGTTACTGACAAGGTGCTTTAATTAACGATCTTTGTCGCTAGTAAATGCGATCGTTGACATCGAGAACAGGACGGTTCGATGGCGAAAAGAGAATACCTTGTAAGGATCTCGTTAGCATAATGCAAATCTTTATCGGTAATCGATAACGCGAGATCGGCTCCTCTGGCACTACGCTTTTTCTTCGCTTTGGCGATTCATATTGTAATAACATCCGAGATTTAAACAATCTGTCGGCTGGTGCTAACGAGCCCTCGCTTAGCTGTTCGTTAATTGTTACGACGCGGCGCTATATAGGCTGATAACATCTGCAACCGTGGCATAATTGAATATCATATAGCTTTTTACGTAACCGCTATGCGTGAGTTTCGACTGTAAATTGGGATTTAAGTGGATTGTAACAGCGGAGGCTTCTTATTCTTACTTCGCGTCTGGCGAAAGATTTAGGCGATCTTCGATAGGTTTCCAAGCAAACAAACCTGTACGATAATTACAAGGAAAAGATGGATCGCAAAGAATTATATCGCACTTTTCCGATTAGAGCGATATCCATCATTTTTATTATCTATCGAATATTCGTATAAAACCTCGTACGAACAACGATTAGAAACAATCGACCAACCATAATCCAGAGAAACGTCCAAAGTAGAAAAAAGATGAGAAAACATGGTTCGATTTGAAGCGGAGGTCAGAAGTGTGCCCTTACCGAGTCGAAAACGTGACACGAGCATCCTGCGTGGATCCCACGCCCTACGCTTCCTAAAGAGATGCACAGCGAAGTTACGACTCCAAGAATCCCTCGGGCACACCGGGTTTAAACCAAACGAATCCGTATAAATATTCTCGAGCTTCACAAGCGAAGACCGCGATCGTTGCCCACTAAGTCTTTCGCCGCTTGCCTTGCTAGCTGGCCGCTAATTTTCAGAAGTACGATGCGCCTTACGATGCGACTTGCCGTATAATATATAAAACTAAGGAAACAAATGTTTCCTTATTTTAAACTACTAATGAAATAACATAATTTTATCTGCGTTTTAATCTGGCAAATTGCAGCGGCCCAGGCGGCCGCGCCGAATCAATCGGGGACTGCCTTGTAATCGAGTGGCGCATTAATGCGTTCTGTAACCCAGTTTACAGCGGCGCGGCGGCGCGTCGTTGATCTTGGCCGGAGATAGCGGACGC
Organism: Bombus vancouverensis nearcticus; assembly: GCF_051014615.1. Taxonomy (NCBI): domain Eukaryota; kingdom Metazoa; phylum Arthropoda; class Insecta; order Hymenoptera; family Apidae; genus Bombus; species Bombus vancouverensis. Next base: position 12,560,910 of record NC_134924.1, read on the forward strand.
CTCTCGATCGATCGATAGGCCGCGGCCGTCGTTCGGCTGTCGGTGTCGCGTGGCCGCCACACGACACGTCGTGCGGCCAGATAACGTCGGAAGATGCCAAAACGACGATGCTCCTCGGCGAACCACAGAGGATCGTCGCCTGTTGAACGCTGAGAAACAGCAAACGGAAGCATCGAGCCAGCTTCCGATCGAACGATCGACAGAGAAAGAAAAATGTCTTCGAAATGTCTACTGTACTCGAGCTAGTTGAACTCAAGAACTCTAATCGAAGCTCGAGTAGAAAGGAGCGCTTGGATTAATCGGAACGTGGCTCAAGTGGAAGAGGACGATTCGAACGATTTGAACGAATGTTGACTGGAAAAGGGGGCAATTCGCGAAAGAGGAAGAAGAAGCGGTGGAAGAAAGAAGGCGAAGCAGACAAGAAAGGAGAGAGAGAGGAGGACGAAGAAAGGACAAAAGAGAAGAAAAGATAAGCGGAGTTAGAAAGAAAGAGTAAAAAGAGGGCGAACGGGAGACGTTCAATTTCTGTCGCATCTGCCTAAATGTACGTTAGCCTATGATCATCGTTGGGCCCCGAGCCGATATTATATCTCCGAGGAGACTAAATATCGTTCGATTGCGATTTTTGGACAGGCATTATCGTGTACGTGTCACGATACAAGAAAGATGATCGCGCGCGCCTCGCCGATGGTCGAAGCAGCGCGCCATCGCCTCTTGCTTAGCCCCTCGTCCCGACCATTATCGATCTTCCGAGTGCTGAAATTGTTTCGCCGCTTTTAGGCCCGGCCCCGGGAATAATTGATAGGACGCGGCGCGTGCGCTGCATTCACCAAGGAAATCGCGGGACACCCGTCCACCCGTTATCTATGTATATGTACGTACGACGTAACTTGGGAATTTCAAGTATCCGAATCGCGCGAATTTGCCGATCGACGTTGATTTATCATCGATCGTTAAGGAATCGGCGATTTATGGCCCGTTGGAAGAAAGATGGAATTTGTTCGATACAAAATTGCAAAACTGTGTAGATCTTCCGTAGGGCGATTTAGCAACTACCGCGATACGTATCATCGATGAGTGTAGTCATTTAACTGGATGTTTTTTTTGCAGTCGCATCGAGTAATACGAAATAGTAGGCCGCTATAGTAGGTTGTCGTAAATTTAGAGCTTCCGTTTTATTATTTATGGTCGCGTTGGACTGGTAGTTGATTGCGAAAAATAATACGATCGTCGTAATTTCAGTATTCTCTTTTCGTAACTCTGTTTTCGTATTCTCGCGGAGAATTGTAATTCGCCAAACAGATCTTTAAACGTTTTCAATCTGCCGTCCGTAACGATTATTCCGAAAGTTTCGCCATGTGGTCATTAAAGAGTTACAAATTGCTCATTAGAGAGTATTAATTTACGAGAGATACGAAACGACGTCGATAACACGTAAATGCGTATCCCCTGGTGTGAATGATAAAAATATTTATTATGCGGAGCATGCAGTGACAATCTGATTACGATGCAAAGGGGTGTCTCTAAAATACCGGTATTTCGTGGCCGACTTTTTAAAAGCGCCTATATTACGCAGCAGCTGGAGTATCGCGATTTTTAATCATGCAGTCTCGTGCATCGTATATTATCGCCCGCGGAACAAGTATTATTTCGCTAATATTCCGAGCATCGGGCCACTTAATGTTGAAATATGATGTCATGTACAGGGGGACAACTTTATACCGGGTGTTCCCCGGTTTGTACCCTGGCATCCCGAGAATCGTTCTTTTTATAAACTAATTTTTAACGTCGCGTCAAGAGCCAAGACCGATTATTAGCGACGCACGCACAGTGGACGAAAACAAGACGACTTTTTTCTGTCTTCGTAATAACCGTCGGTTAGCTCTTCATGAAGACATAAATATTCTTTCGTTTCGTACTCGGCGATCGCCGTTTCTCTCGGTTATCCTCTCCTTTCTTTTCTCTCCGAACATCGGCGTACAAACGAACCGAGTGTGCTCGCAATCGCCCGATGAAAAAATTATGTGAAATCTGTTTCGCTGATTGATCGTTCGCGATATTTTTTACGCGACTTTTCTTTCTCGATATTACGTGTTCTCGCGTGAGTGAAATCATACGCAGATAACGCAGATGCTACTTTGAATATTTATTACTTCGGTTACAATTGTTTGCGCGTGATTTATTTCTGTTTCGCGTGTGGATGAATCATCGTCGGTAATTTTTCGATAATAATTTCTTCTATTTAAGTCTTGCCATAACGCGCACCAAACTTTGTACCGTACAATACTTTTGTAATCGCGCACGCTCCCGCGCAAATAATCCTACGATATCTTTTATCCTTAGCAGATTAGAAATTTTAAATTGCCTCGCGTGTTTTAATAAAATTGTTAATACGTTGGTGCTACGCCTTTCTATGTACTTTCTTTCTGATAAGTTAAAATTAAAATTGCTTAACAAAACTAGAACTGTCAAATCGAAATTTCTCGACGTCTTATCTTCTTAATGCTTTTCAATTTTGAAGCCGATGCAACGATCGTCGTATACATTTTCAACGGGGGTACAATGATAATTTGACAAGCTTACGTTGCAACTGTAGAGAAGAAAATACACTATTACGACGATTAACTGGAATCTTTAGTCTTTAACGCTAACTTGCGTTTAGTTGAACGGGTGTAAAGTAAATTAATAAGAATGAAATTCGAAATTAACGGAAGAATATATTCGATATCGTCGGAAGATAGGTATTCTAAGCGTAACTTGCGGATAAATAAAATTCCACGTACTATTCTGCCTTTACTTATTATTATATTTAGTTCGCCTATGATGTTATTACCGATCTTTTTCGCCATAATGCCATGTATAGAGAATGCAAAAATTTTAATGCGACAGGCTAGAAAAAGGAAATTTACATTTAGAGCGACGCTGTATAAGCACCAGCCATCATGGAAATTAGGCTGCAATTTCAAGACTCCAAAATGTGCCAGCGATACGGGGAGAGGCGAAGATCGCTGCACGCCTGTGATTACGAATGATGCTGCTTTTTATTCCACTTTACTATATTACGATAAGACCGACAACTCTCGCATCTTCGTCGTACACGCGAACATCGATAGACATTGAAACCGTTCACGCCCCAATTTGAACGAGTTTTTCGAAAACGAATGTAATATTAAGGGCGAGAAATCCTTTACTAAGAGCCATTTAGGAGGAACATTTCGCGTTGCAGCTGTAATTTCCCAGGAAATTGTTTATCGCGTATTGATCCTCGAGTAAAAGATTTACTATTATCGTAAATAACGTTTCTAGGCATCTTCTTTAATTTCGTTTCGATGAAACGGAACGTGCCCGTGTCAAAACGATTAAACAACGATCGATCCAAATTCTTCGTTCGATCCTGTCTTCTCCGATCGACCTCTTCTATGCTCTTCGTTCCATTCCGCGATTAAATTCGATCGACGAACCACAGATACGCTGCTAATTACTCCACGTTACGACACCAGGATCCGTAATAGTTGGATGTTTGCGTTACGAGGATGGGGCGCGTCTCAAAGAGCAACGCGAACGTTGCAGAGGCAATCTCGTGGCCATCGCTGCATCGTCGTAAGAGAGGTCCTCTATTCGAGGCTACCGGGACACAGGAGGTGGCTAATAGGCATTCGTGATTTCGCGTGCTTAGATTTTTAAGGGCAGGTGAACAGATCCCAGGCAACTGTCCCCTCGGAGGCAAACATCGAACCCTCCCCATTCCACGTTCTCCTCTTCTCTCCTTTCCTTTGGCTCGCCGTCCCGTGTCCACGGGGAAACGACGAATAAAGAAGAAAGTACAAAAAGAAGAGCGGAGAAGAAATAAAAGGCGAACACGTATACGCACGATGGTGTCGAGAGGCCTACGGTGTTGCGTTCGAGCCCCGATTCCTCGCTGAGAGCGAAAGTAGGCGGCGCCCCGAAATTTCGCATTGACTTTCTATGAGCTCTGTATACCCGGTGGCATTCATAAATCGTCCGATGGACAGTGGGGAGAGGGTTGATCGAGTCGACAGGGAACATGTGGAACACGTGCCCTCTTTCGTGCGTGCGCCGCGCGACCGGTATCTCGATAGGGGGACGTGTGTCTCGAATCAAGGGTGCCGTCTTCAGGACTGCGTGCCTTCCATTTCAACGGCACGTATATACCCTGCTATTCGCAAACCATAGGACGTTCGGTACAAGTTCTCTTACAGGAAAAAAAGCGACACGTTATTGATTCTGAGTAGGCTATCGTAGGATCTCGATGGTTGCATTACCGAGACCTTACGTTACTGTTTTGGACAGTAACGATCGGCAACGATCGGTAGCATTCCTACTGCGAGTGAACTATCGGACATACCGATCAATTACTAAGACTGGCCACACTGGTGAACTATCGAGACCGACAAGTACCCCTAAACAGTATTTCTTGGATACCAGTTCGGTCTTTTATTTTTTAATAGCTTTTAGTGATTTTTTTCTGAAGGGTACAAGTGGACGTTATAATTAGAAAATGAGCTGCGCTTCGAGCATTTTATTACCGATCCGTTTTATTACGGCTCGCGTTTAAGATTAGTAAGTGTACCATAACTTATGGACGAGAGTGTATTATTGGGTCCACTTGCGGCGCCAGGGCACTTTCACAGGGGAGGAGGTGAATATAGCGGTCCTAAATTTGATGGCAGATCGAAGTTTGTAACGCGCATGTTGGTCGGATACGTTTTAACATACTTGTCGCCGCATCTGTCGCTTAAGTTACGTGACTGCGGGCAAGTATTATGTTTCAATTTGAGATCGGCCCGATTGAAAAAGTATGCGACACGTTAGTTCGGAATTTTAATCTAATAAAAAATTCTCGCGTCCTCTTTAATCGTTACTACCGTCTACGCTTAGAAATCTGTTAGAAACAAACTTTTGTATCTTTCGTTATAAGATTTTCCAGAATTTATCGAATGGTTATACTCTATTACAAGATCTCTTCTCCCGTCTATCTTCTTCTCAAATGTACCTATCGTTTGCCACTTGAGTCGGACAATCTATAATGTTTTATACGTGACGTCTTTGAACGTATAATACCACGATAAACTATAAAACACCGAGGAAAATATAAACATAAACAAATTATAAAACGTCGAAAGGACAGAGATACGTGTAAATTCGAAAGTGACATTTCTTCGTTGAACGTTAAAAGGAAAACCAAAGAGATCCCTCGCTCTTCGATTACACAATTTTAGCAGAAATGTCAGAGAATCGAAGGTAGCGGCCAGTTTCCATATAAAAGGAATACTTCTTCTTGTAGTGGTTAATTGAAACGACATTGTGACTCGTCGCGGTATTCAGTCATTCAAGGGCAGAAATCGTCGCGATATCCGTGCTGTCCGTGTCGATCGGTTCAAAGGATCGGCAAGACGACTTTTTGCGCCAGTTTTAATGCGGATTTGTCCGCGAAATATGCTCGAACGGACGTTCTCGTTCGCTCAACTATGTCGGTTTCTTCGTCTTGTTCAATTTTTCTTCGACTCGTAGCTTTTTTCGCGTTACGTGTCACGGTTACAACGAAATATCTTTTTATTAGACCGCGCCTGTTTACGCATTTATTGAAAATTTATAATATACAATTGCTTCGATCGTGTTCGTCGAAACATCTGCAACTTTCATATTATCTGGTAATTTTTCTTTTTGTAGTGCCAAAGTATTCGATATATCAAATTAAATTCAAAGCAAGAATTTAGCACGGTGTTAAAAGAGAATTTACAGAAAAGAAATCGGATAAACGCGTATCGGGTACATGTTAAAGAGGACTACGTTATTTCTACCTGTTGCTCGTACCGGAAATACGTAGATATCTTACGTCAGTTTCTAACGAACCTTCGTCCTTCGAGTCGGCCCGTTTCTAGGCGGACGTTCAGCTTTTCCGTCATCGAGTTCTACCGACTGGCAAAGTAAATTCAGGGTTCCGACAGTGATTACGTGTGACGTGCGTGGACTATGATTATGTTTAAAAATCACCCATCAACTTTGCCCGCTTTGTGGCTTCTTTTAAACGCCGCTTATTAAAACCAACGGGCACGGCTGTTGCGACACTCGAAATTCAGGGAAACGAGGAAGATCGTCTTCGTCCTTTTCCTCTTAATCTAGAATTTAGTCTTCGACCATTATTTCAATATGTATTTAACTCGTGTCCGAATTTCTTCGCATCTTTCCTTTCTCCTTTTATTTTCATTTCACCTTTATGCCTGACACGTACATTTTTAACCAGTGTGATCTAACTTTTTTAAAAACAGCCCATTGATCGGTGCGAATAGTGCTGTAGAAATCGTAAAACAGAATCAACTAATTTACGATTTAACTGGACAAGTTGACTTAATTCGTCGAGTTAAATCATTTGGTCTAAAAAAAAAAAAAAAAAGACCGAGATTCTAATCACGTGTTCCGGTAAAAATTTAAGTTAACGAGCCAATTGCCAAATGGCGTTATAATCTTCAAATTTTACGAAAATTTACTTATAATTTTGCTCTTACGGGCGATACATCAGGTGCGTACGATCGTTAGAAATCTTGTCCGGCGTCATCGCGTTATCGAGTTACTACGTTGTCAAGCTTAATTTGACGCAAAACAAGCAATTAATCTTTTTCAAAGGTACCCTTCCTCTCGTCTTAATTGCAATCTTATAAATTGCTTTGGCGTTTCATTTGTCAGTTTTCGTAACTTCTCTTTAATTACACACGCTTGCTTTGTGCTCGTACGCTGCACGAATGTTCATTCGGCCATGATTAATTTCTTCATCTTGGAACTTTCGTACGGGACGAAAGTAAATTAGGGAAACTTTAATTTGACACGAGTAACGACAACATTTACATACCTCGCAAAATGTTGTAAAAAAATATAATGCTGCGTACAGTATCTCCTGGATATTTCGTATAAAAAATAAATTGTACACGCTTCTTCGGTCGAGAAACTCTTAATGAAATTCCTACATAATATACGTATCCAAGTCCACGTTGTGCGGATAAGTATAGTTGTCAAAGTTACGTGAAAGTTAAAGGTTGTAAAATATGTCTGTTACAAATCACGGGACATTATTCGAATTTCTACTTGATTGAAAATAAAAATTGGTGTGAAATAGAAGAAAGGAGAAGAAAGAGGAGCAAGGAAGCATATAATCAAAGATAAAGATCAAAGAGACACTGAGAAACGCCCGAAATGAGAAGAACGCCGAGACTAACTTTCTCGACACGGAGTGTGTGTAACGGAAAGGAATTAATGGAAAATAGAACAAATAAAAAAGATAATTCTTCTCCACCTTTGGATACGATCTTTTTCTCATTTGCTCTACTCGATCACCCTCTTTTGTTTTCGCTTCTTTTCCCATTCTTCTCTCCCCCCCCCCCCTCTTTTCATCGAGAATTTCCATTGCTCACAGGCGAACGCGAGACGAAATCAGCCGGCCGCGTCCAGGTAACGCAATCGCTTTTGTTTAGAGCGTGCAATTTCGAAGGTTGCGCTCGGGTTTCTTGTCGTTTAAAGGGTCTGCGTGGCCGGTACCTGGGGGCCGAAACAATTTACCGGGGATCCGTCTAAATGGTTCGCGCACGAAGTGTCATTACGCTTCCAAAAAATGCTCCCTGGCATGGTCGCAAAGGGTGGTCCTAATGATACGGGCACACACACGTGCCTTCTTCTACCGAGCATCGTTGCCTGTCGATCATTCACTCCCTTGACTTACGCTTAATGTTATACTATACTATATATGTGGACTCGTATCCTTCGAACGGACGAAGCAACTTTGGCGTTTTTAACGCCAGAGAAAGTAGAAAAGAATGTTTAATGCTGTTCCTTGGTATTTAGGAATCATCGATTTGCGCGCGTTATACATTACGTAGATAAGTTACAAGGTAAATAGAAATTAATCTACCTTTCGGTATTTCATTACTAAATAATAAAATAACATGTAATAAAATAATGCTTCGTAATTTGTCCAGTATGCCACTTTTCTGATCGTCCGATCCGTTCGAATCGTAGGTTCGTTAAAGCGGTTAACGTTTAGTGAATTTCGAAGAAAAAGACGGCAGACCCAGTATTACGTTGTGATTAACAACTTTTCCTTAGTTTCACTGTGCCAACTCTTTCACCGAAGCCCCGATGCATTTGCTTCCGCGTCATGATTTGCAATTTCATTGGAAATTGGTAATGCTCGACGAGACGAAAGTTACGATTATTTGACAAAAAATTACTTTCAAAATAAGACGGATGACACTTGATATTTTGACGCTTAATATTATCTTGATAACGGTTGGTAAAACGGTTACACTTTTATTAGGTTACTTTCAGTAGAAGTTTCATGTCGAGAGACAATTGTCCCAAAACGGTGGAAGAAAGATTAAAGAAATATCGTGACAGCGAATAGATTTGAAAACTGTATAAATAGTTTTACGAAAACTAAAAAGTTATTACGAAGCGACGAGAGCGGGGTACGCGTCGCGGGTTGCTCTTCCGCAGGCGCCTGGTGAGACGAGCGCGATGAAAATATCCTTAAGAGATTTCCAATATATAAGAAAAAAGTAATTAGTTCGATCTCCGAGTGCTTCGAATGTCCGAGAAAATCTGAGAACAATTGATTTTAAAATATAAAAGATTTTTATTCAAAAATCTCCTGTCATCCGACAAAGATACCAAATATTCGAAGTAGCTGTCATCCTTCGAAACACCCGAGAACTTTATTACCTCTCAACGCTCTCAATCTCTTTTAACCACCACAGAGATTCAATCCTCCGTAAACCATTTCTCACTGCGTGTCATCAGTACGCGAAAACTGCGCAAACCTAAATCTCTTCATACAGTCGTTCATCAAAAATCAATCTCCGCCGTTCGACCCAAATTATAAGAATCGCATCGAACCAGCTTCGTTCGACAAACCACCTGCTCGAATCGCCCTTGTCTTGGTTACATTAACATACTTGAAAATCCATCTCCCTATACGCGACTCTTGGCAGTAAGCACGCGAAAACGACGAGGGACAGCAACTCGAGTTGGCAATTCGAAAATCACAAGGTTCGTCCGCGGAAAGGGTGCACTTTCGCCTTCGGCTGATGTACATACGAGCGACACCTGTGCCGAACATCGAGCCAAAGTGTGTAATGAGCACAGCTGTGCGTCGACGTTTTGCTCGTTCTCACCACTCGGTATCTGGTGCGACTAAACGCGCTCCGATTTCGACATTGTTGCAATTTTCGCGGAAATCTCGTGCCTGCATGCGAAATCTATACTACAAAAAACGCGCTGGGTCTTCCTTATTCGTCGCCCGCCGCTTTAGCAGTTGTTTTTATTTTCTTTATTCTTTTGAAACGACTCGATCGAAACGACACTCGAGTCCAGTTTTCACAGAAAGCGTACCGCGTCTTTCTTTCTCTTCGGTTTTATTCGTTTTACCTTCTCCCGACTTTTTCATTTTTCTTTATTTATTCTTCTTTATCTCTCTGAAACGACTCGATCGATGCGATATTACGCTCCACTCGAACGTAAACTAAAAACGTACTGGTCCTTTCCTCTTCGTCATCGTCATCGTCATCGTCGTTTTTACTGCTTTCGTTTATTTCATTTCATTTTACTTTATTCTCCTTCGCACGATGTTTTTCCTTTTTTCAAAGGAATTTCGCGTGGCCCATTATCACCGTTCGTTCCAGCATTTGTGCAATTTTGTTGCGGCGATCGTGCACTGTTGGCACGCATGCCATCGAAGATCGCGGCCGAATCCTCGGAACCAGAAGGATTTCGTGAAACAGCGAGAGAGAAAAAAGGGATAAGGGACTGTGCAACAGGACTGTTGCAAGTAATACCGAACCCTTTGGGATATAACACGTGAACAATTCTTTACTTTATACTTTAACTTCTTGCTTTTTCTTAAATCTCGAAAACGACGGAGAACGACCAACCAGGTGTACATCGGTAGCATAGGGTTTTGCTTCGATTTAACGACACCTGATCGAACCGGACGCAACATTTTTCACAGGATCGTCTGATTTTCCTGGATCGGTGAAGGCCCTTCAAACCCTGAAAATTCCAGTATATTTGTGTATTCGTGTATCTCTGTATAGTTTCGTATCTTGCGATTTTATCATTTTTCGATCAAATAAGATAATCGAGCAATTTGCAGTTTGGAAAATTTTGATAAGAGTATTGGTTGGATCGTAGACGTATTCGAAGACGATACAATTCGCTGTAATTTATACGGTAACGTCGAGATATTCTAAAAAGTCGCGAAACAATGCTGGTATTCTTTAGAAAAGAAAAAGGAAGGCAATTTCGGAGAATTGATCAAAGAATTATCCGTTCGTTTCTTTTACTTATACAGCGCTCACGAAGATACGCAGCTCACGAAAGAAGCAACAAGAACGAGTAATTCTTACGAAAGGAGTAATGAAGCAATCGATATCGCGACAAAAATATGGCGTGTGAGCGTTCAGAATCATACACGCGTCGAATTTCGGAACACCTGTGGTTTTATAATTGCATCCTCTCACCTCCAGCCTATACTTAAGGGCTGAAATTATCGCGCATGTAGAAAGTGCCCAAAAATCACGGAAATTCTTATTCACATCATCCGCCGATAAAACAAACGCAACAACCTCGAGAAGATCGAAATTCGCTTGCTTCGACGAACCACCGTCGCTATTACGTGAAATTGGATTTACTCGATGATACTCATCTCCTGGAAATTAGTATCGTAACACTCGATAGGTCAGATTTGTTTCTTGCGATGATATATCGAATTTTTGATGTATCACTTTGCTAAGAGGTTTTATTTCGAACGTTTCTCCGTCCTAGAATGGTATTTCGTCGTTTTAATGTGAGTTTTGTCGATGATAAATTATAGGTTTCCACGGTAGAAAAGGTTTCAGAGGAAATTGTTATTAAAGCCGAATCGAATATGTCGTTACTTACGTTAACGTCGAATTTCGTTGTGTTTAAAGAAAGACGATGACGATGATCGAAGTTTCTTCTCTTCCTAGGTGGCCTAAAGTTTTCTAGAAGATACGGAAGGTGCGATATTTTTTTCCTCGATCGTAAGATATGCTACATTTTTCATAAAACTCGATCTTTTGCAAGCAGAATTCTATTTACCAACGAAAGACAACAGTCGCAGCTCGACGTTACATTTTAATCTGAAAGTTACAATTTTCTATTATCAAAAAAATCATTTGTTGCCGATATAATGCTGTAATTTCTCATAAAATTTGATAATATTTACAATGGTAAACGGATACGGATAGGGGTACGTAACACTTCCAATAATCATAAAAATATCCTTTGACGTTCGTCTTGACAAGCGAGTCTATATTATCATTATTATTATTATTATATATTCTATTAAAATACATTGGTAAATTCGAGATAGACCCCTATGGAATAGCAACCCGCGATGCTTCCTTCTACCATCGTCGATATGCGATAATCGTACGAAGCAAAGTACCGTAACATTTTAACGCCATTTATACTGTTGTAATTTATGCAATTTCCATTATTTCTTTCAAATTCTTTAAACGATAGTTAATAGATGAAAACGTGGAACAATTCGTTTCGTTTATTACGTTACGATCGATTATCCGCAAGTATGTAAACAGACTAAATCTGTTTTCTATACGTAACCTTACTGCGTAACCATCGAGGTTATCAGCCGTTTATGCGTTAGGGTAGCCACCCTCTTTATTACGCGACCCCCGATTTTGTCCTCGTCAATGAACACACTCGACTTTAGGGTCACGATTATTCATCCTGCGTCATTGAATACCGAGTGCTGGTAAATACGCGATAGTATCTCTATGATGTTTATAAATCTCGTGTGAATTATTTAAAGTAAAGTAATCTGTCGCATGTAGTAATTAGCTCCTGGTTTTTTTATTTAAATTTCACCATTCAGAATTGAAATCCAAATACGCAAAATTATATTTCGTAGTATTTAAATATTATCGATATTGAAATTTACACGCTACAATATGACAATAAAGACATATAAACGTTAAATATAAAACATTGATTTAACTCTCGGGTTTCTAATTTTCAATCCGCATCCGAAATAGTCATCGAAAGAGAGGTAAAATACATAATCCAACGAATTTAAACTAAAAATGAAAAACGCGTAATGTAATAAACGTATGATAAGGATTTCGAATAATTTAATAAATTCGCGAACAAATAAATCTCGTCGAGCATCCTTGGAAAAACGAAACCGAAATCTCGCGTGTTCGATCGTTGCCGTACGAAACCGCGATCCGCAGAAAAAAAAAATGAAGCAAGTACGTAAAAGCGTCTTTAGAGAACCGTGATGATCGCGTTTCGCGCTATCTATCTTTCTCCGCGGCTGTCACCCCCTCATTAGGGATGGTAAGCCGTGGAGTTGTATCGTACGTCACGTGGCACGCGGATCCCGGATCAACAGGGGCTTAGTGGCGGATTACCGGTGCATTCTGCTACTACCAGATAACACTGTGTAAGTTGTCAACCGTTCACACCAGTTTTCGAGGGAGCGTGCCTGTCCTCTCTGTCCGCGTTGCTCGAATAATCAAACTGCTCCCGCGCCTCCTTCGCTCGTCATCCCATTTCGAATTAACCGGATCGTCCAAAGAGATCGGAGATATCGTTCGGTTCGTAATTGGATGATTTTCATGGGGAACGGTCTTCGGCTGAAAGTAAACGATAAAACCGCGGATAAACGCGGTGACTCTCACGATCGCTGATTTTCGGTAGCGTTTCTCCCTCTCCGCGTCCTCCCGAATTCGCTCGCAGTTTACAAAATATGCACGTACGCGGCGGACAACCGGTTACGTAAGGGTGAATGGGCTCGTTGCTTTTTCGAACGGTGTTACGCAAGGGAGATCGTTCGAGAAACAATAGAAGGTGGTTAGAGATCGTGTATTTGGAATTTCTTCGCAGAGTTATTCCGCTGGTTGTTCGCTTGTATCGTTGTTAGTTGCGCGCGTTCAGGCACCGTGTTTTCACCTTTTCCGATTAGCGAAGAGAACGAGCGGCGTTCGATACGTCGTTGCTCTGTTCCATTTGCTCCCGACTCAAAAGGCAACGAACCGATCGTAAATATTCGTAGATTTGTTTATACGGTAGACTTCTTCGCTTTTCGTTTTTTATCAGCGAACAAAAGAAACGACAGCTTTTGCATTGTTGCGCGAAAATTAAACGGCAGCTCAAAGTGGATGGAACAAACGAACAGATTTCTCGGGCACCAATCATTCTCGTTTTTTCGTCTTTCTGGATACTCCGTCGGTATGAAAACCTGGTCGAAACACGATTGTCGAATAAAATAAAAGATCGCACGTACGTGCGTGCTGGCCCGGGTAGAAACGTTTTAAGTATCCAATTAAAGGGCCGGCTTTCCTTTCGTGCTTTAATTGGATGGTTTTCGCGGCGCGAGTTGTTTCCGGTACAAAATTGCAGTTTCGGCAAAACGCGTTTATGCCGTGTTGGAATGATCGACATTCGTCATCCACGCGATAAAAGTAGCTTAATAGAAGCGGAATGGAAGTTGGAAGAACAAGCTAAATCGTTTCAAACCCTTAATTTCGGGAACAAGCTACTTTTCAGACACGCGTCCTTCTTTCTCATATTCGTTGGATACACGTTTAAATCGTAGAGAAAATTGCAAAGTCCATCCTCGAAAGTTGTTCTTCGATCGTAAAGCAGATTCGAACGAAGATTTGCCAGAAGCAAAAGCAGCTACGATAGCTGCATTTTCTTTCCCCTTAAATTCCAATTTACTCTTTGGATTTAATTTAATTTTTTTTTTAATTTCGCGCGTTACGTCTCGTTTGGTTACGTTTCCGTTTGCTTCTATCCACGAAGAGTCTACCTGGGCCGAATTTTGCAGAGACCTCGCTCGCGATTAATCCCCCGTCGTAAGTCACTCGAAGGATCATTTTCGATACAGAAATCATGATTTCGGCCACATACCCCATACATTTTGTCACGGCGACCGCCAACGAAACGCAGCAAGGAACGACGGTCTCCTCTCGTGGTTTTTTTTTTTCGTCGGTGGACGTCGCGCGAGCAACGAGCTCGTTCTTTCTTTCCTTCCGCTGAAAACATTCGGGGCAACCGTGAGCGAGCTCGAACAATTTTAATTCCTCAATCGTGGCCCGCTCCGCTTCAGAAGGTAACGACAACGAGAACCGAAGGGAGAAAAGGAGAGACGGGGACTCTCGAAGGAGAAAGAAAGAAGGAGAAGGTCCGTGTGCGCCCCACAAATAATTGGGCAAAACTGCTTCTGGCGAATAATTACTCGAATGATTGAAGGCACAGGATACTCCGCGTCCCTCTTCGTCCTCGATCCCCTCTTCCACCGCGAACCATCTCTCTAACGAAAGGCCAACGAAATCCAAGAAATAAGCGGAAGCAAAAAGGCCGATGCACTTTGCGGTTTGCGGCTAGCGACGGACTCGAGTCCGATCGAAACGAGTTCCATCGAACACTGCAAAGTTACGAACGGATTTACTCGACGAGGTAAATGGATCTGCGGCGGATCGCGTACTTGCAGTTCGGAATTACAATAATAGATGGGACTCGAAATGGAACGTAGCGTTAACCGGTTGCAGTTGGACCAATTTCTCGGAATATGCGGGGATTTTCTCTTCCTTTTTTTCTTTTTTTAATTTCCAGCTTGCATCTTCTTTCTTTCTTTGGCTATACGGCAGGATTACGAAAACTCTTAATCTCGATGAATTTAACGAGTATCGCGTTGTTTATGTTGTTCGGAAAGATGTTTCTCATGGATAGAGCAAGTGGCGTGTATTACGTCGTTCGATAAGACGCTGACAAATTGGACATTTCTTGAAAATAGAATTGTTTTAGCGTAAAGTGTCTGGTCCTTTAAATTACTCAAAGGGAAACGTACACAAATATTTTCTAATCTAAAAGAGGCAATACATAAAATTGCGTATACATACATCATATACATATACATGTACAAGACGTTATACAATCGGACAATACACATATAACGTATAATATAGTAGTGCAGGAACACGTATAATAATATAGTAAATAATTGTATATAATGCAAGGAACAGCGAAATTTGTGATTTGCGAATGTGTGATGATGAATCAACGAACCGAGACAGATTAATAGCAGAAACACGATGAACAGCTACGATAGGAAAACTCTGGTCTCCGAAGGGAAGAAATCGTATATTTCAGGATTTTCACGGGAATCTGTTCGAAGCTGTCGCTAGCCCGATCCTTGAAGTACTTCTTTTCCGTGGCTGTCGCGCGGAATGGCCGGATTTTTTGCCCTCTGGAAGGACGAATCCCCATGATGCGGCGGCGGCGGCGGCGGCGGCGGCGGCGGCCCTTCGAATCCAGCCGGCGAACGGATTTAATTGATATTGCCCCGGCCCGTCGACTTTTAATTCGTAATAAATTTCGATCATGCGCCGCGAGATTTATGAAGTCACATCGACCGGCCGACTGTCCATCTTTCTAGCCCCGCGCCAGAAAAATTCACCGGGCAACGAAGACTTTGGCGACTTTATGGCAACTGTCACTCGGCCTCGATTTACGATTCGATCACGGTGACGCGAGGGGACGTTCTAAATTTGGTGCTGAACGCCGACCATTCGTCGCTCCACCGGTATACCGAAAAACGTAATGATTTTTATACTCGGGGAATTAACTCGAGTCAGGAATAATAATTATCGCGATGATAAGTTATGGGGATATCGGCCTGTGTATGGAGACTGGAAAGGATATCGAAGAGACGATTTGGAAACGAACGAGTCGTTTGGCGAGTGAATCGACGACCGTTGTTAACACGCTGTTTGTTATACTTTGAGGATGCTGTTGCGACTGAGGATCTCGACGGAGGTCGTCGAACCTCGTCTACCGTCCCGATGCAAATCGGATCGTCTCTCGAGAAATGACGAACCGATAAGAAAATGAAAATCGGTCTAAGGATAAAATCGTTCTAAATGCGGGAGGAAAGCTCGATGCAACGATTAAGAAAACACGAGCAGTCGAACCGACTCGAAGTAATAAGAATACGACGTACGTACAGGTAGAGCGAGGATAATATATCGCGAACGTGTGAGATCTCGTTCCAGTATCGGTCGCAGATTTTCCAGCGGTGGCTCGCGTTCTGCGTGTCGACGACGAAACGACGATCGTTCTACTCAGGTGCACGCGGCGAGCACCTGTGCACGAGCCAATCAGACCGAATTCACTCGCGATGCCGCATATATCTCCGTTAACGCGAGCACCAGGACCGATCGGAATCGGTGAGAAAGGGAGAAGGAAAGCGCGAAAAGGAAGGTGAAAAGAGAGGACGAGGCGAGAGCTCGGGGCGACTAACGAGAGAGTAAGAAGACACGGACTACGGGCCCCAAAGGCAGCAGACAGCGGCAAATTGGGCCGACATATTTCAGCTCCCGATCCATTTGCAGTTTCGACGTAAAACCAGTCGTTGGAATCCGGCCGCGGACGCGAAATTCTTACGAAACGCCTTAGGAACACGATTCATTTTGGACGAAAATGTCCCTCTCGGCTCTCTCGTACGCCGAACGAAAAGCCGATTTTTACGAGGAGTAAACGGATAGCGGCCAGACACGGACCTTCCAACCGGATTTCCAAGACCGTGGACGCGAGAAGTACGGTGATCTTTCTACGTTTACAAATACGGTCAATTACTTTTATAAATACGTTATACGCGTTATATCACGTTTTTTGACATTTTCTTAGCGCTGTAGCGGGACACGATCATAACGGTGAAATCTGAAAGCAACGCGAGAATGTACGTTACAAGACGTTTACCGCACTTACGTTTAGCGAAAAGATAGTCATCTTATACATATTGCGGTAATCTTAGATATACAATTAGCGTTAAAGTTCATCTCGCTAAATATCGTGGCTCGTTGATATAGTAAACGGGTCGACCGTTGAAATACTTTGACGATCTTCGCGATGCGCGCGTCTAAGTATGCAAGTTGGATTACGTCTAACATCGACCGCATTACAGCTAGATATTTGGTGCGCTGCAACCATGATTCGTTCGAACAAACGACTATCGCGAATAAATAAACGTAAATAAGTTTCTAAGTGTGTCGAAATACTTTCGCGAGCCACCGTGTACAAGGTGTTGGATCGTTTCGGTGCGCGGGAGAGGGAACCAGAAGGCGTTGAAAACTTTAATACGTTACTTGTACGTTCCTAAAATGTATCCGCTCGGTCTGACAACGTCCCTTTTCGTTCGTTGTCATTTGTAAAACCAAACCAGGATATCGTAAATATAATTCAGGAACATGGTTAATATATTATCACGTTGACACTATCGTAATAACGTTTCGAAGAGCCGCCAGATGCCCCAATGTCACGCTCCATAGATCAGCCACCATGGCGCACCATGGGGTCCTATCGTGGCTCGTTCGTACCACGTTCTTCTGGGACGCTAAACTAGCATCGTGTCTCTGTTTCGCGCGGCAGCTCGTGGCTATCGGTTATCGCTTATCGAAACGTTTGCACGCTTCTCGTTGATAATTCTGTTAGGATATTTACGAGAGAAATGATCGCTACGCTATTCCTTTAAATATTTTAAATATCGATTTCACGGTTTGCCTTCGATATCACAAATCTGGACCTGGTAGTTTATTTTAAATTCCAAACATTAGTCGACCCCCGTCCCATCTATCTTTTCCTCTTTAATTTCGATCGTTACAAATGCTAAAACTTCGACGCTTTGTAAAAGATCGACTTTCGCGCTATTCCGTTATGATATCGCATTCGTGAATTCGTACAAAACACGCAGTTTACGGCTTCTATTTTAAGCAATCTCAAGCCGAAAATTCTCCACGTAACGAGCGCTATCCTCGGTCCGATCGTTCGATCGGATCGGCTCGCAAAAAGACGCACGCATCGACTAATGTCCTTAAAAAAGCCTGTCTCAAAAACAGGTCGAAATTTCAAGAACTCCGTCTCCCCTCGCTACGTCCGATACTTGCCGTCACATTAACGAAAGGAGTTCGTTACGAATGCGTCCAGACGAAACTCCACCAGCCAATTGTCCCGCCGATATCATCAGCTACGCTGACGTATCGCTAATTTAATTAAATTCCTCGATCGGCCTCTTCTCTAGATAAACGCGCGTAATTAAGTCAGTCGCGCATAAATCCATCCCATGCGCCACTTTGACGTCTTTGTACGCACACTTGCTCGGCAAAGAATTCAAAGACTCGTAGATATTCTTTACGAATACGTTGCGTGTGTTCGTTATCGCTGTAAAGCCTGCATCGCACGGCGATGCACGTATCGCGATACGTCCACGATGGATATCGATGTTACGCTATTTATTAGGAAAGCGTTCGCATGGAAGCGACGATTCTGTAACGAACGATACTTGGATCGTATAATCGGTACGACGTATGTGAATGAATCGCGTGAAAGAAAGCTAACGTGTCACGAACGTCACGATTATATCGGTAAAACGCGTGTGTACGTGAAAGCTTTCTATGATCAAGGCTCCGATACTTTGGTATTCGGTAATCGACGATAAGTCGGCCTAAACTAAAACTAAGTCGAAGGGCTGTTACGTCTTAAAACGTCGCTTTTATTAACGTAGAAACTTCGAAACGTCGACCATGATATTTCACGCGCAGGTGTATTTCATTCTTCGAAAACGAAAATAACGATTATTTTTTTATTCTCCGGTACTCTCGTTATGTCTAAGGTACATTCTCAATTTGATGGGACTCTATAACGACAGAAATCCAGCCAGTCGAAACGTACAGTTTATAGACGTGTACCGGACAGCGAAGACAGAGCGAGGCCTCGTACGAAAAATATCTATTCCACGTTTTCGACTCATATTTCTACGAAGAATCGTCTCTTTACCGATTTTCAACCAGCTCGCAGACCATTTTCAACCATTCGCGCACAGTCGACTAAAACGAGAAAGCAAATAAAACGGAAATAGACGAAGACGAAGGTGGTTCACCTGTCGCGGAGGAACATCGTTGGAGAGAAGCGCGATGATCGGCGAGATATCGTGCGGAAAGCGCGTCGGCAGCGCAATGAAATCGGAATCTGGACGATGGCCTTAAGGGGGCCGCGGACCAAGGGGAAAAACACGCAGAGAAATCGATGTTATCCGCATGTCGGAGGGCCCACGGCCCGACAAAAACCGAGAATCCGACAACATACCTGTCGAACCAGCGTAGGTACATCGGTGGATCTCGTCCGGTGTACGGATGATCGGTTGGCGTGCACGTGAATCAAGTGACTAAAATGCAATTAACGGCAATTAAGCCGGTTCTTAAGGGCGAGGAGAGATCGAACGAGGCAATTTCACTTGGCTCCGTTCGGCAGTACCATTCTTTCTTTTTTCGTTTCACCTCTTTTTCGCCCACTGCTGTCGTCGCTTTTGTATTCTTTGTCTCCTTCTCTTTCTCTCTTTCCTTCCTTTCTCTGCTCCGTGATTTTGTTTTTCTCTTCGTATTCGGTCGGTTTGCCGTAAGATTGCGATAACATTTTCTCTGTTCCGCTCGATCGTCGATAATTTTTTGAAAGCTTCGTTCTTCGTTAAGAACGGCGACTCGGCGCTGACCACCGAGGTTTATTCGATGAAACGAAGATATCGAGGCAGGTAAAAGGGTGCGATCAAGCTTGACAACAGAATATTTGCAATTACATCGTTTCGGGTTGAACGAACCAAGACGACAGAAAACGGGGCTACTTGGAACCGAACGATGATGGTCAGAGACATAACCGAGACGATATCTTTTTTTTATTAAAAACTTTGGACAATCAAGATATTCGATGTAAGGAACGCGCTATTATATTTAATCGTTCTGATAAAAACGCAAAGTTACATAAGTATCCACACAGTCTAGTTGCACCGCGTGTAATTCTCTTAGCCATCGACGCGAACATTTCGATAGAATCCCGATTATAAAATTCTGCCGTATCCCCATAACGATGTTACATTCGTCATTTGGCACTCGTCGTTTCTTTTAAAAACGATCGTCGACGAGGGGGCATCGTAAAACGTGGAAGCCTGGTGAAATTGCGCCAGGCAAATATTTACGTTGGAAAGAAAGAACTGGAATACTTGGGACTTACGTGCAAGGCGTCTGTGCCGATTGCTCAAAACGCAGGTTCGCTGTCTCTTTATTTTTTCCTGTCCTGTTCAAGGTGCACGCGTTCTCGAATCGGCAGGTGATCCATCCGCTTTAGTTGTCAGTATTTAATTTCTAATTGTAATTCCCGGACAAAAGAGCAGAGAGTGAAAAAGATGCCCGGTACGAAGATCACGCATGGATAAAATAAAGAAACCGCCTGCTAGCTGTTTCATTAACGGTGAACCTCTGAGACGGAAACAGGGGGCGATGAAGATCGGCTTTAATCGTCGTTAATTGCACGTTCGCGGTGTCCTCTTATCGATCAGTTTAGGGGATAAAAATTATAGGCGAAAATGAAAAATCAATCTTTCAATATCCTTCCCTTCTTCTCTTTCGTAGATTTTCGATTATTCCGATACGTTTTACATGCGAAGATTACGGACCAAGATACGTGCAATTTTGTTGATTTTTGGACTCTGGCGTTATTTAGCTGAAAAGAAGATGGTCCTTGATATAACGTGGCTACGACGAGGAACCATCTATTTATATATCGTAGTATTCGTTATATAGTGCAACGTTAATTACAGCGTTGGAAACGAGCAAGTGTCGAATATTTTCGTCATAAAATTTTCTATAAAAGCAAGCAGCGTTGGAAACGACCATAGCGATCTCCTAAAAGGCACTTGTGTATTTGAGGTTCGAATAGAAGAAAAAACTAGAAAATAAGAGAGTAGAAAGAAATAATTAGGAGGAATAAAAATATAATAGGAAAAAAAATAGGAAAAAATCGAAAAATAGCAGAGATATACGCTAGAGAAAACGGATTGCGATCCATGTTTACAATAAATAAAACTGAATGCAGCGTTTAATGGAGGATCAGATTTGGAACGTGGGCCGAGCCGAGATTCTCGATGCGTCTCAGGGCGCGACGTATAAAAAAATAAAAGCGTTACGACTATTCCTGTCACGGTGAATGTTTCGCGATCAACGCTAATTAAAGGTGATTAAAATCGGACGTAATTGAATAACGTGGCTCGAATTTATAGCAGAACATGCGATGATTTGATCACAGTTGTCGAGATTCTTCCCGCGGTGAGACGCGTATCTTTCGTCTTGCTGGCCGCGGCAAACCTGTCGGCAACAGGTGCAAATGTCACGAAATTAAAAGGACCCAATTCCTTTTCGTGTTACTCCGCTTTCCTCGTCGTTTCGTTTTTTACGCTCATATGGTACACGATATCGCGTTTCGATGTATCCGTCACGGCGATAACGTTCGAAGAATTCGCGCCATAACGCGCGATATAAGCTCTTAGGATTTTTCGTTCTTTAGGATCTACGCGTTCGTTAACTTTTAGTTCTCGAGATAAATCTTCGTACGTAACGAAGCTTTGCGCAAAAATATAATTCCAAATAACGATGGTCGTGACAAATTCTTAAAGAGTAAGTTTCTTCTTAGTACGAAGGACGCGTCGAATATTTGCAAACGCGAAATAATTACGACGATCCGAACCGCACTACGGACAAAGTCGTATCGGTCATCCACGTGCGAATTTTCTCGCGAAACCTCTCTCTAAAATGGTAGCACGTCGACACGGTCGGAACGAAGGCGCGATGGCCGGTTACGTTCCAATTAAAGTCGCCGGTTATCATACATTCAATTAGCATAACTCATACGCGGGCAGCCATAACGATGGCAGGAGCACGGAGCAAAAAGCTTCTTAACCAAAGAGCCCGATGCATAAAACCGGCGGGCGGCATGGCGCGCTGTTACGCGCGAGCTTGGCGAACGCAGAGGCGTTAAGGCGCGGACAAGAAGAGGGAACGCAAACGGCGAAGAAATAAATGAGAAGAGGGACGGGCCGGTAGAGTGGCACCGTTTTACTGTCGCGCGCTCCCGCTCGTTACGAATGCCCGACGAAACACGACGAAAACGAGCGGAACCCGAGCGCTCACCGATGGCGCGGATTCGAGCCGCGAGAGGAGGATTGATGTCTTCTTTTCGTCTCGGCCGTGAAACCGGCCCGCGTCGCGTCTCCCAGGGGAACGTACCGTGTCCAACCACGGATTCCGCCGATCGGCATAAGGGGAAAAATACTTTTACGCGTCCTACTATCGGTTTCGGCTATGTTGCCATCGATTCCACGGTGTTCGAGACGAAACGTTGGCTTTCACTCGTTGCCTTGCCACTTTTCTAGTAGCCACTGAACCCGTAACGTGCTCTTCCACGCAAAATACCGAGATATCGTATTCGAAATTCCGGAAGAATCTTCTGTCCGAAGAATCCAAGCGAAAAATATAGAATCGAAAGCAGTGCTTGTTACAGGCGTGATTTTTCGCAGTCTTTGGGCAGTCGTACCAGTCAGAATTCCTGAATCCGATATCATATTGCGTGGGAAGAGAATTTGAATATGTTTTTTAATTTGCGAAAAATTTTGTTTAAATTTGATATTCTCGTTTTGAATATTTGCGGACGGATGATTCTCGACGATGCTCGGCATCGATAGTTGTCGATAGAGAGGCGAGTCTTCGCTTTCGAATGACAAAAGAAAGAAAAAAAGGCAAAAAAGATAAAAAAGAAGGAAATAACTCGAGTGCAGTAACGTCTTAATTAAGAGGCATTTTACATTCCTCGACGAATTGGATTCTCCGAGCGATTCAATGCCTACTTCCTGTATTGCAAAGCACAGCTGTGAGTTCTATACCATACAGTTCTACGATGCACGGTTTATAGCCATCGTCGACATTCGTAACGTAACAGTGGCGCGTAAGCACTTCTATCCGCGTAAAGAGACAAAGGGGATCTCGATCGAAATTTCTAGAAATAAAAAAAGCAACGCAGCTATTCTCGAATAAGATCAGTTTCAGCTTTCATAGGAAAGATCGAGAGAAGGATCGTGTTTTCCGAAACGTCGCGCACGAAAATATCTAGTCACGATCTCGGCTATCTAACCGACGATCTGGTTAACATGCACATTTAACCTCGAACTTCGATGCAAGGGAACGCCATCGAGAGTCGCGGAGGGAACGTTTACGAGACTGTAATCATAATAATTAGCATCTAGGGAAAAACCTGCGATCACGTATCAAGGAAGCGGTTGTTTAAATCGTTCTGTCCGATATCTGCGCGGCTGATCCTTCGTATAACTCATTAATATTAATGGCTTATCGTGTGCCAGACATGTACAGATGGCAAGCATGACACGCGTGCAAGAAAAATCAACCGTCGATACGCGTACCTGATAATTGACATTCGACAAAGTAAAGTAATCAGAACCGAGAAATACTATCGTAGAATTATTTACGTTGATGTTACTTTATCGTCCTTTCTGCCGAACGTTTATCTCATTTTTCCTAAAGAAATCGCTACCGCGAATCCTGCGCCACACCCCGTGCAATCAACGATAACTCTTGCAAGAATAAAAGAAACGGATAATGCCAATTACGAATCGACCGTTTATCGAAGCAAGAGAACTGCAAGCAAGCCCGAAAGCAAATCCAACCCAGATAGTTGCACCGGATCCCCGGACGCTTAACGTCCGTCATCCGCCGCTCGTAACCGGTGCCAGCGAGATCGAGCATGTTTACAATGTCGTATCGCGACTGGTAAATGCCTATAATTACCGCGCTACCATCACCACGAAAATTAAACGCGTTCGATAACCGAGCCCGGTTTGCCGCCGCTCGCGCGACAACGGGCTCCGCGTCTTCTTTTCCCGATCGCGTCCACGAATTACCGCGGAACGAAGAACCTCCGGTAATATCGCATTGCCATTACCATTCGCCATCGATACATAACTATCACACGGTGACTGATCGATGCTCGACGATTCACGTTACAGCGACGTGTGACGATCTTTAGAAAGATCGTTCGCTTTACATGCCAACAGACGATACTCGATTCGCGAGTGGAAGAAACGGTGTAACAAATAGACGCTCTTACGTCGAAACTGTCGAATTTTTACATCCTTATCTCGTCTTACGTAAGCCGAAAGAATCGTAATTCTAACGTTTCAAGAGAACGTTTTCGCATAAAATCGCAGCATGTCGCATTGTCCGATATAAAGCGAAAGATCTACGCGGCAGGAAATTTTTGCGCATCTCCGGGTATATGATCGATTTCCCTCTGGCGAGCCACGATACGCCGGATAGACGAACAAACTCGACGTAATCAGCTATGCGTGCACGTATCCGCAACCTGCGCATTACCCTATGCACGAGCAGAAGATTCTCGCACGCATATATAGCTGGCTTTTTCCATCGTGCATCTCGATTATCGAGATATCGCGAACAGCCGTGAAAATTGTTATTGTAACGCGTTACGGTTATATCGGCTTGTCTGCGAACGTAGAAGAGAGTGGTAACTCGCCTGATTAACGCGTCGTTTGCGAGTTAACGCGGGATTTAAACGTAGGTTTAACGCGATAAATATGGGAAATAGGTACGGCGATGTCGACGAAGAACCGAGGAGATCGAGTCTTCGACGTTCGTTCTACTATTCAGATTACTTAGATTTTTACGAACGTAAAAGTATTCTTCCAACTTTCGAATCGATCCAATACCGTGGTTGTTGTAAATCGTTGCACGTACTTTTACAACGACGACGACGACGCCGCTTATCCTATCTTAAATTCGATGCTCGACAACCGAAATTTTCATCCCGTGTAACTTCGAAAGTCTCTTTTGCGAAACATTCGCAGTGCGGGATACCTGTCTCTTGCTTCTTCGCTTTCTTTTCTTCTCTCAGCCGCCTCTTACGATCCACGGAATCGAATTTACCGTCATAGGTACGCCGATACTTTCGCGCTAATTACCGCGAGAAACGCCGCTTTACGACCGTGCTTTATAGACGGCGATTTTTAACGGGCAGATATAAATAGCCATTTGTCTCACATTCTTCTTCTTTCTTACCGCCTTTCGATAATTCGTTGGGCTTGCACCTTTAACGATACCGGAAGCGACGATCAATTTCCTTTCCCCGTAAGACGTTCGTCGTTTCGAAAACGTTTTTATCGCGCAAACTCGATTTCGTTGCTGGAAGAAATGTTCGTATCTCGTTCTTTCATACTTTAACGAAGCGCGCGTACTGTCGGATAATTCTCCGATATTATCTAGCTCGATGTACGATTAAGAACGTGGAAAAATCTCTACAGTTTTTCGCGAATTATAATACCATACAATTACAATTGGGAAACGTTCCTCACGATGATATCGCTACCGATATCATGCTGCATACCGGATCGTTTTCTATCGTACCAATAATTTTAAGCCGTTCTTTCCATACTTTCGTTTGAACTTTCCTTCGCTTCGGCGAATTAAGCCAAGACGTAGCAATAAGAAATGTTCGTAGGATATTTTAGAAACTTGGAAGAGTATTTAAGAATTTTTGTCATTTTTTAAAGCACGAAGACTGAAAAACAGTTTTAAACGATCCAGTATGCGGACGAAATCGTTAAAAGCAAGGTTACGTTTTACTCCTTTCGATTCTTCTCATCCACCTTTGCTAATCTTTCAGGCAACTGAAAAAACACTGGTACATATAGGTACTCGAAATCGTCAAAACGTGCACGGTTCGCGTCGCCGACTCTATAGGAAACTAATTAACCGAAGATCGAGCGGGTACGATAATCGTACCTCCCAACGACGATTCTCGTTATTCGCCCTTCGGCTCTTCCTGTTGCCTCCTGTACCATTTCGTTTCTTTCCCGGCTCTTAATTCGCTTCCTAACCCCCTTCGGTCTTCTTTCTTCTTCGCGTACTTGTCGTACACCGCTGTTCTCCGTCCCGTGCATCCATGGAGAAGTTCGATTTCTTAATTAGCGGTGGACGTTCTGGCTGACAGATCGCGAACCCGTTTTTTTTTCTCGAGCGAGCCAGCTGCACGGTTCGCCACCTCCTGGATATTCCGGCGTGTACCTTTTTGTCGGCCGTGTTAAGCGTATCTGCCCTCGGGATAACGAATTACCTGTGATCCCCGCACCGAGTAAATCCGTCTTTCGGGCACACGCGAGGAGGGTTCGTTGCAGAAACACAAGGGTATACGGGCGTCGGTAGCCCGTGGTATTTAGTATTATCGGGGATTGCGTGACGCGGCCCATCGTGCAAATATGTTAAGTGCGTTGCCCGTGTGTACTGCTTCGCCGAGCAAAAGTGATATTCGCTTTTCACCGTCCGCAGAGACGGTCGAAGGTTTCGAGAAACCCGCGCGACAGTTCTCCGCGAATATTTTACTTTAATTAGACCGTGGATGTTTATGCGAAATTTACGTGTACCGTTTCGCGAACACAAGGAGGTCTCGAGTTCCCTGTACAAAGATAAATTGGACCACGTTGTCTATGCGTAACAACGCTCGACCGGGCAGAAACCAACGTTTCCCACGTTGACTCTAGTCGATCGACGATTTTAAGAAAATTCTGGAAGAACGGAAAGTTCCAAACGAAACGAACTTGGTCCTTGGATTTCGACGAAAAACCCTACCTTCAACTTAAACGTGCTTAAAACTTCAAGAAATAGACAAAAACTTTGCTTTTGCTCGATCAGACTGTACGTCTGTGCCTGTAGCACACGCGCGCGATATCCGCGATCATCGAAGCGATGCGTTTTCGCGCAGAATATCGAAGAAGACTACGAAACTCCTCTCCTATCGCCGCTGCCGGGGACTCGTTTAAAAGGTCGTTGAGCTTTCAGAAGCGCGCACAATGAGGTTGCAACGCCGATTCGATTGGAAAATAAGGATCGATTCTTCCCGCTAGACTGGAGAATCGGAGATTAATCGGACGAAAGCAACCGTCGCACCGTTCTTAAAAACGTAGCCAAAGTTCTAGACGTACTCATCCAACGAGAAGATAAGTCGTACGCGCACGATCTGGAACGACGCAACGTCCGGAGGATAACAGAAAGAAGAAAAGAAACGTTGGAAGGAAGAGCGCGGAAAGAGAGATCTCGTAGTAGTATAAGCGGTTAGATTCTCGGGCACAGCTTCGGGCTGGTATCGACCGCGGCTATGCATGGGTAATGCAATAATCGAGCGAAGTGAGTCGTCTCGTCTGTTCTCGTCTCGGTCGCCCAGGGTTCGCCTATAAAACGCGAACGCGAGCCAGCCCCGTAATTACTGTGGAAGTGACTGGTTACTGGTTAGCGCTTCGCTTCTCCGAGCCAAGGTTTACCTTCGTTCATCGGCTCGATTGGTTGCCACCTAACGGGCGGCCAACAGGCAAGTGTACACCAGAGTGCCGGAGAGTGTAAATCGAGAGGCTATTACGCGGCGTGGCAAAAATGTAATGAGATATTGCGCCGCCACGGCGGTTCCTTTTAACGAGCCGAGCGAAAGCACACCCGGTGCTACCTACCTACCTACCTGGCCGTCTTGTCCTCTCGCGACCACGTTGACGCGCCTGTCCCTTCCTCGTCGCCGAAAACCAATCGTCGCGAATTCTGCACGCTCGTACCGCCGGCTGATGATCGCCAAATAGGGGATCGAAGTTAGTTTCGACCGGTGGAAAAACGGGAATTTAGAAGTTTGCTCGATTTACGATTTTGCCAGCGGACGATCGCCTTCGATACGTTCACGCTGGCGCGCAAAAGTATTCCAACGCCCGTAGACACCTGTTACGATTCCGTAACGCGTTACGAGAAACATTCCGAAGTTTTATCGTCGCTGTTGCCAGTGCTACGATATACTTGGCGCTTGGTATATTTCGCGGAGATCGAGAAAGTATTTGAATTATTCCGTAACGCGTTATCAAATTTTTTGGAATGAAAATTCTACCGATGTAATCGCGATGATCGGTTTCGCGTAACGCACGTACCGTCTAAACGCAACGAATGTATCAGGATCGTTGGAATTACCTTTACATCCTACGATCAGCCTTCGCAATTTATCGCTCCCTCGTATCCTTCGACTTTCATCTCGCGACACGTGATACGCTCTATCGTTTAAAATCGGCATGCGTAATACACGCTTCGATCTTATCGTATCTGGATCGCGATATCGGCCACCATCGAAAGAGGAGAAAGCCCGTCTTAACTCGCTGGCTCTTAAGTGATTCCCGCAATTAAGAAATTAACCGATAATCAAAAATCGATTGGTAGTACGCGAACAGGTTGACGAGCACGAGACGAAGCGTTCGGCAGCTCGTCCCGTATGTCGGGACTTTCGTAATTGATTGCTCCATAATTAGTTGGTTGCTTTCGTCCTTCGGTCGAGCAACAGGTGCACCCGGCCTACGAAAATATATTAAGAAACGAGCAAACGCCTTCTACATCAATTGAGAATCAAGATTACAAGGTGCGTGCACGAGGTTCTCCTCTCGTGAAGTTTAACGAAGATCCTGAGGGACCGCGTGTGTGTCTTTTGGCCGCCTTTAATATGCTGCTTTATTTGCCGTGGGCCGCGTTATTAGGAGGCTGATCGCCGTCTGAATGGAAATTTAGTACGTGTCAATTAAGTTGCAGACTCGGTTTAGAACGGGCCACGCCGTTTCCCGCATCGGTTATTTATCACGACGCGACGGCTGCTCTTGCAACGCAACTTCAAAGATGTCCGAATATGCTGATAGGTATATACTTTGTAGCAAGACGATTTATTCAGGGGTCGCAATGTAGCGATATACGTAGATTTAAACGGTAGATTGCTACGTGAGATGAATTGCTACGCGAGATGAATTGCTACTACTCGATCGCTAATTTCGTCCCGTGATTTTTGGCCAATTTCAGATTTCGATTACGATTGGGACGTTGTACTTTTTAATGCAGGAGGCAGATCGTCAGAGGACTCGGAGATACACCGATGAAACGAATCAGCCCTCTACAGATCCGTATAATTTGTCAAATCGTTGATACGTATCGTGGCTCGAGAAATTATTTCGGTACTTATCGACGATATTCGAGACCAATAGGAAAATGCGCATAGAAGATACGAGACATTTACCGCAAGTATACTGGTCAAAGATTAATATACCGCGCGAATAGTCGTCTTAAACGCAAGATCGGTGTTAAAGATAAGCCAACTAAATATCGTGACTAAAGATAACCCCCTTAAATGTCACCACTGCACTGCTGAACGGTCGCATAAACGGACGTGTGCAACTTCCAAGTTACTTCGAACTACAAAGGGTTAAAAGTTGCGAAAACGCGCCGATTCCGAGACTTTCTCCTCGCGACCGCGACCGTCCACCTTAGCTTTCCTCGTATCGGGTCTCCACACCTGGTCACCGATCAACGCGATTATTTTCTTTACCGTCGATCAATCGGAGATAGCTGTGGTCCACCGCGTAATAACGCGGACGATCGTTCCAGATGCTCTGAGAATTTCGCAATGTGGGACACCTTCGGGCGAAACGCAGAACGAAATTCCGTTCACGCGATCTGGCAGCAGGCGAGTAATGAAATTACGATAAAGAGGCATTACGGTTGCCAATTAAGTGGCGATAATCGCAGAGTTCGCCGTATCCTCGTATTAAACGGAATTATTATATATCGATCTGCATACACGGACCGTAATTTGTAATTGAAAGCGTATTGCGTCGCGTCGTCTTCGCGATTACGAATCTCGGTATATCTACGGTATAACTGTAAACACGAAAGGTAAAATACTATCGAGGAAACGACCCAGGGATCGATTAAGCGCGAACGAAGCAAACGTGAATTTCACTGCCGGAATATTAAGACACCTACTCGTTACATTCGCTGCCGAAACTCGAACAAACTTTATTTACAATTTTACGCGTATAACGTAAAAATTGTCTAACCACTATGATATATCGTACAAGAACGATGCACGAAAGACGCGTAAACAGCAGATCGCTGAAATCCCTCGGGCGCGAAATTTTATAGAACCTCGTCGTCCCATGGAACGCGTTATATGTCGATACGTAATGACAATTATACATATATATATATAACGAAACTTGGAATACAACGTATAATATAATATAAAAAAAAGTATAGAATAAAATTACCATAACCATGGCTGTACCAATGTCAAGATCATTTTCAAGCCAGAAGACACAAATTTGCAAACCATCTGCGAAACCGTATTGCATGTACGCTCTTATTTATAAAGCAATTTACTCGAAAGTAAATAAATCGCGTTTAATATCAGAGTGCGCGCAGGGGCGCCGCCACGTATCGTTACGAACTTGCAGTCGTTTAACCTAACGAGTGCTACAAATATCGAAAAGGCTGGCAAGTATGGGCGTGTCGCTCGATGAAGCGAGGTCGAATCGCGAGCCTCGCGTGATTTCGCTTATTTGCGTATATCTCGTTAATTACCCCGTCGTCTGCAAGCAGCCAGAAAAAATATCCGCTAAACGACGCGATTCCAAACGACTATCTACCGACGATCATCGACGTTATTGCGTTTAAAGTTTCGAGCGATCGACAAGCTTCCGAATTGGCGTTCGCGCGTGCATAAAAGCAAAGGAGAGAAAAGGTTGGCGATTAATTCGATCGTTGGAAACCTGGGTGTCGGCAGAGGGGTTCGAGCAACGCGTTATATCGTTAATTTGTATCGATCGCTTAAATTATCTGGAAAGTACGCCACGTTGTACGAGGTGTTGTACAAGGTGTCGTACAAGGTGTAATGCCAGCAACGAACAAGACGTCTAATTCGAACGCAAGGAGACCGAGCAACGCGTTTGCCAGCAAGAACGTTCATTAGACTTTTTGTTAGCGCGACGAATGTTTAACGCGAGTTATTCGTGCGGTGCAGCTTCGCGGCGATCACGACGATCGCTTCGAATCGTTTGGGATTCGAGTGCAAAGGTTTCAGGGACGCTGTTATCGTGTCTACGGGGATGGACAGGAGAGTGTTTAAAATCGATATACCACGAATTTTACTACCTTGCTAAAATCTAAATCTTACTAAAATCTATTCCGTATTTTACAACGATCGATCGTTGTAAAACAATCTAAAAACCATCGTTTTTCCTAAGGTTGAACAAACGCACCGTAAAACTGGCCAAAAGTTATATTTTATCGTCGAAGTTTCGACGTCCTCTCGAGAAACTGCCTGTACGTGAAACGCATGAAAAATGCGAGATAAAGGGAGGCGTTTAGCATCTGCCTATAATAGCCACGTGTGGAGAACGCGAAGCTACGTTGACCGACGTTCCGCGAGCAACGAATGAGAGCCGATTCGTATTTTATCGTTTTATTGCGGCGGAGCTGTGGAACGAGGACCGCGGCATCCTCGTAATTAATACGTTAATGCGATAACTCCGTGGCTCTCATTTGCAACTTAAAGACGAATTACGGCCACGCCGGGACCCTTAAGCGTTATCAAGCGTGCCGCTTTACAGCGTCCTTCTGCCTGCGCGATAAACATTCTAGCACGGTACCGTCGTAAAGGATCGTTTACACGGTCCGCGACAAGCCGTAAGAAATTCGCGTTTTTCTCCCGACTAGGTTGTACCGGTGCGATTCATAAACGAGGGACGACTTTAGGAAAGCATCGAGAATACATCGGACACCGTACGGGGAAAACATTTTAAACTCGCGTTTGTTTGTTTCTCCGGTCTTAGGTCGTTCGATAACGAAAAAGAAGTATTACACGGAACAACTGAAAAACCAAACAATCGGATCGGAAGACGTAAGTCTTTTAAAAATGCAAGATAAAAACGCAATGTTTTCTAAAAAGTTTGTAATAGTAGTTTAATTGTTACGTTAATTTAGTTAACATTGGACGGGGAAAAAGCAAAGAAACGTTGTTAGCTGTCTGGTTATAGACGGCGAGCCCTAGCCTTTACCTTGTAACATTAGCTTTGGTTTAAGACAGATTGGATACGAAAAACGTGGCGTGACGTTCGCATAAATCACGTTCCCTGTCCGTTGTGAAAGGAGCAATTTTAATAATTCAGGATATTGTTAATCGAAATACGTACATATTTCTCTCTTTATCCATACATTATACTTTTTGGATAAACAATCTCACGTTAACAGGTCGAAAAACAGTTTCGATCTTAACTTGCGGGTATCTTAATTTGAAATATGATTTATGCAAGTGTCACGCCACGCTTTTTATCTGTGACCATCAATTATATAATTATATAGTTTTCGATGGGTATCGGATAAGCTAGTTATAGGTATTAGATAGGGTAATATCAGGTTTTAGTGGAAAATAGTGATATAGGAGTTTGATATACGCGTTTTGGCGGAAATT
The DNA here is from genome assembly GCF_051014615.1 of Bombus vancouverensis nearcticus. NCBI lineage: Eukaryota > Metazoa > Arthropoda > Insecta > Hymenoptera > Apidae > Bombus > Bombus vancouverensis. The sequence continues at coordinate 12,593,181 of NC_134924.1, forward strand.
TTACAAGTTAATGAGAAAAAAGTGACGTTCTATGTAGGATAGAAACTAGAGGAAAATGCGTTCGCGATTAAACTCGCAAGGCTTTCCTCTGATTCTCGTATTTTTCGATAGAGGAAAGGTGAAAATTTGATTTTCTCAACTTACCCTATAAATTTGCCCTTCTATAATTTTCACCGAAACAAAAATCCACGCTTTTCCCTTTGCTCTTTCTCCGTCGAGTGTCTCTCAACTTCTGTTTCAAGCTCACAGGACGTCCGCGTCTACGCGGACGCGACGAGCCACTCTTTAATGAATTTCTGCGCGGAAGAAGAGGGACGAGATAATGCGGTCAGATAGATAATTGGGGTAGATCGAGTCGGCCACGTCCGGCAGGACTCGATTCGCCGCGGCACGCCCACGGTTGGCAGAAATTTCATTTGCCGTACCGTTTTTACCCTTATCGTAGAATCTGGCGATTCGTCGCGACAGAACGTATCCGGATGGAATACCTCTCACGACCGGACAAAACAACCGGGGCCCCACTTGTCACTCGTCAAAAATTTTATTCTTCTCTTCCCTTTCTCTCCTCCCGAATGTCAGGGAATCTCCACGGTGGCGGACGAAAGAAAGTTTAAACACGAACGTTTCGAAAATCTTATAATTTTAGAAAAAAGCATCGTGTTTGACAAGAGCAGCGAATAGATACAACGTTACAAAATAATATTACCGCGATAGAATGTCGTCGATGTAATATCGATGAATATTGTATTTCGTATAATGTACTCTGGAATGAGTGACTGTCGGTTACAGATCGTCATAGGTGAAAAATATGCAATACGAACGTTACCAAATTACGGAACAACTTTAATATTCGGACGGAAGACGATCTCGGTGCACGTACGTACGAATACCTGTCACGACCAAACAACAACCAGGCGCCGCTTGTCACTTATCAAGAACCTAATTTTTCTCTTTTCTTCGCTTCTTCCCATTTTTGCCACGGAACCTATATAGGGACACGAGACAATGGTTTTGCGCGCTAACATTTGGACGGAAGACGACCTCCGTGCATGGACGAAATCGTACCATGCTCCTCTTATTGCTACGTTGTAATTAGTTTTTAGGGGACATTAATCATTATTACTCGACTATGTAATCTGAACTTCAGTTTTGTTGGAGTACCGCTTGGTACTCATTAATTCAGCCTGCCAAGCGATACCGTGGCGTTGGTGCACGTGGTGGATTCCATTCTTTGCTTTTGTTTCTCCACCAGAGTATGCAATTTTCGTGATAGTTTTTATGGTTATTTGTAATTAATTTCTCCTTTTTTTCTCTCCTGTTTTTGTTTTTTTTTTCTTTTTTTTTTATTTTCGGGGTACAAGCATTACTCGTGCAAGTAACGTTACGAGCAATAGTTTTTTTTTTTTTTTTTTTTTTTTTTTTTGGTGAAGTATCTTCGGGGACGTGTAATATAATTCTACGATTTAATGGTTTTGTCAGTAACATACCCTATATAAACGTATGCGGTAATAAAATGATACATATGTGTGTATTCGCTAGCATAGTTGGGTCCGATTTTGCGTAGAATAAAGTAGAATAAGATAGGACTAGTATTAAGTTTTCTTTGCAACGAAACTTTCTTGTTCGCGATACGATTTAACGATTTGATCGTTTCGTTGATAACGTAATTTATATCGACCGTCGTATTTGACCATCGAACGATCGATATACTCTTCGTGATCGGTATAAGGGATAATTTGACGACTTGGGGCAGGAATTGAAAGTTTCTAAGCTACGTTTATTTTCCATTGGTTGAATTTCAATAATAACGTATATTCGAGCGAGCGTCAGAGCGCAGCTGGCCAGAAAAGATACTTGTGTCGCGGTCTGTCAACCCGGTATCCCTGAAAAATTATCGCAGCCCGGTCAAAAGTCATTAAGAACTCTGCCGGTGATTGCCGAAAAGATGCTAAATTACCTATCATTAGATACGGCCAACAAAAACCGACTTGTGTATCGTGGCTTCTTTTTCGTCTCGTTCTCGAAGAAAGACAGATTCGCGCGCGGATAACGCGCCCTGTACGACTGAAACAAAACAGATGGAGGACAGATAAAACGAACGTACGTGCTACAAGATGTTCGTTTCGTCGACTAACACACGATCAAAACTCGCTGTCTCGCCAACTTCCTCGCGTCTAACTCCTTAGTCTTTGCTCTGGCCGTACTTCGCATTTTCCACGACTCATTAACTCCCTGGCTCTTGCTCCACTGTGATTAAACTCGTCCAATTACGCTCTTAGAACTATCACGAGGAAATTCAGCTAACTGCATCGAGTCCATAAAATCATTCTTCTTTGTGCTTTTAATCTTCTACCTCTTCTAATCTCTTATAGAAAAATACACGTATGTACGTAGATAAGGTTGCTGATTTAAAACGGAAAGTTCATTATCCTAAATATCAGAGTTCATTTTACACATTTTGCTTACATATTTTACATATTGTACATATTTTACGAACAGCTAGATCAATGCTTCGACCTTTTATTTTTCGCGTATTATTTAAGAATCTTTTAGCATGTTCGATGAATATTTATGTGTCACGATTAATTAGGAAATTACATGTTTCTTTGTGTCCATACTTTGTCTATACTTTCCCATGTTCTTAAATGGATACTTTATACTCTTCTGCTTTCGAAATTTCATTTCGCTCTTTCGCAATATCCAACATATATTCAGACTTAACGTACGAAATACACTGTACCTTCTTCCAGATACACGCATCTTTCTATATCTTCAAATTTGCTAAATTCTCAAATTCCAAGTAGCATCCTCGAGTCTTTAAATACGCGTTTTATTCGAAACACTTTTACGATATCAAAAGTACATTTACGAGTACACGACAAATTCAGTTTCGGTATAGCAATTTTATACGTATCGTCTGTTGATAATCTGCATCTTCCAATCTGCAGCCTCGCGTTTCTAAAATTTCTACATGCAGCCAGGAAATTTCTTCCTGGAGAAAAAATGTCAAGCACGCGCGAACGACGTATATCTTTCGGGTGGCAGAACGTTGGAAAGGTCTGGTCGCGCTACGAATACCTCGAGTGTAAACGCATTCGAGGAGAATCGACGGAATCGCGATTGCAAAGGTTGCGATAATTCGGTGAGAAGGTGATTTGCGGACTTGTTATCCTGGCGTGTCCTCGGGCGAGGCACGCTCAGCTCGTGCCTTATTTTTGACACCCTGAGCAACGAGGTAACAACGATGTAATTTCGCGCGATAAACGCGTTTCGTTCGACCTTTCAGCAATTTCGATGGTAGCCTTAACGAGGGTATCCGGCTGAGGTTAGCCGCGAAAAGAAGCGTCGCGCGATTGTTTTTACCGGCGTTTTCTGGCGCAGGGTCGATAATTGGCAACGGGGGCCCGTCTCCCTCGTTTTTTCAACGATACCAGTCCCGAAGCCGAGATGCGTCGTCGTTCCTTGGCTCCTCGGTTTCGGTGGACACCAGGTACGAAGCGAGATCGAAGACGAGCAAAAAGGGTTAGCGGCGTTGATCGATCGACGAGTAAACAAGCTGTAGTGTCGTAGAATTGGCGCGTAGGTGGATAGTTTAAAATTTACGGTATTCGATATTTCTTCCCTTTTTCTATCTTCGCAAGAGAAAAATGTTAACAACTTACAAAGCAAAGATATTGGTGGCTGTAATAAAAGAAACAAATTATACGCATAATCTTACATCGTTGCGAGCGTTGCTCGCGTAAAAATTGAGCTATTAGGTTGATCGTCGCTCGTCGATCTGTTCTCTTTTTCGAAGTAACGCAGCTGGCTATACGGGGTTGCGAACTTTACCCCCGACAATTTGCGGCGAACACGGGAAGAACTGGTCAAAAAATGATTTCGACTGTTTGTATAACAAAGTTGCAAGGCATCGGGAGTCCGAGGAACGCCCATTATTGCCACCTGCCTGAGATAATAAAGCAATTGCCGGTGATTATCGAAATTCACGGTTTACACCATCGTGCCCCGAGCACGGCTTTCCTCGAACGTGAACTCTTGGAAACTGAAATACCCCTTTCTGCTCGTTTCATGTACCTATTAGACGTTTGTTCCAACGGGAATGAAACAACAGCGACGAGTATCGTAACTCGATTCCGTAAAAATGTTAACAAATCTTGAATAACTCGTTAGAAGGAGATATTTTTACAAATTCTATGCAAAGATGTACAACGAATTGGATTGATCGTAACGAAACGCTGAAAATGATGTCAGATACGATACGATCTTATCGATATTCTTATTTCCTTTCGCGAGATTTTTCGCTATCTTCGATCAAAGGATATCCCGTAAAACAGTTACAAGCTACGTTACAAGCGTATGGTTAAAAGCAATTATCATATCGGACTAGTAAAGGATTGGATAAAAGCGAATATTTGCGGTAATTATAAAGCGAAGAAGTTAGGTATATTATATCAGACGCGTCTTGTAACAATGTTATCTCAGCTATTTGTATAACTAACGCGCGTATTCTTATCGTCTAATTACGTATTCAAGCATCGGTAACTTTGAAAATTTCGCTTGTATTAGACGCGATATATTTGATAATTACCATATAGCTATTCGCGTTATTCTTGTACGAATACCAGGTAGTAGGTAAGAATTAAACGAAAATTCTTCCATTTTCTTCATAAATAACAATCATAAAGCTATGTTACTAGAGAAATTACAGTATACGCTAAATATAATGCGGCTGAAGAATGAATACGCATTACGTGCAGAACATATCGATAAATCTAAACGTTAACCAGCAAACGTGTTAATGTATTTTTAATTACAAGAAAAAAAACCATAAACCCCCCGCAAAATTACAATTCAGTTTACGACTTACGTTGTAAAACGGAACGAGAGAGATCGCTCTTCCAATATTTCAATTTCCAAAGCGAATTATCAAGTTTATATCGGAAAATAAAATTTATACGAAAATTATTACGTAAATATTCGTAACGTAATCGTTGCAAAAATGTTCCTGATTCTGCAAGCTGTTATTTTCTACTATAAATTCCACAAATACGATTCGCGTTTATATCAGTCTTCTGGCGTTATTTTGAAAAATGCTTGCAAATGATTTATCGCTTATCGCGGAGCGATGTGAGAAGAAAATTTCAATTCGTTACAGTGTCTGCTGATCGTCGTTCTTCGGTCGCAATTATCGACGACTATCGAGCGCTTTCTCGAAACCAACGAAATTCCGTTTTATTAATCTAGTAGAGAATTTTTAAGAAACGGTAAATCAATCGTCAGGCTACATTCGTCGTGGAACAATCGGGAAAGAAAATTTGCATTTACTACACTTTCGCTTTGTAACCATTTTTAATCGTTCCAATTGAGCGAAATCACGAAGAAATACCACGTGTGTCTGCTACCAACGGAATTCCATTGCGCAAACCTCGGCGAACGTCGAGTGTTTCAATCTCGATGCTCGCCTCAATTAAGCTACACGATAATGAGCGTTAATTCACGGGGAGGTTTATAGTCGGTTGGCATGTCACGCTGACATTTGTCTTGGCCCGCGTGTAAGCCAGAAAAGCCTGGCGAACGCGATCCATCGATTCTTTCGATTCTCGTGCACGGGCTTCGTGATTTTCCCAATATCGAGGCCGCTTATAACGAAATCATCTACTAATACGAAATCAGATTTGCAACGTGAAATCATCGTCAACTTGGATTCTAAGAAACGACGGTAAAATGACGCTTTAAAGAGTTTACTCGTATTTTATATCTTATATCTATCTTGCGGTGAATATTTTTGACTCTATTAATTCGAAATTTTACGTCGCGAAGAATACGTTTAACCTAAATTCGGAGAAAGTACGGTAAAACGTTGAGAAACAACGAAGTTTCGTATCTAAAACAACGATACGAATATCAACGAAACTCGCGATTATTTAAACATTCGATATAACGTAGAATATTTTCACTGTGAAGCGATATTTTTATCAATGGCCATCAGAAACGCCGACAACTGACGACCATGAACGAGATACGCGTTTTTATAAAAAAAAAAAAAGAGATACGATGGAGATAAAGTTCGTGGAAACAGTCATCACGCGCGACTTGTACTATCCACAACGTGAGAAATGTGTTATTATTTTTTGCAATCTCTAAATACAATGGTCTGCCTAATCGGATGTAATTACGATCTTGTAACGGGGGAAAGATTATCTCGGTCATTTTTAGAAGTCTCTCGACATCAGAAAATCTACGTGCGAAACCTTGTTGGTTATCAGATGTCTCTTTAGGCACGATACTCTTGTTTTTGCATCTGTTAAAGAATAAACGTTCCGTTCATTCTTCGTTCTGACTTTCAAATCGAAACTGTCCAAAAACGTCAAAGATAAATGAACAGATCCAAACCATTTACAATTGCCGTTATCTCGACTATTCCATAATCCATATCGTCCGCTTTCGATGATCGAAAACATCGTTCGTAAAAAGCGTAACGCTCGATTCGAAAAAATATCTCTCGAATCGAAACGAATGATCCAAGATATTCGGCGTTATATATTTACCTTCGTCTCGTCACCTTCGCAAACTCCATTCGGAAAAACCTTGCAAAATTGCTATCCGCAAACCCTGCTGGTTCTCGAATCGAAACTATCGAAGGAATCCTTCCATAAATTAAAAATGAACAAAAAAAAAAAGTCAAATTCGACGATGAGAACGATGGCAAGGTGCGATTCGGAGAAAGCGATATTCGCGAACTCTTCTCGGTCTAACCGTCGAATCGAAGCTACCGAGGAAAGTCTCGCGCGTGTTAAAAAAATTCAAGACCTGCAGAATTATATAGCTTCATGTGGAGTGTTCCACGACCACCATCCCCCTCCTTGGACGATCTAAAAGGGGCGGAAAACGGCGACGACCATGGTCGTTGAACGGTCCTATCCGTACGTGCACGCGTCTCGTCGTAGAAAGAAACGATGGAGGCAACGGTGAAATGGTCGTTGCTCGTCGCGCGGTCTCTTCGTCTGAACGTCGATCAGCCGTCGGATTACGCATGTCCTGGCAGCTGCGCATCCTTCCTGGGCGTTGCAAAGAGCCGCCAATCGGTGAAACCCTCTGATATTAGCCACCCGTTCTACCGACCAATCGGATTCCTCCGTTCTATCAGCGAGGGTGTCATCGGCCAGTTGGGCCAGGCGATGTTATCACTTTCGTGGACAAAGGAGGAAGAGGGTGAAAGACGGGAGAACGAAGAGGATGAGACGATTGTTCGCTCTCTCTCTCTCTCTCTGTCTCTCTCCCTCTCTCTGGTCATCGATCCTAACGCCTGTACTATACTCTGGGAATCAACACCGCCTTCGGGCCATCGACGTGGGATACTAAGCTCGACCGACTGGGCTGACGGGGTAAGCAAGCGGAAAAGCATGAGCTCGAAGTAACGATTTAATCCTCCTTTCCGTATCCATCCAGCTCGAGGGCTAATCCTTCGCGCAGTTTCAACCGGATTTGCGGCTGCCGATAGGGCGTTTAAGCTGGGAAAATTGTATCGTGGAATACGACTGGAGATCCTCGATGGCTTCCTTCGATGAATATTTAACGATAGCGGTATCTGTCTCTTCGAAAAGTTTCTAGCCAGGTTTAACTCTTTCGCCGCTACGGGCGACTATATTCGCTGGCTAACTACCTTTGCACCGGTACGAACGACTATGGTTGCTGGACTATGGTACGGACAGATTTCAGATATTTTTAAGCGGTTTCTGAGAAAATGAACGAAATGGCGCGAAATTGTACGTCGATGTCGCGTTTGTAACGTTGCGAGGTTCGCTCGTTCGAGCGAGCGTTTTTGCAAAAATATATCGTAAGCGACGTTTCATCGGTAAAATAGTTTTATCGGTGAGAGGTAAAACATCGTTACGTTTCTCTGGCACTGACAAGGAACGCAGACAGCGAGACCAACGATCGATTGTTTATCTGTACGTTTTCCTGGAACACGTACCTTTGCGGTGAAATTTTCGTTGGAAACGCGTTCACTCGATTTAATCGACGAGTCGGACGATTGGGACCGATACTAGTTTTCGAACGTGACTAACTTCTTCGAAAATACGAAAACTACTTTCAACTACATGCATCGCTTGCGCAATTACCAGAAAACGGATAATGCGATATACGAACGAACAAAATCACTGTCGAGATTTTCAAAGAAATTGCAAAAGAGAAATTTCTACCAGAAAGATTCGATCGAGCAACGTTGGCCACGTTCTAAATTACGGGATTTCTACGACGAAGATAAAATTGTTGGTTTTTAAATGGGCAAAGGATGGCAGCAAAAACCAAAAAAAAAATGTCATACCGATAACCTAATTTTAATCAAGCGTCCGATCGAAAAGAAGACGTAAAACTTGCGAGACGACCTAATGCCAAGAAACCGAAAGAATCCGCCAACATGCCGAACAGGTGTAGTTGAAATATTCGACTCGTTTCCTCGGAACCGTGCCGTTTTATCTATGCAACCGATTCGGCGCGTCGCAGGATCCCGTTTGCAAAAATCTGCGAGCGGGATAGAGGCGTTTCCGGCACGGAGCGCGATAAAAGCAAGCTGCACGATGATAAGACGGATCGAGTCGTAGCCGACTCGTTTCGCAATCTTTGACTAACTCGGGTATGGTAATCGGCGCCGCCCTGATTATTTCGTCAGAATCGCGCGAACACCTTGCGCTACCACCTTCTCCTCCTTTCTCCCTTTTATTTTCGATCGGCGCGCGCTACGTCACTCTACTCTTCCTTTTCCACCCTTAGAACGGTCAGTTCGTTTGCAAAATTTAATGCCTGATCGCGGCAGCCCCGTGAAGTCCTGCCGGGCAGAGAAAAAAAGATGGCGATTCCTAAGCTTAAAAAATAATAGGAAACCAGGGTCCGCTAATATCGTCGGTGGTTACTCGACGAAGCGGCAGCTGCGTGCTTTCGACGAAATTGCCGCCGATGAAATTGCATCGAAGGAAATAGGAGTCTTGCGAGACGACGCTATCCCTCCTCTATCCTCTTTTCTCCGCTTTAGCTCGTCTAGCTAACGCGTTCTTTTTCTCTCGTTTCTCGCCGCTTCTCTTACCTGCCCCCTTTCCTTCGGTAGTTAATAGTTCCAACCGGTTTTATTTGCACGTCGAATCCTCTTCTCGTTCCGCTGTCCACCTCTTTTTTCCTTGCATCCCCGAACGGCATACTTCTTCACGCCTCCCGAGATCCGGCAAATCGTTTGCAAATTTCAACATCCCTCTGGCCCTGGTATAGACACGCGTTTTCGCATAAACGTGCGCCAATCGAGCTTCGAATTTAACGTCGTTGTTGCGCGTACCGTTTCTCATTCGTCCATTTCAAATATATGTTTGGTATTTAGCGCAAAATTAGTACGCAACAGGCATCTATTTCAGCGCATAGGAAGCGTCCAGCGTGGTAAATATACCTTCAGATTGCTTTCGAACTTCGAACCGATATACGTGGCTGCGAAAAGGACTCGCGCGTTTAACCAAATTCTGCTTTTCATCTTCAAAGCGTCAAAGTTCCGTAATCGTAGAAAAGTACCTCGCTTGGTATGTAAATTCTCGGAGAAATAACAGTGGCCTGGCGATTCTTTTCGTAACAAGTTATATATTTCTAGAAGGTGTATACAGATGATGAAATACTTTCGCGAGCTCGTGCACACGTCGAGCAGTCGATATTACCTACGCTCACCGATGATAATCGTTCGTCGGTTAGCCCTTCTACTCGTCGAAAACGTTCTCGAAGTTCGGACGACGCGTTTCCCACGTACGTAAGCACGCTGTCGTCGAAACTGGGGTAAAAATTGCGTGGCGTCTTCTTATCAGATCGTGCGCAACGACCAGAGGGGTAGGCTTGTAATAGCAACGGAACAACCCCTAACGAGGAGAGCATCAGATGGTTCGGATAGATTAATCTATCGCCGGCGCGCGAGCCGTCGGGAGACACCAGCGAGATTACGACAGAATGCCCATGTCCAGCGCCCTTTCTGACCGTGCCTCGTCGCGGAAATAAGGACAGGTGAACAATTCTGAACGATCATCCTCGATGGAACGCCTGTGGAATTTGCGCTGGTCTCTTCGCTATCTTCGCCCTCTGCCATTACTTTCGACGAATAGCTGCCCTTTCCAAATAATTATTTCAGACGCTTTCGCTAGTATTTAATATCTCCTTTTGCGCGGGATAAGTAATCAGCAGACAGCGTTTGCTCGGTAATATCGTAGAATATTTCATTTTTATCGTTTATCCTTGCTGCTTCTTCCTATCGATAATCGGGAAAATGGCTACGCGTTGAAACAACGACGATAAGGGTTGATCGAGAGTTTGCCGAAGAATCGAGCAGCCAAAATTATCGATTCCACTCTTTATCCGCTCCAGTTTTTCGCACATTTTTGTATTTTGTTTTATTTTACGCAGTTCGCGAACAATTCGATCGTAGAATCGCAGGAATTTTCTCTCTTTAGATCTGATACGCTCAAGGACACGTACCGCAAGCGTGCGATACGCATCCATTCCCCATAACGAATGGAATTTCGTTTCATAAAATGATCGTAATTCCTCGCATCGGTCGTCTCGCAAAGTTCCTCCTATCCACCGCGATGCTCCAACGTCATCTTTGCAAATCGATCACACCTCGCGTAAGAAAACCGAGTTGCACGAAACCCGACGTCGTTTTTCATTCTCGTCCAACGTATGGTCTCGTTTAATGGATCGATGGCTCGATGACAAACAAGAGAGCAAGCGGAGCACCCTAGGCGCCTCTAACGACCCCCTACAGAGTGATTGTCGAACTCTGGATTTTCGAGTGTGCCACGACCGCAAAAGTCGTCTCTCACCCTCCTTCTTCTCCCCCGATTTCGTCCGCTTGCCAGGGCAGGTTGCGCTCGTTCACGGATCATCGCCGGTTAACCGGTCGGTGTTTCGAACCGCGTTGCGGTTTCTACAAATGGTACACGCTGTTTGGCGATCCACAACGCGAAACGACGCGTCGAAATTTAGGGTTTGGGTACTTAGCATCTGGCGCAGAAGCGGGAATCGAGCGGTTTTTACTCGCGAAGAACTTGGTTGGATCGTGCGAGGCTGTAAGCGTTTCACGATGTCCTCGATCGTGGAATTTCGTACGGTTCTAGGAAACTGTGGAATTTCTCGCTATTGGGACGATTTCTTGGCGTTCGAACGAGATCCTTCCGAATTGGTAATCTCCTTTCTTCGATCAATCGATCGTTTCGTTTAATTTGTAATTTTATCGATTCGATCAACGGTTTATACGGAGGTTGGCGGAGAAAGAACGTGACAAATATATTCTTACCGGTATTTCTGGTTTTTACGCTACTTTGCGACTAAACGCGAGTACTTTAAAAGCAACCGATAAGTATAATTATTATTGATATTTTCGTATCTTCGGTATTCGAATATCCGGACAAGCTATAGTTTGCAAGATTTTGAGAACACGAAGAAACACGTGTTTCGTCGAAACGAAACGAAATAAAAAGACTAGAGTGGAGATTATTGGCTGGATTTATGTTTCGTCGTAGTTTTATCGCGATCGACTTTAACTTAAAATCCATCATCCGTTAAAGCGATAAAATTCGCCGTAGCCAGGAAGAGTTTCGTTATTTCAAAAAGATTCTTTATCCGAATTTATTAAATGATTGTCTAATTTGTAAGTGAATAGTTGCTATTACGATAAGGAACGTTCTTCTAAAACGATTATCGCGATTGGCATAATCATTGATATTTAAAACCATCGGACGTATCGATGAATCGCTCGTTTAATCGCAAGTGGTACGCTATCGATAAGCTTTTAACGAGTAATTTAAATTTGTAATCCGTTGATTTCGATATAAGCGCCAACGCGCATTACGCTTAGTCTTCGATCAATCGTTAATTTATACATTTTGATAAACCGAGAGGAGACGATGCGAGGAGCAGAGAGGAAAGCGGCCGATGAAGTTGGTAACCTGTTTGGCGAATAGGTTTCTTATGGAAATTTGGATTAACACGAATTTGCGATTGTAATGAAGCGCGACGATATAAATTTTTGAAACGTAATTTGGAAAGCGTGTCTCAAATTTGTCACCTTCTTATACGAGTCTAGGATTAAAAATTAGTCGAACACGAATAAAACGAAGATAGCGCTGAATTCGTCGAATATACTTTGCTGTATCCGTTACTATACCATCTACTTCTTATATACTTATCGCGATACACAGTGACGAACGCATCTCTGCAAAAAGAAAATTACGTAGAAAAATTACATAAAATTGTCTAGGTATAGGTCCGTATACGTACGGAGTATCTTGTAGCGTATACTCGTGACGTAAAATTCCAAATGAGATGAAATTGAGTGGAAAGTGACGTTTGTCGCTGACCTGGCGAGCGAGTCGAACGTATTTACGAGTGCGACGAAACGTGGCGTCGGAACCAAACGCGGCATACGCGATATCTACGGTCGTAAAAATAAAATTTGTCAGACTGTTCCGATACGCGTAACGAGTAGGTGTCGAAAAAAAAATCTCGACTATCCTACGATGGAAAAAGTGAACGAAACACGCAAGCGAGTACTTTGAACGCAAAAATCTGGCCTGCGGGTTAATCTAAAAGCCGTTCAATTTGTTTATTAAACCGGTACCAGGTCTCGAGCAAGACGTCAAAGTCTGAATTCCTGGACGTCAAACGGCGCGGCGTTGAGCCGCGGGGCACGACTCTCGAGAAGCAGCAGGACACCACCGCAAAGAAATTTACAACCGGCGGTAATTAAACCTGTTCGATGCGTTTGGATAAAGAAGGCGACATCGTGTCTTCTATCCGGCACACGTGTATAATAAGTCACTCAGACTTCGAAAACGGCACTCCGTCGGTCTGTTTCTGTTCGACCAGCGCCGGTCGCTACCGTTCCTCGAGACCGCCAAAGAGGATAGCCCTGTTGGTTGCCTCGAAGGGACGATTTAGAAGATAAAAATCGAGGCCTTGCTCCTATACTATCCCGACTATTCTATCTGTTTGGTTATCGCGATAACTCTCCTCTTTCTGATACGAATCGATCTCTTTGGTGAGCTTTTACGAAAACGTGCCGGCACCTCTAAATTATTCGACGCGAACAGGTGCGTGGTCGATGGTAACCGGTGACATTTTTATCTGCGTGATAATATAAGTCGCTGTCAAAAGGACAGTTGTTGACAAAAAACGTCTGTGAAACAAGGGAGATCTAGGGAAACGGCATAATTTTACAAAATAGATTTATATTTAACGCGGGCAATGTATAAATCGTATACATTGCGTAAATAACTCGTACATACCACGGAATGGCTGACTCGGCGATATAATTTTCAGCGTAAAAAGTTATCGAAGTCGTTCGCTGAGCGAGAAGAGTCGAGAAGAGTTTCAGGGTATAATAGAAATCTTTGTGTACAGGATGTACGTAGAACGTAGATCGTCGGATGCGCGAATCGATCGAAAAATTGCCATTTTGCGGAAAATTTGGATAACGATTCGCGTACGAAATTTTACGATACCGAAACGGTGAAATTTCCTGCGAATTTCGTTCTAATATTATCGTTCTGTAACGACACGATCGGTCTATCGTTATTTGTCATCGCTGCAAACAAGAATTTTTCTATTCTTCGAATAACGATCGAACCACTTCTTTAATGCCACTTCCTTAACGCGATCGATCTTTTCATTTGAAAAACATCGGTCTTCGACGATAATTAATCGTTTTGGCTGCTGTAAAACCTTCGTAAACCAATGTTGAACGGATCCGTGATAAATCCAATGGATCGCAATATTTTTTACTTCCAAGCCAGAACCTCCTCTTAATATCTAGCCGAGAAACCAAAAACCGAGAGTCTACTAAACCGTAAATTTACCGGTTTTACTCCGCCTACTACGATATAACGCTACACTCTTGGTCGTGGAGAAAGCAGAACAAAAGGTAGACGAATCGCGCAAAAAATGGCTGTCTAATGTTCACGCGTGCGGCCATGGCAAATTATCATTCCGCCGCTCTCGAGTGACCGATGGATTCCTTCTTTTCGGATCACACGACCTTCGTGATCGTTCACGAACCAACGATTCGCGGACACGCGTGCACCGTTTAACCAATCGCTTTAATTCGACGTTTCGTCCAACGAAAAGAACGTTCGGTTCCAGGTTCTATATAATTGTCGAGCAAAAGGTACTGTTCGTTCGGCGTGTTGCGCAAGAAACCGAGCAAAACTATCGAATCCAAGGACGTGGAAGGGATGACGCGCGATCGAGCTTCTTCGATTTTCCTGGAACGCACACCGAAGGATCTTCCTCGTCAAGCGTTTTAAGATACTCGCGTGCCACGACTGCCACGATTATTACATCTTCCTCAAAGAGGGAACCAGCGTTATTACGCAACGATTCCAATGTCTGCTTTCGGACGATCCCCTTCTTCTTCCTTCGTCCTCGTTTTTCCTTTTGGCAAGATTCGTGGCAGAAAGTGTTTTTCGGCGCGCGATCGAATTTTACCGCTGTTGCGTAACGATCGAACGGCGCCGATTTTCGCTTTTTACACTTATTCTCTAGTTTCTTACGAATCCGTTGCTTCTTTGGCATCGTGCGTGCCCGACGATACAAAATATTAAATAAGGAAAAGTTCGTTAGAATGAAAATCAGCGTCTTGATACCGATCTCGTTACCTAGTCCTGGTCTAACCCTAAATCGGGATATTTTTTTACCATAAAATTAAATTTTATCGACGTCGTATGAGAGCAATCTGCCTGTAAAACGAACTAAAACGAGATACGTCGAAGCATAAAATTCTTTATTACCTTTACCGCCTAAAATCGTTTGCAAAGGTTTCTTCGCATAAGAACTAACGTTTGGGCTTTTCAAGAGAAAAGCGCAGAAACTTTTCCTACTACGCGGTAAAAAGGTACGATCGATGGGATCCGATCTCGATCGAAAAAGATATCGTCGACTTAACGCGGCGGCGTTACGATCTCATCGAGCACGATAGAAGACGCGAATCGGAATCGCGTGAGCGTGAAGAGAAGTTTGCAGGCGTTAAAAAACTTTCAACATGCCGCGATACACCGCTCGCCAGAGGAGACGCGATTGTCACGCACGGAAACGTGTCGGTGGATGTACGTAAGTACCGTTGAAAACTAAGGAACAACGACTTCCAGACGGATCAAGAGTCGCCAAACGAAAGCACGAAAGTAATTATCTTCGTACGAAGGAAAAAAATTAATTGATCGCTAAATTGCGGTCAATTTCACCGGCACTCCGAAGAAAAATCTTGCTCCGGTAAGTGTAATTACCCGTGTGCTACTACCACGCGAAAAGTCCGAGCAAACTTTGACAAAGTTTCTCTTATCGAAGAAATTAAACGGTAATTTAAATATTCTTAATTAACTCGTTACTTACGAATACCGTACGTTTAAAACTTTTCGTAGAATTTATAGAGCTTTCGGTTCTGTTCTAAGATTTGACGAGCTTCGATCGATCGACGGCGCGTCTCGTCGAACAACGTTTCCAAATATCACGTAAATACGTTCTTGGATCGATTGGTTATCGTGTATTACCGACGTTCGATTCTACCAACGTTTACGTAATCTTCTCTAAATAGACCGATATCTCGTCCTTGTTGCAGCAAAGATGAAAATTCCAGAGTTGGAGAAAAATTGACAGGAAGACTCGCGTATACGTATTAACGACAAGGGTTTCTTCGGACCGTTTCAACCATCGAAAAACACGATTCGGTAAAAAATGAGCAGAGTAAAGGCAGAAACGTCCCCTCGTGCGAATTCAACCCTGACCCGACACGCCGCTCGTCCACCGCTCCAGCATACACCTACCCAAACGTCGACTCGACTCGATCGCACCGCGACACAAGTAGTACGTGCCAAGTAGTAGGAGTGGAGGATCGGCAGTCTCCGCTGGTGGAGGAGGAAAAGCGACTGCGGAGAAGAGTCAGTCAGCCCGCCCACCCCCGTATCGCCGTCTCCGTTCCATCTTCCCTCTTCCGTCGAGCCATCGACCGTACGTACGGCTCTCTCGTGGAAACGGTAACGGTCGCGAAACGCTCGAGAGTGGGTGTCGACGACGGAGAGAGAAAGCGCGCGTTGAATAGCAGCGAAGGAGCGAGAAGGAAAATGGTCCGGAACAGAGACGAGAAGGGGACTTTCCGTTCGCCGGGGCCACGGCCGTGGGCAAGGTGGGCCACGGGCCACAGGGGCAGCCCCGAACCGACGCGTTCAGCACGCGACGACACGCTACCGTCACCTTCTCCCCTCTATACGTGCCTGCCGTCTCTCTTCGTCCTCGCTAAAACCCTACATCCGGCTGCCTCGCTCCGCCGGGTTCACGCATACACGTAGGCGTTTCTGCGTCAACAGACACCACGACCGAAGCGTGGACCGCTCGTGGCACACAGGGCACGGGGGACCAAATCGAAAGCAAAGCCCGTAACCCCCGTTTCTGGGCCGAGCCCGCTTCAGATACGTCGCGTCCTCCGCGTGGTCCACATCATTTTCGTCCGCGTCATCCACCTATCATCCTCTTTCCAGCTTAGCTTCGTTTCATCTTCCTCTTTCCTCGCTCTTTCCAACCCTGCCGCGTACCCTTGTACCCTTGTACCCTTCCTCGTTTCGTTCTTGGTCCTCCTTCTATCTCGTTTCGACACTCGGCACGCCGAAGGTTCCTCCTATTCCCCTCTTTCTCACATCCCCTCCCTCTTCCCACGTGTACTTCCTTCTTCGTCCCGCCTTCGTCTCGCTTCTTTCCTACGCTCTGTACACCTCCTGCTCCCTCCTTCCGGCCGTCCTTCTCGCCGCACGCTCGCCGGCCAACCGCAGTCGTCCAGCGCGCGTTTGCCCTCGTCGCGCGGACCTGCCACTCCGACGGCTACCAGGAGTAGCTGCACGCGCGCACGAGGTGCCCAGCGCCTGGAGGAGGTCCAGGAAGACAGCCGGAGAAGCGGCTACCACTGCGGCCGGCACCGTGCCAACCGAGCTTTCACTCGTCAAACCGATCGATCGCGTAGTACCATCGAGACGAGCTTCTTATCGATAGACGACCGCCGACAGTTTTATCGGTTCGCGTTACCGAAACGACCTATCGTTTGGTGATATTCCCGTTGATTTCTCTTCGTCGAACCGATCGTTGCGTATAGAATAGTCGGCGACGAGATCGAACTTCTCTTTGCGAGAATATATTTGCTCCGATTATACCGGAAATATAGAAGGAAGAATGGCAGTTGGAAGATCGAAGAGGATGAGAAGAAGCGCGTGCACCGGACAAGCAACAAGATTCGATATCGAGTGTTGAGAGAGAAACGAGAGGATCGGATCGAGAGGAAGTTTCGGAGAGTGGCGCGCGCCAACGCTTTCGAGTTAGAACCTCGTGCTGCTTGGTGTATCGTTGTTAAAGCACGAGCAAACTGTCTCCGTGTTACTCTGGATCGTCGTCGATGCTTCGCCGAGCCAGATCGCGAAATACAGATTGAACGTACAAAAATTCTATATATCAGAGATCGAAGAAATCGGACGGAGAAGTTGCAAGCACCGACGAGAGTATTCCGTTCGACGAAGGATCGAAGCGCGGAGAAACGATGAGCGTCGATCGCGGCAACGACGACGAAGCGAACGACTCGATAGCGTCTCTGTTCGAACATGACATTTAACCTACGTCCTACGGATAGATCGCGTTGATCGCCGGTCATTAACGAAACAATCGACGCGTCGAGGTTTGACGGCGCGTACAAACGCAGGATCGAAGCGGAGAGAAACTCGTCGTGGCCTGTCATACGTCGTAGGTGTATCATTATAGAGTCTGGTTTCTCTTGACGCATTCGAACACTCGTGAAAGCGGAATCGCTTCCTGCGACGATAAGTGTCACGGAACATCGGTGTCTAAATTATGCCGAGAATCGTGGTTTCGCCGTGAATCAAAACGAAGATGGAAGATTGAAAGAGAACTTTCGCAACGACTTTTGACGCGAATACGATCGACTATTGGTGGCAACTCTGATTCTTCCGGACGAGAAGAGGCGGTTCTTATTGAGGGAAAAATCAACAGGTACGTACCTCGATTTTCGTTGTATTTTTAACAAAAGTTTTTACATCGATCGAACATGGCAACGGATATTTTATACGAAGCTCTGGCTATACAAAGTAAGAATTTAAACGTCGCTGGAACGTCGCTTGTTTCTTAACGATTTGATTTATAATATAACGAAGATACTGGAGATAGTCGGGGAGAATTGCTTTCGAATAATCGTGGACTGTAAATGGAATACCGTGCCGTTTATTTGATAAAGGTTACCTTTACTTCGTGTTGATTTACGTAATTTATCAGAGTCTTTAGTTGTGGAATATTTTAACGAGTATGAAATTATTCGAGTAGATCCATTCATTTAGATAACCTCGATAATTTACCGAGTAACTCCTTTCCTATGTAATATCTTAAAATCCATTTTTGCGACTATTAATCGTTCATTAGAATCGTGCTGATTCATTTTAAAGTTAAAAAAAAAACAAAAAAAAAAAAAAATACGCGGTAACGTTGCCCCGCGGCCAAAGAAAAATTTCGCCTACGTTCAGAATTTTGATCCAAACCGAACGATTTAACCTCGTAGAATCGATCAGATTTGCCTCGTATACGTTTCGCACGAACCTCGATTCGAATATCTGTAATAACTGGCGCGGAAATAAACAACGAAACGTAGCTGTAAAAATCGACCCTTCCCCGTTCGCCGATTACGCTCGAATTTCCAAATTGTCTAACTACCGTTTTACCAAATTTCATAAATACGATCGATCAAATTCCAAAGGAACTTTCGAAAACAAGTAGAATTTCACACCCAAGGGAGATGCAAAGATCATTTTGCCGTTCAATTTCAGGTGCGATTAAGTGGAAAATAAAGCAAAAAGGAAAAGGAACACGTGCGACCGTAGTCGAAACACGTCCCTCTGATTCCTCCGATTCGGGGAACGAGGAATCTCCTCTTTCCACTGGCGGGTCTCGATAACCCGAAATGAAGGGTATCATCGTACGGCCGTATGCGTGTCAATGACATAACACGAAAATCAGCGGCGCTAATTACGCGATAACGATCCACCGTTAGGGGCCCCGGCACGGCGGAGAGGAACGACTCGTGTGCCGGTTCTTTCGATCGGCGAAAGAGGAAAGAAAGAAAACGCGAGCATGAACTGCCCGTGACTACGTCCAAACAAGGAAGCCCTTAACGTATTTGTGTGCGTGTGTATATAAATATATATATATATATATATACCTAAGTTTATACGCGAGATAAAGACTAGATGTAGCTCGCAAAAGTATTCAAATACTCGTAGATATTTTTTACGGACATATTGTACGCGTCGTGCAGCGTAGTTAACGCAGATCGAATATTTTCCAGCATTTTCGTTTTATACGCAATTTTATTTTCCATTATAAATCCATTATTTCGATAAAAGTTCGCCACTCTTACGCTATCGGACGAGAGTTTAAAATCGCTACACGCTCCATGCAACGCGAGAATTTTGCAAAAATCAATTTGAAATTCCGCACGAGACTACATATATGGAACGAAAGGATATAATCGTTGATATTTATGACGCTAATTACGAATTAACGATAGTATTCCGATAACGTAACATACTAGACAAAGCGGAATTTGTCAAACTTTTCCAATCGGTCTGACGTAAATGCTGTAACGTTATGTATATTTATAGACAGCGGTGTATACGCGGGTCCTTGTATACGTGTACCCGGTCCTACGTGTATACATATACGTATAGAGATTTATTCGGTTTGGATATACGCGATAAATATTAAAGTTCCTTATAAAACACAAAGTTCTGCCGCTCTGCTTGGCCGGCGCAACCGGGGGCCTCTGACACGCCATTGCTTCATTTAAAATGCAAATTCGTCCGTGTGGCGTGAACCACAGCGGCCCGAATTATTCTAATTACCTCCCTCCAGTCCCCTGTCCGCCCTTTTTGCTCGTTGCTTCGCCGCGCTCTCGAAAGCTCACCAGGCTTCTTGGTGCTCGCCTTCGATATATTTCGAGGGAGAGAAAAAAAAAAAAAAAATCGAGATTCCGCTAAATTCGTGCTTGTGCTCAACGATAAGCGACAATTTTATGTCGGTTTTCCAGCTAACCTTGAGCGACGTGGCCCCGAAGATATTCTTTTTGCGTTTAATATTCGATGCAATTTTGTGGCATGCCAAACATCGTTGTACATCGTACAAATACCTTTATAAATAGCAAATTTAAAGGATAATGCCGATCAATTACGTAAAAAGGCGATTTTTATCCAACAACCAATTTGTCGCAAATTGATAGGGATTTTTACAGTTTGCGCGTACGATATATCGCTGACATTTTTAAGTAGAATACCAAAGTTCGTGCGTTCTTTCATGATTGAACGGTACAGAGAGTTAGCGAGCGTTCGAATTCGGCCTCTCCGACTATCGGAATATGCGAATAATTAAGTCCGTATCAGCCCCGATTTGTATCGTTCGGTTATAAAAAACCGCGAAACCTTGGGTCAGACACGAGCCAAGTTATTTAACCGCATGGCACTTAACTTCAACTTGTACTTCGTATTTCGCACGACAGATGCGATTGACGGTACTTTTGTCGCGTGATACCTACGATACAGATTACGGTGCTAATTTTAAGATCTATTAAATTCAAGCATCTTGCGGATGATCTAACGACGAGATCTAAATCGTTAAATCGTAGGGACGAACGTCACGCCCGTTTTTTCGAATTTCTCGCTTTCGTTAGGAAGCGAATTAAAGCTTTCGAATTTTGCATCGAAACCAGACCATCCATCCTCGAAAGGAAGTCGCGACACAAGTTTTTTACACGGAACCGCAACGCAAATAGAGAGGATGGGAAAGAAGGATAGTCGGAAAAAGATGGCCAAAGGAAGAAGCTAGAGCAGGTAGAGCGGCCACGGTAGCCACGGCCAATGGGTACGCAGAAACGTGTTAAAGTGTGCTAGAAACGAGCATAGATTATCGTGGGTAACGTGTTCACGATCCGAGCGAGATGTCGTGTGCATGTAGGCCTAATATATTCAGATTTTTATGGCTGGTGGCATATCGGAGATACGGCGGTCCACCCCCGTCCCCCTGTCACCCTCCTCCCACCCTGAACGCGGTGTAACGTTGGCTGTGTCGGGGCAAGCCTTCTCCACGTACCACTTAAAGCGGGGTAACCTAATGAATAAACAAAAACTAGATTTCGCTTAGGGCTTACACGTAAAAGCGTGACCTTACCGGCGATTTACCGCCTGCGGTTCTCAAATCGAACCTTTTCCACGGCTGGATAACCTGCAACGGAAGACGTAACAAGGGAAATAGATTTCTAACTTTCACGATGATTGGGTTTCCATCGTGTTTTTAACGTCGGTACCTGTCGTTTCGTTTCCACGTTTCGCCAACGTTCCAGCTCGCTTTTTCTCGAGACCGATCTGAAAAAAGAATTTTATTTAGAACATGTACATCTCATTTGCAACTCTGTACGTTTCGATTACGTTCTAACGAAATATTTATTACATATTAAATCTGTAAAGTCGTAGACTCGCCGATAAAACTTTATAGCGTAGACTGTTTCAAGAAATGTTACATCTATACATCGTTCCCCTCTCTTTCTCGTTTCTCGAGTTATCGAACTAATCGGTCAATAACAATTGATTAATCGCGAATGGAATACCACGCCGACTCTAAAACATCGATCGCTGCTTCGAATTAACTTACAACCTCGTTATTGTTACGTTACATTTTGATCCGCACTGTATCTTCGTTTTTCAAAGGTTTCCCGTGTCGACGATACCATGGGAAGAAAAGATGCAGAGGTTCGAGTATCAGACGGATATTACGTTAGACGGTTACGTAGTTTGTCGCTTGGCAATCCCTTTGAAGAAATTTCTTCGGGTTTTCTTCTTTGCTGGATCGTTATCGCGAGGGTTAGAGGGATTCGTTTTTACCTCGGTGACTCGATGCGAAACGACGCGGCGAAGGATTCTTCGCAAAGTTCTCTTCCTATTTATCGACGGAATGACGAAATATATTTATGCTCGTAACGATAACGAGTCGAAGTTTGACAAGATTCTTTCAACTTTTGTCGAGAATACATTAGACGATAGTGGGGGGGCAAAGGATTACGTTGATTCAAAATAAATGTTTCCAAGCGTACGATAGCTAAGCGAAAAATACGCGTACTATACTTTTCGAAAAGTGGAGCAGCGAGAGAGAAGACCGCGTGAATCGTGTTTGGAGCTCGATACTGTCTTATGCAGGCATCGATGTCACCGTAGTTACGTGTTGTTCCTCGGTTTTCGAGTCGTTATAATCGATTCCTGTGCGCTTAATTTTGTCCAATGTTTTACCGTTCGTGCGATACGCTATAACTCGCGGTTAATTCAATTTCAGACTAATCGAAAGATTACGAAGGAACGAAAATCTTAGACTCGCGAAGGAAACGTTGTAGAAAGCTACATGGAAGGTTAAATACGTTGCTTGCTAAGGAAAATTCCATTTGCGAGGTCTCGCTCGTGCTGCCGATCAAAGACCTTGAATCAACATAAAGATAGTAACGGCGTTAAATCGATTTAGATAGATTATCATTGACTTATTAAGAAGCATCTACAAATTTCTTTCGCGGTAACGACGGAACTTTGAGCGAGTTCGAGCAACGTTCGAGCAAGTATCGAAATCTCCTTATCGAAGTGAGATATTCGTTTCTCAAGAAGTAGTCGGTGAATTCCTTGAAATCCTTCAAATCTATTTACGAGTTAAACGATCCTGCTCTAATACGCGTTACAAAGCGTTCGCGCGATAACCCGCATACCCAAAATCGGTAAATGAATTTATATTTCCTTAAATTCAAAGTCGAACAGGCCTCGTTAAGCCTTAAAATTCCACGGTACATCAGCCGTTCGAGTTTCGGCGTTTCCACAAATTTTTACACGCCCCTGGTCATCCTCTTTTTATTCGAAGCATCCATCGAGCCTTTAGGCGCGAGTTTCGGCCAAGCCGCGTAATTGAAACATCGGTATCATAGCGTGGCCAAAAGAAATTCACGGCGGCCCCCTTGCGAACCGGGAGAAAAATTCAGCGTGTCGGAGTCCGAGAGCGTTCGGTTCGTACGTCACTTTTGCACGTACCGCGGGGCGAGCGAAGAGCAACGTCGAAGAAAGAAATAAAGCGGGAGGCGGGACACGTGTTCACGAGAGAGTAACGACGGCAAAACACGTGGCGCGCGAGAAATGCGGCGAACGATCCGCGTTGCCGGCCCTGTTTGATTTATAATAATCGTTCAATCCTCATTACCGAGATATTTTATTGTGGCGACCGCTGTTCGACGAGAAACTGGCCGCGCGGAATTTCCGATCATCCTTTCGAATCGAACGCAACCTCGCTGACGCCTACGAAAGAAAATTGCCAGTAATTTTCTTCCTATGTGGAACGAAGGAAGCGTTTTGTCTCGTAAATATCAAGCCTCGAAGATGGTTAGCGATAACGATAACGGCAAGGCAGCTTGTTTTTCGAGCGAAACGTTTCACTTTTTGAGGGAAAATGGATATCGCGGATCGTTGGTCGCACGACTCTTTGCGCCAACGTCGACATCGATTCTTCGACTTCCGAATGCCTAGATTTTCGAATTCTTGCGATAACTATCGAATTAAAAAGAAACGAATCGATCCATATACAGATACATATAGTTTGCGGCAGACTCGTTTCCTTTCAACTCGTGGCTACTAAGATTAAATCGGAATACGTTTACGGATCTTCGAATTTAGCCTTCGATTTCCTACCGAGATTACAGCGAAGACACGTGAACTCTCTAACAAGACTCCGAACTTTGTATTCGGATACTCGATGGCTTGGCATAGTACAAACGAAGCTTAAAAGGGCGCGTCGAAGACGCAAAATCGAATTCCGTCGTACGAATAATCGATTTTCTGCAAAATTTCAACCGCTCAGGTGTCTGTACCGCGAAAATAAAAAGTATCTTTGCTGAAATATGAAAACTCGAGAGAGCGAAAACCCGTCCCGAGAGAAACAGGCTCTGAGATAAAAAAACGAAAACCCTCGTCGATGACGGTTTCGCGATGAAAGTCGATCTAATTAAATTAATACGCGTCGTTGTACATCCTGCTTCCGAATCGTGCTCGTATCTTCGGACGAATAAAGGGGCAACCGCTGCTTTAACGAGTAACGCTTGACACCTTGAAATCACTTCGTGATGGAATTTGGTATCCGCGAACTTTACAAACACCATATACGTAGAATCGAGTTTTTCCACGGCGATCGTCGACGCCGTAATAACTTTGCACCGTCGATTTTCCAGGTCTTTGCGCGGACGCGGGGCAAAAATGTTCAGCTTGTTTTCTTGCGAGACACCGACTCGAATACGACATTCCCGATTTCTTGCGGATCTCGAAATTTCGCTGATACGCGACACGATTCTCACGTTCATTTTTCTCCTCGATGTTCCATATATTTTAAATCCAGGAGATACGAATCTTATCGACAATAAATCGATTCGTAGTAGACGTCCGAGCAAAGCCATCTTGGATCGCGTTGCCGTTTAAAATAATAAAATGCGAAGAAAGCTGTCTGAAATTCAGCTAGGCTTGTTTGCCCGATTATTCTCGGCTGTGACGCTTTCGACGACACTTTTTCGCGCGTGTAAATTATCTCGCGACCGGTCGATCAGCTTCTCCGAACGAGCGACGAAGAATCGTGGCAAAATTTATAACGGAAACGAGGAAGAAGAAGACGAAACGGGGGGAAGAAGAAAAAGAAGAGGAATAATTTCGTCGATAGCGCGACCGTGCAGCCGCGTAACGTGTAATAGTTACATCAGATTAGGGGAGCGAGCGTGTAAGCAGGCTTAATGCGTGGGTAGCCATCGAGTGACCGGGGTGAGCTCGGTACTCGTTGCACATAGCCGAGAATACACCTGAAACCGTGCTCTCTACTCGCTTCACAAACACAACCGTGTTGGCCATTTGCTCCGCTGGCGGGGACCTCGACACGAACGAGGCGAGGGTAACGACGAGAAAGCAAAGGGCGGCGGGGGTAGCGGGTGCTTTGGTAATCGCGCATTAATTTGCATCACAAAGTACACGCCACCCGCCACGCTACGCACGCATTCCACGTAGTTTTCCGCTACCGTTCGATCTCTTTGGAGTTCTCAAGCCGTCGCGGTCGCCACCGACACACCCACCGGTTTCCTCTCCTTTCCACATCCAAGAACCGTCTACGTACTTCTTTCGATCAAGTATCTCTACGCGTTAACACGATTATCGATATGCGCTGTTAGGCGACCTTCGGACGTGGAACGGAATCGCGAGGTTCGGTCGAACCCCACGCTTTCGAAGATTTAGCGAGAATTCGTTTCGTATCGAGAAGAAGATCGCGCGTTGTTTCGTGGAAGAAGAAAGGCAGACTTTCCACTACGAACGAGAGAATATCGGATCATTTTTTTGTAAATCTTGGCGGAACTCGTCTCGTACCGCGTTGCAGAGTTGCTGCATCTTTATTCGAAGGAAAAAAGAATCGCTTTTATGGATTTTAGCGGTTCTTGCGTGTCGCGAAAGAACTACTCCGCCTTTACTCGCGATCGAAGGAGAAGAGAAACTTTTATAAATTATCGCGTCTTATTCGTTATGCCATTTCAAAAGTATTGTATTTCGTTTTAGACGTTTCGGACGCTTATGATTCCGTAATCGGTACTTTGGCGGAAATAGGAAGTACAGGGCGGAACGGTGGTTCGCTCGTCCAAAATACTTGACGAAACAGGAAAAAAGTATCCCGTGACCAGGAAATAACGATTAGCGATAGTTATACCTATATAACGTTTCTGCCGCTGCTTATTTCGACGAAAATTGCTACTGTAGGACAAGCGGAGAATTGGAATCAGCGAAACGAGTTAATGCCGGTTGACGTGACTTGTGATTTGCGATCGAGTGTGTCTAATAATAAACGGTGCTTAGAATATTTTCGCAAACCTACTCGTTACAATTCCACGATAAAAAATCGTTCGTATTCGATATGTTTCGATATTCGATATCGAATGTTTCTTTATATTACCTAACAATCGTCGACCATGTACAATCATCTTGAATTTTCCTAATATAGAAATTTCGAATACGGATTTTTCGTTTTATATAACGGCAATGTGAGGTGTCTGTTCGACGATTTTGGTTACCAGCAAAACGTCTTAACTCAACCAATAACTTGGCACGTTGTCATAATTCCGGCAGAAATAAAAAAAGAGCAAACCAGATCCTCTTTTCTCGACCTCCAACGAACGCGATTTAGTTACAAGCTACGTCCGCGTCAATCCCTAAAACAAGACGCCGACAAGCGATTTAAACCGTTTCTTAAACGTTACGTTAAAATTAAATGGACAAAGATTGTTCGGGAGACTCTGCCCGGTCAAATTACAGCTGCCTTTACGCGCGTTTGTCGCCGGGTGGCAAAATCGTCGATACGCGTGCCGATCGCGAATAATCGACCTGGGCTCGGTTTCACCCGCGATTACGTTATTTTCACGGAATGAGAGTCACGGTACCGGCAGGCGATAATATTTTGCCGCGTGGTACGGTTGCATATTTAAGGGTTGCCGTGTCAAGCGTCAAGCGCGCCCTTTGAATACATTTAAATTCATTAACAGTAAAGGCTATGTTCCCGTAAACTGCGGCGCACACATGCGAGGCCCTCTCTCAACACACGTACGAAATATGGTCATCGTTATGCCATAAAACGGACGAACCCAGCGCTCGAAATAATTGCGTGCGCTAAAGAATCGACCGATGATTGCGAATGATCTACATTCGTTAATGAACCGTTCTCGTTTCTGTTCCAGACTATCGCGGAAATCCTTGGATCAATATGCCGCATACAGGTGAGTTCTACTACGCTCCTACGTTTACTACCTTATATTTCCCCTTCTTTTTAATATGCCAAACAGATCGTATTTAATCGAGTTTTGCAATTCGTCGTGAAATTCGTCAATTTTCATTTTCCAAAACGCCTAACGATCGTATCGTGTTCTTCCGTGATTATACGATATCATAACGTATTTAAATCGAAGGCTATACGCGTTTATCTCCTAGTAGCGTCTTCGAAGCTCGATGCAGGTTTATTCTTTCCTCTGTGAGAGTATTTGCATATACACGACAATATGGGGAATTGTATTCGTAGCAATTACCATACAGAGCTTTCTAGCTTATACGGTTAACGTTTCCGGACACTGTAGCTAGCAGTCTTTTAAGGAAAAAAAGATACGAAGGAAATTGCAATCTCGTTCTTTGCAAGTTTTCCATCGATACAACTCCTTTCGCCATGTTCAATTTCTATTTCCACTTCTGCTTGGAATTTGCAGATTTCTAGTATTATCTATCTATCGTAGTATATATAGGTAGCTTGGAAATTATCCGTCGTTTTCTTCAGCTTCGTTAGCCCTTGGTTCTATCGCTGGTACCTCGAATTTTACTTTTATTCTCATTGCCCGTCCTCCTTTTGGTATTCTTGCGCTAACTTTATTTAT
The DNA here is from genome assembly GCF_051014615.1 of Bombus vancouverensis nearcticus. Taxonomy (NCBI): domain Eukaryota; kingdom Metazoa; phylum Arthropoda; class Insecta; order Hymenoptera; family Apidae; genus Bombus; species Bombus vancouverensis. Next base: position 12,620,743 of record NC_134924.1, read on the forward strand.
TGCTGCATCTGTTTTTTGACGCCCTTGTACCACTTTTTATAATTACTAAAATTACTCGCCCGTTGTCCTTGCGCTGTTTTATTGTTGCTAAAATTTCTTTTTTCACGTCCTTACACTGTGATTTTGTTTCCTTTTTTTTCTTTTTTGCTTTATCCGCTTCTTCGTTGTCCTTGCAGCGCTTTTTTATCGTCGCAATTTATTCTTCGAAGTAATTAACGTAACTCCTTTTTCAACGTGATCTTGTTCAACAACGACTCTCTCGTACCTCGCGCAAACTTAAAGCGCCTCTCAACGATAGAAAAACGGAATAAAAGGACGAAACATGCTTGGAAATTGACGAAATTTTTCTCAAAAAATAACCCTCCTCCACTGTCGTCGCGCATAGCTATATACGCATAACGCGAAGCGACAGAAATTCAGATTCGGCGAACAACGTACGCCAGCTTCGAATCAGCCATCGACCAAACGAGTCTTGGCAAAACCGACGTATTAGCAACGCTGATACAGCGCTATGAATATCGGCTGTTTCAGATTTATACGATGACATTTATGCCAGCCTCTCGTTATCTTTTCTCGGACATTTATTACGAGGTCAGCTACCGTCGGCGAGATCAGAAGACGAGTCGTTCGCTGGTCAAAATTAAAATCTCTCCTTTCTTATTCTCTTTGCGCGTGCACGCGCGCTCGCGTCCTTTCTTTCGCGCTCGCTCCTTCTTTCTTCTTCTGCTGCTCCTCCTCGATTCCTTCCACGAGAGATCGGACGCTCGAGGCGTCGGCTAAATTACGATTTAGAAGCCAGTTTGACAGTAATTAACGAAGAATTTTATACGGCGAATCGAGAGGCGAGATCTATAGACCTGTTATTAAACGAGTTTAATTATATCGCACTGTCTGTCGTGCTTTTTGCCTCTCGGGTTCCACTCGCCGTCGTCCCTTCTCCTCGTTTCCCTCGTTCAACGTTTAAGTAGATTATTAACACGACTTGTAAGACTTCTAAACAAGCTGCGGTATCGAGATTGCAGTTGAAACGAAGGGAGGATTGTTTTTTTTTTTTTATTCCTTTTAACGATTTAGCTATCATCGACGCATACGTTGTATCGCCTTAATTACTCGAGCAATTAAACGGTTAAGTATCCGAACTGGGACTTTATTCGATCGAGGCAGAATGATTTACGATTGATCGGAGATCTTCGCGTTAAAAAATGCCTGTGACATTAGCGATCGATATAATTAGAACGCGTGGTAAAACGGTGGCGTAGGTAGAGCAGAATAGGATTTTAAAAATGCGACTTTCAAGTTCTATCGTAAGGAACGAGAACTCTTCGAAAGTAAAGCGAAATATGAATTTCTGTTCGCAAAATTCGCTGTTCTTTTATTTTAGAGATTTGATAATTCAAGAATTCCCCTTAATTTTAACATTCGTCTCTTTCATCTCGTATTCCGTTGAATACGATTAATGGAATGAAACTTAAATGGAAACTCGTTTCGTTTGTTACATAAGTATCGTAACTTTTGCGCATTCTGGACACTTTCGCCCATGTAAATCCGTAAATCCATAAATATCTACTTATCCACTTGTCGCGATTTATTTCCAAAAATGTATATATCATGACCTATGTTCAACGGATATAATGCCAAGCAACCACACAGAGCGCCGAATACCTAAGAAATTTTTCATCGTAAAATCGATGATGCAATCGTAAAATCATCCTCGTGCTCGTTCAACCCTCGGCATCTTCGTACAAACACTTTACGGATTAGCCAAAGAGTCGGGTCAAAATCTTATCAGCCATTAACCAGCCGATTAGCTGTTAACGCAGCTTTAAAGAGAGCCATACGAAGGGTGTAAGTATCGCTCGTACATTTCAATTACGAATACATGCGATTTAGGATCGACTGCAGAGCGAAAAAGAGAGATCATCGCATCGCGTGTCCCTCGTGCGCGAAGAAGAGGGAAAGATGGAGAAGGAAGGAGAGAAAAAATCTGTTAGCGTAGATGGATCGTGATTACAGGTAGGGCAGGTGTATAGTTTGGTTAGGGCCTAAATGGCAAACGCGATACCGATCGACGCGCTTGCCCGCATTAGTTCGCTAATTCTAAGCTAACCGTTATTACGTATCCGAAGATATAATCCTTCTTCGCTCTTCTATGCTCGCCAGCCGTCGCATAAATATCTTTCTGCCCCCGCTAGTTTATGGCCTACACGGTGTTACGCGTCGGTATGCATCGACACGCTGTTTCGCATATCTCTTTTTATCTCGATCATCTTCTTCTTCCTCCTCCTTTCTCTCTTACGATTAGTCCCGCTTCCTTCTTTCTCCGGTCTTATCGACCGTCTTCGATCCCGTGCCCGAGATTTTCCTCCTCGATCGCTACACGCGGCAATTAAACTTATACGTACAGCGATTCAGCATGATCGAACTTGGTTCGAGCTCGCGAGTTTTCTCCTTTTTCTTCATTTTCTAACGAAACGCGAAAGATCGGTTTCCCGCGATCTTCCGAGAAAAGCTTCTCTTTAGTCGGTTCATCGAACTTTTTCAGCTTTTCGCGTCGCAAGTTACCGATTATACGTTCGATCGTTATTAGCTAATTAAAAAACGATCGTTCCCCATTGACGGCGAAGTTTCACGCAAATTCACACTTCCGACGGTACGATCAAGAGAATGAAATCTACGCGGAAAATGATTTTCCATCGAGTTACAATGCTCGATGCAAAAGACGAAGTAGGAACCGTGGATATTTTATATGTCTTATTCGCAGTCCGATCGTCGTATATATTACAGCGACGATTAATTATAACAGCCTCTTAAGTAGCTACTTAGAAGGAAGGTCGTAAATCAAGAGATTAAAAAACAAGTATCTAAAACAATCACTCGACGGGACTCGTTTCTCCCTGTACAAAAAAAAAAAAAAAAGAAAAAGATCGCCGGACGGAAAAAAGTGGCACGACCGTTCGAATATTGAATGTTACGCCCTTTTTTCTTGGATCGGGCGAACCTCCGTCGGACGATCTTCATGCTCGATAACTTTGCACGTTCGCGCCATCGCCGCGGAGACAAGAGACCAGCGGGGAATCCGACATTTATTCGCGCAATTTCGCGTTTCGCGTTTCGCCCCGAGATTTTTACAAAAGATAAGAAGGCAACTTCCTGCTCGGTTTTTGCCGTAATAATAATTTGGCCGGCGGTCGTGTTGGTCTGTCGCTGTTCTGGCCTCGGAGTAATTTCGGCCTGATCTGCGAAGCCTGGAACAGGAAGCGACACTCTTTTTTACCATGTAGCGCCAAAATTAAGGCGGAGCGGAGAATAAGGAAGAGGGGAAACGGCGAAAGAGAGCGCGAGAAAGAGCGAACAAGGCGAAAGAAAGAGGGGAAGGGACGCATGCGACAGGATTTTGGAGGAGGTGAAATAATAATTGCCGATAACGCCGAATAAATCGTTGCACCGGTGTCGGATATCGTCGATGAATAACGAGGGATCGACACGCGAGAATTTCTCCCCTTTTTAATGTAATTCCATCGTAATAACGTGGCGAAAAGTTTGTCGCCGCTGTTAAAAAGGCCTCCTTAAATCATCCTCCACCCGTGAGCTCTTACGTCTCGCGTGTCCCTTTTATTACCATGTTTTTGCGACGTTCTCTTCGCAGCATCTCTTTCGTATCCATTTTCCCTCTTCGTAATCACCGAACTGAATCGCTCGACGGGCGAGTGGCCCAACCCGTAATTTACCTAACTGTAAAGGATATCTCGTATCGATGCTCCGAGTGCGAGAATTTTCACGATTTCAAAAAAATATATCAAGAACTCGCCGGTTTCCACGTTTTATCGAATCTTTCGATTTTACTGGCATCGATTCGGCGATTTTTGAATCTTATCGAAAGCGCTTATTCTGCGAATCTCGCCTATTACGCTGAATTTATCTCGACGCTTGTTATCCGCTTCGGATGGCATATTATTCGATTCGAGTAAAGACGAAACTCGTTTACAACGGACTGCCATTTACATCGATGTACAGCGACGTCGGTTCGTCGGAGGGTAGATCGCAGAAATCTGCGTGAGATTTCATTTTCTGGCAATAATTATGCCGTTAAGTAATTGTCGGCTACCGAAAATGATCGGGGAATTAGGGTGTTCTCGCGGTCGGTAAGCCACCGCTGATTTATGGCGGGTTTAATATCTCGAAGCTGTTCGGACCCTTTCCCTGGTTCGGCCGTTTCAAAGAGAGCAGGGAACGTCCGGAGGCGGCGTAACTCAAATTTTATTCCGCGCGTGGTTAAACGCGTGTCGGCTTCGTCCCGTCCGTACTCGTACGATTCTCAACGCGTCGATATAAAATTGGTGATCGATCGACGTTTTTATTTCCGGGTGTTACCGTTTTACGATCCTCGGCGGTAATTTAGTCGTCACGACCTCGTCGTTTGCTCGATTCCGTCGGTTTCTTGGTAAAACGATGAAAAATATCGAAAGTCGAGTGGCTGAAGCTAGAACCTCGAACAGTTTTCAGGCAACTTGGAACTTGGAATTCGAAATTGGGAATCTATATAAATCTGTCTATATAAATTTCGTCGGGATATCGTACGAGTACGAATAACACGAAGGGCTGCTTAACTTAAGAAATTTAAATTTCAACTTAAGAAATTTATCTTTAACTTAGAAACGAAGACAACGAGACACGGAAGTGAAAATGCTTTCGCTCTTGGCATTCGTTCTTCGTAACGTATCTTTCAATCCAGATATTTGATACGTCGATTTTGTCAAAGTTGACTTTTCTCACGTTCTCGACTCGTGCGATACGTTTTACCTATTTCTTGCCCTCGCGATTATTCTTCCAGAGACGACGTAACGATCGAATTTATGCGAGAATTAGCATTCTCGCATCTTAAAATATCCGACATTTAAGGACTCGAACTATACACGCTATATTCAAATGATTTAAATCGTCTCTACTGAAAAGTGGCGTCTGCGTTAAAGAGGAAAGTACGAGCGGTGGAAGCGCGTATGCGAAAAGGTCGATTTTATTATCCGGATATCGTTAATTTAAGCAGCTGCGTGACCGTGGAATCTGAGAAACGATCCTCCATCAAAATTTCGGCCGTGAAACGAATTATGATAATTTCTCGGCCGATTCGGACGAGCCTCCTGCTCTGCCTCTTTTGATCTCGGAACGCGGGCGACGATTTTATCGATCGTACGAACCGCCTCGTTTCTCACTTCTGTCCATCGACGAACAGCAAAGTGGCCTATAAAAGCGTAAGAGACTCGAAAGGATATCGAAAATCGACCACGATTAAATAACTTTGAAAGCCTGGTCGGAATCCGTCGATTCTTGACCGGATCGCTGACGTTATTAAAAGTCATCAAGGACCGTTCGCTTGTTGCGAACGGTTATTAGTAATCGCTTCGCTTCCCGTTTTAAATGACGCAATTCCAATGTAACATCTTATTTCGTCATATTTTCTACGGCAGATGCGTTCTGCAAATTAATCGAACGGTTACGGGGTTAATTCGCGTTGGACACGCGTAGAGGAAATTAGGCGCGTTTATACCAACGAAGCAGATTAACTTTTAAACGTCGATAGATTTGCTCCGCGTTTCGCGGATAGCGTGCCTTAGTTTTACGATACGAAAGGGAATAGAGGCGATGCGATAGAATAATGCTATCGAGCTTAATGATTCGAACCACTAAGCGCACTTCTGTCAGACCTTGCGCGTTTCTGCTTACAACGTATTTGTCAATCTCTATGATAATCCCGACTTGTGATATTTCCTACGTAACGACTAAATAACAGCCACGAACCGCTAAATAACCACAAAAAAAGGAACGTAATACGAATACCGATAATTTGTCAAAGCAGAAATCTAAAGACACGGTGGATAGTAGAATTAAAAAAGGATTTCCAAATAGATAATAGGTCTAATAATAATTCTTCAAGGCTTTGATTCGTATCGTTTCACCGTGAATGCGCTGATATAATGCTTACGTAACAGGATTTTATTACGATCGTAATCGTCTTCGTCTTGCAAAATCGTTATCGTAAAAACCTACCAATCCATCGAACAAGTATAGATAAGAATATAGATACATATGTATATAGAATATACAGATAGATAAACGTAAAAAGCACAGACTCCTTACAGTCGATGCTCGCAAACCATATAACAGGTCCGCAGGATTTAAGCAATTTCCTCCTCGTAATAATCTTCTCTGCTAATCGCCATAAATATTCAACTTACATATTCTACTTACGTAACAATGCGTTATCCTCGTCGATCAACATCGGTGAACATCGAAGTATCGCGTAACGCAACGACGCATCCACCGTAAATTCAGCGTCGCTACCTTGCAGGGAAAACCACCTTGTAGCGATTAAAGTACGCGCAACTACGGGAGAAGAGGAACGATTGCGCGACCTTACAGGCGTATCGACGGTATCAAAAATCGAGAACGCGGATTATCTTCACGGGGATCGAGCTGGTTACCGCGGTATGGGAGAGAACAGCGCAAAAGCGTCCTTTTACGAAGCAACGACTCGACGAGTTAGCAAACATCGAGGAACGGTAATCCGAGTAATTTCGTTTCGCGTGGAGCGCGTGAAAAATTGGTAAAGACGGCAATCGGAGAGGATCGACAGGGAGGGCGACGTTTGAAAATTAGCGGAAAACGATTTCGACGAGTGTCGCCGTTCCTTTCTCTGTTTCCTGCCCGCGTCCGACGTCCGTTGATGGAACTGCGGATAATTATACGTCCTCTTTCCCTTTGGACGTTCCCGTAAGAACGTCAAAATGACGATTCTTTCTTCCCTTCGTTTCCGTCTTTCGAGAATCCCTGGGAACTCGCCGACAGAGGGAAGAGGAAAGTCGTCTTTTCCGAATTAACCGAGCTTTGGCGTTTTTAAAATTCGGTCTCGAACTCTGCGCAGAGTTTCGCGCGATACGAACGAAACGAGAAGATAACTTGTATCTCGGATTCGGTAATGAAAAAAAAAAAAAAAATATCAAAATGGATCGTTAAAACGATCGCGAAGAAAACGATTAATTTATCGAACGATATCGACGATAACAACATCGAAGTTAAATCATTCGTTTAATCGATCAAACTCATTTTGCGTGTCGTATTTTCGCGTTTCGAACGGCAAGCTTGTTCGAAATCGTAGACTCGTAGTCTGGATTTCGACGTCTACTATCGAACGAACTATAGAACGAACCGACGCTACAGCGAACAAAATTTTAGAGCCAATTAAGTACATAGTTGGCTGCGTAGCGTTCCCAACTGTATTATTAGAGGTTCGGAAAAAATGCATCTGCCTAGTGCTCCACCCTGAACCGCACTAATTATTAGCGGATTATCGTCCTTCTATTATTGTGCATTTTACGTGAGATACAAAAGAGACACAGCAGCAGCTGTGCCTTGGCGATGCCTTCGATCTTTTCCTTCCACCGACGGCTAATGATTTAATTTCGTTAACCCAAGGGTAGACGCTTCGGTTCGCTCAAGCAACGTTTTCCTCGCGATTATCGCCTGGATAATGACGCTTTTTCTCGCAATGGCGATACAAAAACGCGCACGCTCATTTTCTGCGTTTGTTTAACCGTGTATGCGTGCAACGCGTATCGTACGCGACGACGAGTAGCAGTTTCAATTAACGAGACGATTGCCGTGTTGTTTCTACGAGCGTTATCGTGGCTCATCGAAGTTACACGGGGATCGAGGAAAGAAAATATTTAGCGAACAAACGAACAAATAAAATCAACGAACAAAAGTTACGGAAAATAGATGGATATTCGAATAATACGGTGTATAAGAAAGTTTGGATGGAAACGACGGCCAGGCACGAACGAACGAACGATAGAAACTTGGACTTGGACTTGGACTTGCAATCTAAATGGAAACGGTTTATTGTTTGCTGTTGCAGGTCAAGCAGGAGTTAATCAATTGGGTGGTGTGTTTGTTAACGGGAGGCCATTGCCCGACTGCGTTCGACAAAGAATCGTACAGCTCGCTTTGGTCGGCGTCAGACCTTGCGATATCTCACGGCAACTCCTTGTGTCTCATGGATGCGTCTCGAAGATTCTCACGAGATTCTACGAGACGGGCAGCATTCGACCAGGAAGCATCGGAGGAAGCAAAACGAAAGTAAGCGTTTCAACGATCTTGCAACCGTTTTAAGTTACAAAGAGATGCAAAGTAACGCAAAGACGTGGAAAGGCTTCGTGTTTGTTATTTATCGTCGCGTTGCTTCGTGCGTTTCCTCGATGACGAACGCGATGGAACGCGATCGCGTTGCAATTTTATTAATTTATTATTAATTTATGTAATCGCGACGCAACGTTATTAGCAAACTACGCGACATAAAGCTTACGCCCGAAACTACGAAATCTCGCGATCGATCGCTGCTTCCTCAAACGGCAAATACCGCAAGTCCCTTGTTTTCGATTCGAGCGTGATAGCGAGCAACGATTCTTTCGCAAATATCTCGTTAATGTTTAGCAAAATATACGTACGCGTTGCGAAGCGTAATACAGGTATAGTAGGAAACGTGGCGTAAGTACAAGGTGTTAAGTTTTTAATCGATCCTTAAAATTTAGCGAGCAATCCAAATCATACGGTATTGTATATACGTTCTTTTAGCTTACGCGTTTTCGATAGATTCCGATAACGTCGCCGCTTTCGCCCTGCGACCTTGCACCGGAATTAACCGATATCCCCATCGATTTCCCGTTTAAATACTCGCGTAAATTATGCCCGCGTCGTAAACTGCGGCATAACGCGGAGCCGGTACAAATAATTACCGACAATTACGCTTTAACTGGAAAACAACGTGGCCATAAACCATCGCCCCTACCTCCGATCGACCTACCTCTGTGGAAAGGCCCGCTCTTATTTATAAGAGCCTGCCGGTTAAAATTGTCGAAATTGTTAAAATTGTTAAAATTGTTAAAATTGCCGAGTGCGAACGGCTGAAAAATCGAATCCGTAAAGGACTGTACCGTAGTAGCTGGAAGGTTCAGCGGCGACTTAATAGAAAGAGTAAGAAGGGCGGATAAACAGAAAGGAGAAGAAGTTACCTACAGGACAAAAAGCGTAATAAACGCGAGGGAAGGATGTGTGTGCGTTATGGGGCGGTGACACTGATGAGAGGAGGCGAGACGCGGGCGCAAAAGTCGTCGGCCGGCAGCACGGCGCTGATGTGATTTTAAGTAAGGGCTGCGCGGAGCCGACAGCGCGCGCAATTATCCAAACACCTTGCAGCCGCGTGCATTTGCATAATTTCATGGCTTTGCACGGTCGGTTTTCTTACGCTCGCGCCGCGATCACGGTGTCGCGCGCCGAATTATCGGCACGTTGTTTCGAATCTTTGGAGCAGCGAGCGAGAGAAACGAGGAGGGCGGAGAGGCGGGGAAACGATGGCCGAGGGAATCACGGGACGATCGTAAAGCCGATCGTTCCGACGGAAAACGAGTCGAATTAGACGCACTTAGCGACCCTTTAAGGCTCGTTTTTACGCGCGAAAGATGAATTCCGCAGGGGCGTTCGCCAACGATTCCACCACGTCCCCGTGCTCCACGCGCTTCTTAATGCTTGTCCGATTTGAAATTCAAATTCTCTGTTTACGACGCCGCCGGCGGACTATTCGATTTACGATATTAAACACCTTTCATTGAATTTTTTTCGCTAACGAGCTTCGGATGGCTGAAACGATCGATAGACAGATCGGAGGCGATAGGATCCGGCCGATGTAAAAACGAAGGGATTAAGATCGAGATTTCGTTTGGTCGGGCGTACGTACGACTGTTCAGCCGATCGTCGTTGTAATTAACGAACATCGGCGCGATTGCTTTCGCCAAAGTTAACGCGACTTTTATCGAAATCGGAAAATACACGACGTATTTTTAATTCTTCGGATTTCGATCGCGTCGATTATTCTCGACAGATCCGAAACTGGATCGGACTATTTAGGAAATAGGATCGACTGGAAATTGTTGCGAGCGATATGTCGTATATTTTCAACGTATTTTTAACAACAAACTCGTTTAATCGAAGTAACTCGACTCGCGTAAACCGAAACTTTTCAAGTTAAATTGCTCGATGTTAAATTCGATGCGACTCGAATCGTCTCGAAGCGACTCGAACTACCGATCTGAACGAGGCTTTAGATCTGGAAATGGCGTCCCGAAGGAAATTACGAGTTAACGAGTTCCGACGTGGCAACAGTACCGACCACGCGATATCTCGTAGTACGTTACACGGGTTCGATAATCAAGGGCCGAGGGGTGGTGCTTTGGATTATCTCCGTGCAGATGAATCCCGCGCGATGCGATGGTACCCTGTGCGAACGCCACGAAGCCTGCCACGGAGCCTGCCACGGAGCATCCGCGAGAGAAGAGAGAAAAAGGAAAAATAACGAAAAAAGAAGAAAAAGAAAAAAATGACGGAATAAGAGGAAGCCGCGTTGTATTACGCGCGTGACGTCACTAATGACAATATAATTGCACACTACCAACACAGTGAATTTCTTACGACGCGCCCGTGCGGGAACTCGCGCGATCCCCGTTTCGGCTTAATGAATTTATTTTAATAACGACCGGTGCCTGGCGTGCATCGACCTCCCGGCGCTCAATTGCGATCCGCGTTCCTCTCTCCAGCCGCGTTTTCCTTCTCCTTCCTCTTCGTCTTCTCCTTCTTCTTCGCCACGCTCTCTCGCGTGGAAACTCGAAGAGCATATTTAAATTCTGACTGTGCTCGAGGACGATTACGAGCGCATGTAAACGATCGTCATCAACGGCCATTATCGTGGCGTGTTCGTTTTGGTACCAGGCGATGCCAAAATAGTCGAGCCGCCGGATATCGCGTTTCTGCAGTTTCCATCGCGACCCTGACTTTCCAGAGAAGCGATTTTCCTCCAGGGTAACGAAGAAGGCGAGTCTTTGCTATTTTCGCGCCGATACGAGTTTTCGGTCTATACCGCGGAGCTGCTAACAACCGAGATACGAGATTATATCATATATCGTACGATCGAGACGATTAGGATGAAAAATATGGCGAGAGGATAGACGCGTAATTTCATCTATGTATTTTAAAAAATAGTCGCTCGAATTTCCAGAAACGCCGCCGTTATTCGATTTACTGCGAGATTTCTGCGAAAATGTCTATCGCTTAAGAGAGATTTATCGTATCGCGCTTTGATAGTTTTAACGCAAAGGGGAAAGTATCGACGTGCGGTGACTTTAACGCTCGTAAAAGCGACGTTTTCCTAGAAAGTTCCAAGAGAACGAACGTTCCTCTCGGACCTGTGATTTTTCTTCTTCGTGTATTTATTAAAGACCCGTGGAAAGTTCTTATGGTTTTCGGTAAAGCGCTTCGTTTCTGATACCATAGTTGTGATTCGTCGTTTAACTTTGAGATTAGCTGCATCGTCTCAAAGCTCGGACGCGATTGCTCGGAAAACTGTTCCAATGTACCTTTGATTTTGATTTTAATGGATTTTTCGCGTTATCAGGTCTTTGCAGAACATATTTGCACGATATATTTTTTCCTATTGACTTCTTCTTTTTTCCCGGGTTTTATGTTTTTCAGATCAACCGTATTATCTACGTTTATTCGAGGCGAGACTGTCTCGTTTGCGTATTCCTTATCGCTTGTAATTAAATTCCGCAGAAACGAGGCGTTGAATGCGGCGATTAAAACCTCCGAACCGTCGTTGCAGCATTATTTAACCGTTATTAGGGATATTTGGAGATGTTCGGTACATCTTGATAAGTATACACATCGTGCATTTTAGCTCTCGATTAACCCGACGTTTCTGCTTGCGAGTCGAAGAAGGACGAAATACCGGTAATCGTGTGTAATGAATTCGAGCCAAAGGACTCTTAATTACACGGTAGCTTTAATCCGATTGCCGTCTTCCGAAAGCCGCGCTTTTAACGTTGCTTTCGCCGAACGTCCGTTATAACTCGGCGGAAAATTTTTGCCAAGTAACGGAAAGTAAGTGTCGACCATCGATGAAACGGCAGGCCACCGTCTTTCAAACGGGTCGTGTCTCGAAGAGAATCAGCCCGATAGATTAAATCTCACGCGGCGAAAGGAGTTCGAGTCGACGATACGTCGGACGTGACTCGCCTTAAGCTTCCAGCGAAACGTAAATGAAACTTAACCGCGTAAGGATTTTTGTATTTGTATTTTGGATCGACGATGGATAAGACGATTTACAGATGCGTTGTCTCGATACTTTAATTTTATATGAAAAATTGGGAGAATCGACAATTTGAGTTAAAAAAACCGATATCGGTAGAATTAGGAGAACTTGTAACAAGAACGTTAAGAAACAGACAGTTAAGAGAGATAACGTAATTAGATGTTTCTGCTTTTATTTACTTTATTAACTTTGTTTTATCTCTCACAGATATCAATGACCATACTTGAACGATTAAATCGTACAAATACTCTGAAAAACTATAGAAATTTATCGAATTTCCTACGATCTTTACCTTTTGCTTACTATATATATTGATATATTATACTGGCTGTGACTGTACAGGCGATAAATACGCAGAGGCTGGCGTACTCGTAAAATATTATAAAGCTGGAATCTCCGATCAAACTGTGAACGATAAAAAGGCCAGATCTTTAATAAATTGCCAACGGAACAACTCGGAAGCGCGCGAACGCTAAACTATAACACACAGACGTAGAATAGATAGGCGCAGCGAAACTCGTCATCGATAAAAGCGGCGGTATTTTTATTCGCAAATTACAAATTACAAGGGAAATTACGCTCGAACCAAGCCGGTATCTTGATTGTATTCACCGACACGACCGGTGGTGGTCGCGGCGCGTTCCAGGAAATCCGTCACGGTCGTTAGCCAGGCCCGATTATTTTCCAATCGACCGGTTAATTTGCGAATTAATTGTCCAACTATCCGCTCGATCTACACGTGTTCCACCGTGTGCTGTGCGCGGTTTCCGAACCGTGTAAAGCTACTTTCGTCCTGGTTGCTCGTTATCTCTCGAGTCCGTGTATGTACATACGTGCTGGAAGCGGCGCGATACGGCGTCAGATAATGGCGTCGCATCACGGCAGAGGAAATCGTCTCATGAAAAATGTACGCCCCGTCGAAACCTTCCCGATAATAAAGTGGAACGCGAAGAAAATCGTACCCGCGATCATACGGTTCCCCTCTTTCGATCGACTCCTCTCTCTCTCTCTCTCTGCTTCTTTCTTCCTTCTTTTCTCTTTCCTCTTCTCTTTTTTTTTTTTCTCGTTTTCGCTGTTTACACAACGGCTCGGCGGCTCGGCGTCGCGGCCACAGGTGCGCCGATTCACGAAATTTTTTGATTACCCGTTCGTTCGAGGCAGGAAAACCGTACGACTCCTTCCTGGAATTACCGCGTTTTCTGCCGAAGATACGCATCGAACGGAATTAATTCGCCAACGCGTACGAGACACGTCCCCCGTACTCTATTCGTTGCCCGCGTGTATGCTATTACCTGGCTGTATAATGAAAATTGCCGAATGTAGTATTTGCAAAGAATCGAGATCGATCGAACGGTGCGTAATGGTTTTAAGAAATTACACGTTTCGCGGTGAAGGAGTTTACGCCGAAAATTTTCTCCTCTTCTACTCGAGTCGTTCTCTCGCGTTCCCTTTATCGAATCGTCGAAGCTAGTTGTTCGATAAGTCAATTTCGAGACCAGTCTGGAAATCTACGTAGGAGAATTACTATACAGCGTCATGAACAATCGTCTTAAACGTTATCGATGTCGATAACGAGCGTTAAAAATGATCCGATCGTTACCTACTGAGAATCATTTTTTAATTATATTTAAACAAATAAATCAAAGCATTCTTTTTAGCCGTTAGTTTCTCGTTAATTTGTAGATTTTAATAAGGTTCGCGCGCGATTGCTGGAAATCGGGAAATTACGTGTTTTAACGTGCTTAACGATAAATATCTGTATACGCTGTACGTATTCCACGTTTATTCTCAATTAACGATCCAATTTTACAAGAAACTTTCATCGCTGACTCTAACAACGCGATCGCAAAGTCGCGAGAGAGAGGTATTTCGGTATCGAATGCTTGTTTTTCCTTGAACGCGCGCGTCCTGTAATAACGGCCCTTCTGCGCGGTTAATTCCGCGAGATCGTTCGATACATTCGTCAGACTTCTCTCGAAGAATACGTCATAAATATTGTCGCATGCGAACGCTCGTTTTCCCCAGGACGATTCCCGTTCCTCCGTCGCAAGCGTTTCCATTTATCTGGTAATTAAGATCTCGCGCGAACACGGTGACGAGTCGCGCCTGAGCTTTCTGACGGATGGGTATTTATTTCTCGATGCATGATTTAGTAACAGCCGGTTAAACGTTGTGCGACGACCAGAATAAACAGCCAGCGATCGCGCACATCGGAGCTCGTTCCGTTTACGGATCAACGTGCTAATTAACGCGGCTTGTCGATCGATAACTTTCTTGCCGATCGTATCGTAGCAAATTGATTAGAGAATTAATGGCGAAAAATTCGCAACCTGCGGTATAACTTAAATACCAGCTGATATACCGGTTCGAGTAAATAGTCGTTAACGTTCGACGATCGAAAACTTTAAACGAACGATTTTGAGTATAAAAAGAGGCATTGGGAAACGGTTAATCCGTTCTGCGAGTTCGTTCGTTCGATCTTCCTACGTTCGAGACATTCTTCCATCGACGGCTGATACGACGTTAAAAAGTCGCGCCAGTTAAAAGCTAAATCGAAGTAAACCTGAATAATCCTCTAACCACCTTTAACCAGCAACCTCAACGACAAACGCGTACCCTTCGGCCCGATATATCGCGCAACCGTCCGACCAAAAAGGAAGCGGAGGAACGTTGATATCGAAACGATCGCCGAGAACTGGCGACGATCGGCCAAAAAAATGCCCGGATACCTGGTTCGTCCGCCGAAAAAAAAAAGAAAGAAGAAAGGACGTTATTAAGCCATCTCCACGCGCGTCTTATCGCCAACGACAATTGGAGCAACCCCGTATACCAAAAGCGACAGAGGACAGCCCTTCGGACAGTAATTACCGAGTTGGTCAACCTGTTCGATAGTTTACGTTATCTAACGTTTAGCGCCAGATGTCCATGCGACCAATTTCCTTTGTGACGCGGTGTGGTACGGTGCGGTGTAGTGCGACGTGGCACGCACACGAAAGACACACCGTCGACGAACGTCGCCGGGAAGCAACCCGTAGCGGCCGCTCGGGGGCCGCTCGGGGGCCGCTCAAAGGTACGCGGTACAACGCGAGAGGGTAGGCATTAGGACGCGTATATCGTGGGCCGGGGTAATTGTGGCAATGACGACGGAAGTGTCAGATTAGAATCTGAGATGCTCCTGGGAGCACGCGATGCTTGTCCTAACCCCTGAAACTATTAGGCGGACGGGGAGACGGCTGCCCCCTTAAACGTTCTGGCTAACAACAGTGGTGCTCCCATATCGGCCCTATTCAATGGACAGACACACACCGGCCGCTCTTCCCATCGTTCAACGCGCGCTCTTGTTCACAGAAGACGAATAGAATCCAGGGAACGTTCGATCGACGACCGCCATACCGGAGTATCGATCGAGACTCGCTATTAATTCGCGGTTCGAGCGTTCCTCGGTAATAACGATTCGACGAAAGTACATCAATTTGAACGAACAACGTCAAACGATATTTTACAGTTTGATACACTTTACAGTACGCTTTAGGAAATGTTCGAAATTCGTAACGCAACGTTGATCGTTTATGTTATTTCTTCCGATTTTGAACATTTTATAAACTATATACTGCGAAATACGCATTGGCATCGTTCGTTCAAATTAATCCGCTTTCGTTAGATCGTTGTTACAAAGATATCTTCTACGAGTCATTAGAGTCGTTTGGTAGGACATTTTGAAACGAGTCGAGAATTGTTACGACACTCTTGCGTTACATGCTTTGGGTAATTTACTAGGTAACCAAAGGTATAATTTGGTAACCAACGGAAGTGCCCAGCCATGTATCGCGACCAACGATACCTTACACTCGCGTCATTTCTCTATATCTCGATGAAAGTTAGCGTTAACAATTATCGTTAAACAAGCTACGATAGAACGAAAACGTTAGACGGAAACACGTTAGACGACGCAGAACCTACGATATATAATGCAAATGTGTATATCGATAACTTTACCGCCATCGATGCACGATCGAGACGTTTAAAAAATATGGAAAGTAGGGAAACCGTCGTCGATAGACGACGAAACGAAAATTTCGTGAAACACGAACGAGCGACGTCGTGTATCGGAAACTGCGTGCTATTTAGCCTTGTTTTTTTTTTTTTTTTACGTTTAGGAGGAAACGATTTATGGAAATGTAGCGGTGCTTAAAGGACTAAGATGCACATCGTACGCTATTATTCGGAATGAGATTCCACGAACGATCGTACGGTTGTTACGATCGTACAACGGATAATGAAAGTTAAAACATAGTCGTAAGACGATTCGAGTTAAAAGAACGAAAAAGATCGAATTAGAACAAGGTAAAGTTAAAACAAACGAAATAATATGTATGTCGGAGATGAAAGGACCCTTCCCTCTGGAACTTTGTTTAATTACAGCTGTAAACTTTAATTACAATTTTACGGATTTTCCCAATTTGCCGTCATTCTGCCCAATTCGACTTGTTTGCGATTTGTGATAATAAACTTGGGCTCAAGGCGACCATCCGTCGCCGAACGTAGCCACGGTCAACGGGACGGCCGCTTCGCCTAACAAAGGTGCGGAGTTATAGTATGAGAAAATCGTTAAAAGAAATACCAATAGAGGTACGTGACAGTAAAACGTTCCAACGGGTCCTTCGGACAACGAATACCAGAGGTTGAGACACTTGCACCGCACGAGTACAGTTAGCCCGAGGACTCGCTGTAAAACCTGGGTTTTTTTCGTAATTAAGGTTCTTCAAACGGACAAGCAGTCTGACCAATTGACCAATTGACAGCGACGTCGATTTCCCTTACTTTCGGAACGAGAACTATACTCGACGAATCCGATGATCTCGTGTCCTTAGACACACCCCGTCGTAGTTTTCCTCGGTGGCATCCTCGGGACGAAAATTCAGTCTTTCTTGCGATTTCATCGACGAAGAGAGTAGCGCCTTACGATCTGTGAGTATTACACGTTTGAGTTAGAGCAAGTATATATCTGTCATCTAAGACCAACGTCGCTAGCATCGCGAGTGCCCAACCACCGTTGTTGATCGTCGAATCGGTAGTGTTCGTGTACTCGTAGTAACAGGCCGTATCTTCGTTATAACGCAACGATAGCCAACTCCAAGGGAGGTTTGTCAAAGCGATAGGCAATAAGACAGCGATAAAATACGATAACGAGAAAAAGAGCTTGGAACGAAGAAAATAAGGTACTCGATGCCCCCTGCGCAGAAAATCTGACAAGAAACGATCCCCAACCTCTTGGTGGTTATCGTTCTGCCTGGTGTCGGTGGCGTGGCCGCCCCGGAGAAATCGGCGATCTCGAAAATCTGTGTACGACGAATAACATTTCCATCGCGTTAGCATAAAATTATGCGAGGCCCGGGCGCGCAACTTCATTAGCAAGTCAAATGAACGGTGGCCAGATTGAGCACCACTGGGCCCACTCGAAGGGACCGTCAAAAAGAAACGGGACGCGTCTGCGAGGAGCGGATGAGCCCGCCTCCTCGGTAAACCGGGGCTAAACTGTAATAAAGCGCGGTACGCGTTACCCACCTACCTTTGCGATCTTTACCCGTTATCTGATCCACCGGCGCAACCAGCGTGCTTCACCTGTGAACGACATATGGCCGCTGCTCGCTGCCCCTTTCGACGACAGTGTGACCACTTTCGCGTTAATTTGTCGATGAGATAGCGCCGAGTCCCCAGCCGGATGGAAAAACCATCGGGTTGATAATCGGCAACGGTCGGCGACCGTCCAAACGTTGCGACGTCCCTTGGGAACGTTTTTCGGCCCGATAGATTCTCTCGCTGCGCGGCAGAAAGCGCCGGTACGAAACACTTTTTATTTCGGAAAAATCTTCTAGATAGCAACGAGGATACCGTAGTGTGGAATTTTAGTGGGAAATTTCTCTTTCCGAATCTAATCGTCGATGATGTTACAAGATGGTACGAACGACCGTGTTGCCTCCATAGAGCGTAATATAGACTGGTTAGTTTTTTGGTTTTTGTCCGTTCGAACGAACGGCGTCTGCCTAAACGAATGCCTTTCGTGAAATTTAGACCACGTTGATACGCGAGAATATCGAAAACACCGAGAACGAAGAAACATTCGTCGTAATTAGACAGCGGAATACGCGTAGTATAAAGGGACATACGAGACATCGAAAGTATAGCGTTACGTGTTCGATTGCCAACCAAAAAGATAGAAACGATTAAAAATGAATGTGAGAAAAGGTGGCAACGATTGCGCGGATACTTCTTCGCGGCGCACGACCTCGCAGGTGTTACATTTTACGTTTCTCTTTGCCACAAAGTGATTCTTCGCTGGTGAGAAAGAGATCGGACGTACTCGTATATCTCGCCACAAGGACTTTATCGCGTATCGTCGATAAAATCCGATAATTCGGTTAAGGAAGATGGCGAGAAGAAATTACGAAGGGATGGAAGAGTCGATATCGAATCGATAACATCG
Organism: Bombus vancouverensis nearcticus; assembly: GCF_051014615.1. Lineage (NCBI taxonomy): Eukaryota > Metazoa > Arthropoda > Insecta > Hymenoptera > Apidae > Bombus > Bombus vancouverensis. The sequence continues at coordinate 12,639,420 of NC_134924.1, forward strand.
CGTTATGTCCCGACAAGTATCGCGAACAGCGACGTTCGAGCTTGCAAAATAACGACACGATGTAAATCGCCTCTTTTCGAAGAATCGGGTGCTATCTCGCGACATTGCTACGGTAGCCATTCTTCCATATACCTGGCCTTATATTATATGCGAAATCGCCAAATTTAGCTGCGTTAATTGACATTTACTACAGCAGCGCGTCGTTAAACTTCGAGTATGGTCGTTTAATAAAGTCGACAAACTCGACGAATACGTTACCGAACGGTGAACGTGTATCAAATACGGGCATGCGTAGCATGGAATTATCTTCCAGACAATTTGTCAACTTTCTTTCGCGCGAATATTTCGAAAGATGTCTAATACAGAGATGCGATACAACGATACGACGACTTTAGGATCTCTGCGTCCTTTCCAAACGAATCTCTCCTTTAATTCGTACGTTTGTAATTTCGATTTATTGCAGCAAGTGGCCACCCCCACCGTCGTGAAGAAGATTTTACGAATGAAACAAGAACAACCAACCATGTTCGCTTGGGAGATTCGAGAACAGCTGGCGCGACAAGGAGCTTGCGATCCTCAAAGCTTACCGTCCGTCTCCTCGGTAAATCGAATTCTTCGAGGCGGTGGACTTCATACGGATCACACGGGCATCGAGGGTGGTTCAGCCAGCACGTACGCCTCGCAAGTTTCCTCGAACGTCGCCAACAGAGGTGAGAATTATCGCCAAATACCCGATAAATGAAATTAATAGGAGATTCCGATAAAGAGAGAAATTGCGCATTGAAATCGAAATTCGAGATACGCCGAAACGATTTTCTACGAAATTTTTCTAGCAAATAGCCGGGCCGTCGCGTCGTTCCTCGCAGACTCGACCAGCAGCAACGAAACCTCGAACCGCTCTCTCGCGTAATCGCGCGAATTCTCGAGAAAGAGATCGCGATTGCACGAATAATCGCACCAAAGTGTCAGCTGATCGTTCGAAAGCTGGACGATAGCGAAACGTCGAAATCGGCTCATTATGCGAGCGAAAGCTGCATCGCGAGTGCGCCATTATCGGCTAATGATCCCCTAAACATCTGTCCGTATCTCGGAATCACTGTCCGAATTTTGTTCCATTGTTTTTGTCCTTTTTACGATTCGCTTCCATATAGACGAGCAGCGACGAGAGAAAGAAGAAGAGGAAGCGACCGATGCAGCGATGCAACGATTAGAGGGAAAAGAAAGGACGAACGAAGGGGGAAGAAAGAAGGATAGAAAGGAAGAAAAAGAAGAAGAATTCGTAAAATACCCTGTGGCCGATTGACTCGTCAGCGTGCTGCAGCGTGATGAACGACACGCAATCCCTTAAAGCAACTCGAAATTTGCCTCGAAATTTACCTCGTTTATACCGTAAATCGTCTATAACGTCGTAGTCTTCTTTTTCACCTACCGAGAACGAGGCTGCGTCACGAAATTTGCGTCGATCGAACGTCGCGATACGTTCGTCCTGTTCCACGGCCGGTGTTTCTTTCGATTTTAACGTTAATTGCAAGGTCCGATCACCTTGCTAACTCTAACACTCCGATAAATCAGTCATTTTCGCCGCGATAATACGATTCCATCTTTCCTCCGACGATCTTCGACGAACTTCGATCGGGAAAGTGTTTAACGCGCGACTGCAAACAGGTCGAACTCGCGAAATCTTCCAACGATGGCAAAATATGATTTCGAACGATGGAAAACGACGCGTAAAATAGAAGAAGAAGAAATCATCTTGCAATCCTTCTTGTTTCTCCCTTATCGTATAAACACGACCAAACAAAGTGTTTGCATCGATTTAATTTAAAGTGACGCGAGTTACGTAAAAATATGGACGTTAAGATCGCCTTAAATAAACCTTGTACGTCTCGCGTAACGCTCTGTGACAAATAAGAGCGACGAAGCACGTTAATAAAATAAAATAATATAACGAAAGCGTTAAACGTTAACGAGCTAAATCGTAATTTCTTTTTCTTGGTTAAATTTACGTTGTATCGTACGATGTATTCTATCTTTACCCTCAGACACACTCATGAGAACGGATTACCAATTATTTTATCCGGGATCACTGGGACCGTTGCACATTTCCACAACGTCCGGTAATACCAGCGCACCATCTTGGAATCCAAGCTTTTACTCGTCTCTTTATCAAGCGACTACGCTGCACTTGCATCATGGAATGCAATCATTCACGTAAGTCTAAGTTGTTTAACCGATTTCTGTTTCCTCGAGTGGCCCCCTTAATTGGACTTTTTCTTTTTTTTTTTTTTTTTTTTGTTAAATCTGGAAAAACGGATCGGTCCATTACGTGCGTTCGTTCCGATTAAACCGATTAGATATCTGTTGCAGATCGTTAGACGTGGAACGTCTGTCGGAACAAAGCGGACCAACGAACCAGGTCGATTTAAAATCCAGCTCGAGCTCGATGGCGGGCAGCGACGACTCCTTGGACAAGAGCGACCTGGACGAGAACACGGAGTCCCAAGACCACTACAAGCCTTTCCAAAATTCGCCTATAATCCTAGAACTCGGCCAGAAGATCGGCAGCGATCGTAGCGCGTTCGTCAGACACAGTACGTCCGGCTCGTCCGGAAACCTCGAGAATCGACAGAGTCCACCGCCAACAAACGGCGACAAGCAGAAAATAGCGTCTCCGCGAATCTTGGAAACGGGAAACGAGCAGAGCACCATGGCCAAAGAAGCGGCGGTCGAGGAAAGACCGGCGCAACCTCAGAGAAAAAGGAATCCTTACTCGATAGAAGAGCTCCTGAAGAAAGACGAGGGCAAAAGCACCTCGAAGAGGCCGAAATTGACGAATCTCGGGGTGGTTCAACCCTGTGGAATTATCCTGAGCAAGGAAATCTGAAGGATCGCGGCCGAGAGATAAACAGAACGGAGGGAAAGAAGACTATTTCAAGATCCGATAAGATAGAGGCTAACAGATGATCGTCTGGATTTGGGAGAATTTTCGACGCACGGAATCAAGGATGACGATGTTCGGATGGTGAATGTGGTGGAGGATGAAGATGCGATTGGTTGAAGATGAAATGGATGGACGAGCTAGGACAGAGAGGGAGGTGTATGGTCGAAACGATCGATGGATGTTGCGACGATGAAATTGGGCTAGGCTTATGTTAGATATTCGTGGCTCTGTATTTTTCCGATCTATCGATACGAAAAGAACTTCTAAATACTTTATTTAGAAAGATACTTCATTCTCGGAATAACGAATCGTTGAGAAACCATTTAGTCTTGTACAAAACTTATTTATTAAACTCTCGTTTTAAGGGGATTAAACTACGTCCGTTAAAGAGAAATGTAACATAGTTTAGCAAAAAAGGTGGAACAACGCCAAGTTCGACGCTTGAGAAATTACATTAAAGTAAAGGAATAAAAAGAAAAAAGGTCGATAAGGTCGGCACATTATTATCGGTATTATAGATACGCGAAAATCTCGAAAATTAAAGCGATCGTCGTTGTACTATCGATACGGAGAAAAAGTATAAATTATATGTAACATTAGTATGAATCGTCGATTATGTATTGTTGACCGGAATATCGTAGGTTAAACGTAAGTCTGTTAAGATAATTTATAATTAAATTATTTTTATTCATTCTTCCGCGTCCGACGCCATCGATGATCTGTCCTTTCGAAGAAGAAGAAGAAGAAGAAGAAGAAGAAGAAGAAGAAGAAAGGAAATCATCGATATTATGCGTAATAACGGGACGATAAAATTAAAATACGATAAAGGAAACTCATTGACGTAGGTGTTCTATCAGTTTCGATGATTTTCAACAGGTTCGTCAGTTTTGTGATCTCCGAATACTGAGATTTTTCTGTCGTGTAATTTGTGTGTGGTGTATGATTTCGTTTTGAGAGCGAGACGATGCCATATTATTATGTACGATATTTAACTTTAATTTAGTCAAAGAAACTTTGACGTATTCTAATAAAGTGAAATGGCTAGTAACCTTAAAAAAAAATTAAAAATCCTTTTTTTTTATCCATCGTGCCGAAGCGAGAGGTACCCGGATCGTTCGAATCCATCATTTTTACCTACTTCTCTTTCCCCACACACCTATTTATATAGATACATTTGCCCCGTTCGACGGCAAAAAATCCACTCGTTCCTTCACAATATCTTTACCGTTCAATCGGCAAGCATCTTCGACGACATAAATGCGTCCATCGATCAAGATGAAAAAAGCGCAAATTCGATCTAGAACGATCCATTAGGCATAGGAATCTCATCTAGCGAAGCATCGTAAAGTGGCTCTAATTTCGCACAAAAAAAAGGTCGATAGAACGTACTAAAACAAGAGACGAAGCTCGTTAGAAAGCACGATTAGCCCATAACCAAGGAAAGCATGCGAAACTTAACCGATACAGCCGGCCAATTAAACGAAAGCCTAATAAAGCGATGGCAATAAAGCACGCATCGGTAACGCGAAACAGCGGAGGCGCGAGGATGTAGTAAAGCCATAAACGGTTCGGCCTGAGTGTGTCATACGTGGACACACCACCGCGTATACATACCTTGTAAAATACGACATGAACGATGGTCACCGTAAAAAGAAGGTGAAATTAAATGGCGGATCGCGTTCCACGAGTCCTACGAACGATCCTATCCACCTTTTGCATTTATAACGTTGTAAAAACTTTTTATCCGCCTCCTCATCACGGACTAATTAATGCACTATAAAACGCTAACGCCTCGACGTCCGCTGATTTATCCGCCTCCCTTTCCACTATACGATCGTACACCGGTCTCCGGGTTTCGTAGCCCGCTCCTCTGCTCCTCCATTCACTCGTCGTCATCCAGTTATTAGCCTGAATGATAACAGGAAGTTGAGGAGATGCGAACCTAAAACTAACGCTTTTTAATTATTATTCGCTGGATGTAAGCTTTTTAGACTCAAATTTTTGCAAGATTATACGACCGGATTAAAATAATTTAATTAGAGGTAGATTGAATATTTTAGTTTCTTTCGGGCTATTTAAATTGTTAAACTTACGGCATTTTAGAGGCGAAGAATAGATAGATTCGTTCAATGGTATAAGATCAATTCTCTAAATGATCGTTTTTGATCCGAGTAGTTGTATTTATACCGATATTTATTATTTAGTTATAGCATTTGCAGTCCCTTCTTGTTCTTTCCATTTCCTTATTCTTACCTGAAATACAAATTTTTCTACATTTCTACACAATGATCTATTTTTTATGTATGTATGTCCATGAAACAACCGATAAAAAGATAAGAAGAACGATAATACGCATATTGGTAAAAAAAAAAACTATTCGTAAAATTCCACTCTATCAAATAGATCCAGTCTATCATGTTGGTCATACATTGGTTGCCAAGTAACCATTTGATGCATACAAAGTTCAGCAAGGTTGTGAGAAAGACAGTGTAACCAGTGGTATGTTTTATTTGTGATTAACAATGGCAGACGATGTAAAACCTGAAACGATTAAAAACACTCAAGATTTACTCGGCAAATACTTCAAAAAGCCACCTCTCACCGAAAAATTACTAAGGAAACCACCGTTTCGATTTCTTCACGATATCGTCTCAGCAGTAACGTATCTTTTGCTCGTGTTTCTGGCTGTAAATACAACATGAATATAATCAATGCTTTTATAACTAATAAATGAATGGTATATCATAGGTCATAAACGAAACTGGTTTTCTGGACGGTTTGTATACGGAGGAGGAACTAAATTCGGAAAATATAAAAAACAAAGAGGCGAAACTTGCCTATTTAACGAAACTGATCGACGTCGTGAGTAAGTTATAATTTTCCTTGTATCATAAAATGTATAACGTTCTTCGACGTATTCAAATAGTAGTACTAGGCAATAATTTCAGAACTGATTACCGGCGCTAATTTAACTGTACGAGCCAGCAAGATAATCTCAGGCCAGGAACCAGCTAAAACAAATGAATTATTGCAAGCAATTGGAAAAGCTTTAGACAAGAAGGTAACGATTCTACGACCGTAAGAAGCACAAATGGCTATGCGATTACTTACAAATATAAAAAAACCAATGACACGGTAAAGTTGAAAATGTTTTACGAATTAAACAGATAAGCAGCGTGGAAGCCGTCGAACGGTACAAGAAGAATTTAGGAAAAGGCAAATCTAGTTCGAGAAGTAAGCTGTCTGTAGCAAAAGATGAAAGAAAATCATCGTCGAAAGAAACGTCCCAAAAAAGGGCTTCGACATCGAAAGAAAAATCTGTAGAACGAAAAAAAAAAGCTGTTAACGAAGATAATTCAACGATACGTGAAGCAACGCGTAAAAATGAAAATCAAGATTCTCAAAAAAATGTCGAAGCTGCGGAAGTACCACGTGTCGAGGTAATTTAATATATCTTACGCTTAGATTATGAACATGAAAAAACGTGACTGAATTTACATGTTTTAGCCAGCCCAAGAAAAAATTCCTGCATCTGCGCATAGAAAAAGCTCTTCGTCTGCTAAACTCAAACAGAATAGACCCTCCACGCCTTTGTCTGAAACTCTGCAGTCGAATAAGCGAATCGACGAAAACAAAAAACAAAAAGAATCCGAGAACAAGTCGAAACATATGACAAATGCTGAAAATAACGAATTACAAAATCAAATACTCGATACGTCGAACTCTATTAATTCAGAATCGAAATCTGCGCCAAACATCAGAGATAATAAGATAGATGAAAATATAGACAAGGTGGAGTACAAGGAAAATGATATAGTAAATAACGAAGCTTCTTTACAAAGCATAGAAAAATCTGGTCAGTCGATATCAGAGACACAAATGTTTCAATCAGAAAATAACGATGCCAGGTATCGCGTTCGCGTCAAACTGTATCTTATGAAAAATTAATATTTGTAATATTTAACGATAACTTGATAAAATACTTTCACAGTATTCCACGATCAAATTCTAGACCAAGAACTTCCTTACGTCCACCTACTGCGAGACCGATTAGTGCCAGACCTGCAGCACCTAGAATACGAGGCAAAGCAGAGTTAATAGTTAACGAAGAAATACCGTTAGAACACATTTTAATACGCTGTATGTAAAAGATCTTATAGAGAATATAAACTATTACTGCTTCATTTTCCAGAACGCCTATGGGAAACATTAGTGTCATTGTGGAGAATTCTGATCTTAAGGACGACGATGATGACGCTGAAGACATGGTAGTTATGGAAACTAGAGTAACTAGTAGCGATTCCTTAGAAAACAGTGGCAACTATAAAGTCGATGGTCAATTAACGCAAGAACATGGACACCTTGTTGCACAAATATTAGAAACACAAAAGGAATTGGTTAATAACGATAATGTAGACGTGATACCTAAAAAAACAAATATTGTAAGTACAATTCACCATTATCGTAAAATATTATTTTTACCACATTATACTATTTCAATGTAACATGAAACATAATATTTGTTATTAGACATGGGATACAAATTCAAAACGCGACGCTGTAGCAAAAGAAATTGATAAACTACGAAACACGATACAAACATTAACACGCGCGACAAATCCACTTGGGAAGTTATTGGATTATTTTCAGGTAACTTATTGATTTATTATATTTTATAGTATTACACGTGTAATTTACGTTACTCTTAACAGGAGGATATAGAAGTCATGCAAAAAGAATTATTAGAATGGAAAAACCAATATCAACGAGTAAATGAACAACTGAAAATAGAAAAAATGTAAGAATATACGTATCAAGTTTTGCATCGTTTAAAATCGCTTATTTTAATCATGTATATGATTCTTTTCTTCAGGAAAACGCAAGAATTAATAGAACCTATGAAAGAAACATTAAAAGAAATTGATCATAATGTGAAAGTGCAATTGGATAAAATATGTCAAGCAAAATCGCAGATTACGAAAAATGATCAAAGGATACAAACATTATTAAATGGTCGTGTGTAAATTTCATTTCACCGTAATCTATAAAACGATAATATTTTCTCATTATCTTTAATACAAATAACATAAGTGTACAATCTCCTCTAAGTTTCTAGTCAAATATTGTACATATGTACGTAGAACGCTAAACAATGTAACACGAAATGTAATATAGTACAAGTAATTAAGAAATAATTCTAATAATCTCCGTTCCTTTATTCAAACTTATTCGAACAGGAATACTTATACAAAATATATATGTATAACTTAATATCGTTACATTACTTAAAAATATTTTTATACCTGCACATCACTATGCATCTATTTCTACATTTCATATTTATCTTGTAGCGCTGAAATTTCATCTTCAGACACATTTTCCACCGTTTTGCAATATTCAAACAATATTTTCAAGTCTAAAAATTGAAGAAAAATATTATTAACGCTTTATATTATTTTAAATTTTGTAACAATAACGCTTACTTTCTTTGTCACTGTTACTAGTAAACATGATGAGTGCTCTAAATCGCTTAACTCGACTGAGATCTTTCAAGTAGTAGAATATCTGATTTTTCCTTCCTACGAATTCCGTTCCCAAAACTTCTATTATTTGGCTAAAGATATCCGATTCCATTGAATCTTGAAATATTTTAGGTAAACTACCCTCTGATAATTGCTGGAATTTGATTTACTAATTAGATTAAAATGCATACTTTGTATATCAAAAAATTAGAACTTTTACACATTGTTCTTACCTTCAAATACTTATATCTAAATTCTGGTAAATTATTTCTTTTCCAATTCATTAAAAACTGTACAGCTGTTTTGGGAATCGGAGGTATAATATTACTAATATCCTCCAGAGGTTCAGAAACTTTAACATAAGTATTATCTTTCGCAACATTATCTTTCTGCGACATATCCACTTTCTGCATCATATCCACTTTCCGCACCGGATCTTTATGAGGTTCTTTTGTTTGTACAGGATCATCTTTGTTGTTATATGCCGTTTTTCCATTAGTATACCTATACTGATCGATACCAAATTCCACTTCTTGGATAGGTATTTTCGTCAATGATTTCTGTAATCGACAAAAACTTCAGATATTTTCGAGCATGGATGTTAATGTTGTAATTTTACCTTTGAACGTAAATGAGGAGGCTTCTCTATTGGTTCTATTACAATGACTTCATCTTTCTCTGGTAACCAATCTGGAATACGTGGATCCCTTTTCGCATTAGTATCAATCACATTATCTTTTTCATTCTCTGTACTATCTTTAACATTTACAACACTTTTATTATCTTTACTCTTCTCCATATTTTTAGTGTTTATTATATTCTTGGTTTTTGTTGTTTGTACGTTTGATGCGGTATCGTTCCACCACGTTTTCTCAGAAATCTTTTTTTCAATCGTAGTCTTTTTAATATCTTTTTTTTCAATTGTTGACACTTTTGTACCTTCCTTCGCTATAGTACTTGTCTGTACAAAATAGCATCGCTAAATAGTATGTTAACTAAATAATAAAATTTGTTTCTTAGTTATTAATTACCTCTGAACATTTAATCTTGCTTTCGATTTGATTTAGCAACAATTTAGCTTCCTTATTAGAAGGTTCTAATTTCAAAACTTTTTCTAAATCATGTTTAGCTTCTTTATATTGTTTTAGATTCATTCTAGCTGTTGCTCTTCTGTGATAAGCTTTTACATAACTCTCATCTAATTGAACCGCAGTTGAACAGTCAGATTCAGCAGAATAAAAACTACAGAAAAGTGTAATATTTTAATATCATCTGATAATTTTTAATTGAATATGCAGATATAATCAAAAGACATATATACTTGTCTAGTTTTAACTGACAGAGTGCACGATTTGCGTAAAATACCGCATCGTATGGAAATAGTTTTATAGCCTCTGTATAACAGCCAATTGCTTCAGACCATTTTTGTTGTTGCACCAAAATATTGCCATCGCTTTTATGTTTTGTTGCTTTTTCATGTGCTTTCTCTAATTCTTCTTTAGACATATGTTCATCTTCGGAATCATCTGATTGCTCATTATTATCTATTTTTCTGCATTCTTTATCCTTTGAAACGATATTACAAGTAATCAGAATTTTCCTAAGTTTTATAGAGTTTTACAGAAAAAGATGTTTAATTCAATATTCACAATACATATTCACAGTAATAAACTTACTACATCAAATTTCTCCCAAGCAGAATAATCGTGTGATTTAATCCTTTTTGACTTATTATCAGCTTGATCTTTCTTCGTGGACGAATTTTTGGTTTTATTTTTATGTTTACTTCTAATCGGTGGTAAAGTAATCTACAAAAATCATCCCTATAAGTTTATACATTTCTATGAATATGATCACAACTTGTACCTGACCACTTTTTTCTTTCCGTAATTGCTCATCTTTACATCTCATTTGCTCCTCCCAATTTTTCATATCAAGAAATTCTTTCTGTAAATCTTCTGCATTATCCTTCACCTGTTTTTGCATCAAGATCGATTTATCCATTTCGTACAACTGTGTTTAATACAATAATTGTAAGAAAAGATACAACGTCAATTGCAAATTTAGGTTATGTTCTGCTCCTTCTAAAAAAACGAAAAGATATAAATTATGATTCCACTATTTAACTATTAATTTATTAAAATATTTGATTATTTAAAACAAAATTTTGACTGAGTTCATACATCACTATTACTGTTAAAAACGTACGTATTATAAAATAAACGTTAAAACGTTTATGCAATTCATTACATTAAAATTATTACACTTTGTCACACGTAGGAAAGTTTCGCAATGAATTTCTATATATCAAAGTACTTTTTGCTTTAACGATTTGCATTGAAATTCTTAATCTTTTAAACAACAAACCCTTAATTCTAGCTGCGAAGCACTTATCAGGGACACAACTTTCAACAAATTTCGAAATGTGTTTTTCAACACTAGCGCTCCGCATCTGGCAATCTTTGAAGTTAACATGGATAGAAAAGTGCGAAGCGAATTTTCTAAGGTTAAGTTAACCATAAAATAAAATGTCAGTTAATCATAATTGATTATAAGAAAATAATGATCGTGTAATATATCCATTTAATAATAAAAAGCACTAAAATGAATGTATTTATAAAGAATGTCTTTTATTACAAAATACGAGAAGCATGCTATCAATTTATACATACCGAGACAAAGTTAAAGAAACAAGCACAGTGGTTAAAACCTACAGGATATAAAACAGATATTCAAATCTACAATCCCATAACAAAATGTGAAGTACCGTTAATTTTAAAAAATAAAGCTGTTCTAACTTGGTATCTTTGTGGACCTACTGTATATGATTCGGCACACATAGGACATGCAGTGTAAGGTCTATCTTTTCTTTTTAATTATCATATAAGATAATAATAAATTCTTCGGAAAGGGTCTTTTATTTGATTGTTAAAATTAACATAAGAACAAAATATAATATTGTCTTAAGGTTTGCAATAATTTAGTTATTAAATAATGAAAATGTGAAAGAACATTTTAAACTTTCGTTCATAGGACTTACGTGTATTCGGATATTATCAGGAGAATATTATCAGACCACTTCAATATAAATGTTGTAATGGCCATGTGCGTAACAGACATAGATGATAAAATAATAGCACGCTCAAAAGACTTGAAACAAAATTATAAGGATCTAACAAAACATTATGAAAACGAATTTATCGAAGATATGAAAATGTTAAATGTTGCAAGGCCTCATCTGTATTGTAGGGTAACTGATTATATACCACAAATTATTCAGTTTGTGAAGAGAATTCTAGACAAAGGCAATGCTTACACTACGAAAGATGGTAAAATATAAAATGTAACAATTTAGCTATTATTTTTATTATATACTTTAATTATCGTAAATGATAATTATTCTTCCTATAGGATCTGTTTATTTTGATACGCATAAATACGGAATGTATGGCAAGCTATCAACTCCAATATCACATAGTTTCCATCCTGATAAAAAATCTCCATTAGATTTTTGTCTTTGGAAAACAGCTAAGGAAGGTGAACCATTTTGGGAGTCTCCATGGGCTCCTGGAAGGCCAGGGTGGCACATTGAATGTAGCACTATTGCAAGGTAGAGAGCCATATTAGAATCTTTCTGTTTTAAATGTTGTATCATAATGCTTATTAAAGCTAATATATATAAAATTTATATTTCAATTAGCACAATTTTTGGAAATTCCGTAGACTTTCACAGTGGTGGGATAGATCTAATGTTTCCACATCATGAGAATGAGGAAGCACAATCGTGTTGTTATCACGAAGTAGAACAGTGGGTAAATTATTGGGTATATTATGGACATTTGTCCTTGAAACACGAAAAAATGTCAAAAAGCCTTAAAAACACCATCAGTATAAGAAAATTCCTTGAAAAATATACAGCAAATCAGTTTAGAATCCTTTGTCTACTTTCGAATTATAAAAATGGTATAGTTTGCAATAATTTATTTCTATATATGATTAAATTATTTTATATTAAATGTAAATTTCATTAACTATATTTTTAATATTCATTTTTTAGAACTTCAATTTTCCTATGATGTAATGGATAATGCGGTAGCTGTGTTACATAAAATTGAACATTTTATTAGCGACTGTCATAATTATATCGTTGGAAATTGGGATACTGGCAATGTAGATGAATCTACGTTATTCCGCGTTAGTTATCTCGTTGTATTTTATTATTTTACATAAAAACATATATATATATATATATATATATATATATATATATATATATATTCATTATTGAAATAATATTTCAGTGTTTGGAAGAAACGAAAAACAGTATTAATACTGCATTAGCAAATGATTTTAACACTGCAAAAGCCATGAAGTCACTTACAAATTTAATTAATGTAGTCAATAAAATGTTACATGATCCTCAGGTAAATATATATTTAATAGCTAATATTGATTTACTCGGACATTCTCAACAACAAACTTAGAATGTACTGTTGTATTAAATTTAGGGTAGTACGAACACTTCTAGTACCTGTATACCTGCTGTAGCTGCAGTATTAAATTATACATCAGAAATACTTTTCAAATTCGGAATTTCAAATCCTAGTGCAGTAAATGATTCTAGAATGGACAGTGTCGTCGAATGTTTGATAAAATTTAGAGGTGCTGTGCGTAACAAAATTTTAGAGCAAGATGTGAAAGATAAAACTTTACTTACGGCGTGCGATAAAGTACGATCGGAACTTTCCACTTACGGTATAATAATTAAGGTACAACATTATATATATATATATATTTCAGTAATTTAATTTTTAAATGATGTATTTTATATTCTAGTTCTGTCTTTCTAGGATTGCAAAACTGAAACTAGTTGGAGTATCAAGAAATATTAAATAAAAATCAGCAAAAATCTTTAATGGTAATTTACTATTTTTTTTAATAAAAAAGAAAATACTTGTTTTTACATTTATTTCCTTGCTGATTTTAGATAAATAGTTAACTATTAATCAGCTGAATCACTATTAGTTTTTAATTTTTTTAAATTATCATTATCACTATTTTCAATATTTTTCCTTTTCGACCCAGCTTTCTTCTCTGCCATTGTCTTTTTTAATCCTTTCATTTTTCTCGTCTGTATACTATTAATATTTTGCGCTCCAACATGCACACGACCAAAGGTTGTTCCAAGTTTGTCCACAGATATATTCTTCTTCTTTTTAACCTGTGATCGTATATTAAATGAATAAATGAACGAAAGTAAATACTAAATCATTATTTTTCCTGTCAATCATTATTTCCAAAATGAAAGATATTACCTTCAGCTCTTTTGGCTTTTTACAAGCTTGCTTAAACAAATCTTCAGAAGCAAGTTTCGTACGTCTACAAATTAAATCTGCTCTTGGACCAATTTCTTCTAATTCAATTCTTGGTATTCTACAATCAGACTTTTTTAAAAGTATCCTAAAACATAATTTTATTAAATAAATTACATTTGAAAGAGCTGCATATAATGGTACACAATAATATCAAGAAAGAAAGAGATGTACCTGTAACTGCGTACTAGTATTTTATTGTCAATAGCAGTGAAACTCAGAACATGTTCGAGACCTTGAAGTCTAATCTTTTCAACTGGCTCCCTTTGAAACATATCCACAAACAAATTTTTAATTCTATTTAACTCATAGTTATTTTCAAAGAGCTCTCCATTAAAAACTAATAAGGGTTTTATTCCCTCTGCAATTTTGGGAACTTTAAAACTTTTCAGTCCTTTATAATTTTCTATGCCAAATTCTGCCATATCTAATAATGTTTGTTCATACATTCTTCCCATTACTAAATTGTGGGGACGTTTTTTATTATGCAAAGCGATCATAAAAAGCGGTGCATTATATTTTACGGAAAATTTTTCGACGGGTGTTATATCCTCAAATGGTAGTATATCATTTTTCTTTTGCATTATCTGTGCATCTGGCTTTTTTAAATCGTACTACAACCAAATATTCATCGTGTCATTCAGGTAAGACACTTTATCATTGCCATTTTATATAGTTCAACTTACCAAATCTTTCATAAAATCTACTACTATCTGTGAAGTGTTTTTACCCTTGAAACACAGAGTTTGTTTAGCATCCTCTATTAATTTCGGTTCTTTTTTCAAAATAGCTCGTTTACCCTTATGGGTAGTCGGCTTTCTGCAATAAAAGTTGCATTCACATTTCTAATGTAGCAATGACATATACAAAACAGACAGATAAGATGTAAAAATACTTTTTCTTTTTTTTGTTTTTAATAAAAGCTTTACTTTCAGCAGATATCTGATAAAAATCGATAAAAATTATAGAAGTTTTAATATGCATAAAAACTAAAAAGTGAATTGTAAACATACGTATATAACCTATGCATTTTAATCATAACCAAAATACCTTATTTTACATAAAAATACCTACACTACTCTTTGCATCACGGTCATGGTGATAATTAACTTTAAAAACTGTACTTCCTTAAAATTATAGAAACACCGAATGAATATTTATTATGTAAAACATATCACAGAACATAACACACGTGTTCTTGCACAAAATCAAATTACACTCGATGAAAATGGGAATTAAATGGGCATGTTTACAATATGGCAGTTGTTAGTCCATAACCTATAACCGCGGTCGTGTACACAAGTCCTGAAACTCCCGTAATAGGAGGACGACACGATCATGTGACGACTGATGTTCTTCCAATCCACCAACAGCGGCGTTGCTGCAGAGTAGTTAAAACAATAGGAGACACAAGGCCATAATGTTGTGTCCCCTAAAGCGAAATTTAATTATAAATAGAATTGTTTATGAAGAAATAATGTATACCTATTTACAAAGTATTATTCAAATTATAAAAAAAATTAATTTGTTTACTTCCACTATGTATTACCTTGTTGAAATTGTTTTAACTACTCAATATCATGTGTGCGGTAAACAATACAAAAAATCTTCTGACCTCAAATCAGGAACTACCTTTAACACCAGGAGTTTCCACACCTGTGTATACAACTGTGATTATACGACTTATTCATATAAAGTTTTTAACTTTATTGACTAGTATTTTGTACTGCTTTTTTTATTTTGATTAGTCTTCTGTTGTTCTCTTTCCTTCATTAATCTCTTATACTCTGCTTGTTTCTCCATTTGTTTTCGTTTCCGTTCCATTCGTAAAAGTTCTTCTTCAGATGCTAAAAATTATTTACATTTCATTTAAAATTAGCCTGTAAGCAGATAAATCTTCAACTAATTTACCTGATTTTGAATCTCCTATTTCAATATTATTTTGCTCTTTCTGATTACCCGGAACACCGGGCTGTACATGACTTTTCATCTCGCTTGAAGTTTTGATACACTGCTCCGGTTGTGCAACAGAATTTGCTACCGTTTGTCCTACAGACACTTGCTCCTTCGCAACATTTGGGCATTTTGATTTTAATACATTCTCTAAAAAAATATATAATACAACCAAATATTTTAATATAGCTCAGTTCATAAAAAATAAAAAGTTCAAAAAACTGTAAAAACCTGTTTTTTGTTTTTCTTTATCACTTTTACTTATAAACGGAGTCGATTGAGCACATGGTTCTGGCATTTTAATTTCTGAAGTTCTGTTTTCTGTTCCGTTAAATAAACTATCAGCAACCATATGTGAATTTGCTAACTTTTTTGATAGATTTTGTATCTCAGTATTTATCTCTTTACCAAAACATGACAATACCCTTTTAAAGGCATCTGTAAGAGAACCCTGAATAAAATAATAAAAAGAAGCCTACTTCTATAATATACATAAATATAAGGTATTCAAATTTTAAACATACAATTCTTGCACAATGTATTGTTAAACCTTTCATAGCTCCTTCTGTGTAACAATACCCCATGTCCTCATGAGATGTTCCATCTTTTAATTGGACCTTGAGAAGTGTCACACATCCACAAACATATTTACCCATGAAAGTTTCAATAAAATCTAAAATATATTTAAGTAATAAAGTTTACATACAGTACATAAAGTTTATATACAAAGAGATTAATAAGGCAAACGAATGATTAATAAAATCCATAAAATATACACCTATTGTTTGGCTAGTAATATTATGACTCCATTTTCCTTCGCCAAATATTTGATTTGCTAACAATATCAAATCATTATTAAGAGCTAGTGCTTTCACTAAATCTAATTGTTGTGGTAATGTATTTGTCATATTCTGTTTTGAATTTGTAGATGGCTAAAACAAATTATCTTCCTTTTGTAATCTATATTTTTCGCATTGAATTCGTATAACTAAATCTTCTCAAGGCACTGTGATTCATACTTACGATTTTTATACAAGACGGATAATTAATCGCGTTAATCATGGATAATAATATATCTAAACGGTCAAACGAATTTAAAATTTTGCAATATATGATACCGTTACGCTAACGCTTGAACTTGCTGTTAGTATAATTGCGTGAAGTTGGCTTCAATGATCGTATCTAGAAACATTCAGCATAAAACAAGAACGAAATTTAAACTGACAGATTATACGCGCGAATGGAAAATTATACATTATCTGATTATTCGCCAAAGGTGTGGCTAGATAAGAGAGGTAAATGGTTCGGGAGACAGAGACATGACATGTAAACTGGCTTTAAATTATTCATTACTGTACCAAATTAATAGTTTGAATTTCTTAACACGATCTCTTGATATCTTACTCTCGGCAACTTTTCGCGAAAACTTTACCAAGACTTGGACTGTAACTTTAAATTATTTATTGCATGCCGCATAAACTAACAGTCCGAATTTCTCGATATAACTTCTCAACACCTTATCTTCGGCGGTTCGTGTAAACTTTCTTAGAAATTTTGCCGTCTCTCTTCTGCGTTATCTTCTTCTCGATCGCCGCGCACGTAGGCACCCTGACAATAATTTTGTAATTTAAATCGTTGTTCATTTCAGAAATAGCGACGAAGAATTCACATAAAGTACTGTGCAATACGTAATTATCTCTATATATATATGTATGTCTGGCGTTTATTTTATATTCGATACAATAATTTCTAAATCATGAAAGAAATCACTCAGTGCTGTATATTTCGAGATTACATGTTTAAAAACGAGGCACATTTTAATCGTCGTAGGTATATGATAACAATAACGATAGTGTGATTTATTTTATATATTTATTTATACAATAATCATTATAATAAATTATATATATAATATATATTTATATTATGCGTGTGTAGTGATAATATATATTGCATAGAAATAATGTTTGACACGATTTTGGCGAATAGGTTGGCTAAATTATGCCTTGTGACTCACACAATTAATTGCAACTGATACTCACCACACTCTTGCTATCTTTTGATTAAAATCACCATCGAGCCTCTATATTTTAATTTTGGACTTTGCTTTCTTTCGATTGTAGGTAAGAATACGTGCTTTATTAAAAAGTAGCAAATTTTTCTGTATTTGTATGACTGTAAGTATATTGATAGTTCGATACGATAAATTATCGATATAAAATCTGTTGAAAACGCACTATTTGCAAGAAAATATATCTATATAAAGATAATTTGTGAATAGAATTGTCAAGCTTCTTTCGTCAATGTCTCTTTCTTAAATTATATTAACATTACTAGATAAAAATTTTTTTATTACAGTAATATACTACACTTAACTGTATCAGTTGAAAATAAAAAAAAAGAAACGTTAATACGTAACAAATATGTTGCTACTTCTTAATACACACACACAGCTGTTAGTTCGCCATAATATCATTATACTCTTTAATAATCTTACCTAGAAGAATATCTGTCTCACATTTAATTATTTAATATAATAATCATAAAGTATATATAATAAGTAAAACTCTTAAACCCGAGGCGATAGTTCTATACATATACACTGATCTTTTTTTAGTAGGTTGAAATACCTAAACAACAGTTTTACTTTTAACAGACACGCAGTCACACTTAGTGTCATTGAGCTGATCTTATTACATCTAATTGGTTTTCAATCTATTTCATTACAATCATAACATTAACAGAATATATCGGCGAAAAGTGTTTTACTATGATATGGTCTACTTATACAAACACAGGCAGTCGTTAAAAAGAGTTCTATGAACGTGCTGGAAACACTGCTTGTATATATCGTGTAAACGACATAAAAGGAGAAATGTGTATTCATGTACAAAAGAACGATTTATACATTTATATACGTAAACGCCATCGTTTGAGCTATTACTGGGATTAAAATGTAAGTATATTGCTATTCCTAAATTTATAATATATCAAAGAAGAAATTTCGATTGTTTAAGAAAATGTCTCCGATTGCTACAAATACCATTAAACATGATCATTTCTGAAACACTTTCTTTTGGCACTATAAAATATTGTATAATATATGTAAAAAACGTTATTACAAATAATTTAACAAATTCGCAAATGATGATAGAAAGTCTCTGACAATTCATTACCGTTACTAATGATTCGTAAAATTATTCCTACTATATAGTTCGCATATTCGTATGTTATATACATGAGATTCTATCAATGCAACAGTATACATATATCTAACTAAAAGTTATACTCGACAAAATATATGCTTAAAGAATAAATAGTGAAACAATAACAAGTTAAAAATCTTACATGTAGATAAAAATATTCTCTTTCTCTCTCTCTCTCTCTTTCTCTCTCTCTCTCTCTCTCTCTATATATATATATATATATATATATACATATACATATATATGTATATATTTTATATATTTAAACATAGTTGCATCAATAACCCACATAGATTTATAAATAGCACTATGTTACATATTATCGCGTGTAAACGAAAGAGAAACCATTATAAAATAGGATTTTTATTGTATCTTATCGAACTACCCGAAAACTGACAGTTATAACGCTTATTTGGCAACAATTATAGTTCACCTAAGTATTTCTCCCTTTATGCCTCGGAGCAAATCTAAATGTTGCACATACGTGTAGTAGTAGTTGAATGACAAGATGCATAAATTTGTAAAGAAAACGAGAGACAGTACAAAAAAGAAAAAATAAACATAATCACAGCTGAGTTGGCAGGCAGGTGGGCAATTGCAGGCATATTATTGGACAGGCTCGCTCGACATGCGCTTCACCGCTTTTTGTTTTTTTTTTTTTTTTTTTTTTTTTGTACATGATTTTTGTGTTACTTGGTCGACATTATATTTCAATAGCCTGCTAAGCCCGTTTCATTGACAGATTCATTCTTAAACGTAATCATTAGTTCCAGGACTCGTTAAAGGTTCCTGAGCCTATTGAAATTAAACAAAAAAATTATACAAAATATATACATTTATATCGAGGTTCGATAAATAAATAAAGAAAAGTATATAAATAACATACACAATTCTTTTTTTAACGAAATGACACATCACACACAGTAATTACCTCTTCTCCAACCGTAGCAGTGGGGAGTGGAAACCTATTCTTTTCGAGACTAAATTGATCTTCTGTGGTTTTCCTATACACAGGATTATCAAAGTTCATACTCGTTACATTACGATGAAGGTAATGCCTATAGCATAATACTGCTACTAATGCGAGGAGTAACAGCCCGAAGGACGCCACGCCTATCACTATCCCAGCGACTAAACCAGGGTCTGTGGATTCAGACGCTAGACCACCTTTGCCATCTCCATCTGTTGAATGCGTTGGATCTAAAACAAATTAGTCGGTCAGACGAAAGAAGCAAAGACGCGCGAACTAAATCGAAGATAAAGCTAACTAATTAAAAAGGTATTGTCGCGGCCAGAAGTATGCTCCGCTTGGTAGTTGTAGGCAATTTCTTCTGGCCTTGGATATTACACAACGCCGAAGGACCCACCAAATTTTGACGTATCGGAAGACGCGATGCGTCTCTCGAACGAGATAGACTCATACAACCGAACCACACTGACTCGACAAGCTAAAACCGTCATCCTGGTCTCAGCCATCTCCTCTAAGAGTCGTTCTTTTCATCGAGAGTCTTCGAAATTGCCGATTGGTATGCTTGCTTAAAAACAAGGCCCAATCGGCAATCGCACGAGACTTCGCGACTCTCTCCTAGGATCATCTATCCTTTCTGGAGCGGAGGTAAAGCGATTTCAGGAATCATCGAAGGTGGTCTCTTCGGTGACACGTGAGAAAATTCCTCCGTCTCCCAACGATCGACGCCCGGCGTTCGATGCCAGCGCTTGACGCCAGTCGAGACTCTTTGGAATCCTTAATTTATAGCACGACTGTTCGCGGCAAGTGACAAAGCAACCTTCTAGGCGTGAAGCGTCCCTTCGTACGATCGCCCAAAGACTCTAAACTAAACGTCACAGCCGTGACACGAACAGTGTCAGCAGTGATCGCTAACAAGTACAATCACGACAAGCTTCTTGTCATATACAAAGCCACTTTTTTTTAGCGATTCAGAAACATGCGTCTCGTATAACAATACACACATCGTTATTAATATAAGACTATACACGTTATAAAGCATATCCAAATGTTTTTGATCAACTGATTACGGAGCTATAGTCGTACGATATAGAACGCGTGCAAATATACTTACGGACAGCCGTGGTTACGTTGAGAGGTTCGAGTCTCTTGAATGGTTTACTAATCTCTTGCGTTGTAGGTGCTACAGTTGTACTTACTGGATATCATCCCATATTCATGCAACATCGACGCAAAATATTATGATAAGTAATAAAATAATAAATGTAAGACATAAGCATGATAATTATAGTGTAGTTCAAGAGTGAAAGAAAAAAAAAATGAATCGATTAAAGCAATTCGATAACGATACGGTAATACAAAAAGAATGTAAACATGCTTCGTTAAAATGTTGTGTTCGTATTTAAATCGTAAGCGTTACTCCTATCGTAATGTACCATGCATTACCCTAACTTTGATTTCATTCTTTCGACTTCAGTGTCAATGCATGCGTATTAAATTAATGCGTGTAATTTACGAACAAATAATTGGCATCATCGGTATCGCTTACCTTTTTCCACGCACATCAAACCGTCAGGTAACAATCTTAGGCCGTCCGGACAAGCGCAACTAAGAAGAGGCGATTTCGAATTGATTCTTGGTGCTGGTAAACACAAATGACTGCAATGACCATTCACAGCCTGACATTGATTCATTCCGTCTGGTTGTCTGTACGGATGATATACGTGAACGACCATTGGATATTTCAGAGTTCGAAGAGATGTAACAGGTCCGACCGATTCACCGGTAAATTTATTTGCTTTAAATATCGCCTCCTTATCCCAGTCGGTCCAATAAACGTAGTCTTCGAACGTCGTAATACTGAAGGGATGCCTCAATACATCCGGAGAATAGAGAACCGTTCGTACACCTGAACCATCGTAATTACACGATCCAATTATATTTAACTTTGCGTCTACCCAGTATATTTTCTTGCCAATTAAGTCCAGAGTCAGCCCATTTGGCCACTGTACGTCATTGTCGACTATCACCTGCAAACGATAAGCCCGCTGTTTCAGAAACTTTACTCTTACACCGGCGATCCGCTCTGAAAGTATTTTGTCTTAACTTTTGTCTTAAAAGGTCGAAGAAAAAATGAACTTTCTCAGTAGGAGGGAATTTTAAAAACTTTATCTAGTACTACTGCTTAATCTTATTTTATCGATCATTACGACGTATTTAGAACGAGATTAGAGATTAAAAAATATATGTATATATATATATGTATAGAGAGAAAGAGAGAGAGACTAGATACGCGTACTATTATTGGCGAAAGCAAAGATGCTCATAGTCGTACGATCGCAACACGTTAAATTATAACCGAATACGAAAAGGAAAGCCGTGTTCCTAAAAGGATCCATGGAAGATTAGCTCAACTACAGGTTCGTTCTCTCTTCGATCTTATTATGGATCTACCGTTCGATGAGATCCATCCATGCCCGCTTTCTCTATGCGGGCTTCGTCGCTCCAATCGGTCCAAAACATCCATCCCTCCAGTGGATTCAAAGCTATCGCTCTAGGTTCTTGTATCCGATCTCGAATCAACGTCTTCCTCATATTACCCTCGAAATTAGCCAGTTCTATGGTACTCTTCTGGGAATCGGTCCAATAAATATGACTATATATCCAATCAACGGCAAGTCCGTCCGATGTAGTTAAACCATCGTCAATTACAACTGTACGCTCGTTGCCTTCGTCTATCGGAGCTCTAAACAATGATAACGATAACGGATATGTGAGTAACAAAGTATTTTTTTATAGGAAAGGAGACGCGAAGATGCGCACCAGGCGAAATGCACACGATATACGTAGGCCATAGGTGAGAAACGAGATAAGTTAGACGTTGCGCGTCTTTTATTTATACGTAAAGGAAGAATTGAAAAATTCGACACGTTGTCGATCAACGCCATATCGAGAAGATGTTTGCGTTTGATTTTAAAGTTAAATACGTGTTTTTGTCGTTCTTTTGAATTCGATTCGTCGTTGCTTACTTATAGATCTTCTTTTCGCTGCTGTCGCTCCAGAAGATCATACCGGTGCGAAAAACGAAATCCAAGGCCGCGGCCATTTTCGTGTTTTTCACTATATCCGTCATCTCCAAACGATCCAGTGCCACTTTCCTTATATCGTGCCTTCTGGTAAAGAGCAGACTGGCGTGACCTTCTGCCGCCTTGCAACGAGTGTGGTTCCTGGGATCTTTGAGGTAACCCGGGGCACAGCTGCACTTGAAACTGCTCTTTTCGTTCAAACAGAACTGGGAACAGGTGCCTGGTTCCAAGCATTCGTCTATATCTGAAGCGGGAAACACCATTTTTTACATTGTTTCTCTTTCGTTGCGACAATTATTTTTCTTCCGTTAGAGAGACTTTAAAGAAAAAAAGAAAAGCACATCATTGTTGTATCGTAGGAGCGTGTTCGTCATTTTCTTACACAGTTTTGTCAGAGATATAACGAGAAGAGGGTTGCAACAAGAGGGAAGATGCTCGTATTCAGGCGAGTGAGAGGATGCGCGCACGTATGACGAGAAAAAGGGAAAAAAGCAAAGTGCCACGGCTTTTCTTCGGAGAACCGTGTTATTGTCGCAAGTAAGAATCATCCGTTGTTAGAGTTATCTTTACTTTGCGAGCTTTCCGTCTGTCCGTTCTGAATCGTTATAACCATTCGTGCGCTGTTCCACGTCAATTGTCATTTACCGCAAGCTTTTGTAACTAAGCTGCGGATTTTCGCGCATTTACGGGACATTTAAAGGTGCAAAAAAGCACAGAATGCATAAAATATGCGCAAATATTATAAGATACTCGAAAGTATAATATTTAGCGAAATAAAAGTACGAAGTTGTATCGAGAAGCAAATAAATATAAAAATCGATAACGAACGAATAGAAAAAAAAAAAGAATGTAATATCCTTATGCGCGCCTAATACTTATATTTTGTTATTCGTATATCGTATCGTGAAAATGGAAAATCGTTAAAATCATCCACTCTATCGGCATCGTGTTTTCCCAACCAATTAGGCTGGGACCGCGTCATGGAAATCGCGTTAACATGCATTTCAGTAGGCTTAAAGATGCAAAGTAATTGATAATTAACAGCGGGAAATGGCCAATATCGATCGTTACGATTTCAACATTAACGTCGATAACGAAGAACGTGTTTTCGGGAATACTGTTGTCAAGTTACCATCGCAAGTCCTATTGTCAATGAGCCTGTATCCTGCGTTACAATCACACCGGAAGCCGATCGGCAGATCGATGCAAATTTGCGAACATCCACCGTTGTTCTTGGAACACTCGTTCACGCCACAAAGTTCCTCGTTCTCGTCCTCCCAACCGATACAATCACGGTGTTTGTTGCACACGCTGGAAAGAGGGATACACGAGCCCTCGCTACATTCGAATTGCGTCGACGGATCGCAAACGGTGGTTTTGCCCGTGCAATTTCTCTCGTCGCTGCCATCCACGCATTCTGCTTTACCGTTGCAATACAAGTGGCCTGAAAAATATTTTTACATATACACACGTACGTAGGATAAAATCTCGAAGGAGAAGCGGCGAGAAGCGTGTTTATAAAGAAACGCGATGATAAATTAATGCCGAATAAAACAGAGCAAAAATAAAAAATGGACAAGTACCTAGTTGCTTTTACCAACAAATCCTTCGTTTGCTCGTTCGCGCGAAAGTGCACGCGTCTACGTCATACAACGTACAATATATCTTGCGTGCATTACGAATAAATATTATTTAGTAGAGTACTATAAGCAAATTTAATACGTTAAAAGTAAAATTACGCTTCGTATTAATCTTATGCGCTTTATTTCTCAAAATTAATCGTTACAACGTATCTGAAATGCGGTCAACGAATAAACTCGCTATTTCATACTATACTATAGGCAAAGATGCTTTTATGTAAACTCTCTTCTCAAAATTATGATGACTGGTAATTACATAAATTAATCGGGTCATAACGTATCGATTATCTATATTTTACAGAGTACACGGCATACGTTATTTACCAAAACTAATTACGAACGTATACGTTAAATGCACCATTTACGAATACAATAAACGCTTCGGGCCAACTATGGCAGAGGGACTCTTCCTCTTTACGAATTTTCTCCTCCAAATCACGATGTCTGGTATACGTAGTGGCGCATTGTACAACGCGAGAGGTAGTATCCGCGGAATTAAAAAAAAAAAAAAAGGGAAGCTGGTTAAACGTTCTCGTAATTAAGTTTACCTGATATACAATTACGATGATCCCCGCATTGGAATTGATCCGGCCTGCATGTAACGTTGTGACACCGTGTTGGCAACTCGTCGGCCCCGTTCGGGCAGTCTCTTTCGCCGTCGCACACCCAGCTTTTGTGTATGCACGTGAAATCGTCGTCACAGTCGAAGTCTTCGTCCTTGTTGCAATGGCTTGGTCGTTCGCCGTTCGAATACTAAAAAGATTTCGTAAGTCTTTTACTTTGCGCCGTCCTTTTCTTTACGCGGGTCGCTTTGTAATTTTCTGCACTTCGGGCGGCTCTTTGCGTTTTTGCGACGTCGATACGCAGAGAATTCGACGCTGGGAATTAACCGAAGCGAATACAGTCTCGCGAGTATGTTAATTTCAAAGATCTCACCGATGACGTCAACGCCGAGCAAATGGTCGATACGCGGTTTTACCTTATTTTCGAGGTATTTGATTCTAATATACGAAGTTGCGGAGTTTTAATTAATCGAGATGCAAAGCAAAGCAAGCCCAGTTTCGCTGGTATGCTAATTAGGAAAGCGGCAACGATGACGAAACTACCCTCAATTGTTGAGATTTTTAGATGCAAGACCGACCAATTTCGCCATATTTCGATATATTTTACCACATTATAGATAGTATAGTGTAGACAAAAAAAAAAAAAACGTTACGTTTCCTCGATGTATTCCGTTACGCGGTTAAAAGTTAACGAAGTCGAATAAATATCAATCGGCCGGTTTTCATAAAAATGCCGTTTCTGGAAGAAACGAAACTATATATAGGAATATCATATAAATAATCATTCACGATAGAATAGCAACGGATAAAGTTTTTTCCTTGTACGACTGTATATCGATCGCACGAGAATAAAATATCCGATCGACCATGTTTTACCTTACATCCAACTTCGTCGATTTTATCTGGACAATCGAAATCACCGTCGCATCTCCATCGAGACGTTATGCAATAATTCTTGGAGCAGGCGAATTCTGACGGACCACAGGTGACCGGTTTGCAATCTTCCTCGTCGCTGCCGTCTCCACAATCGTCGTCGCTGTCGCACACCCACGTTCTCTGGATACATCGCTTGTTTGCGCACGTAAACTCGTCAGATCGACAAGTGTCGTCTGGAGAAAACGCGTTTTATGTACACGCAAGAAATGGAATAAACAAATAAACAAGGTAAAAACGATCTACGACAAAGGCGATACGACAAATTTGTTTTCAGCGAACCACTCGTATTTTAACACGGATACAAAGTTTAACGCGACGATCTATGAAAGAAACGTCTTTAACGTTATTCTTCGACATATTTACCGCTATTTATAATATTTAACGTATCTGTCATTCTCTTTAGAATTTCGAAATATTTCTTCTAACTCGATCTCCTCGGATAAATTACCGAATATTCGATCGAATAGCCTTCGCGATTTTAAAGGATATCGCTTGGTTTTCGCGAAAGGAAGCCAACCGGTGTTTCGCTGAAGAATCCAATGCAAATAACGCGCTTCTTACGTCTATCGTTCATGCGTACGTTTATAGCGTCGCACAAAGATCTTAGACCATCCACGTTACTAGTTTCAACGCATTTTGGCAAACCCTTTCCGCGTGCCACGAAAAATAACAGACACGAGTGTGTTCGCAAAGGAAACGACGCTACCGTCGCACCGAATATTTTAAAAGCTCCATCAATAACAAACTGACCGTCGATTCTCGAGTTTAACGTATAGCAAAGATTCGGCACGTGGTCTAAGACTTTCACGCGGTACGTTTAACGTTTAAACAGGACGCACAACGTCGAAGAAACAAGGGGGGAAAAAAAACGGGGGAAAAGAGAAGAAGCGGCAAACATCGCTTAAACGCGTGGAAATACATATATGCAACGTATCTAGCCAATATCCACGATGCTAAGAGCATGGCGCGTGAACATGGATTTTTCGTTCGTACACGAGTCACCCGACGAAAACGAAATTCGAAGCGTAGAAGACCATCGTAAGAATCAAGAACTTTGGTTACTCGAATTAAATCTATGTTTTATTCCGCTTTTTTACGGCAAACACGCCACCCCCCTCCCCCGCCCGCCGTGTCGCGAACGCTACGACGTTTAAATTATGCAAGAAGCTATTTGCACTTTCGAGAGGATGTAGCGGAAGGAATAAGTTTCTCGGCATAGTCGCGTAATTAAACGGGATAATTAACCGGTCCTTAATCAACGACAGACGCATACCGCTGCTACGACGTTACTTAACGTTAAGTGCACGACATAACAGGTAGAAACTACTAGGTTGTTCGTGTACGAGCTTAGAAATCAGGGGCCGAATCGTTCGTTACCCTCGTGGACGAGTTTTATCCGTCTGGACGAAATGGCACGAACGCTACGAACGAAAAATCACAAACGTTCCGTGACCAATGTGCTCGCGTAACGTCGATTCTCGCTGAAACAAAGGACGCGTTTAATTGTCTACGATGACACTCGTGCGTACGATCGAACGAAATTTCGTTTCCAACCCTTTGCAGTTGTTACGTGGAATTTCTTCTTCTCGATACGATTATCGATTTATCGCGAAGCTTTTTTCCTGGTTAAGTGGCAAGCTGACTATCGTAAATCACATTGGAGGGAAAAAACGGTATTAACTTGCAGATATTTATTCCAACGAATAACGACTATGTAGTTTACCGAGACTTATGCATATTTATAATTTTAGAAAAACAAGCAGAAAGTTGCTTCGCGTAATCGTTACAGCGAGTACTCTGTTTTCGATTATATTTCGCTGTATATTCCAGGAATTGCAGGTCTTTTATTTGAACATTTTGATAAAATTATCGAACGTGTCGATGTTATACGGGACAGGCAAGAGTATACGGAAATAACGCGATCAAAACTTAAACGCTTGTGACACGTTGAAATTGAAAAATCCGAATCAAGCGTATAGAACATTTACGTGGGACGTCCCAGATTTTTTCCCACCGAATAGCGGTATCGGTATATTCTACGACTAAGCAAAAAAAGCATGGAAGCTAATAAACGCCGAATTAAAAAGTTAGGGCAAAAATATAAAACAAGAACGGATTGGTTATTCGATCGATAAGACGTAGAAATGTCGCATCGTTTGAAAAATGCGTATCGTTTTTCATCTTTATCAATGTACACATACTACGTACTATCGTGTATTCGATAAGACTGAAAGAGGATTATGTATTTATTACGTTACGTTATGTTATATTTCTACTAAACAACGATAAAGTATCTTTCGTAGAGTATTAAGCGTAAAAACGTTTAAACGAAAAAAATCGGGATCGATTAAGGGGAAAGGTGTCGTTTTCCAACGAGATAACGTTACTTTGTGCATCGATGAAGAACAAGCGAAAGATATTGGATCTTAACTGGAACGTTCACCCCCATCCTGCTTATCAAATTATCAAATTAGCACGGATGGGCGACTCCGTGTGTCGTTGGCAAATAGTCGCTAATGACCATGGTAGGCGATGCGACTTTAATGAAATAATAATCAAAAATAAAAAAAAAAAAAAAAGATAAAACAGCTACGTTATTCGTCCTCGACTATCGTCTACTCTCCAAAAATTTCATCTCTGTAAAAGCTTTTTAATGGCAAGGAATCAAATACGTAGAGGCGTGAAAAAGCTATTCGAAAGAATCGATTGCTGAAAAAGGGAAAACGTTCTTCGGCGAGGCAATTACAGAGTTACTCGATAAATGGCAGGAAATCGCCGAAAGAAACGATGCGATCATTCGATAAAACGCTAATTTTGTAAAACTTTGCTGCTTTTCCAACGTAACGGAATTAGCGATTGTCGCGGCGTTTCGATTTGCACGCGTATCGTCGCAAGACGATAAATCCAATCTATCCGATTACGAATCCATCTTATCGATCTAATCCATTATTTGCATTCTTTCGATTACATTCCGGTTAACGTCGTTTAAGGCGTGTACGAAAAACCAATCCATCGTCGTTTCCTATTTTCGCGTACTTTTAATCGATTAACGGATTAAGAAACTCGTATGTTCGGTAAATACGCGTGACGTACGATACGCTTTATAACCATTTTAGGACACGCCTGTATTCGCAGATCGTAACTTTCTCGTTTTACCGCAACTACCGCATTTTCAATATTCTGCACACACATTTTTGCATATCGTACGAATCTTGCGTACTTCTGCAGCTTCGACTTTCGCATAAATGCATAAAAATCCGCGGTACTACTAGCAATCGCGTATCGTACGATTCTTCTACCTTTTGCAATAGCACGGAGGCATCGAAATATTCGATATCGCGTTACCATCGCGTCGCTCTGCATTCCCTCGTATTTTGCGAACGATACTTCGTGCGGTAACGATCGTACGTATATAACGAAGTTTCTTTCAACGGCAAAGGGTCGAACGATAATTCAGCAAGCCACCGAAGAAGCGAAGGAAAAAACACAACAAAGAGAAGTAACTACGGATACAATAGCGTGAACATGATAACGAGACGCGAATCATCGTGACGAAGAAAATCGATCGGGCCGCTGCGGCGAAAAACTCGGCACACTCGTGTAACCTATGTATATGTAGATGTGTATGTATCCGAAAAGTATAGTTCGTGCAACCTGGCCACGAAGAGTCGGTCGTCTAAAGCTTTGCCAAGGGAAACCAAGCGTTTTTCGGAAGGGAAAAGAGTTTCGCTGACAAATTTGCTCGGGCACGACTCGAGGTTACTCCACGCCGAAGGAAGTTGTATATTTACATGGGAAACACGCTTCCACGATGATATCTCGAGTTAGTTTTTTAAAATTGGACAAATCTCTGCACACGACGTATCTCGAACGATACAAGAGAAAAAGGTTTGCAAGAGGTTTACGATGAGAAAGAAGCGAACGAAAAAAATACTTTTCTTTTTTTTTTTTGAGATTTTTTTTTTTTTTTTTTTTTTTTAGAATCGAATAGAATAGAACAGCGTTTGATTACCTAAGGAGATATCTCTTCTTATCTTTATATCTTATTATCGACTCGTTAACAGGGTCGTTCTTTTTTAATTAGAACTCTATTCACGGAACGAAGATTCGACGAAATCGAAATTTCTCAAATTATATAGAAGCCACTTTTACCGTCGACTTTTACAAACGTCACAGCATTCTTTGGATACGCGTTTACGATCTTTTACCGTTTAACCGATTCTCCGGCAACTCGATCATACAGAGATAAATAGATATAAAATACGAGAATAAAGGGGAAAAGCTGTTAATCAGAGTGGTAGAATCGAAGAGGAAAAAGCATTATGCGTAATCCGGCAATCGTGCGGTTGCGCGCGAGAGACTAATTAGCAGAGAATGAAAACGATCCTCGTAATCGTAACAATTACATTTAGAACGTAATAAAAAAAAAAACAGCAACGTTGTGGAAGTTGCGTACGTGCGACAATTATTAATTAGAGGGAAGCATGCAACATGCTGCTATTACGAAGCACGCGGTGTTCTGTATTAATCCTTAAAATACAGAAGCTAGGTAGCCGCCAGCTTTCGGTTGTTTCGTTCCTCTTCTACTACGTGGACACCGGCGACTCTAACTTTTAATATCCACCCTAATAAACGCGTCGTACGAACAACACCTAACACGATATTAACAGTCCATCACGGTCCCCTAAGTCGATAATTTTATTTCTCGGTGGCCGGAGAGTTGGAAGTAGAAATTTTGAAAGATTATCTTTAGACATATATTAAAAAAAAAAAAAAAAAAAAAAATGAAGAAAAAGCTGGGAAGAGTCGACTTTGAGTTTTTGAAGGCAAAGTTTCAATTTTATTGCCTTAGAATAAAAGTAAAATAAATAATAAAAAACGAAAAAAGTTAACGAAATACGAAGCGCCAACTCTAAATTTCGATTGGCGCAAAATAAAAATTAGAAATTTTTTAATGGTATGAAAGACGCGAAAGAAGATAGAGAAAGTCGACTTGGAGTTTCGAATTTGTCGTAATCGGAGCGAAGTTGAGTCGCGCTTTTTAGAAACGAAGTAAAAAATCGGAGCGGAACGTCTGCTCTTTAAACTTTTTCGGGAGAAGGAAAAAGGGGCGTTTGGATTTTTACGAAATTTGCACGATACGATAGATCGAACATGGTTGCGAAACAAGACAGGTAAATACACGGCTAAATAGCGGAAAGTATCAGCGACAACGTGCTGGCGACCGAGCAAGTAAGCTAATCGCTGCACGCTTTTACTTTCGCTATAGATCTGATCCGACGTTTTATTTTGACGGATCCAAAGCAACCATATCTAAGGAATAGAATTTATTAATCACGATAAGCGTACGACACGCCTTCGAACAGTTCGATAGCGCTCTTTCGTTTCCTCAAATACGAAAAAGCACAAAAACGAACGAATAGCAAAAGCCAAAAGAGATACGACAGAGATTTTCTAAATACCCAAAAGCTTTTTGGAAAATATAAAGGGAAGGAAAAAGAACAAAAAAAAAAAGAAGGAAAAACATGCTCGTCACAGACCTTTTTATATTTTAACCCTCGACTGACAGGGCGAAGTACGCGTTACATAACCATCGGAGCGGACCAATTTGACCTCGATTAAACAAGTTGGCCAAGTGTGCGTTTCAACTAAAATATGTAACCGTACTTATGTTAACGGCCGTTTAACTTGTTAAGAAAACTTTGAACCGTAATAAACGATTAATTTAACTTTCTCGTGCTTTATCCGCGAGCCGAACGATCGGAACGAATAGTTGGAGGCCAAAGTGGAAAATTAACACGGGCGTTTCAGAGACAGAGCGTGTTACAGTGGTAAAATCAATAACGGGGCTGTTTTAACTTGGTCGTATCGGTCGAGGGTTAAAGGGTTTAACGCGTTAATCGCCAATATCCTGCTTGATTTAAGATTATCCTTCGTACAACGGGAATCTACGGGATATCGTAGTATATACCGTGGAATTGTGTCTCTTTGATCGTGTATACACCATTTAACAGCGCAGAGCTTAGGTTCGAACGTCGTGCGGTTTCGCGTCGCTTGCACGAGCTACCGCGAGATTACCGCTACGGCATAATTCATAGCACGACGGAACGGAAGAAGAGCGTTCGAAAAGGCATAAATGAAAAATAGCAGATCCGATAGTTTGTTTTTCGCGGCCGAGCTTTCTCTTTTGTACGGAACTCCACGTAATCGGGAAACGTACAACAAATATTTTATCCCGATCTGGAAACGTGCCCCGAGTGGTACACCTTTCGAAAGTTCGCGCGTTTCATCGAAAAACTGACAAATACGAATTTCCTACTGATTTATGCAAAGCCGACCCGGTTCGACTCTGCCCCGCTGGAAAACATTTAATAATTCATTGTTTAGCCAGGCGAATACAGCATTAGCGCATTGAAAATGCATGAAGTTAGAAACACGTATAGATCGCGGCGAACGGATCGGGACAACAATTGCGTTCTAGTACCGAATCTTCTAAACACGACCAACCGAATTCCGATCGAGACGTTCACCGATGAACCTTCTCCAACGGAGAAAGCTTACACGGGATTTTAGATTAAATCTTACGAGTTGACCGCCGATTTTTAACCATTTATTTACGATCTTAAAACGCAAATATCAAAAAACTATACGATACATATGCAGCGGATAAGACGATCTCTTACCGAGACTGTACTATCGAAACGATATTTTCCAAGATACGAATTTGCATAAAAATCAACGGTCTATTCGTAAGGAATCGTTTGATCAATTCTATCGCGAATTACGCCGTATTTGCTAGCAAATTTATACGCGAGAATGTCGCGTGAATAACGAAGGGAAGCTCGAAGAACAAACACATTCTCGCAACGAACGATTTTACAATTGTAAGTGAAGATGTTAATTCTTTGCACTTCCGGGCCACGATTACGATAAATTAAACATCGTTAAACCTAAACTCTGCACTTTTGAAGACTTTGCTATTCGAAAGTTCGATCCGTCTTTCTGTAACACATTTTGCAACGTAAAGATGATATTTTCTATTCGTTTTCTTATCGTTTTACTTACGTTTTTTCTAATTAATGCGAATTTTTAAAACTACCGAGTCTATCTAGCAAGGAACGACGGAGAATATCAAAGAGGACAGATACATTCAACTTTACGTTATCCTTTCGTAACGGATTTGGAGCAACCGTCGCTGAAATTTTAAAGATTACGATAATGCGAAGCAGCACGGTAATTCTTATTACGACGTATGTACTTTCTAATTCAAAATTTCACCGCAAAGTGAGAAAAATCGATGTACGAACTTTCTTTATCAGGGAAACAAACGTATTTCGTTAAAATGTCGAAGTAATAACGTAACATTACGTAATAATAATACGACACTATGTAAACAAAGTAAAAGTAGCTACTTAATATTGTTCGAAGGTTAATTGATTTACATATTTGATGGTTGATTATCGAAGTTAGCTAAACGTAGTTTGCACCGGTAACGAAATAAAACGAATGCAAATTCACGTATTAATGTAGTTGCGGTGAATAAAATACGGAAACAGAATTGATTTCAGAGAGTGACACGACGGCTAAACGAATTTATCTTTTCACGACCGACGATATTTCGATACCATCGAAATAAAACGTTCCCTATTCTTCGCAAATATTCCTACCTTATTGGGCGATAAACCGGAATTCGATATGCGTTCGTCGAACAAAAAATGTCCCATTCATCCTCGCTTCCCTGTTTCATTAATTCTCGCGTACTTCCCATTGCGTATATACGCGATACTACACAACTACTTTAACAAGTTACTTCAACCGATTGAACGATATTTATCGTCGGTAAAACTGCCCTTGAATCGAAACAAGAAAAGAAAGAAAAGAAAAAAGCATAACAATCGAAAACGCCGTAACGCGTAAAAACAGAATGTATCGAAGATGGAAACCAAAATTCAGTCTTGTAAGAATTAACACGCCGACTCTTGCTTGTACGTGACGTACGTATCGATCGATAGACCAGATATATCGGTAGAAATATAATAGGTAGCTCGTATCGACGGAATTCGGAACGACGTTACTTATTCGATTAAAATGCTGCAACGAATACCAAAATTTTCATTCCCGTACCGCAACCACAGAAGATATCCGCACATATCGCGATCCTTTGACGGAACGTTTCGTCGTTAGATTCTATATTTCGTGTTCGTAGTTAACATACTGGAATCTATCAGGTAAGGCGTAAATGCTACACAACGGATACAAGGATGCTACAACGGATGCATTCGTGACGAGTGTAATGCCACGACCACGGCCGATCTATAGGTAGCGAAGGACGGCGTCGATTCGATCTTTCGAACTTTCGTTTTCTTGCTTATCTTTTAAGCTCGTCTGCGAAAGGAATCGTTAAACGGACGTAGAGTAAGATGTATAAGCACCTGAAATCGAAGCACGCAATTGGCGATGAACGTGCGCGGATATGAGAGAAAGCAAATGTTACGTGAAGAAGCGTAAGCGTAAGCGTAAAATAGAGTGTCCGTGCAGAATCTTACTGCACTCAGCCTCGTCCGAACCGTCCGAACAGTCTGAATGGCCGTCGCACATCCACGCGAGTGCCACGCACTCGCCGTTCCCCGAGTGACACGTGAACTGATCCGCCGTACAATTCTTCATCCCTACAAGATGACGATCGATTGGACCGTGATTTTCATTCGTGACAAGGTGCCAGCCACACGGCACCGCACTCACGGCCAGAGATCCCGTTTCGCTCTCGCGCGAGTGCACAATGCCATTCGACAAGCTCTATTTTCGTCGAGTGCGAGGAGAGCCGTCTCGAGAAACCGCGAATCGCATCCCCAGGGTCAACTGCGTTTCACGAAAAATTTACTCACCGTCGCTTTGTCCAACGCTTAAGGAACGTCGTCTGCGAGAAATTTCTTTCCTTTTTTATTTACTTTCGTCCCTTCTATCCTCTCCTATCGCGCAAAGTTTCTCAATTTAAACCGGTCTTAATTTAATTAACCACGTCGAAACGCCGTTACGCCGGTGGAAATTTGTCGTCGAGTTATTCTTTACAGTTTCTACGCTTCGTTCTTATTATTCGTCTTGTTTCGCTCGCCGCTTCCACCGACTCGCTTATAATCGACAATTTGTTCAGTATCAAACGCGTTAACGGATTTAAGCTCGGCTCTTGTTGCGAGATGATGTCAGTGGCCGGAGCTTCGATGGTCGACCGTCTATTTTCGACCTAACGTTGTTTTAGTTTCATAGCATTTTCGGGCGAACAGCGAGAATTTAATGGCACGCGAGAAATTATATCGTTCGAACGTTAGGCTGTAACGGAAGGACATACGCAGTCGATAAGCTTCACAACGCTTTCACGATCGTCGAAGGATTCCAACGAATTTCTTTTCGTTTCGTATCTTACGTCGTAAGCCACGATGCGAATACAGATAACAACGGCAAGATAATTAGCAATAAAATAGAAAACTGGGAAGAAAAACTCGTTTCACCGCGAATCTGTACTCGATAGAAATATCGTATCGAAGATACGTAAACGAGAAACTTTAACTAGTCTGTAAATACAAGAAACCGTCTTTCGATATAAGACAAATTTCGGATATCTCTATCGATACGCGTGTCTTCTCTATTTCGTATCGCGAGCATTCGTTTCGCGAGTTCGTAAACGTCGAGAGAACGAAGGTAAGGCTGCTGTTCGAGGTCTACAGTTGGTCTACAGTTTCGGCTGATGTTTTCCTTATGCAACTACCTGCGCGCGTACAAGCTTCAAAATTATCGCTGAAAGATACGCGTGGCTAACGCGTAATCCAGTAAAGCTTATTAATGGATGATCTAAGACGCGGTTCTGAGAAAGTTACAGCCAAAGTGCACCGACTTATTTCAATAAGCTTAGCTCTCAGCTTTGTACCTGTTTAGCATTAACAAAGTGAATACACGAACGGTGTAGAATTAGCTGTACGATACCCGGTTGTAAATTTTAACCAACGAGGAAAAACTACTTTACGCGCGGTATGGAAGAGATACGCGAAACGCGAAACGCGAAACATACGTAACGCACGAAAATATTAAAATAAACGAAGAATATATAACGCGAATGGATCTACGGATAAACCATTTGCTTTTAGCACGTGCCGATCGATTTATTTAAACAATCGTTGAAAGGGTAAAAAGGACGGTATCGGTTTATATAATAGGTAGAGGAATCGACGTAACGAATAAACGACGGTTACTGGAAAATGAATAATCGTTGGACAACGATAGGTCGAAACGAGCGGCAAAACCTTCGAATAATCGGTGCGCGAGGAAACGATATTCGACGAAGAACAAAAAGATGTTTAAATTTCAAATATTTAACTTTTCCTCCTTTGGTTTAAACGAACTTTTTCGATTAAACGCGATTTGTTTGTGCTTGTGTATTGCGTTTATGCATTTACGAGAATTTTCGACAGATAGAACGCGCGTAATATACGAAAATATACAAAGCGATAAAAGGACAAAACTAATAATTACGCCTGACCAAAATTATTTAGACCAAGATATCGTTCTTATACCGTAGCTTGTTCAACTTTAATTATAGCTGATCGTAACGTCGCCGGAAGGATTTTCTTTGATTCGTATTTAGAATCAAAGGAAATCCTTCCGACGCAGATCAACCGACCATTGAGAAACTCAACGGGGATGGAATCGAAGCGACGTCGAAATTTTGCCGTTTTATCGAGCTTATCGTCGGCCATCTCGTCGGAACACGCGGTAGCGTTTAAAGAGAAAAAAAGGAAAGAATGAAAATTTGGCAAAACGTTCGCGGAATTTCAAACTCTATATATTTACTTTGCCTTGGCAATTTATCTCTTTCCGGTGGTCGAGTCGCGGTTTCGCTTTGATGGGAAACGAATTCAACGGTCGAGGGATGCAATTTGCGATTCCAAGACCTTACTACTCCAAGACCCTTTCGCTCTTTTATTCCACCGTGGATAATCCCCGTCTGTCGCTTATGTTCCGTAGTTTTCCCTTAATTTTTTTTTCCTTTCCTCTTTTATTGCTCTCTCTCTCTCTCTCTCTTTTTCATTTCGCTTCTCCTTGGCTCCTTCCTGGCTCGTTCCAGCGATCAACCTACGACTTATTGACAACTTACTGCGGCAATTTTTCTCGTCCAACCCATCGCTGCAGTCGTGCTGAAGATCGCACAGCCAGGTTTTCGGTATGCACCTCCCAGGGCTGCACTCGAACTCCGTTTCGCTGCACTGTTTCGACCCTTTCGATCGCAATCGTTTTATCATTTTTCATTCTCGCAACCATTCTTTCGCACGACTAGTCGCCGTGCGCGCGCGAACAGAAGCGAACAAAAGCGAGACGAACCTCGCCAACGATTTATCAGCACACCAATTTATTAGTCGCGATATTAAACTCGGATCGAGCGAACCTGTTTCCATCTCGCGTTACAACTTTTTGAGAAGGATAAGCATTTTCTCTCTTTTCTCAACTTTTCTTCTTTTTCTTTCGTCCTTCTTTCTTTCTTTCTTTTTTTTCCTTTTTTTTCTTCTTTAATCGTAGGAACGAACGTCGATTCGCGGGTAGGTTTTTACATATCAAATTAAAAGTCCAACGATAGAAAATCTTCCTTTGACGGTTTTAGCGCCTTTCTGACGCAAAATTAAATTTGTTTTCAGTTATTTATTTATCGTCATTTAAATACGTACGTGATCTTTTCAAAAGGCGAAAAAATGCTAGACAGGATGTTTTAATTAAGGAAGATAGAGCATCGCTCGGATATCCTATCCCTCGGATGCTCTCTTATTAACCGACAAACGACTTTCTCTTGACTCTTTTAACGATTCGCACTATAGAGGGAGAAATATCGATGGCATATCTATTCGCGCGTGTTTCCTATTTTCGATAGAAAACCGCCGATGCTTTTTTCGTGAGAATCGATGTTTCCGATATTTTTATTCAGCGAGCGTGGCTGACTTCTGGTACACGATACTAAGAAACTTGAAAGAAACAGCGAAGCGTTACATCAACGTATTTTTTCCTTATAAATTGCGTCGTGTTTCCATATAAACTCGTATCGTGTCCCTCCCTTTTATTACTTCCGCAGACATTTTCCAAACGCGACGCTAGATTTCTCAAGTTTCCGGCCAGTGATACGATGTTTAAGGATCGTCGTTTTATTTCCGCGATGGCGGCGTTTTTAATATATGTCGAATACTTTAAATAATCTTCACTGTTATTACTCGATACTGATTATATACATATACCATATAAATAAAATCTTTGCACAAAGGGCGTAGCGAAAGGAATAGCGGACAACGAAGACGAATTCAACGGTAGCCACTGTACGTGCGACTTTATCAAAGAATTTGTAAAGTAACTTTTCATTTCATAGTATTAGCCTAGAAATTCTTGGCGGCTCTTTAGCGGATAGCTTTTGAAAAAGGATAAGCTAACGAGAACAATGACTTTAAATATTCGAACATTTAGGCAAATTCGTTACTTCCGTTTTTCTATGTCGCGAGTTTTTCAATAATGTCACGCGTGGAATAACATCGTCCAAGTAGCTTTATTTTGTAAAAAAAGGAATATCTCGCGGTATTTCAAAGATGAAAAGTAAACGTAGCGATATTACCGCTTTATATAAAATATGAAAGACACACAGAGAAAAATATGATAAGTCCGTTCTTGTTAATTTCCTGACATTTACATCGCTCGGTGGTTAAAGAGTGAAAAAGGGGAAACTCGTCTAAACCGTTTGCCCAACGAAAACATACGTACGTGTACGCTTCTTTCTGGCCGGTCTTATAGCCATCGGTTTCTTCGGCGCAAAACCGGCATGAAAGAAAAGAGGGAAGAAGCTGCGATCGGTACGATTTAAATATGCGCACGAAAGATCGCATAAAAGAAAATCAGATCCGCTTAGCCGGCACTCGGGAACTGATTAAACTCTAGCAAACCGCTAGATATGGGATATTACAGGTTGTTTAACTTTTTAGCGAAGCTGTTAATTCTAGAACAACGAGCCGCGCAACTTTCTTCTTTGCCCCGAGTACAAGAGTACTCGATAAAGACGGTCTGTGAAACGCGGCGAAAATGTATCGAGACTATTCGACTTAACGCAGGCTGGCCGTATTAATTTGTCAGTGGTAGTGTTTCGAAAAGCGACGGAAAATAATTCAACGAATATATTTTAAGCCATAAAGATAAAAGGATCTAGACGATGCTGCACATCCGACGATGACTGATATACGAGAGAATAGAAGTTTCGATCATAACGGTCGATTTCTTTCGTTTCGACAAGGACACGATCAAGCTGATATCACGCTATAAGGGCAGGCGCGATAAAAATCTAATTGCCATTTATTATCCGTTTTCGTGGTTGTTGGAAATTCTTCGATAGAAATTACTTGCACGGTAACGAGAGAGCAGTCGGAGAGGCCCTTTATTATTGTCGCGGACTTGTTCGCGGTGCAACGCAATTTTTCACGTCGCTAGTTATCACGTTATATGTCTTCCGCTGTCGCAAAATCGATACGGTTCCCCGTGCAATTTCAAAGCGAGAGAAATGCGACATCGTTAGCAGATTACAAGCGATGCCGAACGCGGTCGACCGATATGTTTGCCGGATGCGTGCCGGAGGAGAAGTCGGTTCGCCCAAATATTCGTTAGCCTTTGACCCGTCGCGTTATCGATGCAACATCATTTGCAATTTCGTGCATCGATCACGCGAATGCTCGCGTTAATCGTTAGCCGATTCTAACGAGCGTTTTATCGTAGTTACTGTAATTATACGAATTATATATGATTTTCGATCGTTATATTCCAATATAGGTGATAATTTTTAATGAATTTTTATAAGAACAACGAATCGTAAATTTTATGTGAAGATGACGACAAATCCGGATATCGAATTATAACAAACGTATAAACTCGAATTCAAGAAGAGATTGATACGTTATTTTTGTTCTATTAAGCGTAGTTACATGCGCGCATTAACCGTAAATAACGTAGATACGTACGCTATGTTTCGAGATTTGAGAGAATATTAAAGGAATATCCATCGTCCTGTTGCGTGTTTCGTACGGCTTAAGATTTGGAAAACTAAAGCGATACTTTACTTTGATCGAACATAGGAGGTATTTTATTTTCAAATTGAAACAATTTCTCGTTTATAACAGCTAGCGACAAATTCAAATTTACCCGCGTATGAGAATCGATCCAGAAATTGAATCCAGAATTAAAAATTCGAAAGCTAAATTTCAAAGGGATATCCATTTTTGATCGCAGATAGAAAATATCCCGTTTTTCAACTATAGAAATCTCTCGCCTGTAACAGGTTCGAGTCACGAGTATTTTTACACGCTCTCGCTCATAAATGCAAATGATCGTCTTTAAGTTTATTCGTAATTCGAAAACGTCTCCAATCGAAGAAGGAAATCCGCGTCCAAACTCTTTGGATTTTTAAACTAAATACACCAAAGCTAACTGACTAAAAAACTAAAGTATTTCGACGTTTCTTCTCAAACGTTGTATGCGCGATCCAGAATATCGTATTTAACAACTTTGTGTTTTCTTAATCAACGCTAATAAAAATCAACGGTACAGACCGGAACAACAGACCTTCGAGAACAAAAAGGCTCGCAGTTTAGCGGAGAAAAAGCAACGTGCCGACCGATGTAATTAATCTTCCATAATTCGCGTCGTTATGTAACACGACCAGGATTTCTTTTTCAACGACCTACATACGCTCCGTGCGATCCGATTTTTGCCGATATTTTTCCGATTAAAGGAACACCACGTGGGCAGGCGGTAGTTTCGCGCAAACATTTTGCACGCGTCGCTAATTCCCTATATTCTCGATTAATCGTCTCATACGCGAATAACTCGAGCAACCTGGCGATCCTCTCCTCCCTCCTTCGTTTATTTTCGCTATTACCCATTTTGTATTTCTTTTTAATTTTTATCTACTTTTCCTCCCTTTCTTCCTTTCTTTTTTTTTTTTTTCTATGAACCTGCATATCGTATCGTCTCACCGCTGCAGCAGCTCCTCCCGCTCTTTCCGCTTTGATTTCCGTCTTTTATCGGTCTCTACGTTTAATTGGCTCTGCGATATTGAAACTGTAGAACGATAGAAAGGGGGTCCGCGTCACGGACCGGGCAATTAATATTAAAACCGTACTGTTGCCGCGTAATAATGAATAACCACCGGGATCCTGGATCGGTAGGGAAAATGAAAACCGATTAATCGATTTCATCGCCACTCGACGTCGCTGGGTATCGCTATTGATTAGACCGCTCGAGAAACATTCGAGACGTTTGCTCTGCCGCAATGAGCACGAGTTATGTAAATCGAACGAGCTAAGGTGAATGCTATAGCGTTACCGTTTGCAAATACGTCAGGCCAAGAGGTCGGATAACGAGCTATGAAAAATTATATCTTAGCACCGATCGCTTCGACCGGTTTATCGATCCAACGAAAACGTTTATCGCGAGCCCCCGACAACGTCTGTCCCATCGAACGAGGCAACGAGAATTTGTTCGCTCGTACATATAGAACGCCGTGTATACGGAATATTTCGTTTGTTTTACGTTTTTCCGATTGTTTTTCTTTTCCCGAGTGTGCTGGAAAACTCCGTTCAACCGGTTAACCGAATTTTGTTTGCCGTGCTCGGAAACTCTTTCATTCACAAAAATAGCAATTAACAAAAGCGTATATGTACCGGGTAGATCGGTTTTAATTTTCTGCGAATTTGTAAATACGCGGCGTTACGTTTCTCTCCCCTTTCCTTTTTTCTAGCGTTTCGTAAGCGATATCGCATCGTCGAATAAATTATTACGCTAGAGATATGCATAATAGTTGACTCTGTATTATTTTCAATTAATAGATCGATTAATAGATCGCTGTTTTTTCTTCTTTTCATTTTCTTTTTTCTTTTTTCTTTTTGGAGGGAGAGATACTGCAGCGAATAAATTATTAGCGATTAGTACGTCTCCCAGTTGACGGTGTAATTGGCGCAAAAAGCAAAAATTGTCGAAAGCGGGTATCGATTAAATTTGTTTTAACTTTTGCAACTGCAAACATTCTTTTTTGTCTCTTTTTTCTTTTTTTTTTATTTTAATTGGAGCAATGCGTTAATAAGTACACCGGTGTGCATCGGTATGCATGATGAAAATATGGACGATTTGGGCGAGGAATTAACTCTCGTCTTTCCTAGTTAACGGATTAATTGACACGGAAGTAAATTTAATTTCGATGTCGAGTTAATTAACGCGTTATCTGTTCGATCGCCTATTGATGCCGATAATGAATGTTTTAACAAACGCCGAAGACACGGTCGATGCATATTTTCGTATTATAGAGCATTTCGCGAGCTCTCGTGTTTCAAGATAACAATTACATACGCAAAATTACCGAATCGCTTTTGTCGTTCCGGTATTATTAGATTTGGAAAATCATCGTCGCAATTATTTTCATCTCGCGCGCGTTTTATTTACGAAGTAAACGATCTAAATTGATGAAACATCGACGCTCCGAATTTCTGTGAAAATCGCAACCTTTGCTAAAAAGAGGAAATGAGAAACAAAGACAAAGAAAAGAAAAAGAGAAAAAACAGGAAACCATTATCATAATGCGCGCTTTATGGCTCGAGTCACGTTCGATTTAATTGCTTTATATCGGATAAACTACTTTCACGCTGATACACTCTTATTCGACTATTTATTTCAAAATCAAAGCCGTACCAAAGTAAACACGAAATACAGATTTTAATACAACTAAATAGAACGTTGACTTTAGCGCGACAAAGGAAAAATTTCATTTTATTATTCACCGTGGATACAAAAGATATTCGTTGCTTTTGTCGTTTTATTACTACGTTCTACGTTTCGTTTTCGTATCAAGTTTTCGTCACGCGGAAGAACTACCGGATAACGCGAAATTCAACGTACGTACTCGAACGAGAACGAAGAACAAAGTAGAAGGTGTAGCAAACAAACGATGCAAAGAGCATTTTAACGGAAATAAATATACTTTACGCGCGTGTATAGTACCAAAATGGAAAGCGAGGAAAGAAGACGGAGCGTGGAGTTTGGCACGCCAAAGGAAAACTATCGTTCGACCATCCGTGTCTCTGGATTTAAAAAAGATAGGAATGCGCGTGAAAGTAGAAATACCGAGAATAGAGGACAGGAATGCGAAGGAAAATGCGATCTTGAGACAGGGCGTATCGCTGCTTGGTATCGATAGCGGCGCGATCTAAAAAACCTACGTTTCATAGAACGACGTTAAAGAAACGTTTGCGAGTGGTTTCAACGACATTACGGGGCTGGCTCGACGCACGGCATGCCACTATTCGCGGAAGCGGTGCAACCTTCCGCTCGTAGCATGCACGAAACAAGCGAAGCAGGTGTCGCTGTAACGCTAAGATCGGATCGATAGCGGCATGACCAACGATATCGACGTTACAACTGTATCGTCCACGTAAAACCGATAGAATCGTACATATATAAATAGACATTCTATTCGAATTTGTGGAATCGCGCCAAACGTTGACACGCGTCTCCGGATATGTACCTAAGCGGCAAGCTGTTTATTCCGCGCGCAAAGGAAAACACGCGAGTCGTCGTCGTCGTGAATCCGAGCTGCAGTCTACGCACACATTGGAATGTCATTATCAAACTATTCCATTAACCACGACGACGACCGCGTGGCGTACAAAGCAAAACCGTACGACGAATAGGAATTTACCCGATTGATCTGTACGGCACGCATCTAGGTCACGCTATCGAGCGTATCGATAGGCGAAACAACGTCAATACCGAACTATTTAATTACAACGATAAAACCGCGTTTGTCATTTAAGCCATGGGTCAAAGGGTTCGCCGATTATGATATTCTCTCTCCCTCTCTCTCTCTCTCTCTCTCTCTCTCTGCGGTGCTGTACCCGTGATCGGTTTTGATCGCAAATCAACCGCGTACACTCTTTCGATTTCCGTGTCAAGATCGCCGCGTAATTCGCCAGCGTAAATTCAGAACTTTGGAATGTCCAATAACTCTCTGTAAATTCCAACTATCCGAGGTTCGAACGCGCGCGAACAACGGACAGCTAGACACAAAAGAGCCGAATGAAAGGTACCGCTGTCACGCTTGATTATGGATCGGCTACTTGTTGAACTATCCGCTCTCGTCGAAATCATCGCCCACGCGTATATACATGTCTAATACAGAGTGGCTCGCGCGAGTATTCGAACGTTTGCAGGAACGTTTCGCGAACATATTTATCATCGCTACGATTCGAAAGGTGGTTCGTTCGGCATTAACCTTAGCAGCTACGATTTAAAATCGTGCATTACGATTCGTTCTTCGCTCTTTCCTGCTGTACTCGAACGTACGTACAGGACCCGAGAATCTCGTTGTCAGAAATTTTTCGAAATACAGCGAATATCTAGCTGGTAAAAAAAAAGGGGGGAGAGAAAAAAAACCACCTGCTCCGCGTATCACGTAGCAATGTTTGTACAACGTTGAACGGTACAGTGTTCGTTAAAAATTTGTCAAAGATAACGTTATATATCACAATGTTATAACGTTACAAGTAGTTTACCGAGCGTGAACCAGGTAGAATAAAACGTGCAAGGCTGCTAGAACCGCCAAGAGTTAACCCTTTCGATATGAATTCTTTCTTACGCTGTATATCAACATCGGCGGATGGAACTTTTACCATACGACGTTCTATTACGGTCGAACAGCGATGCATAGTCCATTCACCGGACTT
The DNA here is from genome assembly GCF_051014615.1 of Bombus vancouverensis nearcticus. Taxonomy (NCBI): domain Eukaryota; kingdom Metazoa; phylum Arthropoda; class Insecta; order Hymenoptera; family Apidae; genus Bombus; species Bombus vancouverensis. The sequence continues at coordinate 12,684,382 of NC_134924.1, forward strand.
GATAATCCACGCGATGAAACACGTCGATGCTCTATCTTTTTATCTCTTTATAAGAATAAAGAAAATGTAATAAGATCGCGAATAAAATAAAGCCTAAGACGTTAATCGATCGAACTTAAAAAAGAGACATTCGATTTGTACTTGCGTTAAGAGGAGGAAAAAGAAGAAGAAGAAGAAGAAGAAGAAGGAAAGAAAACGACTACAGAGTGCGTTGAACGTACATAGTTCGCAGCAATGGAATTTCCAATGCATATACACAAATGTATTCATAGAGCAAGAGAATGGATTTCGTTTAGCGCATATAGGCGTTGATAAAATCGAAGGGATTAATATAGATCACGCACGTGTTTCTCGTTTCACGTCGTTATAGAGCCAAAAAGCGTATTTCGTTGCTATCGATAATAACTACGTACCGCGTAGTTGCCTAGTTAGAGATAGAAAAAACCAAATTTTTTTATACGCGACAAAAAAAAAGCCAACGCTAGATTTTCCTATTCTTATCGCGTCGCTGTTGATCGCAGATCAGCTACTCGTTGACCTCGTAATAAAATAAAATCGTCGAGCGTCACTGGAGGATAAAATAACGTGGAACCCGCATTAATTTTCCATAAATCTGAAGTGCATACACCGCGTACGCATTGATCGCCGTGTTAAGCACGCTCTATGATCGATTTTTCTCCTCTCTTTCTCTATTTCTCTTTTTTTTGTCTTCCTTTCTTTTTTTTTTCGAATGAAAAAAGCATCGAAAAGGTTTTCATTACGTAGGTAACTTGATTATAGATCAGCCACCATACTGGACGTCCTTCGTGGATCAAAATCACCGTGCAATTTCACAGTTTTTCACGATAAATTTAGAATTTAAAATACCCGCTAATTCTCTCGCAGATACGAAACACGCTACGTTCACCGTCGCACGCGTTCCTCCATAGGACTATCCAGGCTACTTTTTTCATCTTTTTTTTTTTCCTGTTTTCGGATATCCCTCTCTTTTTTCGTATTTTACTCTGCGTTCAGAGTTCAACGAGCTTCCATCGATATTTCTCCGTGCGATGGCGAGAAGAGCAGTCGAAAATATTCGCCTGCAAAAGCGTTTCAAAACTAACGGTAGCTTTCGTTCGTGCGTCAATCCGCTTCACCTGCGCGAAACCGGTCCGAAAAGTTGCACTTTCACATACCTGCTTTCGCGGCGAGGGAATCGCGTTTCAAGGGCCGACCGAAGGGCCACGTTTCGGCCGCGTCTCTTTCTTCTTCCCAAAAATCAGTCGCGAGAGAACAGGCTCGCTCGTTCCCACGGCTTGTAAGACTTAATTTCAATAATCGATCGATGGACAACGGACTCGTTCTGATTAATTCACGCGACCCGATCGAACGACGCGTAACAAAAGCGACCTTTGCCTTATTCGCGTTTCTCCTCAAGAGCGAAAGAATACTCCCGGCCGCGTTCCAATTTTTTTTTCAAGCAAAGTATTGGCAAGCCGGTGAAAAATGCGGTACGCGTAAGAGAAAAATAGACGAGCAATTTCGAAATTCGATCGATCGTCGACCGATTCAACGTTAAAATTATCCTTGCGTTAGACGTATTCGATTACAAAGTCAGACGAAAAAACCACATATTTCGTTCTATTTTTCACCTTCCTTAATGTTCGACGAATATTAAATCGCATCGGTTAATTCGTCGTACATTTATCGTCCATTTTCCGATCTATGTGGTTCTAGCTTCTCACCTTGTGTATTAGAACACGTTATCGATCAAAAAGCGAAACACGATCGACGTCAGTCGCTTTTCTCGCTCTCTGAATCGTTGCGAGATCAACGGAACTATAAATCGCGTTATGAGCTGGTGTGTTACGATACTCGTAATATAGAGGCATCATCGATGAAAAATTGGAAAAGAAATTGGAAAGCCGAAATTAATAGCGATAGTAGCTATCGACGAAGGATCGGATATTTTTCGATTCATTTAATAAAGTAGCGGCAAAGTACTTTAATTATCCGAGCTTTGTAACTCGTATCGTTTTACCGTGGCGGAGAAGTATCGCTTTTTAATACCAAACATCGATTTTTCACGCTCTCCGCGTGCTCGGTAAACGACCCTTCTACTTAACAGAAACAAATAAAAATCGAAAACTGCCGGTATGGTAGTGGCGCGTCTCTCTGTTTGCGATCAAGGCACGATCTAAAAAATCGAGGCTTACGCGTGCCAACCACGTTCTTTCGAAAGAGATACGCCAAAATTTCGGATCGATACCGATTAACGTATTCGCGCGTACTGTTCCAGCTTCTGATCGAGCATCTTTATCGTTTTTAAATCGCAGATATTTCGAAATTTATACTTTCATCCGAAATTACAAGCGAAGTTACATTCTGTAACAGCTTTACGCTTTTAAATATAAAATATAAACGCATAAATATCCGCCTTATCACGCTGCGTAAACTCGATGTAAGAAGAGTTTAACGAACGTCCACCTGGCAGCGGATTCTATACTTTATAATAAAAAATTAAAAAGCAAATTCAACTCCTGACGAAGGTAACTGCGACGCGAAACGTCGAGACATCTCTTTCGAAAGCTTGCACTCGGAAGCCCTAATTTTCGTAATCGTATAACGAGTGTTGCGAAACTCTCTTTAAAATTCAAAAATGTATATTTCGTAGGAATTTCTCAAACATCAACGCGTTTAACTCGACTCGAACGTTAAGGTCGTAACAATGACCTACTTTTCCGTAATTTTCATCTGCTCGTTTCCTGTCTCACCGTTAAGAAGCAGTTTCCCAACGTTCGATCGATACTACGGACCGGTATAATTTTTCATACCCCTTCGGAAAACAAAAAGGCCGTTTTTATCGAAGTAAAACGTATCCATCGAGTAATCTATGGAGCAAACGCGCGCCAACTTTGCTACGAAATTCTGTCAAATTTTATCTCGATACGATTTGCTCGCGAAAATATTGGAACAGTCGTGGAAACCTCTTGCGAATATATTACGAGCGAGTAATACGAAACATTTTGAAACTTTGTTAGCACCGTGACGAAACACCGCTATCGTCGTTACGTCGGTAGAGTTTGAAACACGCTCGAAAATACAGCATTCGACGCGAATAATACATCCGAAAGATCGTAAAAGTATTTAAACGGCTCGTTATACGCCTATTATACGATACGTTCAACGTGGCTGTTTACGTTGTATCCTAGCATTTTTTTAATATCGATGTTAAATAACGTCGGTGAAACTCCGGACGAATCTCTCAGCTGCGCGAATCGAAACGCAGAGAAAAACGACGATCGAGACTACGTATTATTCTGAAAAATTGACCATTACTTGGAATTTGCTGCTGCTTATAAACGAATTCGCGAGATATATCGATCCTTCGTATTTTAATTGCGCGACGGATCGATGTTGGAATCCTCGATGATCTCGAGCAACGTAATCGCTAAGGTCGCGTTTCATCACGATGCCAGCGAAATTCCAAAATGTTTTACCTAACACGCGCGATATACGAAACGCAAAAATGACATTTCCAACTTTCACAGGACGTAGACGGAATTTCACGAGCGGTCGTACGCGTGTAACGGAATCGTAACCGATCGTAATCGGCGGAAAGCGAGCTTGAGTAGCGTAATTGGTCGAATAGTTGTAAATAATGGTGATGGAACGACGATCGCGCGGACAATTACCAAAACGGGAAAGTAATCAGCGGTGGCGCACACCGTTTCCCCGCATTTACATACCAGCCCATTATAATTGAATATTAATTATCGCGGATGGATATACGTCGTGGCTGGAAATGCACGAGCATGAATATTAATTCGGTATTTGCCCGACGAAATCAGAACGAGCCGTTGTTATTATTAATAACGCGATATCGCGCAACAATCTACCTCTGGAAAATAATAAAATATATATTTATATATATGAACAACATATACAATCACACAGATGCAAGATACAGCGAGATATATACGTAGCGTAAAATAGTACGATAAGAATTATATGAAACGCGCTAATCACGTCGATGCGAGATGGTTTGTCTGAATCCATGAAACAGGAACTTTTCTCTCTCTCTCTGTCTCTCTCTCCCTCTCTCTCCCCGTCTCCCTCTTTCTCAGGGACCAACCGATATTTGAACGAAACACGCGCGCACGTGTGCCACGGTCGAAATAATTCTCTGTTTACCGATACGATTTACTTCCACAAATAATTTCGCCGTTAAACGTAACGAACCAAGTTTTCTTGCGCGCATCCAGACGCAGCTAACGTGCATGCGCTGTCGCATATATTGTACGTATGTATACTCTGGCTCAAAAGTCTCGGGACATTTGCTTTTAATATCTATCGAGATAATTTCGATAATTTCGATATTTCAAGCTGCACGCGTGTTCCAACAAAATCGTTGGCATACCGGCATCAATTCCAAATTACACGCCATTTCCCGTTACCTTCGTTGCGCGCTTTAGTTTCTGCGATCTTGCGATCGGCATAGCGACCGCCCTGACACTTTTGTCCCGAGATGTACGTACTGCGGCTCGCGAAAGTATTCCGACACTTGCTACGGAAAATTTTTATGGCTATATTGCGCGCATTGTACGAAACTGTTTGAAATTTCCTTGGCATTGCAACGAGACACGACTATCGTCGTCGTGGCGGCATAAATGATTCGAAACCAATCCGAAAATATATAGAAAAATTGTCGGACGTTTCTCGTAAATGTACGCTTACTAGAATATACGACAAACATACGCAAAAGCTTGGTATACGATATACGCGGTATACAGCACGACTGGTAGCCTTGAACGTACAATTGGTGCTAAAAAAAACGTGATCTTACCGAATATCGCGGTTTCTTGATGTAACAAATAATTACGAATACTTTGGCAATCTTTGCGAAGGGTATGCTCGCAACCGATATCTCGTAGCTTCGATCGTGTATACAGTTCGAGATTGGTTTCAGATTTTATCGATGTAATACGGTCGCGTCGCCTTACAGACCCAACGAGATTTTGGAATATCTTGTAAAACATATACCTAACAAATTTCTAATAGCGTTCGAATACTTTTGTCGGACACTGTACGTACGTATACATACGCGTAATATATACATTAATATATATATATATATATATATATATATTTTTTTTAGTCGGTTTCATTCGCGAACAAATGAGCTTACAGCGCAACGGGGGAGACAAAATCCATTCGTATTGTTCCATTAAATACTTCGCACGGACGTGCAAGCGCGTGTACGTTGGTTGGCGTTGGGAATTAAGTACGAAAATGTAGGAATTTAAAAATTCTGGGAGCTCGACAGCTGTCCCCGGTTGCGCCTGGTTTTTAGCCTGTGCAACTCGAAACGATCTTCGTTTACTTTGGCCACGACAAAAAATATAGATATTACTACGATATAATAAATCGATAACGATTCAGGAAAATCGTAGTGACGGGCGAAGATTAAAATTGCGAATACGCGTAGAAGAGAGTTATTGGCTAGTGGAATTTGTCGAAAATAATAGACAGAGATTAACAATAACTTGCACGCTCGATGGTAATATGAAAAACGTAATAAAAAAAGGGAGCAATCTCGTGAAAAACTCTGGTCAGGGTTATCTTAAAATAAACGCTCGCGCGTTTAATTTTCATAAATAAACGTGGTCGATTGCTCGTTAAAGGTTGCAACTATTACGCGATAAATAAATGTCAGCCGTTAAGCCACATCGACGAGTCTAGCTTTCTTCGACGTTTGCGTTTCGTAAGTCTCATTGACGATTCACGATTCGCGGGATGCTGCGACTTGTTACGACCGTGTTTCGGTTCGTTTCGCTTTCCGAGCGAGATCATAACGAAGAATCTTTTAAAAGAAAGACGTCGAGACTCTCGCACCTACGAAACGTTCGCGTCTTCGTCGAAAGCCCTTTGCTCGACTTTACAAACTCCACCAGCCAAGCCAAGTTCGTACTCTCGTAATTCCGAGACGGTCTACGCGAGTAATATAGCTGACTCCGGTTCGTGTAATTAATATCGCTGCAGGGTGTAGATCGTACATTCTGGAACATGGTTCCGACGTTCATCGCCGAGTATCGCGACGATATACTCGAAAGAAAGGAATTTACCATGCACGTACCGTACAGGCTATCGAGATCTCGACGACGAGAGCAAAGGGGAACGATCCGATGGCCGATGCGAACAAGCTGCAAATTGCGAGGGAAGTTGCTTGGAAAACGGAAAAAGCAAACGCAAGTTTCGCGGAACGAATATTTTCTTTCGGATCGGCTCGACCGGCAGCGCAAAAATATTTGCTCGACGAAAAAACTATATCGATCGAGAAACCACGATATCGAGGATCGATCCAACGAGAAACGTTTAATCGGAATCGTACGGCGATCGTTCCCTGTTTACCTTCGGTATAAACGCGACCTTAATCCTCGATCCATCTACGGTCTCCGAATTTTTATATTCGATAAAGGAACGTACTTGCGACGTACTTTTTAAGGGAACTTTTATCGCGAAATTAGAGCAAGGAACCCGGGGGTATTTTCCTTGGGAGCTCGTTAACGATAAAAAATGATCGGGCGGAAAAGAAGAGAGAAGAAAAGAAGCACGGAACAAGGAGAAATATGGGAAAAATCTTTGCGCGAAAATATTCTCTTAAAACCGTCTGGAAATCTCACGATCTACACCCGGCGTCTGGAAATCCTCGCAATTCCATTGTCAGCTTGCATGGCCGCGTAATTGAAAATCATTTCGAGTCGAATTTATTCCGGCCATAACCATCGTACCGTTGCTAAAAACTAACTACGACACAGAGAGGAAATAGAATCGTTCCATCGAACAAGATAGAAGAAGGAGAAGGGGAAGGAGAAGAAGAAGAAGAAGATGACGATGACGACGACGATGATGATAAGGAAGATGAAGAAGGAAAGAAAGAAAGAAGAGAACGTAAGTACTTACTGCAGACCGTTGGATCCTCGTCAGAGCCATCGTGACAATCATCCTCGCCATCGCAGTGCCAGGTTCCGGGTATGCACTTCTCGTTGGCGCACTTGAACTCCGAGTCGGCGCACGTGCGCGGACCTGCAAGCGCACGTTCGTAATCGTGATGATAATCGTCACCGATGGCCGATACGAGGTGCACGACGCACGCCAATCGGAGCAACAGCAACAACGGCAGCAGCGTGCACGTGCATCGCGACGCGTCGTTGAAAAGACGCATCGATGTTCCAGCGAACCGCATGCTCGCGCGAGAATGTGTGCTTTACGAGTCCCTTTTTCAGTCGTACGAAGCGTACACGAACATTCGCGTATATCCCGTGTATCACCGTGAAGAGGGGAGAGGCAGAGCGGCACGGTTCTCGACACCTTCGCAGGCGCTACTTTAATCGCTGATCCAATATAAAAGCTTTCAACGTGCAACGCTTTACGAGGCCCTTTTCTCCCCTTGCGTACGTACTGCAAGAGGTTCCGCTGTTGTACTCCGCTGCCACCTTCTCTCTCTCTCTCTCTCTCTCTCTCTCTCTCTCTCTCTCTCTCTCTCCTCTTCTTTTTCCCCCTTTCCTCTCTTCGTTAATATCGCAACGGCAGAAAATCGTCCGTCGATCGTTTTATCGCGGCTCACGGAGTTTCAAGCGTTACGCGAAACGGCCGATAAAACGCCGTATACGCGATTACCGCGGCGGCGAAACTATGCCAGGTCGAGCCAGCGAGGCAAAAGTAGCAGATAGCACCGAAACACCGGGACCATCTATTCAGAGCATCTTTCGAGCTTCGTCGGCTTCCGTATCCCTCCGAACCGACGAAAATCCTTTTCGCCCACCCGAAAAACCCGCACCCGCCGCTCCGCACAGATCTCTCCGAAATCACAATACTCTTATCCCCCTTCTCTCGCCTCTTTTCTACCCGGCCTGGCCACCGATTTACCGCCACCAAACCACCTTCCGGATCTCCGACCAAACAATCGTCCGTGAAACGATTTTCCAATAAATCGACTCTCTTCGGCCAGGCTCCTCCCGTCCCACGGAGGCCAAAGATTTCTCTTTTCAACTGCAAGTATCTTCCATATATATCTATATATATATATCTCCTTGCTCTCCTCTCGTTTTCTTATCTTTCTTTTTCCTCTGTACTCTGTACTCGGTCGAGATCACTGGACGACGGTCTGGGCAACACGGAAACGAGGAACGACGAAGGAAATAGGGATGGAAAAAGGTTGGAAACTGGCAGGACGCCGGCAGGAAACTCGCGAAAAGCTCTCCCGTCGCTCTGTGCACCACTTGGAGTGGACGACGCGGTTACGACGCGGCTACGACGCGGTTACGACGCGGCTACGACGCGGTTACGACGCGGTTACGACGCGGTTACGACGCGGTTACGACGCGAACGCCCTGATCGCTTGACGCGACAAGCAGACAAAGAAGGGGGAAAAAAAAAATAATCGACACGGTTCTCCCGACGATTCGAAGCGATTTCAAACAACGAGACCACCGCGAGAAAGACGACGATGCACTCGCGCTGACGGCTGCGGATGCTGTAAGCCAGCGACCGAGTAAAGGGGCCCCTATATATGGGCCTGAGGACAGCCACGCCGATATAGATGTAGAACGCACGCACACGAATCTGCCGCGTAGGGAGAACGAGCGACGAGCACGAGCAACCAACGAGACGCGATTATCGTCGCTTTTCGCCTGATCTAATGGAAATTCGTTACACGCGCGATTTCGTTGAATCGGGAAGCGTCGAGGCGGCGCGTAAGATCAAGGACTCCGACGAGACCAATTATCGCCAACCGTAACGAATAATAACGCGACGAAACTGTCACAATGGCCCACGCAATCCGGCCAGGTTACAGCGTCAGAATGGCGTTCGCGTCTCGCGGTGAGAGGGCTAATGCGTCTCGGCCTGGCGCGAACCACGCACGGTCTCCGTTTCGCAATAAAATTGTACGTAGTATAATCGTACGATCGATTGTCTGGACAAGTGGTTAGATATCGCGTTAGAAAGTTTTCAGTTTCTGCGAAATCGAAGGTTCCAGAGAGACGATACTTCGCCTGCGTACCATATCTGTCTCTATATCACGCGCAGTGGTTCGCCACACCGTTTCCACGTTTATCCTACGCAACTTTTACGTATCGTATATTCTATATATTTATGTAAACTCTACCCTCTCGAACGTATCGATCGTTATATAGGCTAATTGTCGACGTTTCGTCAATCGCTTGTCTATCGTCAAAAACCTCCGTCTAACTCAAAGTACGGTCAAAGTACGTCCTTCGTTTACGTTAAAGTTAAAAGAATATATACTCGCGTAAACGTGTACGTTTGCGTTCCAAAATATTTCCCGTAAAACGCGTAATACAGACGAACGCGAGTACAGATAAATCAGAAAAAGGGGAAAAAAAATACCGAGAGAAAAAGTGGAGGAACGGATCGTTATAGCGCGGAATGTATTTTCTATATGATTTACGTCAATGGTATTCGTATACGGATTTTCATTTATCGCGCAGTTTACGCCGCGAAAGAAGAGAGCGAACGTTTTGGCGATTTTTGTAGATCTTTGGTCTGGCGATCGCTTCGCTCCATCTGTCGTTTATTACTCGAATATCGCGACGAACAACGAATATTAATCTTTGACCGAGACGTTTAGAAACCACGTTGGTCAACTTCGTAGACTGAAAAATACGCTGATATTGCAAATATTCTTCTTTAATCTATTATCTATTAATAGATTAAAGATTAAGTTTTACGAATAAGCAAAACTCGCAGAAAAATATCAATTACTCGTAGAAAATGGAGGAAAATACACTTACTTGACGTACGCAACGTATAAAGAAATCGTACAACGACCATTGCAACAGTTGAAAGAAAAAGACACGTTTTATCCTTATTCGACGTTTAAATTCGTCGTAGATCGGAAGGTTAGATTTACAGAGTACCTAAATACCAGTATGCCAACTTCGTATATCCTATCCTAAGTCTATTTAATACCACTTGTTAATACTCCATTCACAGTTGAACTTTATTTCCACTGAAACTCGCGTTGGTCGTATTTGAATCAAATTTTGCTGATGTTCCGCGAGCAGGAGTTAGATTCTGAAACCTTAATCTTACAGTATTTGGTTAGGCAAAAACGCAATTGCTAAATTCCTGTCGCGTTGATTCTTTTCAAAGCGCCTTCAACGACCAACGAGTTTACGGGAAAAACGACATAAATGACGAAAAGAATCGACTTGGATCTAATTTCAAGCTAGGAGATAACAAAATATCACAGTGGCTGTAAAAAGGATTCGTACGTTGATATCCTTATTCTCCACCGAAACGCGTGTTTTCATCGAGTTGCGCGTTTCCTTCTCGCGGCATACAATTTTTCTATTTATGCGAGAATAGTACCAAATGATACGAAATTTAATATACTATGTTTTCTATAGAACGAAACTTTTATACGTACGACTGACGCGTTTCATTTGTAAAAAATGTTTTGGATATTCTTTACGATAGGAATACGTTATATCGCTTAATCGTGCAAAAGTACAATATGTCCTCGAGTCAAACGCAAATCCACCGCGGTGGACGTTTCGCTTCGATCTCCCGTGATAGCAAACGTTTTAAACTTTGGCGGAAAAATCTGTGTAGTAGAAACAATAAAAACGCGTTATAATAGATATTCAGAAAATCTTGAAAATTGAAAACGGAATCCTCTGGATAAACGCGTATTCTATAGTTCGTTTCCTCTATTCGTCTCGTTTCGTTCTTTCTTCCTTCTTTTTTTCCAACCAAAAAAAAAAAAAAGAAAAAAAAAGAAAAAAGCGCTCTCGTACCACGCTCCTATCGAACCCTCCGGATAACAGAAAAACATCGGCAAAGAAATATTTTCGTTGGTCGAACGAAAGTTTGATTTTCCATTTAGGCTATCGTCTGCCGACGAGAAGGGATTAATCGACCAATTATCTCGGCGATTCGAGCACGTTCGAGTATCGTTCGCGATTTCACCTTTTTTCCCGGTTGGCCAATGCTCTAGTTCAGTTTATAGTTGCGCGACATCCGAGAACCTATGGAAGTTGAATTACCTATTTAGGCTGAACCCAGATACGCCGACTTGTCGGCTAAGCTCGCGCGAGTCGCGTTTGGCCTCGAACAGAAGTGCTCGAGAGACGTGGCTAAACCAACGACCGGATGCAAAAAAAATTCCGATATTAAAATCTGATATTAAGCTCGGGAGGAGCACGGAGAGAAACGCTTGAACGAGATACAGAGAGAGAGAGAGAGAGAGAGAGTTTGAAACAAACTCGAAGGGAACAAAGCGAAATGAAGTCGCAGGCGAATTTCAAGGGGCTCGTTCCGCGATTTTTCCGTTCGTTTCATTGAATTTTAAAGAGCACTGCCGTGCCACGGTTAAAATACGATCGGCTCGATGACAACACGGGACTACGATACTTTATCGTTTGCGCATTTCTGACGCCGAACATCGATAGCGAACAATCCGATTTTTTGTTTCCCGGCCATCGATCAACGTACTGGGCTATTTAAAAATACGCGGGCATAACTCTAGAGACGAATCGGACAGACGAGAAGAGGAAAGAAGGTTCCGTTCGAACGTACGAGGAGCTTGTGGCGAGTCGAATTCATCGACTACGCCTCTTCTAAATTTTGAATAATAATTTTTCGCTAACATCGACAAAGTTACAAGTTCGATCGATCGATCGATCGATCGTATCGATTTCACCAGCTGGAATTTTATATACGTGCTTAAAGAAATAAATACGTGCTTAAAGTTTTTGGTACGCGATACGTCGATAGATGACGTTGAATCGATCAAAGTTATTCGGTCGTCGATCGACTCGAACAAATGGAAAACAGTCTATAACGTCAGACGTTCGTTCTCTCGCGAAGAAAATTTGTCTGATCGTAGAAACATAGATTCGAATCGATCGGGATTTTTCGCTTTGATTTGGAGACTAGGAAGCAACTCGCGGATTACGACAAATGACGCGATAACGGTACATGTACCAGTTAAACGACTAATTTGAAGAACATAGATTCAGAGATGCGTAGAAAGCGAAGAAACGATACGAATACGAATACGCAAGTTCGTCATTTGTAAATCACGTGATAGTAGAATATAATATAGTTAGAAGGTTGTATTAGAGACAAAAATACTCGGTCGAAAGAGTTTCTGCGAAGGCAGTCGAGCCACTGATGCAACGCAAAAGCAGCTTTAACTCGAAAATAAGGTCATATCAGATATACGTTTATACGAATTTTTCCTCTTATTTAAGTAGACGTAACGATTTACCCCTGAAGCTATGCCACGATACATATTTAGTCGCCACTTTTATCTGCCAATGAAACGGAAAAATCGCCGTTGCACAATCGGCGATCGGCCAGAGAGCAGATCGAACCGGAATCCAGGAAGTCGGACTGGCGCAAAAGTAACTACGTAATTGGCCACGCGTTAAATCGCATCGCATTAAGGTCCACGTGATCCGTCCACGTTTTATCGACGATACGGAGAAGCTGTTGAAACTTGCCACGACCAGGAAAAGAGAAATCGCCGAAGGAAAATTCGCTTAACCCTACCGCGACCTTCGAATCTTTTTATTTTCAGTCGCGCTTTCGTTTCCAAGAATGTTTAATCCGTCGAGACAAGCTCCAAAGTAAATAGCATCGGACCGAACATCGACAACGTTCGTCGGTATTTTTTTCAAACTCGGACAATCCGTTAACGACGGAAGAAGAGAAACGGCTGAGAATCGGACGGAAAGTCGACGAGAAGGTGTACGGAGGATTCATCCGTTCGCACAGGTGGTTCTACGAGCTAAGAAGATACGCGACTTTCGATACGACGAGTGTCTGAAATTCGCCAACTCCTCGCCGTTAAATTCGCCTTACGCGGCGACCCATGAAAAAAATTAGCATTTTATTTCGCAACGTATTATCTTCGTTTCTCATCGCGTGATTCACGGCTTACCCCGTTTAACACAAAGAAATATACGATACAACGAACGTTAAACGCAAAAGCGCTGACCACGCAAAATCTAGGAAGACGCGGAATAGTACGTCGATCGTTTGTCGATCCGGCGGAAAAATACGTTTCCGCGTGCCTTCGATAAGATAACGCGAGACGAATGAACGGGGGAAACACTGAAAATCGAAGATGAAGTTTGATATTTATTCTGCGACGCTTTGTTAATCTTTGCGAGAAACAAATACGATACGAGCGAAGGTATCGGCTTGCTCCTTTTCTCTTCTACGTCTATTGAAAATTACACGATCGATGGACGTCATTTTTACGAAAATGCAATTAAAATGCTATTATCCAGTGGAATATACCGGGCAATACGAGTAATTCTCCAGTCACGATTGAAATCTGCAATAGCTATGATCCAGCGGGAAAAATAATATTTTCAATCTCGGTTGCAGCAAACATTAAATCCCTTTGTTCGTTTTAAAAGCCGACGTTTATTTTAGCGTTTTTAATGAAAATAGCGCTATTTAAACGCTTACTTTATTTGATATTATGATTCTTTGTCGAAATATACATGTGTGTGTGTGTGTATATATATATAAATATATGTACAACAACTAAGTAAAAGTATTAAAAATGTCTATTATTCTAATAAATTACTATGGCCAAGTACATCCGAAAGATATATTTGGATAGAAATAGCTTTAAAAAATCGATCCTTCTTTATACTCGGCTGGCTGCGCATATATCACCTTAAACGGTTCGACACGCGAATAGCGAGTTTCTGCTCGTAAGAGACGTCCGCGTTCTGTCGTCGACCGCCCCATCGACTTCCTGTTTCCTCGTACGCCGCTTTTTCGCTTCGAGAGGCGCGTCGAGCATTTCTTGCACGCTCGTCCCTACCAACGCGATTTCACTTTCGAGTCATCGCGCGATCCAACGAATCTACCGTAAGTTGCCTATTGCCGCTTCCACGTCTTTTTCCTGCTGTCTTCTCCTTTATCTCGCGTCGAAAATGTACTTGGTTCGTCGAGCTTTTGTCGTCGCAGTGATGGACAAATAATGATAGAAAACGTAAGAGATTGATAATGCGATTGTCCGTTCCGTTCCTCGTCTATTCGCGTGGGACAACGCAAAGATCATTTTGTGGAATTAAACCTTTTAACGTTGTTATTTAGACATCGACGTCTGCGTCTTCGAGACGAAGCATCGACATTGGCATTTTGACGAAAATTTGACACTGACGTTTCGCTCGGAAACATGAAATATTTTCGCGGAATTTTAAAGGAAGAATCGTACACCAGAATTGTACGCGGAATACGTTTGCAAAATTTCACGCTGGAAATAGCGCCACGACGTTACGATGGTACAAATTCGCGCAGCCTGTTGTGCATAAATTTCTATACCCGTTTCCACGCATATTTCTCGAAACAACGTTTATCTTTTTTCCCCTTTTGTAAACAAATTGCCGATAAAAACACCATAGAACTATTAAACCGACGTAAAAAAAAACCGATAGTCATTTTACATTCAATTATCTTTATACTTTTTAATATTTTTGCGGGTATCTGTCGTAAAACTTTTTTGATATCTCTGCGGTTTTTTTCTTCTTCTTTTTTCCTTCCTTTCTTTTTGTTCCTTTTTCGGTATATAAAAAAGATCGTATTTTCCGGGGAAAAATCGCGACTGGAATCTCGCATAACCGTTATTTCGCGAGGAAAAAAAAAATAATATTTTTGTAGTCGCCTGCAACAAACATGCCGGATCTGTTGGCATATCTGAAAAATCAAATCACTTTTTCCGTTCAGTTACAAACGATACAGAATTTACACCTTACGCTGCGAGCTTCTACGGTTCCGGCGTTATTTCCCCATATTTTTTCATCAAATTTATACGATCGTTACAACATCTGTATACATATATACATATATATCGCGAACGATAAAAAGTTTAATTTAAAATTCCATTAGTTTCGTCGGGAAAAAATCTCAACGATAGATATACCTTTTACCATCCTACAGATAGGTGTATATGTCGTCCCTTAATCCCTTATAATCGCATGAGTCGATTTGGCCCGATTCGATTCGCGCACGAGGTATCTTTCCAATCGATATCAGTCCGTTATTCGACGATGCGAATATTCAAATCGAAACGTTTCCCATTAAAATCTGTTACGTTGCCCCTGTCGATTGTAATTCAGTTTCGTGAAGTTAGGTAAAAAATAAATTTCGTCAAATTTAAACTACGATATTACTCGAATGCCTTGAAAAATGCGACGATTTTTCAAAACGTAACGATCGGCTGATATCGCGATATTCGCGCGTTCGAATATCTTCGCGTTGTTCGCCACGAAACTCGACCACGATGCGCCGCAATAACTCGAAGATCGTGCATCCTCTCCAGTCCTCTCCAGTCCTCTCCAGTAATCGTACGACCAAACCCGGCTGATGCCACGAAGATTTCGGCCGTGCTACCGTTACTCGAAGTAATTCGGCTACCTCGTTTCGCTACGATTCGACAAATTCGTGAAATTTCGCCAAATTGTCCGAAAACGGAAAATATCGTAACGATATAAATAAATGAGCGAAACTTATTGTACCGTACGAAAGAGACGCGAACGTCTCCATCTGGGACGAGAAATCGTGCGGGCATTGAGGATTTTGCGATCGTAGGATTTTACCGAACTGTGCGACTCTGTTCGCGTAAATCTATCAAGGGTAAGGGTCGATCGTCCATACAGAGAACAAATAACAGAAAGAAAAGATTTTAGGGGGATATTTTATCCGCGATATCGTTTCGGTTAATTTATACGAAATATCGAATTCTATTCCTTAACGCGTCTGCCAACTTCTCCGAAGCACCTATCGTTTCGGTACGCTTGTCGTACCTCGATAAAACGATACCTGTGTAATAAGTTACTTTATTTACGTTTTCCCATAACGTTGCGTTCGCGCCATCGTTGGCCGTTGTTTCGCTGCTTGCTCCGTGATGGCAACATCGCCGTACTTTGCTTCGCTTCGCTTTCGGAAGGGCACGAACCGCAAAATTTTACGATGGAAAATTTTTCAGAGAGAACCGCTTCGTCAAAAGTTAAAACGATTAACGACTTTCCACGATGAAATTGCTATAAGCGCTTACCTAAAAATACTGCCGCGTTATCGTTATTTTTTACGCATTCTACCGAATAGCTTCTTTCGCGTAGATGCGACTTACGCAACGCGATTGCATAAATATAAGCTAGAAAGAGAGAGAGAGAGAGAGAGAGAGAGAGAGAGAGATAGGTAGAAAAATAAGATAGAAAACGGATAAAAGTAAACTTACTTTGGACCACCGAATATCGATATTTTATAGGCATCGAATATAACGATGCGCAAAGTGTAACGGAACACGTGGGATCCGCTTCGATCGACAGCTGACGATACATTTAAACGTACTACGTACTAAACGTCGAACGCACCAAAGTCGAGGATAGAAGCATTCGCAACGTAAGCGGATGCACGACAAGACGTGCACGGGTTTGCCTCGAAATGCAAAATGGTCGTTTCCAGCATCTTGCGCAGAGATTATTAAATAACGGAAAATCCGAGGAAAAACACAAAGCTTATACAAAGTCGTTCGTTGTTTTCGGGTGTAGAATCTTACACACAGATATATATTTTACTACGTCGTTTCTTCGTCGTTCAAACGGCGTCGTATCAGCGATACATTTGCTTTTAACCGCGGGCTATCGGATCTATTACGTTTAAACGCATACATTTCGATGTACGCTACAAAGAAGAGACGCTATAACGAAGATGGTTCGAGAAGCGATTCTGTTCGTTCCAGTCTGCCTTACTTACCGTACGTGAAAAAGATAAAACGAAGAAACTCTGGTTAATTTCGCGACAACGTAAGGCGATACGTACAATGGTGGAAATGAGCGATGATTCCGTGTATCCGTTCGTAATCGCGTATTCTTCGGTGAACGAACAATCGGCTGCCTGATTCCAGTCAATGAAAAGCGAGGATAACGAGTTCCGTTAGTAACGGGGTCAGCCACGTCAGTATCATTTTTTTTTAACCCGTTCAGCCTGCCGACTATTTATTTCCTGTCGATCGAATAAGCTCTCAATTTCGCGCAACTAATTGCTCGACTAAAGCCGCGATTACGCGAAAATAACGTTTCGAATAAGCAAGGGACTGGTTATCAAGCTGAAACGAGGGGATACGTTTTACGAAAATTCGCACGCCCAACGATACTCCGATCTGATCCCGATAGCTGCGCGGAATTATCTATTCGTCGGATGCAACGTTCGATTTTCAAACATCCAGCTTTGCCCTCGTCTAATTCCCCGACGTTCCAACGGCGTTTAACCCTTAACTGCCAGAGCTCGTATCCAACGAGATCGAACCGGTCTTCTTCCCTCCAACGAGAATCGACAATTCGTATCGGTGTCGATCGATTCCTCCGATAAAGAGTAATTTATGTATCCCCGTAACCTCGTACATGTAACTGCAATTAATTTATGGAACGACCGCTCGTATTACTCGCGAAGCAAGTACGCGTAAGAGGAAACGGGTAGAACCAAATCTTTATCTAAAATACATGTCCGGCGAGACTGACTATTTTCGTAAACTTGTCGTAAAATCGGAAGCCGTTCGAAGACGCAAGGCAACAATTAAATAAACGATAATAAATATACGCTATCGACGACACTGCGACGATCGTATCGCATTCTGATCGCACTCGTCTTTTTTCTCCACTTTTATCTTTTAGTCTCGATAACTAGATGGAAATACGTTATTGAAAAAGTATGAAAAAGTCGGAGGAAGGAAATAGCTCGGTAGATTCGAAGATGTAAGCTTTCGCGTCTTGATTCGACGCAAGAAGCCAGTAAAACGTGATACTCCGCTAAAAAAAAAAGCTGGTAACACGCTTAAGCTATAAAGTTTATGTCGATTTTCCACAAGTTATCGGTTGCTTCTTTAACGGATACTATCTTTGGCCATAGTTGAGTAAGCTATATATATATTGTACATATACATACAACGTATATATGGATTCACAGAACAATTACGTGATTTAACTGGCAACAAAAATTGAAACTTTTCAATTCTAATTCTTTTTTTTCCTTTTTTTTTTTTTAACCATGTGTATAAAGTTAGACGGAAAGGAATAATTTCACGTTGCTTCAAGTAGATTCACGGTACGTAAAAACTGAATGTCAAACGTCCGCTCGCTCTATTACACGTTCGATTCTTAAATTACCTTATATCTCGTATGAGATGCGCGCCTCCTACGAGATATTATAGAGGAAGTTTCGATGTATTTATCGAGACATTTACCGTGAAAGTTTTATTATAAATGACATTCGAAGAGTTTACGACGGTAAACTTAAAATAACCTTCGAAGCTTAGTGTATCAATAACGTGGAAAAAAGAACTATTACGGCGTTGTTCTTGGAACGATGGAAGCTTCGTTTTATACATTGCGCCATATATCGGATAATACGATACGTTAGCTAGTACTTTGGAAAAATGTAAAAAAAATCTAAAGACAAATCAGTCGTATTTACTTTCTTTCGGTTAAAATTTCACGCATAACGGATGACCGACGCTTCGTCAACTTTGAAACCTAACAGACACGATTATTCGTCTACGACGTATTAATCGCAAGTGCCTCCGGTACGCGACCAAATTAACGATCGCTTCTGAAATAATTACAAAACGATATGTCTCTGTCGAGGAAAAAAGAGAAGAAAAGGAAGAGGAGAGCGAAAAGAAAGTAACGAAAGTACAGCGAAGAGTCAGAATGGAAGGAAATTTTTCGATAAATAGGAAATGGGATGATAAAATACGCGCAGGTATTGATAAATCAAACGAACGTGCGAAATATTCCGGTTACATTGGTAATTGAGAGTTAAATCGAAGTGTCTGTAAGTGGCCAGGACCTGATTCGAAAGATCCATTACCGTTGAACTTGCAGAAATTCACGATGCAGAAGTAAACAAGATAAATCACCGAGAGGAAAGAAACGGTGAAAGCTGAGCGCGATGTGATTAAGCAACGAGAAAACCCCTATTAATTTTGAACCGGCTTTTTCCTCGTTCGAAGGGGGGGGGGAAGAAAAAGAGAAAGAAAAAAAGGAAAAGAACGTATAAAAATATCGATACGATGGCGTAAAGTCGTTTTCTTCGTCGGACGTTCTCGTTACCTGCACGAACGTTTCTTTCTGTCCGACGAGTTGGCGTGCACGCACGAAAGCAAACGCGAGATATACGCGATTTTCGACGCGGATAGAGGTAATTTACATAGCTCCGACAGTCGTTATTACCGCGTCTGTCTCAATCTCGCGAGTCGTTGAGCGAATTTCTTTCGAGCATTCGTATCGAATTGCCAACAGTACATAACGATAATCATGGCCGTGTAATTGCGAATTCCGATTGCGTACCGCCGCCGCCGCCGCCGCCTTGCCTGCATTTTTTCTTTTCCTTTCGTAAGAGTATCGCGGCAAATGTCAACTCTATCTATCGAATAAGAAAGAAGTCGAAAAGGAAAGGAAAAGAGGATGAATAAGAAAGGGCGAAAAGAAGTAACGAGATATTCTTCCGTTATAACGAATTATTAGCAGACCGTAGCCGTCTATACAAATTTACAATTGTCTCGCGTAATTATAGCAAATTTACAAATTATTACGAGCGTGATCAAAGAAACAGAACTTGAGCAGAGATTTGTTTCGTCCGTCTGAATATCGCGACCACGGAATATTAATTTTGGCATCGATTCGCGCAGTTCGTTACCGCAGATTAGCCAAAGTGCGAGGATACTTGGGAACGATGGAGCGCGTAAAGCGACTTCTCTTCGTTCGAACCAGCGTAGAAATAAAGATGTCGAAATATCAACTTTTTCGCGCGTTTTTTAAATGCAAATCGCCTATTATCGTGCGTTTTATCCCGACGATCGCTCAACTTTTTTCCCCATCCGCGCGTCTATTCGCGTTCGAACGAAACACAACCAACGAAACGCGTATCAGATTTAATGTCGGATTTAATATCGCGCGAAACACGAGCATGGAGCTGCACGGAATGTGGAAAAATTGATTTTTAGTCGTGGAAGAATCGTCGGGCGCGCGATACCTTCGTGGAAAGAGCAAACGGTATTTCACGCATCGCGAGCGAAAAACAACGTGCAAGCATCGTCGAAAAGAAAGATTTCACGCGGATTATAAAAGCACGGAGTGTTCGTAAAAAGAGAGAGAGAGAACGAGGGGAAAAAAGAGGAAAAGAAAAGAAAAGAAAAGAAAAGAAAAGAAAAGAAAAGAAGGCGAGAGAAGAGGAGAAGAACGAACGAACGAACGAATATGTGTCCGATCGATGCAGACGTTTCGCGAAATGGAAAATCCAGAACCACGGCTATTGTCGTCGAAAGAGACAATTCGAAACTCCCTGGTGACACCTTGTATAGAAGATGCAAGGGAAGAACGGATACAAACGCTCCGTCCTATAGACGGAAATGCCTTCGTTCGTCCCAGAACCGCGAGCAATTTTCGCAGGAAGAACGACTTTCGATATCGCGATATTAGCAATATACGCGTTTTATATAATCGTACGTAGAACTTTCGCGGGCAAAAAGTCGCGTCTGCGCTCTCCCGTTCGAATACAGTGGCTCGCGAAAGCGATCAAGCACTTACGACAGAACATTTTTATCGATACGTTACCTACGTTCTAACGGTAACATTGGAAAATCCAAGAACGTGTTACGAGAAGTTACGAATCGTTTGCTCGTCTGCCGAGATCGTGGCTTATCGATGTAGCGAATGATCGACCGTTCGAATACTTTGATGGCGTTTGGTGGGAAGCGTACGCTACCGATAAACATCTCGCAACTTTCACAAACGTCTAAATCGAGTTTTATCCAAGTAATTACGATAGTCGCGAATAAAAGTTTCAATATCGTAAGTAGAAACGTATATAAATGTTGGAAGACGTTTATCGCAAACGTGCGGTTGGTGAAAAATACAGCGTACAGCGTGAACAGCAGTCTTAAACGGACGATCGGTGTCGAAGATCGTTTCGCTAAATATCGTGGTGGCTCGTCGATATCGCGATCAATTGCTTCAAATTCGAATACTTTGTCGATCTGTGAGACGAGTACGCTTCCGATAAATGTCTGGCGACTGCTGCGTACTTAAATTGTCAGATCCCTTTCAAGTTTCACCACCGTAATCGCGATAGACGTTAACAAAAGTAACATCGTAATAACGAAATTCCCGAATGTTTCGTACAACGTGTACATAAAAAGTTTTCCAGTTACTTCGAACCACGAAACGTTTGTAATTTCACTGACGAATTTAGATCATCCGTATCTACTCAACGAGACGCAAAGGTGACTTTAGTACGAAAAAGAGACTCTCCTTTTTAACGTCGTTCCCTTTACGAAAGGCCAATTCGTCGGGATCTTCGAGTACTTTTTCATAGCGTTCATACGGTACTTGTAAAACGCTTCGTACAAAACGGCCGGCACGACGGTAATATCCCGTCGTTTCGTCGGTGCACGATGCCTCTCGAAATTTAGCAGCCGCATCGCCTCGCGTAGATATCGTCGATCTAAAGATACGAGAAGAACCGTGTGCCAGCGGTTGCACGCGTCGGTGTCGTTTATAAACTTGCCGCTCGACTTTACACCGCGAAATAACACGAAAGCGTTTTGCAGCCGAGTTTTTACGAATCAAACGAAAGAAACGATATTTAACGCTGCAGACGCGGCCGAGATTCTCGTATATCTCCGTGCGAAAGTGCGGGCGACGATATCACGTATGGCTTTATCAGGCGGACGGTATTAACGTAATACAGAGAACGCGACGCAATAACAACGCGTCTCGGCGAAATTAAGGGAATAAGTAGAACGCCGTTTCATCGTGCGTTTATGCGGTTTCATATTTCTCTGAACGTAATTAAACATAATCTATAGGCCGCGCGTGTATATGCATTCATGGAGAATGTCAAGGTAGAAATATTCGCGCAACTTATATAATATTCAAATATACGTGTAGTAACTTGTGGATTCTTAGAATAAGGACAAGTGATTGCTGGTAGAGTTTAAAGTTTAAGGTATTTTAATGAGTGATATTCAATAACAAAGGACAGACTACGATATCTTCGCACGCCGACTCACACTCCGTGTCCGCTCAGCTCGCACTCTGCTTCTCGACTAACACTCTCTGGCCGTTTTAGCACTCTATTGTCTATTGCTGGGCCCACCGCACACGTGTTCTACAGACGCTCGTAGCCAGGGTCACGTAGGTCTTTTCGGCTATTTACCTATTTACCTGAAGGACCCGGTAATGCATTGATGGAGCCGACAGCGCCTCGGCTCTCGCGACATTGTCTGTAGTTAGCTCGACGTTTCTTGGGCCCTTCTTCCCGATACTACATACGTAGATGCTCGTACATATAAAATATTCAAAGTCAAGGTATTGGTTTCTTCGCGAGCAATCGCGTAGCTGTTGCGTTTGCTTTCCGCGCTCGCACTTTGCGATCGCACGTTGCACCGCAGCGTTTCGTAGACGTTGCAGTCTACTTGTTCTACTTGTTCAGGGGCAGATCCGCGACTGCAACAGCTATACGATCGCTTTCGAAAAACCAACAACGCGAGGTCTCGGCGTCGCGAAAATCTAAAGAACCGAATCTAAGAACGAAAGCGAAGCACGCGTAACATCCGGCAGACGAAGCGACGTTCGCAAAGATACGCGTTTAAAGAATTGGCTCGACAATTTAAATAGAAGTCGACATCGCCTCTTAACGACCTCGCGCGACACAAATTTTTCCCACCTGCGATCAAATCTCCGTGCGCAACGTACGTTCCATGCAGAGAATCGCTCTTCTGCACGCTATAAATACCCTGATATAAATACGATATTAGCTCGATTCTCTGGATTACGCGTCGTCCACGCAAACTCGCGCCACTGCGCGTTAGAATCTCGAATCGAACAACGATGAAAATCGTAGATAATAGATCCTCGACCGATCTCCGACCGCGCTAATTCAACCACTCAGCTCCGTTTCGTTCGAAACGTTTTCTCTTCGCCTTGAAACGGATATAGACCATTTAAGACAGCTTTTGGAAACGGAAGATCAAACGAAAGAACGTGGAAGAGCGCAAAAGGCTGGGAACAGCCAGTTTCGCGAAGCAAATGAAAGTGATTTCGAGTGGAACGGTGTCTAAACGGGATGGAAGGGAAAATGAGATTCTTAAACTATCGATAAACGGTAGAGCGTTCGATTCGTAAGAAACGAAAGAACGGTTCGAGAAGACGATGCAAGAAAGTATACTACCAACGTATCGGTCCAAAGTATCCCAAGTAGGAGGTTTTTCCGTGTCAAGAGGATCGAGTTTTCGCGTAATAGAATCGCCGACTCCGCGGAGACACCTCGAAGCCGACAATTAAACGGTATTCGGGTAACTGCTGACATAATTCGCGTCCATATCGAACTACTTACGGCAATCGGTTGGAAGCAGTGGCGAAATTTAGCACGGCAATAATTCAGACTCGGTACGGCTAATTTACAATAAATCAAATAGGGAGCCGGTTCTCTTATCGAGATCTCGGAGCGCTGTTCGCGAGCTAGCCCTCGGAGAGACGATGAGAGAGAGAGAGAGGGGGGGGAGAGAAGGAGAAGCCCTGCGAGAGTGGAACTCGTGTAAATCAACGAGAAATTAATGCCACAACGAACAGGAATCGCAGTTCCTCCGGTTTTTCCCCCATTTTTCCTTCCTTTATAACTCGTACCGTTCCGCGAATCAATAAGCCGACCTACTTTATTTCTTTTCCGATTTTGGTCAAACGCGTGTCTCTCTGTATAACGCGATCGTCTGTATTTCACGAACGCAAGGTTAATAACTCGCTACCTTGTCTATCGTAGAACGACGAGTCGTACTTTATCGACGAGCTATACTACGTATACTATTTACGTATACTACGATACATTCTTAATGTATTCTCAAGCAACATTTTTTGTTTCACGTTGATACATCGTCGTAGTATAAGGGTAAAGGTGTCCGCTACGACGCGTCTACCGTCTGCTGTACAAAAGATACTCTTGATATCGCACTGTTGTCGCAATATTAACGTCTTATTTCCCATGGCCTGGTTGCGCGCACGCGAAAGATGCCAAAAGGACTTACAACGCGATGTAAGCAGCACGTTACAGTAAAATATTAGATGCCGTATTTGCATTTGGGCATAGAAATGCAGCTGGTGTAGCGAAATATTTTAGGTCACCGTTTATACGTCTTTTCATAACTAAAGCAAGTTCTAAATTTCGTCAGCGAAATAAGTTCGAAATAACGAGCACGACCCCCTAGGAAACGAACTTTTCAAATTTTTGTCTTTCTCGCGAGGTTGTTTAGGATCTCGTAGCGAACAAGACCGTGCATTTTCACGCGTTTGTTCAAAGTTTGACGGCGCGAAAATATGGTACGATATATCTACGGTGGAATAGTCGTCCTAATTTCCAACTCTCCGAATAATTCACCTAAAACGAACCTCCGTTCAACTTTCGTTTCTTTGATCGTGTCCGTACACGAATTAGCGTAAGAGACGGACCCGTAACGATGACCCGAATGGTTCGTCGTAGGGTTCGTCGTAGAACGTTCGTCCGACGACTTTTTACTCGAACCATAACGTCGGCGCATAAAACCATTTGCCATTTGCGTGCAATAACGCGTCGATCGCGAGACATTGGTGGAACGGGTATGCCCGTCGTGGGAAAGTGCGAGGAACGGCTGGCCCGTGTTTCATCCGTCGTCGAACGCGGATCAATCAGGCTTTGTTAACGATTTGAAACTTCGATTGGGATCAATCGAAGGCCGGTCTCTCGGACGAGAAGCGCGCCGAACGAGCGTAGAAGATACGCCGGCGAAAAGTAGCTGACGAAGGAAGGAGAACACCCTCGAGAGAAGCAGAAGCGGCAGCAATCGATGCGGCCGCCAATGTGTCGACCACTTGACTCGACCGAAGCTGCCCCTACGCGCCATACCACCGCGCGCCGATCACCGACCACGACTGGCTTTCACCATAATTATACGGTACCGAGCGGTTGTTTCGTACATGTGCCTATGTATAGTATACACACGCGTACACGTACGTCTCTGTGCGGACAGCCGAATCGGTTCTCCGCAGAATGGAGAACTCTGTTGCAACCTGGTACAGACCTTGCGCTACAAATTACGATAGCCCTAGGCGCGGCAAAGAGGCGACGAGCGGCCGGGCGGGGGGAGGGGCATAAGGAAAGAACCAAGAAGACGACAACCACGACGAAGAAGACGACGACGACGACGACGACCGAGATGGCTAAGAAAGAAGAAAAAAGTCGCAGACAGAAGGGGAGAGGCGAGCCGACCAAGTTTGGCACGGGGAAAGAACGCCGAGACGAATCGCTACTCTAAACCTGGTAGCCGGCGATCCTCTTAAATATCTTTCCATCTTTCCATCGAATAATATTCCAGCGAACGCGTAAGTCGAAATTCGACGATCGGATCGTTTCGTCGTATTTTCTTCTTTCTAATTATTTATAATTTAAAAAGCGTATAATTACTGGCAAATAGAGAAAATATCGCAATGACGATAATACGCAAAAATACACGACGAGATAAAAGCAAAAACGCGAATCGATTTCTTTCGTTCGAACGATTCGTCGATATCGAAATTAATTTGGTTAATATACTCGGTTCTCGATTTTAACGTGACGCTCGTTACGAGTTCTTTCTCGCGATATTTTCTAACACGCTCGAAAGATACGATCGAGCGAATCCGCATCTTCTCGATTGATTTTATTTTGCCGACTCTGAAGCATATTCTAGGCAATAACTTCTTTTCCATATTTTTCGATCTCGTTGCAAGGAATAATTTACCGAATCCAGACGTTCGTGCTCGATCTTATTTACTTGGATTTTAAAGTAGTACTTATTGCGGTGAATAATTATTTTCCGATATCTCGCGATATTCCGGGAGGAACGATCGAACGAATCTGAATGTTTGCGATCAATCTTACTCGCGTAGTCGCTACTACGGTAACATTTCTGGCGAGTAATTGTTTTTCGATATCTCGCGACGTCCTTGGAACAACGATCGATCGAATCTGCATGTTTTCGCGATACTTTACGTAACGTTTGCTTGTATTTGAAAGCAGCTATTTCTCAATATTTTGCGGTAGAAAGATAGCTCTTAAAGACGAGCGAGGGATCCTACTCGCTTCAGTTCGAACTGAAAGTTAACAGAGAAAGTGTCGGAAATTGTTTAAACGATTACAGAGTTGCGATCGAATTAATCAGAGAGAAGAAATTGAAATATAAGAAACGTTGAAAAACGTTGCAAGATACGTAGGTAGTTACGACACTCGAACGTTACTTAACGATGAAAGCACTCGTCGTACGGCGCTTAACGATCGGATGATATTCGAATCAAGGAGACAAAAGTCTTTGTCCCTTTTATTATACAAAGAAAAAAAAGAAAGAAAAAAAAAGAAAAAAACAGATTCGAGAAAAGCAAAGAGCTACAAACGTCGTGTGTTTTTACCTAATTTACAAACAAACTAGAGTGGTATCCGTACGGAGGATGACGCAAGCGATGTAGGTCTTGCGCCGTCGGTCGAGACGCTGTTAAACGAAAGAAAGGAGAAACGTAAGGTAGAAAGGATCCTCGACGAAAGAACAGAGCAACGGAGACCGATACAAAACGAACATTGTACGATACGACGCAGTCGGTCGGCCGGCTTATAGAGTAAGATTGGCTAATTTCGAGTCAAACACCGCGTCGTGGTTCGCCTGGCCCGGTAAATCAAAGATCACGAACGAAACGACCATCCGCGAGCATTTCATCTTGAAAATTACTCCGATAATCGATACGACGGAACCGTGTCGAACCTTTGTCCCGCACTTTTTTCTCTTCTTCTTTTCTTTTTTTCTTTTTCTCTTTTTTCACTGACAAAAGAAAGTATCGTAAAAATACCGATATTATATCGTACGTAATAAGAAAATAAAGAGGCAATTACGCATTATTGTCAGATACGAAGAAGGCTTGGACGAGGGGTATATAAGTTTCGCGACAACGACCTGGATAAAGTAAGTAAATAAGTCTCGCGATATTACGAAATGAAACATTTTCTATGGCTTTCTCGAGCCAATATACTTGGCGATACTTTGTACTTTCTTCGTCGTACGATTATCAAATGCGATTAATCGGCAAAGTTAATTTTTAGAACTCTCGGCTCTTTCGGCTTCTTCTCGCGTCAAATAAAAAGTATAACAAACTACGACGCTGTTCCATTTTACCCGATCGTTTCGATAATTACGTGATCTTTGAAGAAAATCCCGAAGAAAGAAACGACTCGATTTATAACAGCTTTTTCGGTTTTTTAAAGATACCGCGGCGGCAAAGTCGCGAAACACGCTGAAATTATTCTCGCATCCGACTGTACGTCCGATTTATACCGCACGATCATCGAGGCAGAGAAGGAAACGATATCCCGAGTAGAAAGAGAATAATAAAAATGCAAGAGAGAAACTGGTCAAGACGAAAACGTGTAGAATAGAAAAAGAGGAATTACATTAGGGGAAATAAAGAGATCGTTTTGCTGGATTTTCGAGAAATAATTTGACCGAGAAATCCACGAAAATACGGGAAGCGGGTTTGCGTGTAAATGATCAACGGTGTTCCGAGAAGCAGAACGGGGCACGAGCGTTCGCCTCTATAGCTGTCGTCCGGTTCCTTCCAACGGCGCCCTGCTCTAAGCTGTTCTTTTTTCGCGTAGTCTTCTACCAGAATTTCTCGACTCGCCGTGGGCGAATCTCGCCCCGACATCTTAATGTTCGAATTCAACCCCTGATAAATGTACGCGCGTTCGCCAAATTCGTAATATCGTATTATTTTGCAGAATACCAGTATAAATAAGATGACATACCGACTTAATTACGTTCGGAGGAAATTCGTCGTTTCATTTTCCAGTGTTATTTCTTTCGACTTTGAATCTGCTTGCACAAGCAAGTACGTACAGTTGTTCCATATACGTATTAGCTAGTTATCTTATACAGTCACGATATATACAGTGATGCAACGTGAATGGAAATATATATAACGTTAACGAATAAAAATTTCACGTTACTCGGGAATAAAAACTGTTATGTAGAATATATAATATCATGGAGATAAAAATTCTATTTGGAATATCGGCGCAGTATCGAACTTAACGTTTCGATCGAATATTTCAACGAGCGTATTCGTTAAAATAAAATATTTCAAACATAAGCGACATATAAAATAATATAAAAATGGCTAGTGAAATATTCAAATGGGAAAATACCGTTCATAAAGTATAAAATATACATACTGATACGTTACTTAGAAATAAGTAGGATCAGCTGCTGTTTAAACGAATAAAGATATTTGCTATTGCTACGCGATATCCGTTTAAATCTTTTTAATTTAATTCGCAACGCGCGACCGATCAAACGTTGATAAAACGCAGGAGAAAAACGCGACAGCTTCTCTCGATTTCTTGATCGATCGATTCCGATTTATTAACGTGATTTTACGATTAAACGAAAGAATTTTAACGCGAGAATAGGGACGACGATACAGAGGCCCAACTCGAAATTTCACGAAAGCCAAATACGTAATCGTCCATCGAAGAAGACTCGTAGAGGATATCGTCACACGCAGGAAGAAGGCCACCCGCTCGGAAACAGTAATCGGGTAGACGAAACATCCTGCATGCCACGGCTATCGAAATAATAATGAGACTCTGATACACGTCCGACGATAACCCCTCCGAAGGCACTAAAACCTCGATATAAAAACCCTGGTAAATTAGCGCTCGAATATATTAGCGCCGTATATGTAACACTTTGAACCGTCGCTCCGTTGGATTTATAGGATTCAATTTCTTCGTCTTACTCGTGAAACGTTCGAACTGCGACGCGAGATCTATCGGTCTCGCGATTTCTCGTGTCTGCGACGCGACAATATCGTATAATAGGAAAAGCAAGATTTTTAAGGAGACGACGAAGACGACGCGTTTAGCTGCGAACCTACGATAAATATAGATGATTTCCGTGGCGTAGGATCGATCCACAACCTACTAAATCTTGCAACTAGCTTTTTGTAAAAAAAACAAAGGGATGTAATTCATCGTGTTTCTCTGCCTATAATTTAATTAGAACGTGGAAGCGAAATAATATTTCAAGTTTTTCCGCACTCGCGGCCGCTCATTCTTACGATTCGTTTCTAACCGACTTCGCTTCTAACATGGTCATTCGAGAGAAATCTCCGGGACGCGTTCCTACGGAGTGTTTACGATGGCCGTTCTAAAACGCCGGAGCGATGCCTCTGTGGAGACTCGGCAGCCCCCCGGCGAGACTAGGAAAAAAGGTACATTAGAAACGCTTAACCTGTCTGATGCAAGATCACCGAGAACCTACGTCTCGCCGATTCCTATGTATCGGTACGAAGAAAAGCATAGGGCCGACAAGGACGTCGACTTTTTCTATCGCTCGTATTCTTATGGAATTCCACGCAAAACCGTAATCACGTATTCGTCAAATTATCGCGATTATCGCGCCGATCGATATCCCGTTTCTTCTCTGTTCCTTTAGATCGTAACCGTTCCGCCGTAATTCGTCCGTCAAGTTGCATAAAATCAACGTCAGTAATGCTCGTACGATTTCCTGAACCATAAACTCGACAATTATACCGTCGCTGGGTATACAACCGACCGTTAATGGTGAAATTCGCGCAAATTAATAAATAAATCTGCATTGGTCTCGATGAAACATTTTGCAAATAACGGTGGTTATTCGAAATGCCAAACGATTTTTTTCTTTTTTTTTTTCTTCTTTTGCGTTATTCGCGGAGAGCATAGGGGGAGAGAGAGAGAGAGAGAGAGAGAAAGAGAGAGAAAAAAATATGATAAATACGTTTTCGTTGATTTTCTGACTTTTATGTCACTCGCTGGCTAACGAGGATCGTTTCAATACGAGATAATCGAGAAAGGATACGACCGATATAGATTTATACAAATTTCGATATAACGAGACGAGTTAAATACGATATCATTAGGACTTAATCGGATCGCGAATTTTTATGCAAATTCATACTTTTCACGGTATAATTGAAAACGTAGAATCTCGATGAAAAATCGGTTTACGACGATATAACGTGACAGAAAGAAACGATAAAAAGTACAGGAGGTATCGTTATCGAAACGTAAGATTTCGTTTATACCGTAAAATCGATAGAAGAATCGATCGTAGAACCGTTTCGCGACCGATGTAGAGCAAAGAAAAAACATTGCCTTTAAAACCGATACAAATATAATAAAAGCCGATATGTAATCGAAACAGATAGAATCAAAGATTTCGATTCCTTGCGATACAGTTATTCGGAATAACTATTTTATAATAAACGATAAAATCGATATCGCGTCTCTTTCAAATCCCTTTTCCGTTTTCTATATTTTACAAAAACAACTTGTACGAAGGATCGCGTACTTACGATAGAAGGGAAACAGCTGTATGTACCGATAATTTTATTTCCGTTTGTCTCTGTCTGCGTCGCGTTCTTCGTCAATGAAAATATCTTGTTCACGACAGAAAGTAGTAATCGAGAAGTAGTCGATTTTCTGAAAAACAATTCAACTTACCACGATACGATATCATCCTTTCGTTTAATTAATTATCTCGTTCGATTATACGTTTTAATATATATATATATATTTCGTTTTTAACGGCTCTGTTAAATCCATCTGTGGTTTTCCTAGCTCGTTGAAAACGAAATTTTCACTTGCCTTTATGCGCGATCCGTTTGCCTCGTTAAATCAAACTGTCATCAGCTCGAATCCATAAACGTTCGAGAAACGATATCTCAACTAGAAGATACAACTCTCGTCGTTCTGCCACTTATTAGAACGACAACTTGTCATTTGTGCTAAAAAATAGATTAAAGCTATTTGATTAAAGAAAATACTGCGAATATTTCTGAGCTGGAACAGACCTGTCTATACGTATCTTTCGCTTAAACGATCGTCGAAAAAGAGAGAGAGATCGAAAAAGACGACGATCTAAATTTATCGTAAACAGCGATACGTGCTTTTGCATATTTGCGAGCGTTTATCTTAACACGATAAAATATTCGCGTCTCTATGCCACCAACCCGATAGAAATAGCCCGTAAATTGCCACTGTAACGACAAATTAAGCGTACTTTTAATTGCTGTAATTCGATTCGATCTCGAGCACGAGAGAGCCAAGATAAAATGAATTTATCAAAGTAACGCGGTCGATTCGATTTAACAACGGTCTAAATTTTATTACTAAAAAATTGCCTAAATCACTGTCTTTCGCTTTTTCCTGTACCTTTTCAATGTTCTATACACCAACCTGAACATCGACATAAAAATGTTTAAACAAAGATTTTATCGCGGAGAAATTGTACGGCGTCTACGGCAAAACGATTTGATCTTCTTTGAGATAAAATTTCTCTAACAATTCCAGCCATAACGCGCAACGTGAAATTGGAAATCTGTTATTTGCCACTACGCGTTACGGTAGTAATAGGATAATCGCGATATTAGCCAATGCGCGTTACATAAATAATTCCAGAAATGTATAAATCAAAATTCGATGAAAAATTTCAATGTAACTTCGATTCGATGATTTCAAACGTTTCCGACATTCCATCTAACTACGTTTCTTTTTATACAAGCATCGATTTTTCGTTGCTCCAAGTTGATTTAAGCCACGTTTTTCCAAACTATCGAAAGCACGATAGACAAGTTGCGTGAAACGATCCGAGTGATCGATCCCTCGCCACCATCTCGTAGTTTACGGGAAAAAAGCGCTACGTTCAACGTTGCTTCGAACGTAGTTTCGCGTTACCTAGCCCCAAACGCGTACATATATATGTACTATTGTACGATCTGCTGCGACGTATTAACTACGTACGTTTAAGAAAGTAAACAACGTTATACACGTCTTGTTTCCCAACGAGATAGTTGCTTTAACAAACGCACACGCGTGTACTCGTGTTGCATTCAATCGCAAGAAGAAGACGCGACAGATACGGTTAGATCTTTTATTTAGTACACGGGTTTGTCATTGACAACCGTCTATCGTTGATTAACATTTTCCTTCCTTTTCCGACTAAAAGCACATTGTAAAACATACAGGTATATCGTCGCAGGTAAAACTAGGAAATATGTCTTTCCAAGACATTTCGTCCTGCGAACTCTCGATCGAAGGATTTACGATACAACGAAACGACCGAGTTTGTCTCTTCGTCGATTTTCTACGTGCCACTCGACGGAAAAGCGAGTTTCGTTGATCGACCGACCAGGGACACGGACAATTTTTAATAAAGATTTACGCGAAATTTTTCAGTCGTTTTTCCTCCGCTCTTTTCTACGCTATTTCCTGTTTTCCTGTTTTTCTGTTTCTCTGTTTCTCCGTTTCTCTGTTTACGCGTTAAATCATTTCCGATCTCATACGATCCTCCATTACGAACGGAACAACGAAATATTCGTCGCTCCGATGTTCGAACCTGTTATTTACTCGATTTCAAATACCATTCCAAGTTTATATCCTTCTTC
The DNA here is from genome assembly GCF_051014615.1 of Bombus vancouverensis nearcticus. Taxonomy (NCBI): domain Eukaryota; kingdom Metazoa; phylum Arthropoda; class Insecta; order Hymenoptera; family Apidae; genus Bombus; species Bombus vancouverensis. The sequence continues at coordinate 12,716,949 of NC_134924.1, forward strand.
TTCTCGTTAGTCAAATCGCTTTAAATCGAACCGCTCGAATTCCGTGAAATTCTCTTGGTGCATCCGAGACTCTCGAGAACGATAAAGTACGATACGTAAAAATCGTTGCAGAATACGAAAAGCTTCCGTAGACACGTTCGACGATTGTTTCTAGAAAAGCTTGACGATTTGAACACAGAGTTCAGAAAAAATCGACCTACTTCAGCGTTGTCCCTTTCAATTCAAGAACCGCGACTTTTCTCGAAACTTGAAAATGATACTTGGAGTCGAGTATTTTGCGCGTGTCTGTTCGAATTATTTGAATTCCGCTACTTAACAGCCGATAAACACAAGCGTAGGAATTATTTGCAGAAATACAAGGAATCGAGCGAATAAATATCAGATTGACGTAGGAAGCGGTTGCCACGAAAACAAAACCAACCGAAGATGCATCGCTTTTTCGAAACTGCTGTAAATTCACGAGCCAACTAATACTCGTGATCAATAGATCAATAGATCAATAGATTAATAGATTAATACAGTGATACGCTTTCGCACTTTTCAATATGAAACCTACGTCTTCCTTTCTCTTTCGATAAATACGATTTAAACGTCGCAGCTGACTCCTTATTGCTGCAAATAACACTTCGTATTGGTAAAGTGGTGTCGATTGATTTCAAATTCGCGTTAATCTACCGATCGGAGAATCGGACATGCACGATTACGATCAGGTATCGATAGAACCAATCGTTCTTTATCGCACACCACTTTTATACCGAATAAAATATGAAAGAGTAGGACGTACGAGCGAGTCCTTTTTCTTTTTTTTTTCTTTTTTTTTCCCATATCGCTCACCTTCGCATTTGCTGGTTTCGTCGGAATTGTCACCGCAATCGTCCATTGAGTCGCAGACCCACGGCCTTGGTATACATTTACCATTCGTGCATTGAAATTGCTTTAAAGGACAAGGCCTGCCTGAAGCAAAATAAAGATGGGAAAAATGAAATGCCAATGTTTCGTGGAACATGCAAATCGGGAGAAAAAAACATGCGAGTAAAGAAAGAAAGAGATTAGAAACGCGTGACGTTCGCGTTATACACTGTACTTTTCTTACAATTTCATGTACTCGCGATCGGTATACCACGTTACGCGTCACATACTGCTTTCTTTTCGTATGCATCGATTTACTCTGTCTCTCTCTCTCTCTCTCTCTCTCTCTTTCTCATAAATGAAGATTACAGGAGAAGAAACCTGATAAGTAAAGTTTCATTGACTTTTTCATTTTCACGTCACTTTCTGGTTAAACGTTTTATTTAACACCGCACAGTTGAAAATACAAAGCAGATCCTTAAAATACCTTAGAAAGATAGGATGAGAAGCAATATTTGAACGATATTTAACGATAACTCGAAAGTTATCGAGTAGCTCAAAAGCAAATTGAAAGACGATTTCAATAAAGCAACATTCGCTCGATTATCGAATGATATCGAATGAAAAAAAACTGCTCTTCTGTAAAATCAGGAAAAGCTTGTCGCGTACTTTCGTACTGTAATCTTCAAATACAATGGATAAATCGATCTTTTAAAAGGTAAAAAGATCATAAGGGAGGAATTTATTGGGCTTTGCTTGGCAAATTGCGCGAGAATTACTTTCGATTTTCGGCTAATCGATTCATCGAAATATTACGCTAAACTTTGTCCGATAATAACTCGTGAACGTTTCCAATTTTGCTTTACAACCGTGTAACCGATCGGAACACTTGGCGGAAAATTCGTATTATTTCAGTTCGATCGTGACAAAAGTAACGATATCGTGTTGTACTGGATTATTATTAAAATGTTATTAAGCTTAAATACACGATGATTAAAGGTTGACACTTGGGCTAATTAATAAAATATCAAACGCGATCTACGCGATAAAACATTTAATACGTAATGACGATAAATTAGAGTATCGGCGTTATTGCTGCCGTCCCGATTATTGTTCGCATTATCGTGTTCCCTTGTTATTATTCCAAAACTATTGTCGGTAGTTGCGTGTAATTTTCGCTAGCTGAACGATACTAACTTACGAATATTTGCGAAATAAATAATAGCCATGTAAATAATATCTTCCTGGTAAATTCTCTTAAACCTTTGCCAAATTATTTACGATAAATTTGAGCGAAACAAATCTAATAAATTTCTCGCTCGTTTCATAGAATCGAGTTAATGTTATTATTATTGGAATTTTACGGCTCGTATATCGCAAGTCACCGATATTAATAAACGCTTTTGCATAACAGCAACAGTAACGAATCTGATAATAAAGGATACGAAATGTTACAAATTACGAGTTGCCCGATTATCGTAACCATACAACGCAAGTCTATCGTATAATCTATTATTTCTAACTCTTGTAAATTTACTGATATTATTAATTGGCAAATTATTGGGTAAAACGGCTTTGATATGTACGACTTGTACCAGCTGTAACGATGATGTTTCAACGATTCAGCATCGTCTCTCAGAGATATTATATCGCATGTACGAATAGAGTATCGATAGAGTAGAGTATAAGCGATCACGAATGAAAGACTTGAATATGAAAATAGAAAACTTACCGATAATTGAAAAATACTCGATCACATACTATTTTATATCATTATTAATGTGTATATGCAATTGAGCATCACGAGTAAGCACAATTAACCATTGATCTTTAATTCGTTGATGCGCGTTTCACGTACCACGTGTCCACCATGTATTTCGATACATGTTCAAAAGCGCCATCTAAATATCTCTAATGTGTATATATTTCACAGTTTTATTAAAATTACATACTTTCGTGAAAAATATCATATAAAAAAGAATTTATATATATATATAAATATTATATATAAATATATATATTATAAAAAAGAAATATATATATATATATATGTATATAACGTTTTTCAACGAAAACCGAAACAAATGCGACCACTTAAAGTGACAATCTCTATGATGTTAAGCGCGTAAAAGTAATTGTTTCCCGATTAAAACAAAAATTCAACTCGACGGTGACGTTGACAATAAAATGATAAAATACGTTTTTCGTTTGTCAGATAGAGAACACGTTTTATTGCTTGCTTAAAAACTGATGATATTCAAAGAGAAAATAATGGATAAAAAACAAAAATAGCTCGAATTTGTATAATGCCTTTACGACGAAAATGCTTGCAATAATTTAATCTCGTTTCTCTGTACGCATTATTAAAATTTAATAACAATATTCGTTTGTTATATCGAGGCATGAGTTCGTCTCGTTTCCTTTGTATTCTCGTTCGTGCACATTTCCCAGTATCGATAATAATTTTACTGTCAATCTTTTTTGCTTATTTTATACCGATCAATTATTCCTTTGAAGAAATTATTGAATTATTGAATAACGCTATAATACAAAAGAAAAAGAGAAAGAAACGAGGTGAAAATACAATATATGTACAAATCGAACAAATCGACGATCAACTGTTTCCCCAGCCCTCGTTTTACTCTTATTTCGTGGATAGCCGTTATTTCAATTGTCATCGTACGCACGAACCTGTCATACCAATTATTTTGAAATTTAACACTTAATTTACGAAGGGAATTCATTGCATTCTATCCTTTTTTAATCTTATTCTAAGCGTTAGTTGTTATATCTTGCACAAAACTATTGAAAATATAGAAAATTAATTCAGATAAAGGTCAATATTTCTCTTTATCAATTTTTTGACAAATATCACCTATATATTTGATCCTCCAAATCCTCCAAGAATCGTTTGAAAAGTATAAAAAAGATCAGTTTCCACAGTTCTGAAAAACTTACGAAAAGAATGTTATTCTAAAAAGAACGAACGCTCTACTATTTATTAGATTTAATTACTGCTAAGAACCTCTTTGTGCCACCTATAAACAGAAAAAAGAAGAAAAGTAAACAATTTGCCCTAAATGCTAAATGAGAAACATAGCGTGGTAACGTGGGATAAAATCTTCACGTGCTTCCATCTATCGCGGTCTTCCCCCATTTTCAGACCAACTACTCACTACTGGTCACACCACCAGCATCCCTTTCACAAAGATCGTAGATACCGAGTTATACGTCAGATATATTTTTCATATCGGCGACTGCCCTCCTTTCTCGCGTCCTACGTCCGCTAATTTATAAGTTTTCATTGAAAATGTATGCGAAAAACGTCGATTATGTAAGCGCGACATTAGCGCATGGCACATACCATACGTATTTTGTCAATCAACAATATCGTGCAACTTACATACGATTTCAATGGGAAAACGTTCCTATCGATATTTTTACTTATTCCCCACTGTTCGATTGACAGAGATCGAGAAATGAAACTTACTGTCAGTGGAGAAAGCATCAGCCGCTGCGAGAAAGCCGAATATAGTCAGCAAATACAGCGGCGAAAGTACAAGCAGACGACAGCTTCGCCCCATAACAACCCTCTTTCGTTGCACACCCGGTTTCTCCTTCGTCTTTTCCACCACCACCACTCTCTCAAACACTACCAACACTGACACCGAGATATTTCGAATACGATCTCTACGGTTCGCTGTTGTTTTGTGTCACGATTCCTTTTTCTTGTCTTTCGAAACCGATGACTTTGACAGCCGGCAAGCCGGAAGGATCGATCAACAACAACAACAACAACAATCCTCACACACGATGTACTGACTGATTATCGATAAAATCTGGTAAGACCACGCGGTCCAACAGCCTCTACCATGCATCGGGCAAGTCACAGATCTTCAATCATGTATATGCAAACAGCTAACAATTCAGAGTGGCTGCGTGCTCGAGTACAGAATAAAAAGTGCACTCCACGAAGTGGTTGAGACTGGCAGGCCCGCCCCGTGTGCAAGCACCTCCGTGTCCCTCGTTGTATATCTCTCGCTCCCTCTTTTCGCTCTATCTTTCGCGCTTCCTATACCAGCCCGTTATACTTTCTTCCTCTTGCGCAGATATTCTATTTCACTCTAAGCTACAAAATTCTTCTCTCTTTCTCTCTTTTTCTTTCCCTCTCCCGGGCGAGACGGCGACGACTGACGACCACTGATTCTGACGCACCGGTATCGCGCCACCTGCGCGCGCAAGCACTCCCTCTCGTTCGTCTCCTCTGATCTTCTTCTTCTCGCCCTCTCCCCGCCCCGCTCCGCCCCCCCCCCCACCCTCCCCCCTCTCATCACTCTCTCTCTCTCTCTGCCACGCTACTGTTAAAGTTACGCTATGTGCGTACTCGTAGCCTGTTTCTTTAACTGTATATCATGACCCAGCTTAACCTAACCCATTTTCTATCTGTTTAATAAGCAGGTGAAAGATATTTGTGCGGCACAATCGCAAAGATATTCCAAGAACAAATATCCAATAGTCGGAAGTTCACATTCATTTTATCAGTCTCATATATAAAAAAATACGAATAATTAAGCTCTGGTAATTATGAAATCAATATCATGGATGGTATAAACACAATATTTCTTCAACATTTTATTTTTTTATTCAATGCTGGACGAACGAATGGCCCTCTACTATAATTATTTTCATTTTTGACTGGCGCTCGAAAATGTATATACAAAAATTACACAATTACACAGTTAATTTATAAAAGTATCACTCTTGCATCGACGTGGTATTCCACATTAATATACTTGGTCCATTAGTAGCTAAGAAACAGTTTGTTTGCGGGTGAACGCTTAATGATACTATAGGATGTTTCGTCGGTTTAAATCCTGAAAGTCTCGCAACTACTTTTTGAGAAACTAGATCCCATATCCATAGTTTCCCATCTGCGGATCCAGAAATAATGCGAGTGTCCTGAGTGTCGACGCTTGATTCTAAACACAAATTATTCGCCACGTGGCCAGTGAATTCTCCGAGCAATTCTCCTGAATCTTTATCCATCAATCTAACCACACCATCGGCGCAACTAACAACTATGCATTGACCATCTCTTGTGAAGCTGGCGCATGTTACTGCATCTGTAATAATACATTTAATGACAACTTGATCGCATTTTTATCTTATTTTATTTTATTCGTCATATTATGTACTACCAACCTCCCATATAGTCTGTATACAATTCACCTACACGAATATCATATCTACGTATTTTCCCATCGAACGAAGCTGTTAGAACTTCATGATCTGATACTCTAACGCTAGACACAGAATCCTTAGCTTCGTTTAAACATTGCGCAGGTTCTAATGTTTTGGATCTGATATCCCACAACATAACCGAGTTATCTCTGGATCCAGAAATAACCATAGAAGATTCTTCGTTGAATCTGACATTAGAAAGGAAGTAGAAATAGATTCTTCGCTGATTCTGACATTACAGAAAAATGTATCTATATATAGAAAATATTATATCAAAACGTATATACAGGGGTACCAATAATTTTTTGATAATATACCTTACGGTATTAACAGGTCCTGCATGGCCCCTTAAACGCCGAACCGGAGTTCCAGTTGCTACATCCCAAAGAATAACTGATTTATCCAATCCGCAGGACACTATTTGACTACTATCGCAAGATGCACTACTATCCATTACTTCATCACCGTGTCCTCCATACGTTTTTAACGTAACACCTCTATACGGATTCCATAATTTTAACTTTCTATCAGATCCACACGTTAAACAATAAGCACCATCAACTGGAAAAAATATTAAATATAAATCAATATTATTTAACAATAAAAAAAAACAATCAACTTCATTAAATAAAAGTTACTTTAAAAAAAAATATATATATATATAACCTACGTACCACTAAATCGTACAGCTCTAACGGCTCCTTGTTTACAATCTATTTCTTTGACAAGTTTATAATCAATTTCCATTTTAAATTTGATTAAAGTACATCACTTAGGAATAATACTTTCTGTGAAAAAAGAAGTTAATCGATATATTTTAAATTTTATTTATTATATTTCCTACTTAATTGTTCAACGTTTCCATATTTTTGCCATTTCAAAACAAACTTCATGTATATGTATAAAACTGAACACGACGTAACGCTGATTTGACTTAGTATAGAATGTAGTGGGCTTTACAGGTTGTCCATACTTATAGCGTAATGTAGTATATGCTGTCAATTATATATGTTCGTGTATGCGTTAGGCGCTCTTTCACTAACGTTGTAATTGATAAACATTCACGTGATAATATGAGAAATCGTTTATTTAAAATACTAGCTTTAAAGAATAAATAAATTTTGCAGATACTAACCGATGCTAGTGAAGTATTAGTAGTCCAAAAATATCCAATCACCGCCACGGAAAACTAGTTTAAACAAGGATAGTATGTGTTACGTGTAGGTTCAAATCACTTTTTATACCTATCGTGTATTACTGATTACTGTTGAATATTCTCGTTTACCAATAAAAAGGAAGAACATGTAATTGTAAACGTTTCGCCAAGATATGTGACGAATCAGTTGCGAATGAACATAAATAAATAATATATTTATTGATGTTTACCAAAAATAAACTTCAATCCATTCTGTAATCGTATTTGAAGGTGACAGTATTTGTTCCTTGTCATAGTATGTATACTTTGACAACAATTGTTTAGTACTTAATATAATCTCTTATTAGATTTGAATAAATAGCAGATTCTACTCACTACGTTATAAGGTATTACGTTAATAGGTTATCATAGTTGTCACGATATAACGTGAACTACGTTACTACGCTATTAAACTTTATATATGTGATAAAGATATTAATAAACGATGCATGTAATTAATTGGTAAAATTGTTAACATAAACATATATAACAAAAATTATGTAAATAAAATGGTTGCAAACATAGCAGCTGATATGACCGGATCCATATACCATGAGAGACAAGTAATTATCAAGTGTTTCATGTTTCTAGTTCATAATCAAGCGACATATAGAAATATATTATGTATATACGTGTAAGCATTATTCTTGCATATACCATATGTCTATATATATGATTATTATTCTTACAGGTGAAAGAGCTTTGCGCATTACATGCATTAAATAATTTATTTCAAGAAAGAGGATTTAGTAAACAGGAATTAGATCAAATTTGTTATAGCTTGAGTCCAGATGTATGGATAAATCCCCATAAATCACTGTTAGGACTTGGTAATTATGACATTAATGTTATTATGGCGGCATTACAACGAAGAGGACGCGAAGCAGTTTGGTTTGATAAACGCAGGTTTGTTTAGTTCAATAAATATACTAATACTTTATTGTACACATAAAACTAAATATATATATATATATATATATATATATATATATATATATATATATATATACACACACACACACATACACACGCGCGCGCGCATGCCCTCACACACACATAAACGTATATACATTTGTGGGATTTTTTTCTCAGAGATCCAAAATGTCTGTGTTTAGATAATATTGAAGGTTTTATATTAAATGTACCAACAGAATATAAATTAGGATTCGTATTACTACCCTTGAAAAGACGACATTGGATTGCCCTGAAGAAAATTCATGGTGCCTTTTATAATCTTGACTCGAAACTTGATTCTCCTCAGCTTATTGGGAAAGTCAGTTAATTCTTTATTCCTTAATATTAATACCGTACATCGATGTATTAATAATTATATTGGCTTTTACTTTTCAATAATGTCCTATTAGGAAAATGATTTACTTATATATCTAAAGGACCAGATAGACAGTAAGGAAAAGGAATTATTTCTTGTCGTATCAAGGGAGATAGATAATAATCAAGGATGGCTAATAAATACATATGCAAATAAAGAAGGGATTAATACAGATCATGATAGTATCACGTACATTGAAGATGGCTATATGGAAATGAATTTGAAGAAAGAAGTGTCTGCAGAAATGAATGAAAATGAAAAATCATTAGATAACAAAAATTCTAGGTAATTAAAGACCTTTTAATTTACTTAATCTATGTATTCAATGCTTCAGGCCAAAATAAATTAAAGGTTAAAGCGACAATAGTCCATTAATAAACAAAGTTCTATGTTCAAGGAATTGAAAAGAGAAGCGAAAGTTTACAAATTATAAATGTTACATACAAATTTTCTTGCACCAAAGAAAAGGATGTAACTATTTCATTCTATTTAAGTCAACATCATTTGATTGAGATATGTGATTGTGTTCTTAAATTTGTCATATTTTTATAAAAACGAAGAAAATTTTAGCATGATAAAAGATAAATAATGGCGCAATTATGAATGCATAATATGTTGCCAATTATTAATATTTATATAGATTTTTTATAAATCGTTATTACGATAAATTAATATATGTATATATATTGTTATTTATTTCACGAATATTTTATCTACAATAATTTGCAGTTGTGAAATCAGAATTTCGTGTATTAATTCGTTATTTATTTACAACACTTGTATTCTTTCAATATTGTCTCATCAGTATTATTTAATGCGCATCCTTAAACACTATATTAAATTAATAGATTGTTCTATCAAAGTATGTACATTGCTTTGTTTAATTAATATTTGGTGATTGAAGCGAGGTTAATTTATTACTCCATAGATAAATAAACTACAGAATATAGAATTATAATATTGCTGCACTGTTAGACAAGTGTTATACTCTAGTATCTTTTTCTAAAAAGTTTCGTTCTTTCTTAGTATTTGTTACTAGTCACGCTAGATTATTTAATTAAACAATGTGAATAACTATAAAAGACAATCTTTTATACTTTCAACATGAACATCGCAATACAAATACGATAAATATTAATCGGTATACAATCTATGTACCCTTTTATATTTGCTGTATATTTCAACAACGTATTTAAAAACTCAGTTGTATAATTATTATTTTGTAATGAGATACACCTCTTATTCACTATACTATATGTTCCATTTTTCTGAATATCTATATTTAATAAATTTGTTGTTTAAATAAAAAAATGCATCTCTTATTATTAGCTAATGTCTGTATCTATATCTAATTACATAAGTAATTAGATAGCCTGTCTAAGATGAGATATTCATCTAACGTGCAATGCTAAATTTATATTTATACTAAATTTCAGTGTTTGTTACCAAAAATATGGATTTAAATATTTACAAAATTTATTTGTTGTTATTTATTTGTTATTTTGTATATTCACCAATATTTAACATTAACGCAATAATACACGAATAACGGTAATATAATGAATGTTTAATTAACCATAATTAACAATATAAATATAATATGTATTAAATAATACATTGAGTGATATACATTATACAGAAAATACCTAAGTTAACGACAAAGGTTTTGCATAATTACCATTTTATGGCAAGAGCTGTATCTGATTTCTTTATTTCGTGATACTGTGTGTGGAAATACGACAAAGCTTTATCTGTACACTCTCCTCCTAACCAATCTCTATATAAATTCTGCACTACTGTATTTTGTTCAGGATTACTCCGAGGAAGTTCTCTATATATAGATTCTAACTGTAACGCCAGTTCACGTGGTTGAATATTGCTTGAGGGTCTAATCTGCGCTCCCCCATTAAGACATCCTATCAATTAAATTAAGATTTACATTGAAAAGGTATTATTAACATTGTAACATTCTTCAAATAAAACTTACCGCAGGGACACGCCATAACTTCGACATAATCATATGAACACTTTCCGCGTTTCAATTTTTGTACAAGATTTTGTATATTTCGAAATCCATTAGCAATTGCAAATGTTAATAGTGTGCAGCCATCCTTCTGGAAGACTGCTTCTTGGAAATCAGGATTTCTCAGATTTTTAAATTCAACTGTTATATCTGTTTCATCGAACAGATGTTTTGCAGCATAATGAAGAATAAATTCTGCATAACCTCCTGATCCTGAACCGCTATGACCAAGTAAATCGGTTTTAAAATATTCCATTTGCGATTCAAACAGTTTTTCAACTTCCCTTTCGCGTATTTCATTTATCGACACATTATACTCGCTAAGCATTTGTTCTATTTCAACTGGGGAAAGAAACATAACTTAAACAAATGCAATACACGTGTTTCAAATTTCAAATGCTTACTTGGAGTTATGACACAATCTACGTCTCTAAATTTCCTTTCATAGTTATAAAAATCTTCTCTAGATGCTTCCAATTTCTTATCATAACAAGGCATAACAGTAACGTGATAAACTTGTTCTGGTAAAAGGTCCATAGTTTCAGCTAAATGATATTTGACTAATGATCCCATAATTTGTTGAGGGGATTTTGTAACACTTATATATGGAAGTATAAAATTGCCGTGTGTCTTTTCAGCGTAACAAACCCAACCTGTATTTAAAAATATTTAAACATTGTTTGATCCTTATTACATTATATGAAAAAAATATTGCTGCACAAAATTATGATATATTAATTACCAGGACAAGAAGAAGACAGCATGGGTAATTGATTTTTTGCACCCTCTTTAGCTGCTTTGTAACGTTCTATAAATTCTTTAGCAGACTCTAAAAGGGCAAAGTCATCAGCCACAGTCATATCTAAAACTATGTCTGCTCCTAGCTGATAAAAGTATCCAGCAAGTTTATTTAACGCTTGTTCTGGATTAAGACTATAATGTTTTGCTATGGATAATACTGCTTGTACTGAGAGGCTGACAACAATAAACGTTGAACGTGCATCATCTTTGCTCTATAAAACATATATATAAAACAGATAAATTTGTTATATCTTATTAGTTTTTGACATTTAATATACAAAATAAATGCTGTCTTAATGTCAATCATTACCTGATGACGCCGAGAAACCTTCTCTTTAAACACTCGCATTAATTCTTCCTGACTTTGCTGCGTAACTAATACACTTTCTGCAGATGTAATACAACCACTACAAGCTAAACAATCAGCAAGTGTGATTTCAACTTTCTGTAATTTTTCTGATTGTCCAGCCTAACGGACACACAATAAATATACCGTAAAATAGTTTATAACTTTAATTCAATACTATAATAAATATATACAATTAGTAATTTACTTCATTTAATGCGAAAGGTGTCCCGTCTTCCTCAATTTTTATTTTTGCGCCCGTTTTGCTTTTTGACTTTTGAATTTCTATGGGTTTGATACATTCCTGCAAAGAAAGCCCCATACAATTTATTGCTATAAAATTAAAAAGTAGTAAAACTACCTGCGAAGGTGTAATAAAGTCATCTAGATTTGTAATTTGTAATGCTCCACTAAATCGCGATGTCATGTTTATCTGAAAAGGATATTCGGACTTTAGTTATTATATAAATACTATTAATTGGTATGTAAATTCAATATACTCTTTAAAACAATATAATGGAACTATTTTATACGTATTTTATACGTGTTTTTTACGTATAACTCCGAGCATAAACGTTCTTGTTTATATTAAAACAGGCGTGAATATGAAATAGTCAGTGAATAGTAATAATGTCATAAATTAAATGTTACATCGTTATAAATATAACGTTGTAGGATTATAACGTAATAAATAAACATACAATACTGATATTATATAATATTGATATAAATGTTATTCCTGTTTGCTTTTAGTTCATTCGGTTTCAAACATAACCTCATTTTTAATTACTAGATAAGAAAGTAATAAAACTATTTAACATGACTATTTGATATAAATAAATGTTTCGAACGTAAGAAAATTAATCAGGATTAGCTTTATCTAAGTATCGTCCCTTGTTTCTTAATTACATGTGGCCTATGAAATACTATAACTTTGCGTTGAAAAGTTTTTTTCATACAACAATAAATAAGGTAGATATTTAGCTGAGCCATGCTATATATCCTTGTGGTACATAGATCATTCAATAAAATAAGTGAAATTAATGTGTACATTTCTGTGAATTTGTTATGCGGCATTTAAATAAGCTGCACGCAACGAAACTTGTATTGATATTGTATGTATTTCGACTACCTGTCCGCCTATTTTTCCCTCCGATCGTACATATACTGGGGTGTATGTACCTACACCATCATATCTTTCCCACCACGTCGAAGTGGTGTCATGAGTCTTGTGCTCGTGCTTGTGTGTCTAGTTCAGGGGTAAGTGCGCGCCTGTAAGATGGCAATATCCTCAGTGTCGCTTAAAGAAGGGTTCCACTTGATACGATTTCTATGAAATTTTTATTCAGAAATGACTGAAGTCAAGAAAGATGATGTTGTTAAGATATTACATACGTATCCTCTATGTAGAGTAAGTAAAATATTATTTATATATTACATCGTAAATTGTATTTAAAAAGAAATAAGTCTGGTTTCTTTTATCAATAACGTTTGATCAATAGGAAAAGTCATTATTACGAGAAATAATATCCTTATGCACACAGTTTAATTTTATTAAATTTTCTATTAAACAATCATTTCAATGTTATTATTTGTTATTATTATAATCATTTCAACATCATATGATGTTATTATGAAATGAATTTAAGCAATTCATTTAATAGGACGATATATATTTAAATTAGAAAATTCTATTCATATTATATAGAAATTAAGTAATTTATGAAAATTCTTTTTTTTTTTTCAAGATTATCATATTATTTATTTTATATTGACATTATTATATTTGTGGCGTTCGTTCCAGAAATGCGATATGTCGGATGAAATGAAACAAGAAGCAATGGAATTGTGCGTCACCGCGGCAGAAAAGTATGCGGATAATTATGAAAGCGTTTCTCGGATGATCAAAGAGGCAATGGATAAGAAATTCGGTGCGTCTTGGCATACAGTCGTCGGCGAAGGCTACGGATTTGAAATAACTTATCAACTTAAACATCTATTATACATGTACTGTGCTGGAAATTTAGCGATATGCATATGGAAATCAGCATAGTGATATTTACAAAAATTGATACACAAACAAATGTACAAATGGCGTAATTATGATTTTTTAAAAAGACTATTTCTACGCAAAACGATTCTTGTTTTAAACAATGCCGAAACTATTATCATATTGTACAAATGAAATATTTTTCAATAATTATTATCGATCGTGAATAGGCACATTTGCATATTAATGCTGAAACACATTCAGATATACATAAGAAATAGATTTGACTACAATTTAAAAATTTCCCTCATTACAGTACATGAAATAAAAGACTAATAGGAAGCGATTTATAATTTTTATACAAATGAAGGACTATACATGTAAAATGATATATAATTATTGGAATATTAATTATTTCGGAAAATTTTATGACGTTCTATGATATGATGTAGATCTTAAAAATTTCTTAAAAATTCTTCGGTATTATTCAGTTAGATGAAAAATATATTAATAAATTGATATTGAAATTTTTTCGTCGTGATATTATCATACAAAATGTAAAATATTACGCATAATATTATGCTGAATTATGTCATTATCGTTATTATTATTATGTATGTGCGTGCGAACTGCATATATATATATATAAGAATACAGCGCGTTAATATGCATATGATTTATTGTATTTGTTTGTGATATTATTTATTTGTATAAAAGTCTTTTGTGGAGTTATTATGTAAAATATATGTAATATATGTTATTGTGTATAATATAATATTCAAATTCTGGATCAATTGTTATTAATATATGCAATATCATTCAATTTTATAATGTAATAAGCCATGTAATATGATTATTGTTTAAACATTTATTTCAGTGGTTTAATTACAGTATTATTTCATAGACTTATTAAAACATGTTGTTATATGTTCTCGTACAAGGACGATTTAAGTTTTATTGTAAGAAAGGTATCGTTTATTTATAATATAATCATTTATCTGTTACAGGATTCCGCGGCTACAAGTCTATACAGTTTTCTCTTTACTTTGATTTAAAAAATATGAAATGCTGGTGCAAAAAATATGTTACAATATTCCTGTTACAGTTTCAACATTTACGCGGAGAATTACAACTGAGCATATTTTTATATTTAATGTGTTCAGTGTATTAATTTATGAGAATGTAATTTACAAAATTCTTTTCACAGATTATTATTTCATCAGGATTCAGCGATTATTATGTATTCTGTAATAAGCAATTTGTATACTTAACAAGATTTATAGTTCTACACCTTAAACAATGGGATACATTTAAAATAATACATGTCTCAGCTTCGCACAAAAAATGTCACAACGACAATTAAATGTTTACTATATATTTACATAGTGCGGATTTTAAATTAGATAAACGAAATTTATTACACTGAATTTAATAACAGTAATAGTAGTATTAATTGTATTAATAATAATATTTCTATATGTTTAAATTATTTACTATCACCGTTAATAATACATATGCTTTCCATTTTCCACTTCTGCAAGATGAATTCTCTAGTATTTACAACCCTTGCAGAAACTTCTACACGCGCTGCTAGATCATACGTTCCAGGTGCTGGAAGTACAGCCTGTAAGTTTACGGTACTGCTGGTCAATGGCTCTACGTGAGAACAAATTGCTGAATGACAAGCATATCTGTAGTACGCAGAAGCTTGCGGAGAATACAACTGTGACTTTATATTTGGCAAATGACTTTCGCTAAAAACATATAGGGTAAATTATAATACGACCCATAAAAATTACTTTTTAAAATTACTTTTAGTAGTATTTACCTGCTAGTACCTATTGTATTGATTTTAATATCAATCTGTGATTCTAAATGATTTTGTATATACATTATTACTGGAATGAAACACAATCGATTTTCATTAAAATTATGTGTGATCTCTCTATCATGACTCAAAGAAAATGAAATCATATTTTTCAAAAATTCTGTTTCCGACGCTTGTTCCTTATTAGTCACAGCCAAAGAATCAAGTACGTTTCTATCTGGACCAAAGATCTTCAAACGTCCAGCATATTCGTTTGATTCAACGTGAACTTCTTTGGGGTGTTTATACGTTTTACTCAAATATTGTATATCGAGATGATGTTGACCGATTGCTTGCCTCGTAATAATTCCATTTTCAATTATTCTCGCTCGCCATTTGAGAATTAAAGTAGAATTTAGTGCCATAGTAGCAGATAAGGACCTTTGTTCATCGCTTTGTGGTAATCGTTGAGATTGCTGTACTTCAGCTATGTTTTCATTGATGTCTAACGATGGAATATCCTTTCTTTGTATGAAATTGATGTACGGATAATTTGCATCTGAATCAATACATTCGTTTTCTTGAGTTAAAGATACATCAGAAAACTTCGACTCATTTTTGCCCTTTTTTCTTAGCTTTAACATTAAATGAAACATTTCTTGAAACTGTATCTTAACATTTGTCGACAAAACCGATGAACTAAATATAGACCATGTATCACTTTCGAACAATACTTTGGACAACAAAATTTCACTTGTGATTAAGTCATGAATTTGATTTGCATTTTTAATGCAAATTATTAAGTTTAATGTAGGTGAAACATCCTTAAATAATACACTTCTCGAAGCAATCGCGCTAATTTGTATGGAATCTAAAACTGTAAAATGCCACGTGTGTCTACAAAGTCGGTGTTTTATTGCGCTTCTTAAATCAGTATTCTCGTAATAAAAAAGTAAATCTAAACAATGAATCCCTTTTTCATGCGGCGCTCGAATCCAAAATGGTATTATATGCGTTTCTCCAACATTCAATATATCGTTAGTGGAAGGTAATGGAATCTTTAATATGAGCCTATTGTTTCTCTTTGTCATATGTTCTGAAATCACAAATAAAATACTAGTATAATATTACTTTCAACTCGATCAATTTCAATCATTGAATGAAATCAGTACGGAAGTTTTATTTACTTTCTTGCGTGTCTACGTATTCATCTCCTAAGGAGAGAAGTTTTGCGTCCGTAGATGCCAAGTAAATGTTTGACAAAGGCGAATTGCCCACATTTTTCAATGTTATATCTATTTTATGAATTTCACCACATAGCATTTCTGCAGAGAGTTTGCTAAAGAAGATCTAAAAATAAATATTTATTAACCATATTGTACAGATATTGTACGATATTGAATACTTAACATATAACTGCATCGTAATATTAAATACCTGCATAAATGGAGCTTTTTCAATAATATTCATTTCTAATCTATAATCTACACCATATATATTTGTACCAGGTTTCTCTTTAATATTCTTTAATCTGGGTCCCCTAATTTCAAACAATCTTTTCCCAGTAATAGCTATTGTCGGATTAACAACTGGTGGATCTACTACATGAGTCGGATTGGATAAATCATAACTCAAACCTAATGTTTTTAATTCTCCTACTTCTTTTGGTATAAGACACAGTGTAACATTTTGTTTAGATGTTGGTTGTAAAATAATTTTTTCGATCACTTGTGCATCCACTAGCGTTAAATTCTCTGGTGATCTCGTTTCATTTGTAACTTGTCCATTGGCCGAAGTAAATGACCATAATAAAGTCACATTAGACAATGGCAGCGGTATGTGTAATGGATTATATAATTCAATGAAAAAATGTACTGGCTCGTTCAAAACAGCATTTGGTTTTACACTGTTATTACTTGTCTTAGAATATAGCGCAACTGTAGGTCTGAATATCATAGGAGGAGATCCCTGAGCCTCTGTAATTAACATTTCTTCCATTCTTGCCCATCTTACATCATCACATTCTTCAGTATCAAATGAAACATGACTCGCAGGAATATTATTTTCATGTGATTTAGCTATGGGACCATAAAATACTTTAATGTCATTACTATCTATTAATGGTAAAGGCAAGATAGGAAGCTCTTGAGAATTCGATAAACCTTCCTGTAACAATAACTATAATATATAATTAATGCGATAGTCAACATATATATCTATCTAACTATCTATCTATCAATCTATCTATTTATCCATCCATCTATATATATATATATATATATACACATTATGGATTATATTTCATAACTATACTTATACATACATTGTGGATATGTAAAAATTCACGTAAAAATGCAGCTTGTTGTGAAGCTGGTTGTTTACTGGAAACATTTAGTAATTTCTCAAATGCTTTAACTGCTTCACTAACTTGTTTTAATGATGCTGCTTGTCTACCAATTGTAAAATGTATGTGATCTTCTGCCAATGACCAACCTCTTCCACTATATACCTAAGAATATGATAATTTAATATAAAGATTTAATATATATATATAAGAGTTAATTAAAGAATACCTGGTAAGCTTGTTGATAACATCGCAATGAATGTTTTCGTTGACCTGCTTTTGAAAAACGATGACCAGCAAGAACAGCATGAAATGCGTACTTGCGCATCATCTTTGGCCCAATAAAACAATAAGCAGCTTGTTCCAACAAGAGTGCAGAACGTAAATCCGAATCTTCACTGGTCATGCGAATCAATTGTTTAGCAGCCTCTCCATATAAGCTTTTACCTTTCAAACATTCTGCACTGAGCAATGTTGCTCTTGTTGCAAATTGGGGCATTTTACAACTAGTCGAATAGGTCAATATTGCATCATCCATATATTCGATAGTCTTCCTATTAGTTTCACCTTGCATAAATGCACTTAAAGCAGCCATTTCAAGAGCACCTGCATAATAGAGCCAAGCTTGATCTGCTGCAAAATCTCTCTTTGCGCTATGATATGTTTGGTAAGCAAGTGAATAGTGACCAAACATAAAACATAAGTCACCTAAGCGACGCAATTGCAATTCTGGTGATTCTGTTGTATAACTGAAATCCAAACAAACTGGAACTTTATATATTTATATATGCATATTTATATATGCTACATATTACTTTTGTTATATCTAATACTTGTAATTTGCTATTATTTAACAAGATGATATATAATAAACATACATTACAGCATTTGACGGAGTAGGTCCCGGTATTCCAGGCTTATTCGTTCCAAACCATCGTCTTGTAGCACTAAAAAGTGATCTACTGACTCCCTTTTTATTTGAAATTACATCACTTAGCAAACCAATTTGTTTCTCTACATATGGTAACAAACATTTTAAACAAAATTCTGTTATTAATGCTCGTACTCTTTCAAGATCTTGCGTAGATAATCTAGCACCATGTTGTGTTGCTACGTGACTAGGAGAATCTGCCCAAACATTTATATTTATTGGTGTATCAGTGATTATTTGTCCCTTTCCGTGCAACACAGAACTTCTTGACTTGTCAGCTGTTGGACTTAAAGGATGAATTGTAACGGAAACAGCTTCCTGACCAACTTCTAAATGTGTACTTGTTGATTCGGATATTTCAGAAGAGAAACTAATAGCGTCATTTAAATCTGGAGAAACCAATACAGAATTCTGCGGAGCTATTGGTGTTCCAGCCTGGCTTGTTCTAAAATATGAAATACACATTCACAATTATTTCATAAACTTTTGAGAAATATAGTAGAAGCATACTTTTCAGTATCTGTTGTAACTTCATTTGGCATAGAAGAAACACCACTAGTATCTACAGGTGTACGAGGAGAACTATTCTGTTCACTACCTCCTAATACTTCTGAATGTTTTACTAAAAATTGACTCCAAGGATCTGGTAAATGAATATTATCATCAACTTGACCTGGTGGTCTTGAATTCATTTGTAATAAAAAACAATTATTAGCACCATAAATGTTCTTCATATCCATAAAAACTTTTTCAGCCCTATTAAGATTACAAATAATTAATTTTAATAATAGTTGGTATTTTCTACATAAAGAAGCCATGAAATAAAAAATAAATACTTGTTCCTGTCATCTTGTAAAGTATCATGTACTAAGATATAATATCTTAGCGTATTGTTATTAAACCATTTTGGCAATTTTCCAGGTATATTTTGATGTAATTGGGCACCCATATTTTGTATCTTCTCTAAAGGATTGTCCTCCACTGTGGAAACTATTATCATACAAGCAAGAAAATGTTTTGTGAATTCATGATCCGATGGAAATTGAACACTTAAAAACATTTCTCTCCATGCTTCAAACCAAGGAACCGATACTGGTATATCAAGCTCTGTTGTTCCAATTTGAATAGTAGTTGTATGTTCACACATGGCTGAACTAACTGCTTCATTTAACATTTTTCTGGCAATACTTGGTTCTGGTGGTTGCGCATTAACATCTTGTATAAAAAGACGAAGATTTCTAACATTAATAGTATTTCCTTGCGGGTCTTTAAAATGACCTATAAGAATAAAAAATAAACCTATTGATATTTCACAATAATACACATAATATAATATGTAATTTGTGAAATAAATCTAAAGATAATTGAAAATTCAAATTTATTTATGCGCAATTATGATTATTTCATAATTTACTTATTGTTTTGTTATGAAACACTGTTGTTTGCTGTATTTTCTTTTTCTTTTTTAACATTTTATGAACTATTCGTCATAATTGTTTAAATATTAAAAGTATGTAACAAAAGCTTGTATTCAATAAAACAATAGTAATACAGTATAACAAAATAAAACATTTTTTATTTATCATTATATAAAATTTCGCCTTTGTTACATCTAGTTATAGCATTTACTTATTCTAATGAGTAATTTTAATGATGTAATTAATGAGTAATTAATGCGACAGTGCCTAGTGTAGTAATGAATGAGAACAATTACCAACTTCTTACCTTCGGTATTTAGCTTACAAAACGGTTGTAGAAGTTCAACGAATGATAAATTGTTTTTTTGACATACAGCATCAGCTGCGGTTGAACATATCGCAGCGATTTGTGGTGAAAAGGCATTGCTTATAAACTCACGAGGGGTTAACTTACATTGAGCCATGATACTTGCTAGAAAATCTACAGATAATCAAGGTTACGTTCTACTAATATGTAGAATTATACGATTACAATCATTTTGGGCGTTAAGTTACTATCGTTTATTGGCTTACAATTAGAAGTTGACAGAAGCCAAACTTTCAACATATCCCAAAGTAATAGTAAACATCTTCAATGAACAGCTGTTCTGTGAAGATTTACCCGTGAAGGGTAAAAATATGGAGATGAGACATACATATCATAATATTAGACGGAAGTGTTTATAGGCGGAAATTCTATCTATAATTTTTTGCACATTCAATCCTATAAATGGTAGATGTTCGAACAAACTTCTAAAAGCGCAAGAATGTTTGATTATTCCAGGAAATATAAGAAACAGATAATATAACAATTATATACTTAAGGCTATTGAATTATATAGCATATCCTGTTTTCCGCTTCCAAGTAGTATGTCCGAACAAATTTGCTTCTAGTTTAATAAGATTTATTTTATTATATAATAATCATATCATTTATATTTGCTGGATGAAAAGCTTAATTTACCGAGCGTGTGAACTTAACAACTCTTAATTAATCAACTGATAGTTATTTTATGTATATAAAAATCTTAATTCTTCATATATTGATTCTTATATGTATATCTACATATTACAATCATATGAAGGAATTAATATGTCGAACATAATTCAAGAGTTTTGTAGGAATGTTATAGTTTCTTATGGATATATATATATATATATCCATAGTATATATATATATATATATATATATATATATATATATATATATATATATATATATATATATATATATATATAGCCATATTTCCTTGAATCATGCGTATACATTTTCATATCTTAAAATAAAAAATATTTCATAAATCTTGTGTAACATCGTATTTATTGTTAACTTAAATGCGCATGGTTAACAATAAAGATTTTCATCATTAGACTGTGAATTTTTATGCATCTATGGGAAATTTAAAGGTGCAAAAATGCATACAACATGTAAACATATATAAAACATCTAAAGTAAAGCATTTACTTAAGAAATACATATATATATATATATATATATATATATATATATATATATATATATATATATATATATATATTAATAGATGAAATAAATTTCTATTTGTAGGTTCTATCTTTTTAGTTATGTTCGTGAAAACATAAAAATGTACAAAACTCTGTATTCTATTTATCATATTTTATGACATACATGTTCTAGATTGTTTATACATGTTTCGATTTGAAAATTGGAATATTACGAATTAGAAATCGCACAAGTAACAGAATCGATCACGATAGGAGCATCGAGAGTATCGTATCACCTTAACCATCGATAAGTATTGTCGATGTTTCACAATCTACCTAGCACACAGCATACGCAATAATTGCTTTAGATTTTAGATCATCTTGGACGGAATGATCGGATCGCGCAATCGTTGACAACTTTTTCGTAAGCACATCGATGTTTTAAGTCATGTTAACGTTTAGTTTGTGATTACGCGAAGAAATAATACATAATATGAACATATTGTAACAGGTAAAAAGATATGATTACTCTTATGTAAACTGACTGGTAGCTTTTATATTGTTTCACATTCGAATTGCACGTACGGTAACTTAGCAGTATGTTAGGAGTAAATTTCTTCGAAGATAAATAAATCCTTATTCATATAAAAAGTCGATCAAGATATTCGTCTGTAATAAATTGAAATATAGATTCCTGTAACAGAAATGATCAAGATCTTATTTTTTAGTATTATTTAAATCTCACCACTCAATGTATATATTCAGCTTATTGTTATGGATACACACTGTACGTATATACCTATGCGTACTAATTGTCAAAAATATAAATTAATCTTAATGTGTTTAATATATGTAGTTCTGTTTATATGCCTGAATTAAAAATATATACATGTATATATTTTATCGAATTTTATATTTAAAGTTTAATATGAGAATATCTTGTTCTTTATATTACAGCTGAGGAACAAATGATATGTATAAGATATTTATACAAACCTTGCATACCTAGTTATTTAATTAATATTAATGTTAAATCAATATTAAAATCCCAGAGACAAAGAGACAATTAGTTAGTATGTATGTACTAATACCAAGAATCTATAGAATAAGATTTGGATTTAAATATTGGAAGATGTTTATTATACCAACGTGTCAGTAGACAATTTAAATTTCTATCTGAATGATTATATATAAATCAACACAATTTATCACGCTATAAAAATATACGATATAAAAAGCATAACATGGCAGGGAATGGGTCTATCATAATACCAAACATAAAACAATTACATGAGAATGATCATGTATCTACTACAAATGTAGATTACTCTAGCATTAGAGGAAAGGTAGGTTCCATGATACTTTATTTCAATAACATATAATTTTATGATAATAATGAATTACAATTGATTTCAGAATGTTTTAGTTAGTCCATCGGAGGATCAATACGAATTGTTACTTAGACGCTTAAGAGAGAGAGTTCAAGATGGTGGCAGTGAAACAATTTTTGATATTGGTATCGGCGAAGGTTTGTATAATAACTTTTTCGAAGTTTATATTTATAAAAATATTTATAATTTATCTTATCCTAGATGGTTCGGAAGATGGTTTAAAAGAAGATGAATACGAAGCATCCGTTGCTACTTTACAGTCTCTTGCTGCAACATTAGAAGCAGACTGTGTACTTCTGCGTCAAAGTAAAGTAGATCAAGGTCTTATAGGTCAATATCTGGTGCGGAGACGGTTAGATAGGCAGGATTTCCTAGAAATCAGGTTTATATTTTAAATAATGTACATAAGGATAAAATAAATGTAATGCTGTTAGAGAAACTTAGTTTAACAGATTTTAATTAAAGAGTGGCTGTTGTTGGCAATGTTGATGCTGGAAAATCAACACTTTTGGGTGTATTGACACACGGAGAGCTCGATAATGGTCGAGGCTTAGCGCGTCAAAAATTATTTCGACATAAACACGAAGCCGAAACAGGACGTACTAGTTCCGTTGGAAATGACATTCTCGGATTTGATAGCGTTGGTATGAAAGAAGATTGATGTGCCAAGTGTTAAATGTTATATCTTTATATTATGTATATTGTAATATATGTATGTATGATAAACACATATCTTGCATCTAGGTAATGTAGTAAATAAACCAGAGCATGGATCCCTGGATTGGGTTAAAATATGCGAGAAGTCGTCTAAAGTTATTACATTCATTGATCTTGCTGGACATGAAAGATATTTAAAAACAACTGTTTTTGGAATGACAGGACATGCCCCTGACTTTGGTAAAACCTTTTGATAATGTTATTTAAAAAATATCTATGTACATGTATCTTAATGCATAAACATTTAATATTTAGGTATGTTAATGGTTGGAGCAAATGCTGGTATTGTTGGAATGACAAAGGAACATCTAGGTTTAGCTTTAGCTCTATCGGTTCCAGTATTTGTTGTAGTTACGAAAATTGACATGTGTCCACCAAATATATTACAAGAAAATTTAAGGCTGTTAATAAGGATCTTAAAGTCCCCGGGTTGTAGGAAAGTACCCGTTACGGTAAAAACGCCTGATGATGTTGTCGTTAGCGCTACTAATTTTGTATCAGAACGGTCAGCTTTTATTTTTGTACAATATTATATTATCCTTCTATGAATATACAAATATTTCATTTATTAATATATTTATACAGATTATGTCCTATTTTTCAAGTATCGAACGTAACAGGAGAAAATTTGAATCTTCTCAAGATGTTTCTAAATTTATTAACTGCAAGAATGATTAGTCATGAAGATGAACCAGCGGAATTCCAAATAGATGATACATACTCAGTGCCAGTTAGTATTTTATAACATATATTAGAAGTCTTAGCTGTAGAACGAAAAATTTTCTTCATTTTATATTCCTGTACCCTTCCAGGGAGTTGGTACCGTAGTTTCTGGCACAACATTGAAAGGTGTCATTAAGCTAAACGACACTCTATTATTAGGACCTGATCCTTTAGGTCGTTTTATTCCAATCGCAGTAAAAAGTATACACAGGAAGAGAATGCCTGTTCGTGAAGTGAGAGGTGGTCAAACTGCTAGTTTTGCATTGAAAAAAATTAAAAGATCACAAATTAGAAAAGGTATGGTAATGGTTGCACAAGCATTAAATCCTCAGGCTTCTTGGGAATTTGAGGGGGAAATTCTTGTACTACATCATCCTACAACAATAAGTTCTTGTTACCAAGCAATGGGTAATTCTCATTTTCTATCTGAACCTTTTAATTATTCAAATTCGTTGTGTTTTTATGCTTAAAATTATTTAAAATCATTTTCAGTACATTGTGGAAGCATAAGGCAGACAGCGTCCATAATTTCTATGTCGCAAGATTGTTTAAGAACAGGAGACAAAGCTTTAGTACGTTTTAGATTTATAAAGCATCCCGAATATATAAAACCAGGACAAAGAATAGTATTTAGAGAAGGGCGTACTAAAGCAGTGGGCAATGTAGTGAAACTTATTCCATATTCTAGTACCACAGTCATACAAACATGTAGAGCCAATAAACCAAATAAAACATCTCAAAATCGACAGAGCTCATCATCTACGATGCAAGTATGTGATAAAGATATTTTTCTCGTGCGGAAATATGAGAATTTTGGGTAATGTTAAATTATTATTTGTCCATTAGCCATTAGATGCAACCGAAACAAATTCTTCATTAGAAGGACAGACATCAAAGCAAGAAAATTTGCTTCAAAAATCTAATAAACGACAAAATAAAAAAGGTAGAGGACGAAAAGGAGGACGATCTCATAATACTGTAAATAGTATTATTCAACCACTGTCAGAACAAAATCCTCCTACAAAACTGTGAACTGTGTCTATGTACAAAGCACTTAAACATGTGTGTGTATATATATATATATATATATATATGTATATGTACATGTACATACACATCCTATATATAGAGCTTATTTTGCAACTTTCGAAAATTAATAACAAACATCTTTTTATTCATAAGAGATCGTTGTTTTTTTAATAATGTAAATTCAAACGAAATTTACAGATATTTTTTAGTTAATTTTCGAGAACTGTAAAGAGAGTATACTGTTTATATATAAAACATATTATTTTATATATAAACATATATTATTTTAGTAGTTATTTATATTAAAACATATATAAAATTATAACGTATAATAATGACAATTTTATGTAGTCTGGGGTTACTTGTATCCTTAACGATCGTGATTTTTGACCTTGAAGTATAAAAGTAACCCCTGAACTGTTTCATATAACGCACATCGTGCTCTCAACCCTATTAGAGTACAAATCGTCTTTCACATTTTGATTAAATTATCAAAAATATAGAAATGTCGTTTTTAGAACGATAAAATGACAAAATATACGTTGTTATTCATAAAGTGTTTTATTTTTATAAACACAAGTGTATCTTAAAATAGTATTAAGTAAATATAATCTATATGTATATATATATATATATATATATATCTGTTTCCTTTACTACTATCGAGCACCTATATCGTAACTGTTAATGCCTTTTTGAAATTTTATCAAAAGTATATTCAGATGTTCTTTCCTCGTGATATGATAATATTTGTGCTTATTAAGATAAAATTTCGAAAAAATTATTAATTTTTCGAATATAGCATCGTACTCTTATAAATGATGTATTAGAAATATTTATCTATTGTAATATATTTGCTGTAGTTGTAATATAAAATTCATTTTTATGCGTGTGAAAAGAAGAAGATTCTTACAGAAAAAATATAAAATAACATTAGATATGCAGCATATGAAATTATATTGTATAAAATTTTTATATTAAATACACTGTAGCACATCCAAGAAAGATCTTTTCAACAGAAAGAAAATGTAAGCTAATGACAGAACAAGTGTTGGTTAAAAAATAAAAATATTGAATGAGAATATATGGAGAATATATGAATTAGTAATATGAAAGGGAGTTTAAGATGATAAAAGAAATATTAACAATATCACATTTAATAATAACAAAATGGATAGAAAGGAAACAGAGGAAAAATATAAGATGTATAATTTACTAAATTATTAATTAGTTATTATTAACTAATACAAATCATATTGTAGATGTACTAGTAAAAATTCTCATGAAACACGATATATGTACATATTATTTCCATTTTCATTCATTGTACTATGAAAAAAAATAACAGAAATATAGAAGTAAGATTCGAATTTGTTTTTATACTAAATGGAATAATAAATGTAAAAAATTAAATGTTCATATTTTTTATTACCTTTTTATACGGCCATTGTTACAAGTGTAATTTTTTCTAACTAAATCAAGTCTAGAATAATAAACTATAGCTATATCATTTTTACAAAGTCTAATAAAACTTTCTTTGTCTTCTGATTTTTGTTGTCACTATACCTTAAATATATACAAGGACTACTTTGGTGGATTTTTCTTCATTTCATCTTTACCTCCTTGCAACTTTTGTCTAAATGTATTTGTAAACAGTTTTAATTGCTTGGCAAATTTTTCACGATCAAAAGGTAAATGATTATCAAGTGTTCTACTCCGAAGTATTAAATACGCTACAAATCGTGCAGACTCCCTAATTGGTTTTGTATTTGCTAATTTCTCGATTAATTTTTCATTACGCATCAAATATGTAAATAACATGCGCAAGAAACCCATGCTGATATAAATTGCTTTTACTTAAATAAACAAAATTATTTATACTTTTGGAACTTCAAATGTACACATGTTACGATATTTCAATAAAAGCTCTCTTTTAAGCCTAAGTTGTTTACGTAGAGTTTCAAGTTTTTGCAGCTGTTCTTCTTTACTGTATTCTATTCCTGGCAATCTTCTGATCTATAAAATATGAAAACTATGTATTGTAAATACAGCATACGGTCTAAGTATTTATATAAAAAAAAATTACTTTTACCCTGAAAGTAAAAGAAATTTTCATAGTATTTTACCTGTGCCCTTGCAGAATCTAATTTCTTCTGAAGCTCTAATATTTTATGACTTGTATCTTGTGACTCTTTAGCTTTCTGTGTAGTGTCATGTGGATCTTTCTCAACGCTAAAAATAAATTAAATATACACGTAACATAAACATTGTGAAATAAAATTTTTATACTCTATAACTATGTTAACAGATTTTATTTGAAATATGCTTATTTTAAAAGGATTTTAATACATATACGTATTGTATATAATTTCTATATAACTACAACACATAAACTTGGTAGTACATCAATGTTTTAATATACCGATGAAATGACCTCTCTATTTTATTGTTATCATTCACACCATAACAGATTAAAAAATATTTTTGTACATGTATAATTTTTATATTATTTATAAATATAAACAAAGTATTGTCTCAAAAGATAATCTCAGAATTTAAAATGTATACAGTGTGTCTAAAAAGAAAAAAGAATAACATTGAGTAAATAAAACGATAAAGGTTAAAATTTTTATTTTGAAGGAAAGTCAATTGATGAGTATCATTATCTTAACCATAAAGTTATTAAAATATACGAACCTCCGAATTATTTCATATATAAGTGGCAATATTTCAATATCCAAATCATCCACTGTAAATTGTGAGCGTAAAGCACCTTCCTCCGATAATTCCGATTCCATTATAACATTTTGATCAAGCATAAGCGATGCATTATAATTATAACATTTTGTGTACTTCTATGACAACACAGCCGCGTTCATATGGCTTCGATCACAATCTTTTGCAAAAACCCTATCGTTAAGTGGGTGTCGGCCTTAAATAGTAACTTTTAAGTTGTAACCAAATTTCACGAGGTTCACTTGGAACCAAGTTCAGTTTAGTTCTTCCTGTTCACTTCCTTCTCGTTCAGCATCTACAAGGCCCGCAAGGTAATATATATTTGATACTAATCTATCTTAATCTTGAAGTATCCAAACGTATATCCTTCATTCTCTCATTTTGTATCATTTAAAATTATTAAACAAGCTTATACAAGTATTATTTTTGTATTTAACAAATATTTTTGTTTATTATTGATAGCCAGTATGGGACGCCGACCAGCCAGATGGTACGTATTATATGTATTTATTTCCTTTATTAATGCTTAAGTTAAATATGCAAATATTATCGCCTCTTATACTTATATATATTGTATAAAGTTGTAAGTTATGAAGCTTATAATAACCTCTTGTGATGGTGTAGAAGGAGGTTATGTGTGTTCTTGCATTTCTATTGGTAAATTCTACGTTATATTTATAATGTTAATGCTTGTAAACGCTTTTTATACGAATTATACCTATATTTTTCTTTGTAGTTACCGATATTGCAAAAACAAACCATATCCCAAATCAAGGTTCTGTAGAGGTGTGCCTGATCCAAAGATTCGTATCTTTGATCTTGGAAAAAAGAAAGCCTCTGTGGAAGATTTTCCGTTATGTGTGCACTTGGTATCAGATGAATATGAACAGCTTAGTTCCGAGGCTCTTGAAGCTGGACGTATTTGTGCAAATAAGTACATGGTGAAAAACGCTGGAAAAGACCAGTTTCATATCCGTATGAGACTCCACCCATTCCATGTTATCCGGATTAATAAAATGTTATCATGTGCTGGAGCTGATAGGTATATAAGCAATCCGTTGTATTTTATTAAACAACTAATATTATAATTTAGATTTATGCTTAGCAAGTTATAACTTAAATTTTCTATATATTGTTCGTTAGTATATTATATTAATAATATAGTATGTTTGAATAAATATTCTGTTTTATACTTTTCAAGGCTCCAAACAGGAATGCGAGGTGCCTTTGGTAAACCACAAGGTACTGTAGCCAGGGTACACATTGGACAGCCAATTATGAGTGTACGTTCATCTGATCGTCATAAGGCTGCTGTAGTTGAGGCATTGCGACGTGCCAAATTCAAATTCCCGGGTCGACAAAAAATTTATGTTTCAAAGAAATGGGGCTTTACGAAATATGACCGCGCTGAATATGAAGAACTGAAAGCAGCCGGCCGATTAGCTCCAGATGGATGCAATGTGAAATATTTGCCAGAACATGGGCCTCTTGAAGAATGGAAAAAATTTAGAAAAGTTCTTGCTGCTGCTTAACCGAAACAATTTTTTGAAATTTTGATTTCATTAAACAGATTGAAAACAAGTACATGTGTTATTAATCTCGTAATTTTTGTAATATAATTATGGTATTTGTAGGGGATTGATAGTTACAATAAAGAGAACTGGCTATACTCGTAGATACTGCTCGATATGACTAACTCGCTTGCGATCGCGTCCGTTTATTTGTACTGGTCGGGGGAGAGTCGAAAAGTTCAAATTCGCCTTTGTTCGACGGATGCACGTAGCGGCGACATTGTTTTGCCGAGAGTTTATTTATTATTACATTACGTGTTTGATAACGATATTGATACTCCGAGGCAAAACAACATGATTTGAATTGTCCTCTAACTCGTGTGCCGCTACATATTCATATTACATTATTAACTCTGATTGTTATTTATTTATTAGCTTCTTAAAGTTAAATTTTATACGTCTATTTAGTATTTCATTTACTTAAATATAGCTATTTCAAATATTAGCTTTATTAATTATTAATTCAAAATAACTTTTGAACCAATGGGCTGCTAGGCTAAAAGCTATCATATTTCGTCTCTATTCATCGAGTATCAGACGATGCGAAAAATGTTAGAAAGAAGGAATGATGTCCAGAAACGAAGTTTAACCAAACTTTTGTCAAGAAATGATATGGTTACGTGCAACTTTTAAATAATAAGTTTTCATGCTAGATTTCTAACCAATAATTACAAACGTAAACAATTTTAATTTATAATTTATAATGTCATATTTACAATTTACAATCAGAATTTTAAGGAAATATGTGCATTCTTACATTGTAAAACTTAATTAAATACATTTTATTTTTTTCTCTTTAGAAGACATAATTAGATATCATCTGATGATATTTATTTCAATGTGAATGACATGTAATATCCGCGTCATTTTCATTTTCTGTGTTTTGAATCTCGTCATCAATATCTATATCACATATTCCGCGACTATGAGTATCAAGTGCCTCTGTACTAGTTGCTGCATCTAATAATGGAGATAATTTCTCTGCCTCGCTGTCTTCATCTTGTCCTTGCCCCTGTAAATACTAATTTATTTGGACGACGTAGTAAAAATCTGCATATTTTCAATATTTTGTTAAAAGTGCTAAGTAACGAAAAAATATTGGAAATTGGACATCAGGAGATTACCTCGTAAAGAGAAACTGGTTGTTTTTCATTAACAAGTCTAAGGGTATCTCGTGATCGTAATACTGCCTTTTCCCGTAAATGCCCGGAGTTTTTCATCCTCATTGCTGGAGATCGGCTATGTAAATCTTTCTGTGATCCTGAATGTTCATCTCTGGCTAACAAGACAGACATTCGAAATTCCGGGGTAGGGCATGTAGTACCACTTGTTCTTGCAGATACATCTCCATCTTTTGAAGATACATGTTTCGATACAGGTGTACGTTCTATAGATCTTTTAAATAGCATGTGAATTACAATTTAAATCGATTATACTAACATAAACTAAACGTAAATTTAAAAATTCAAGTAATATAATATTTTACCTATTTAATGCTTCAGCTGCTTGAATCGCACTGGCTGTATCTGTATCAGGAGTGTCTGGAGATTCTGGCGCAAGAACAGCAGTTCTTGGAATATATGGACCATTCAAAGCTTCTATTAACGATACAGCTTCGTATCCAGCTGGTATATTTTCACAACTTCCCTGAAAAAGGATTTAACATTTCTTTTATCAGATAAAAAGGCAGTTTATTGTTTTCAATTAAATTTTACAACAAACTGTACCGAAATAGAGTAAGATATAAAGATGATAAACATATATCTAAACATATGTGCACATAACACTGACACGTATTTTGATAATTACTTGTATGAATAAATAAATATTGACCTCTGGTAATGGTGGATTTGATATAATTGCTCCAGTTGCTTTCTGCAGAGCTTTAATTTGAAGGAGAGCTCTAAAAGGGGCCCGACATATTGGACAATTGTTCGCTTGATATCGAAGAGAATCTGCACAGCTATTGCATAGGCATAGATGCCTACACGGTAATATTAAAGTATCTCGCACGTCACACATACAAATAACACATTCTGATCCATTATCATCTGTATCTTCATCACTACCTTGTTGCTGAAAAATAAATTGACATGAAACGAATATAAAATAAGAAATTCTGGGTATATATTATTATTTTATACCTTTGCATTTTCGGCGTTTTTATTTTCAATTCCATATATTTCTTGAAGCAAGTAACAAAGGCCATCAACATAAAGCTTTTGTTTAAGAGCTTTTAATACGTATGTTCCATCCGAATGTTTTTCAACAACTGCTATAGTTGTATGAGATTGTTTTGGTTCGTCTGAGCCTTCTTCTGCTACACAATGGATTGCTATTGGAATTATCTATAAGTAATTATAATGATGAACAAAAAATAATTTCAAAGTTTTATAAATATAATATATAGATACTACAAACGTACATACTTCCCTGTCAGCATTGTACAATAAATCTTCTTTGCTGTAGGCAGTTGGATCAAACATATGCGACGTTTGAGAGAATAACTGATTGGCACCTTTCTTATAATAATATGTCTCAGAATTCATAGATGGATCCCTTGGTATGTATCTACAAATAATACTTTTCATTATATATAACACTGCGCATAATATGTAAAATTTGTACGACATCTTTATTACATACGTGGCTCCTTTTGTTGTTATTTCTTCGGTGCAAAAATAATATATTGTGATTGCACATCTTACATCGCAATCAAATGTAAATTCAATATTATAGCGATTTGATTTCTTGTCTATATCACCATCTCCATAATGTTTAACACTATGACACTGAGGTGAAGTGGAAGTTTGATCAACATTACGAACCAATCTTAATGATTCTCTTCTTATATTTACTAAGCTTTTCAACGTTTTAGTAGGATCATTAGCTTGTGGTGGAGGATATGGAAACTAAGGTAAAATTAAGTGAAGTGTTAAAAATAATTTTTTGAGAACTGTATGTATACATTGTATAATACTGTAATAATATCATATCTTACAGGTGTTGGGCGACTTCCTAAAAAATTCAAATCAGCATTTTCTCCAAAAAGGTAGGCTTCTGGTTGAGGTGTATCAAACCGTTCACCACCCATTATGAAATGACTACCAAAATAACTTCCTAATGAATAAAATTTATTAAATAAAATACAAAACATTTTCTAATACATGATATGTATTTTAATATGTAATTTATTAAAATAAGAATAATTTAATTCATATATTTTAATATCTTGCTTATGGCTATATGATGATGATGATGATAATATAAAAATATTCTCAAAATAACATAAACAAACCCGAACGAGGAGGATATTTGTATGCATGATTTGAAACAATATCAACTTCTTCTACACCAGCGTTTTGTCGACTTGTTAACGAACCCATTGCTTAATTATATTAAAAATAATTATAAACTGTTGTGCTATAAGGCAAACTTTATCTCGATAGAATTAAGCATATGATGTTTTAGAAATAAATACGTATTACAGGTATAAGTCACATCTGTAAGAATGTAAATAAGTTTCTAAAAACGATTATAAATTTGACAAATGATGTGTGCCGTTAACACACTCCTTTATACATAGATGTGTATGTAAAAGGTATGAAATGTATTATATATATCTTTCAGGTTTGCCAAATTTGTCAGTTTACTTATTTATCTGAATTTTATGTTTTAGGTAGGGTAGTACATTTATTAGAGAAAGTGTTAATACACATTTGTGCGAAAAAATTTATATTTTTTATTTACGAATGAAAACCAAGCTAAAACAATTTGAGAAAAAAGAAAAAAGAAAAAGAAACACGACAGATCTATGTGTATGTTTCTCAGACTGTTAAGATCAACGCGCTATTTCAAACTTGTGATATGTATGTAGTGTAATCTGCAAACTTTATAGTTGACGTTTAATAACGAATAAGCATTCATGTTACGTCGGTATACAACATGGATTCTAATAGCCCTTTAATATTTGTAATAAACGTTTGATACAATTTATGTAATTAAAATCAAGAAAACATATTAGAATCAGCAAAGGATAAACGAATAATGGAATATAATACCACGGTTTTGTGCAATATTGGTAGTTTGGCATTAAATTTTGAGAAACATAGCCAAATTTTTTAATGAATGCAAGAAGTTAGAACGATAGCAAAACAAAGAAATATGAATTATATACGTATTATAACTATGCGATAGTATTTATGTAATACACGAATGTATAAAGTGTAAATAACTTTTTACCATCATGAAATTCAACGAAAAGGAACTTGCCGAGGCAAGTAATGGCCCCGCTGACATTGAAGGCCGTTTAAATCATAAACGAGCACATAAATCAGGTTAGTCTTTAGTTAAGAGTTGTTTACATTTATTTGAGAGAATATCATACTCATCAACTTACTAGCTTCAATTACCTATAACCTATAAATTCCCTTACAAACATTTATTTTTTTCATACCTATTTTCTGATATTCATATCATTTGGATTTTAGGATTCAAAGAAAAGTGGTTTAAATTAAGATGCAATTTATTGTTTTATTTTAACATCAACGAATTAGGACAGATTGACACTAGGCAACCAGCAGGTGTAATTATTTTGGAAAATTATAGTATTAACCTTGATGCTGCATCGGAAGGTGTATTCGCATTTAGCATAGCATTTAGAGACGAATATGAAAAGAGACATGTCCTAAGTGGTCGTTCAGAATCACAAGTAGAACAATGGGTCAATGCACTTAAACAAGCAAGTTACGAATATTGGAGATTTCGTTTAATAGTGCTTCAAGAAGAGCTATGTAGAAAAACAGGAAAAGATCCATTGCTTATGTATCCACGAAATCAAGGAATTATCAGGGATGAAGCATGGGAACCTGCATCAACTTTCCGATCTCATGTACGCTCTTTTACTACGTCAGTTGTAACATCAACTGCGATAAATACAGTAACAAAGGAAATGAATTTGATTGAATTTTAAATTAGTTAATTCAATTACAGTTGTTTTACATTATTCTCTGAAATCTGAGGATTGTTTAAATATATAAAAGTTCAGTAGTGCAATTAAATTCATGACTAAAGAGCAAAAAGTCACTAGTGCAAGTGAATAGTAATTCTTTATTACCACATATTTTCATTAATATCAACAAAATTATATATTTAGTGCACATATATAATCTTCATTATTTATTAGTAAAAATACATCTTATACATGCTTATGTAAAATAACTTTCATAGTATTTTAAGTACCAAAATAATTTGACTATTATAATATACAAAAGTTTCACGAGAATATAACTTTTAAAGAATTTGTATTATAAATGAGTGATGAGCAATTATTTTATTATTGCTCAAACTCTGTATCTCGTGTATAGATTTTTCAAGTATTTATAAACCAAATACTCTTATAATGTGTGCCTATATTATAAACTTTTGATAACTATTAATATATATTTATAATATTAGAATACACATATTTTTTCAAGCATTGTATATAAACAATCTTCTATATTTTAATTTACATTTACAAAATACAAACTTATATTAATTTTATTTTAGTACAAAGTGCATAATATATTCTTATATTATGTATGCATGATTTAAAATGAATTTAATCTGGATAAAAATAATCTATATATCTTAATTCCATGTATATACTATATATATATATATATATATATATATATATATATATATATATATATATATTATATTAACATTCTGTGACATCCTTTTTGACATTGTGTCCTAAAAAAATTAAATAAAGAGCTGAGTTTTAAATTTGTATTTAATTAATTATGCTTTCGTAATAAACAGCAAAATATTAATTATTGTATAACATATGTATATAATGTAAACGTATATATCATACATTTCTAATTGTGGTATGTGAAATTTATAAGTAAAATATTGCTCATAAACAAGTTACATTTTAATGTTTCTTAATATTTCAAAAATATGTTGGTACCACTGTTTCCAACTATTCACTACGTGTCAGTTCACGTATCCACACGTACACACGTCATCAGAGTACATAGTTTAGTCCTTGTAAACACACTATAGGTATACGTAATTAACGTTTAACCTAACATGATTTAAACTGACAGTAGTGAAGTTAATTTTATTGATATAATTTATTTGTAAACAACATTTAAGAGAAATCATCAGTTAAAGTAAACGTAAAACAGTACAATGAAACGATTCATTGTTTTTTCTATACTTATAATTTGTGGAATTTTCGACACTTTTGCCGAAACGTGCCAGAAGCCTGAAGTCGTTGCCTCTGCATATGTCACAGAAGATGCAACAATTCTGACAAATGTTGCATTCACAACACAATTTGTGCTTAAGTGTAGTAATGGTGTGAAAGGTATTACCTTATACGCAGAGGTTAATGGCAAATCATTACCAGCTGCCCGATTAAGTTCTGATAACAAATATCAGGTATTGAAATTAAAATCTATATACTTGAAATAAATCTTATTAAATTTATAATGAAGTTGAATTTATATCAAATCAGAACCATGTGTAAATTATAAAAACTTAATTGCAATTGAAATAAATTTCAATTTTATAGGTTTCTTGGACAGAAGATGTGAAAAAAGCACGTTCTGGAGAATACAATATAAAATTATATGACGATGAAAGATATGCAGCTATACGTAAAGCATTAAGAAATGGAGAAGATCCAAATAGTGTGAAACCTTTAGTTGTTGTAGTGCTTAATAATCCAGGCATATATCGCGGCCCTTGGGTTAACTCGGAACTCCTTGCTGTCCTTTTAGCTGCCGTAGTGTCATATTCCGCCTTCTCTTCTAAATTCAAGCTTCTTGCTTAATCATCTTTTATAAATAATAAATTTGTTAAAGTTCTTATGTAAATTAAATATTACTTAAACAAATGGATTTTGTTCCTTTTTAAATATAACTTTGTAATTTAGCTTAACGACAATGCCACATTTATTGTGCAACATCATTTTAAAATTTATTAACATCCATGCATCTTTCTTTTCTTTAATATTAAGAAACCGATATTTTTACTGGGATGTAATTTTTATAGCACCAATTTTTATATTTATAATTTATTTTCTAAAAGTCGAAACAGAGTCAACAAAGTACAGATAGATATAAAATTCAATACATATTAGAAGCAGGTGGATTTCCAAAAAAGAATTCCCAAGAGGGTGGATGTTTAATATCATTAGTATCATCATTTACTAAATTCAACCAGTCATTCAGTCCTTTAAAAAGCATTAATGCATCAGAAACATTGTCTCCTTCTGAACAATAACAAAACAGTACTGTACAAGGAATCTCCTTTTCTTTAAAATACTCATATAGACCGTTTGCAAATCCACCACCAGGAATGTAATATTGTCTTGTAGATTTTATTGTAATACTTTTCATATGCTTTGTCCAATGTAAGCTCTTAAGAAGTTTTTCATTATTCAATAAAGAATCATCCGAGGTAAGGTACCTTATTCTCCACTCTGACCTATTTGCACACTCATAATCATAACTGCTGGTTAGGATTATTATCTATAAGAATAGTTTTTATATTAACATAACAATCAAACGATTTGACATTTGTAATATTAGTATATATGCATTACACTGTTGTACCTTACTAATTTTCTTTTGTTGAATAAATTGTGCTAGTTCATTAAAGAAGTCATTCGAACTGCCAACATAAGGTGAACGTAATTGTAAAAGAATTATATTATGGCATCCTCCAAGGTAAAAGTCAGCGGTAGTACAAAGAGAAGTAGAATTTTTATTATAAGGATCAAGTCCACATATCGGAAGAAACATAGAATTCCATAAACTTCCAATTTTGTGCATGTCCAAGCTAGATATTAATAAATCAATACATAATTGTCCAACGTTTCCAACAGCCACTGACGGAAGTATCAGAGTGTAATTCTCGAGGTTAATTTCATCCGGTATTTTTATCATTTTTACTAAATGTGGATACCTGTTTCATTAATAAAATTTATTAAATAAAGCTTATAACTCATAAAAATATACGACAAAATATTTATACAAACTCAAGATTCAATTTGAAAATTCAAAATTTGCACGTCATGGTAAAGTGATTGTTAAGTTATTATTACTTGTATCGTGTTGCTGTAAAATCCTCTCTTTATGATCATTTATATTTATATATTTATTTATTGAATAAACATTTTCTATATTTATAATGCGATGTAATTTCAAATAATAACACACTTCACATTACATAGAAATAGTGAAACTATATAAACGTACATAAGAGTTCAAACTTCTATGAAATGATTATTTGACATTTCTGATGTACGTAGATATATACGGTTGGTAGCTCTGTCCTTATAATTTTTAGTTATATCAGGTTATATAGATAATTATTAGCAGAACTTGTAAGTATATACAGTATATTTATACATATAGTAGCGTGGAATATGCATATGTATTTAATATACACTGAACAATATATTATGAGATAATTCTTACAAAGAATTATTTTATAAATTGTGATAAATTTTCTTCTTATTTTCTTACAAACTTATTTATAAAACTTATATAATGAGGTGCAAATTTAAGGAATATTGAAATTTATAAATTAATTACTGAAATTTATAGAGGGCTGTGGTCAATAATGAAAGAACTATAAAAAAGTAAACTAATGATATAATATTTCATATTGAACAAATTTATATCAATTTTGTGTAAATACCGTATAATTTTTATATGACTAATTAAATTTATATGTATAAATATATATAATGCATATATAGTATATAAACATATATACACGTATATACCATGTTTTATTAAAATTGAATTAATTATAAAAAAAAGGAGAAGAAAATCGTGGGAAGATAGAAATTTAGATTGATTCCCGTTTAATAATTTATTTCTTTGGATTTTGATTGGTGTAGAATAATCGGTATTAAAGCGAAACTTGTTACCGACTGTGCATAGCGGCATGTGACGTCACGCATCACCGCCCCGCGATGCCTTTCGGGAAATAGCGCCGCCATCTTGAGTGGCATGGCCCAGCTAGACAGTGCGCCCTGAGCTAAGACATGCGATTTATCGCGAAAACATTGAACGTCCCAAGGATCACGGATTTCTGTGAAACATAGCAAATCTTTGGTGCTTCGCACCTTCATCAGGATGGAGGCGGTTAAGGCATTTAACGCAGAGGTGAATTGACTTACCCTTAATTCTTCTTCTAGCCCGCCGACTCTCCCTCTTTTTTTCTCTTGTTCATCTTTTCCTTTTTCTCTTTCTTTTTTACTTTTCAAAGTTGAGATCGTGTCATTATTTTAAACCAAAGATTCAAATGATATTATTTCCCCCGACTTGTCTGTGCTGTTTGTTGTATGAAAATTGAAGTGACTTTCGTGCTTGAAGAATGCTTTGATTTCTAGACGTGCGAAAGAGAGAGGGGAGAGAGAGAGAGAGAGAGCGATTATCTTTATATGTAAGAAAGAGGGAGAGAAATCAGAGAGAACCTTTATTGTGATTTTAAGTATTTGCGATGCATAACATCGTCGTCTTTATTATGTAAAAATTTTGTAATTTATATAATGATAAAGAAAAGGTAAATAATTATTGTATATGTGTGGTTTAGTTTTGTTAGTTATGTTTGTGATGGAAGGGAGAGAAATAAGGGAAAGCAATAAGGAATATTTTGTAAGTGATATTAGTTGAATTCATAGCAATTGTAATAAAACTTGTTTAATTTTTGCGATCAATTCATTAGAATTTATATAAACATATATTGTTGACTTTTGATTTGTTACATATAAAACTTAGAATTGCTTTTGAAGAGTATAGGTACATTAATCAACATCAACAGTTCTTTTCAAGTACTATTGAGAACTATTAAGATTTCTTAAATTAAAAAATTTAATCATATTCTCTGACTACTATGTTAAATGATTATGAATACATTGAAGTATTAAAAATAGAAAATAATAATTATATATATGTTTTTTTTTCCAGCTCTCAGCTCTGTATGATGTTAAACCACCAATTTCCAAAGCTAAGATGAATTCTTTAACTAGAGGTGCAATTAAGGCAATTAAATTCTATAAACATGTTGTGCAAAGTGTCGAGAAATTCATCCAAAAAGTGAGTTATAAAGAATAAGAAAGCTTTTGAGAGCAAAGTATAAAATACATGGTAATTATATTGTTTGTTTTATTTGTATTAATTGCCAATTAATGTTACAGTGTAAGCCAGAGTACAAAGTGCCTGGATTGTACGTTATAGATTCAATTGTACGTCAGTCCAGACACCAATTTGGGGTTGAGAAAGATGTCTTTGCTCCACGCTTTGCCAAGAACATGCAAACTACTTTCTTAAATCTTTTGAAGTGCCCTCAGGAAGATAAAAGCAAAGTAATAAGAGTTTTAAATCTTTGGCAGAAGAATGCAGTGTTCCCTTCGGAGGTTATACAGCCCTTATTTGATCTTGCGGATCCAAATCATCCAATACATAAGGAGCAAGCAGTTAATACCAATGGTAAAAGGAAGTTGTGAGTTAATATATCAAATTTAAATAAAATTAAATAGTGAATATTCGTTATTATGTTTAGGTACACTGAATGCGTCTGCAACAAATAATGTTGGTAATACTACAACTTCAGTAAAGACTCCCCCTTTGACTGCAAAAAATGCGGTAAAGGATCAAAAATTATTTTCTTCCGCAAAGCCAATCGATCCTGCCTGGCTTGCACAAACAAAAATAGAAACAGCAAATATAGTTAATGCTAATAAACTTTTAGTAAGTCTTGTTTTTATATTTATTCTATATATTATTTGTACACTTACAGTTTGTCGCATATCTTTTGTACGTAAAATGAACAGAATTTCAATTTTGGCTTCTTTTTTCAGGGGCAATCCAATTCAACTCAAATGGATGTTTCTTTCCTTGATCAGTTACAACATTTACAGCAGTTATTATTAAAAAAGCAGGAGTCCACAAATGAACAGAAAAGTTCTGTAAAATTTGATAAAAAGCTCTTAGATTTTGATTATGGTGAGGAAGAGGATGATGATGTTGTTGTTGCTAGTTCACCAGCAGCGACCGCAGGATCTAATACTGGTCAACACAATACAGTTTCAACAGGAAATAGTTTGGAGAGTCTTGGACTTCTTTTAACAAATCCAGAGGTACTAACTTATTATTACATCAATATAATAGTCAAGGAGAAAATATGATTTAATTAATAAATTGCTTAATTCTTTAATTGATAATAGGTTTTGAGACAACTTCAAACATTACAACAAACAATGCAGGGAAGTACTTCTTCATCACAGCATGAAACAGAAGAAAAGATGCGGAAACTTCAGCAAATGAAGCAGCAAGAGGAAGAATTTGATAAACATCTGGCTCAAACTGTTCCTGTATGTTATTAACAGTATTAATAGTTTTCCTGTTCACATAAAAGTAAAAGAGACATCCTAATAGTTTCATGTATATTAATGAAAATCGATCTTTGTTTTAGAATTTACCATTTGCATCTGAATGTGAATTAAAACCATCAGACATTTTGAAGCCAAGTCAACAAAATACTTATACAACAAATGTAAGTAGTGGAGTCATACAAGATATGAGTCAACCACCTCCTGGTTATCCACCGGCTCTACCGTATGCCTCTCAACCCTTATCAAATATTAGGCAGATAAATCAGCAAGCGCATCAAAATCAAAAAAGTCCACTTCTTGACGAACGGCAGGACGCGCAAGATTATTCTGGGTAAACATTCTTCCCTTTTATAAAGTAGGGTAAAAGATATATTTTCCTTTTCATTTTCATGAAATTTAGTTTCTCATTTAATTTAAATTTACTTTGATCTCTATTGCAATTTAACTTGTAACATTACTGAATATTGAAACTGATTATTAATAAATGACTGTCTATAGAAATGGTGCAAGGCGAGATAGTAGCAGTGTAGAAATTGTAAATTGTGAAAATACAAGATCGCAGAGTAGATCGCCTGATCGATACAGACATCACAGTCGATCTAGATCACCACGACACAGAGATAGGGATAGAGATAGAGATAGGGATAGGGACAGGGATCGAGATCGAGACAGAGATAGAAAATCTAGATCAAGAAGCAGATCTAGGAGGAGAAGGTAATTTTACATGTCTTCTTTTGCTTATATTATATTATAGGCAATATACCTAAATATATATTTATACATTATTTTATACACTTTGTTATGATCATGTGATATTAAGAATATTATTATATCGTAGGTCTCGTTCAAGAGACAGAGGTCGTGATAGAAAACGGGAGGATAGTCGAGAAAAAATGACTGAGGAAGAACGAGAAAAAGAAAGAGAAAGGCGTAAACGAGGATTACCACCAATTGTGAGAGATAAATTAAGCGGTAATTTCACCTATTTTCATATGCATATGCATTTGGTTTTACATCGAAGGAATCGTTCTTCTTGTTTTCTTTTCTTTTTTTTTTTCCTATATGAATTTAATATATTTATTTGCAGTTTGTAGTACAACTCTTTGGGTGGGACATCTATCGAAATTAGTACACCAAGAAGAACTTTCAGATACTTTTGGA
Organism: Bombus vancouverensis nearcticus; assembly: GCF_051014615.1. Classification (NCBI taxonomy): domain Eukaryota; kingdom Metazoa; phylum Arthropoda; class Insecta; order Hymenoptera; family Apidae; genus Bombus; species Bombus vancouverensis. Next base: position 12,759,462 of record NC_134924.1, read on the forward strand.
GAATTTGGTGACATTGTCAGTATAGATTTAATTTCACCCAGAGGTTGCGCCTTTATATGCATGAATAGAAGGCAAGATGCATATAGGGCTCTTACTAAGCTTAAAAATCATAAAATGCAAGGAAAGGCAATCACTGTAAGTTAACATTTTTGGTCACCTTTAAAAATAATAATTTATTATCGTTTTTATTGAATATATTTATAAATGTATTATCAAATAACAATAAAACTCTATGTCTTTTCAGAATAATAGAATTTTTATTGTATTTTAGTTAGCTTGGGCTCCAGGAAAAGGGGTGAAAGGAAAAGAATGGAAAGATTATTGGGAAGTTGAATTAGGAGTTAGTTATATTCCTTGGAATAAATTAGTTAATGTTACTGATCAAGATTTAGAATTATTAGAGGAAGGAGGTATGATTGACGAAGACACTCTACCACCCAATCTAAAAGGTAAAGGAACAATTATGTTTTAAGAAATATTTGAGACAATTCATGCTAATCATTATAAATCATTAACAGGTAAATTAAAGCATTCCGGAACAAATGCAGATGTACTTCAACAACAGTTGCAATTACAACAGCAAGCATTAGTTGCAGCTGCTGGAATTCCAAATTTGGCGGATGGTATTGTAAATGTAATGCAACCTTCAACTAGTGCTCAACAGCAACAATCCCAGCAACAAACTTCACAACAAGGTCAACAGCAGCAACAAGTAATCGATACAAGTCAACCTCCACCAATTAGACCCCCTACATCAGCCGCTCTTTTACCGCCACCAAATACACAATTACAGATGATGCCACCTGCTTTTACAATGCCAGGAGTTCCTCGTAAGTACTTATTGAAGGAAAATTTTAACGAAAATTGAAGACTCAATCAAAAATAGGTATTAGTTATTTTTATTCTTTCTTTAAAGTTTATCGTTTTATACCTTTTTTTTTTTATATTGTTTAGGTATGATTGGACCAATGGGATTACCGATGGCACATAGTTTAATGCCGAATGTTCCCATAGGTGTGCCACCTCCAAATATGCAAAGTTTATTAGGGCCACCGGGAATGATGCAAACTATGTTAACACCACCTGTAAATTCTCCATTTGGAGCAGGTGTTGGCGTCGGCTTATTAACTCAAATTCCTTTACCAGCTCCAGCTGCTCCATCTGATAAACCTAATTCTACTGGTATGTGTATATGATCAATACATAAAGTGAGCTAAACCATGAATAAAAGAAAGCGATAAAAGCTCAAATTTCATCTCTTTCTAGGTATGCCACATAATGTTCCTCCAATAGGAGTTCCTCCTCCAACAACAGAAACAGGTATGCCAAATTTACCAATGTTACGCCAACCATATGGTGTAGGCCCTTCTGCGCCTTTGCAAATGCAACTACCTCAACAACAACATTCTGCTGATGACATGGATGTAGAGATGGAAGATGCAATGCCACAAAGTTCAAATGGAGCAAAAAATAAAAGTAATTTAACTGAACAACAACTTTCACAAAATGAAGAACGAGCAGAATCTGATCAACAAGTAGAGGTAAATAAAATTCATTTATTGCAGCAACTAATGTCCTAACTATGCGATTTAGAATGTCCTGCATAAAATTCTAATTTGATGTGAATTTAATAACAGCATCGAGATTATAAAGAAAGAGAGAGAGATCGGGAAAATAGGGAAAGAAGAGACAGAGAGACGCATTTATCACACAGAGATAGGGAAGGTACTGACTCCAGAATGGATCGCGGAAGAGACCGAGGTAGAGGGAGAGATAGGGGACGCGATCGTAGAAGAGATCTTAGAGATAGAGACAGGGATGACAGAAGAGAAAGGGAAAACCGGGAAAATCGAGAAGGAAATCCACAAACTCAAACTCTTCAGGTAATTATTTTCTGCTAAAAGAAGATTAAATTAAAAGTATTGAAGTAAAGATTTTATTGATCTACTTTCATCAAAAATATTTAAAAAGTAGTACGATACAGTCCAAAAGATTTAAATCACAAAAATTTGTAGTTTGCATTAATAATGCCATTATTTATTGCCGCGACAGTAATCTCAATTCATTTTCAATTATTAAGCGGCTCTAACAAAATATTTATATTCAGGAAAACGAAACTACTCCAAAAAAAGATGGGAAACCAAGCTTAGCTGATCGTTTGCGTCAATTGGCTGATGGCACACTACCACTTGAAGATCGTGTCGATCGAATAATACCTCGTAATCGCCAGGAACGAGATAGATCCGACAGAAGTTTTGATGATTCTCGATCGGCTCGTGGAGAACCCCTGTCTTCTTTAATGGATTTGCCAAAGTTTGGTTTACCTCAAGAAAGAGGTGATTTTCCAGCTCGACCACCAGATTTTCGTAATCCGCAAGATCCGAGAGAATATCAACAGCAAAGAGACAGACAAAGTTTCGGAAGAGGTCATAGAGGATCACAAATACACGAGGAATTTATGGATGTTCCAAGGTTGCAAGGAGGAATATATCAAGAGGAATTTGATAATAGAATACATGGACAACAAAGAGTAGAAGAATTCGGAAGACTTGGATCACTCAGAGAACAAAGGTGAGCTACTATCTTGTATTAATTTTTGAATTTACAATTGAAGTAAATAAGTGTAAATTACAGAAGTAAATACAATCATCGTAATGTTTATACAATATGCGATGTAAAATGCAACATATGACATTTTTTTTTCTTTTTTTTAATATTCATTAAGTAATGATATTTACATTTTACAAAACATAATTGTTAACAAAATTATAGTATGTTTAAAGCATTGAATTCTTGATTAATTGCTTGCCAAAGGGAGGAATTTGATAGGTCTGAAGTACGAGGAAGGAGACCACTCGATGATCGGGATCGGTTCGATTATGAAATTAGGCGAGAAGGTTTTGATCCACGGCTTCAAGATGGTTTTGACCCAAGGGGACACCTCGATCGGGGTGATTTTGAACCTAGAAGGCGAGAATTCTTTGGAATTGATCCTATTTTTGGGATGCCGCCAATAATGGGACCTAGAGGACCTAGACCTGGACATCCTGATGGGTTTGGACCGCGGCCAGCTCCCTTAGGAGCTCGTGGACCAGGTAAACAAGTTTAATAAAAAGATAATTCAGGAATTGCTAACTTTTTCACTTGTACGTATTTAATGTAGACGTCAGTATTTTTTTATATATTTGCTACCGAACTTTTATATATAACAAAATTTTATTACATTCAACTTTATTATACAGGGTGGTTGGTAATTGGTGGTACAAGCGGAAAGGGGATGATTCTACGCGAAAAAAGAAGTCGAAAATATAGGATAAAAATTTTTCGTTTGAGGCTTTGTCTTCGAGAAAATTGACTTTGAATTTTCGCTCGGCACGCGTGCGGTACGTTATAACGGATCTCACTGTAGATCGTTGTCTCGATGGAAAAAATTAAAAAAGAAAATTTTTATTCTATATTTTCGACTTCTTTTTTCGCGTAGAATCACCCCCTTTTCGCTTGTACCACCAGTTACCAACCACCCTGTATAATAATCGAATGAATGAATAAATTTAAATTAACGAATAAAAGTTTAACAAGATTTTATTCTATAGGTCCATTAATGTTCCATCCACGAGGTTTGGGACCTCGTCCTCTTCGTCCTGGTATGAGGCCTTTTGGTCCTCGTGGGCCACCTTTTGATCCCCGAGAGCCGGATGCCTTTTTCAGACCACCTTTTGATGATATTCGCCCCCATGTCAGACCACCTTTCGGTCCTATGGGCCCGCCATCCATTATTCCTCCGGAGTCTGCTGCTCCCTGGAGAAATCAGGAACTTCCGCCTTCTGGTTCCTGGCCTTCCGATTCAGAGAATCACTCACAAAGGGATAATCTTAGGGACAAAAAAGGTGGTAATAAACATCCGAATAACATGGAAAGAGAAAATCGAAATAGGGGACGAAAATCTAGATGGACTAATGTTAGTCCATCTGGAGAGGAAATTGAAGAATCAAAAGAACAAGAATCAACATCTGCGAATGTTGAAGAGAAAGAAGAACCTGCAAAGGAAGAAGAAGTAGCTGTGAAAGAAGAAGTGAAAGAAGAAATTGATATGAAGGAAGTAATCTCTAATGAACAGAAGGAAGAATTAGTAGAAACGGTTGAGACGAAAGAAGAAGAAGGTATTGAAATGAAGAAGGAGGAAGAAGAGGATTGCAGGGATTCTTAGACCAAAGTAAAGAGCGATTTTTCTCTTTAAAGTTTTTTCTTACTCTGTGGAGTGGTGTGAGGGAGAATTCGTTGCTTCAATTTGGGTCGAATTGAAACAGTCAATTTTAGAAAATGAGATACTGAATTTTAGAATAATTGTATTCAATCGATGACAATTATTGTTAAAAGTAGTGGTATTCCGTTCCAATTCTAACCTCTGTAATACCGATAAAGTTACTGCTTGTTATTAAAAGTAGATCTTAAGGAGTAAATACAACGAAGAAATTATAATAAAAAAACATAAAAATGTACGAGCTTTTAATTTAGTTTAAATTAATAAATTCGTATAGAAATCTATAGTGACTATACTATTCGCGAGGAAAATGTATCAAAAAAAGACATTTTCATTAATTTTTGGAACTTTATCACATTTCACATTAAAAAATTATCTTGTGCTGTTTTGAGATATGTGTAAAACGAAGACAACAGAAAATACATCATCGATTGAATAGAATAAGATATCTTTAATTCAGAGTTTCAGATTTCAAATAAATTGATTTCGTGATCAATTGGACACTTGGAAAGAAACTGTGATTTGTAAACACAGGACCTATGACCCGTGGATACTCCAAGTGGCGACTTATTATTTATTAAATTGTAAATACTTTTGTATTTTCGTAGTGAACAAACATACAATATATTCGATTTAAATATATATATTTAACTATTTCTTAGGAACTTTTGGAAATACAAGAATAGTATTTAATTTAAAAATGGAAATGAATATTTTCCACCATGAATAGAAGAGATTTCGAAATGGCTTGTTTTGATAACTTATTCAACATTTTTATTGAGCTATATTTTAGTATCTTTTTAGAAATAAAATTTAAAAGGTCAAATATGCATTTTTTGAATTGTAAGAATGATATGTTTTTAATTTGTAAAAAGTGGTTAATCAGTAATAATCTGATATATCAAATTGTTTAAGAAAAAAAGAAATATTCGTAAGAAAAATCTTCATTTTTATTGCCATTTTCCGTTTTATACCAGATAATTTTTAAATATCTCTTTTTATATTTCCAACAGTCAAAGAAACAATTGAATGTATACATTTAAGTCGATCGTACTGTATAGATAGACAAATCTTAATAGTAGGATCTTGATTAACCGTGTATCGTAGGAACTTAAAGTATTTTCACATGGACATTTTTCGTTGATTGAACTCTTGTTCATTTAAATTTTTACGATGTTATATCCAACTAACAATAGATAGAAGGTTAAAAAAAAGTACTGTGTTTGCAACCGTATTGATTTAAATAAATTTTTATTCTATTTGAATATTATGTTAGGGATACTTATCTTATTTAATAGAAGTAATTTGAAGTTAACAAATTTTGCTCATTTAAAGAGAAATTAAACAATCAATCAACAGAAAAAGTCAATGGTTCAAACAAATAACCGTGAATTCGGATAAGCAAGATTCTACCACTGCAAATATTTAAATAGATAGAGAGAGAGATTATATATATAAATATGCGTGTGTATGGAAGAGAGAATGTAGAAAATTGACAGAATGTTTGCATGCGTATAAATGATTATGAAAGAGAGAAGAGGAGAGAGGGAGAAGATGAAAAAAAGTGAGAATATATATAGCACCGATGTTCGGCGCGGCTCAATCAAACGAAAAATAAATATTTTCTATATAACGTCTTTCTTCATAAGCAGAATTACAGCCTTTCATTCCGCTTGGCTCCCGGAATTGTCTTTACGTTTTTCCTAGAAAATATCGAACTTTAAATATGTAAATTTAACAGTTTACATATATAAAATTGTTTTTAAAAGATTTTGTCTGGGAGTCTTCATTGAAAAATCAAGATAAATTAATTATTGTTGGTTAATTCTACTTATCATTATTTATATGAATGATTCAAAGAATTTTTTGAGTTTATTAATTTTTGTTTATATCTCAACGATATCATTTAATTACGTTATAGGGAAATGTTTCAGAGGAAAGTCACACTAAGCCAGTTGTGAGCCAAATCGTAGTGTTTGGAAATTTAAAATTATTTCTAATAATCTATAATATTGATATAGCCCTTCTTTTTGAAGGGATATAATTGTTTTTTACAAAGCACCTTAGGTAATTGTTAATTACTGTAGGTAAAATATGTGAAAAGAAGACGTTTTTTTCTTTTCTTTTATAAAGAACAGTGATTTGAAAACAGTGAATGATTATTATGTAATATCAAGTATAATTCTAATGATTATTTAAATTTATATTTTTTTTTAATTTGCACTAAAAAAAATTTTTTTTATATAACATCAACTATTAAAAATCGTTAAATAATTTTAAATTAATTTTAAGTCCGTTTTAACTAACGTATTACTCTGTTTAGTTCTTTTACTGTGCAATTTTTATCTGAAAAATTTTTCCTCCGAATATCGAATAATGTATTAAAGAAACTTTATTTAAACCGGATGTACTCTGTAATTGGAGCCATCGTTTGCTTGACAGGAAATAAAGAAACTTGTGAAACAATGAAAGAGAGAATAAACATTTGGGACGATATTCGGAATGGAATGAAATCTTTTCAGAGCAGCTTTGGATACTTGTTCAGTGCTCATACTCGTGTGTTCACATGCGTGAGTCTCTCTCTCTGTCGCCACACGACGATGGAACACCAGCCACCAGGTCGCTTGCGCTCAAACTGAGCGACAAGTGCAAGGTACTGTTGTGTTTTATAACTCATTATATTTATATACATACATACATGCATACATACATATATATATATATATATATATATATATATATATATATATACAAACACATATAAATAAATAAATATACATATATTTGTTTATATTTATATTTATTTATTTGTACATATAGGATGATAGATTTCTTTCTGGACGAACTTATACAGATGAATGAGACATATTTATCTATGATATGAATAACTTGGTAATTCGAAGCGAAAAAATTCACTTTAAGATAACATTAAGTAAATTTTATATGTTAATTTCTCAAATCTTATTTGTAATAATCATTTGAATTTTTGCAAGAGGCATTGGACTTGATTTGTTTTCAAATGAATTTTTATCGAATATATGTTGAAGATTTAAATTAGTGTGTATCATCAATGTCATTTTTAATTCATTTTATAAGTAAACATAATGTTACCAATATGATTAATGTCATATGATAGTTGAATCATACGTATTGTTGTAATAGTTAGAAAAAAGGATGTGTAGTTTTGATAAATAATTAATGTGCAATAATGATAAATAGTATTGATACCATATGAGTAAAATATTATTAAACGAAAGTTTACTATTGAATAAAGAGCAAGATTTTGTATTTTACAATTTTGGATTACGCTTTAAGATTAATTAGGAGTGACTGAAAAGTGTAATGTAGATTGTATTTAATATTGTAAATTTCTATCTGAAATTATCTGTGCTAAATTTTGTTTAATTACTGATTGACTTTCTGTTCGTATTGAAGTATAAGTAGGTGATAAATTAACTATTATAAAATCATCAAGCCATTTAAGAATTATAACTCAGGAGTTTAAGTTCGTCCAGCATGAAGTACTTTTTTTTTCTAACGGATCACCGTATTATAAACTTCTTAGAGTAAAAATATTGAAACAAGAAACGAGTAGGTATCGAAATTTAGAATAGCATAAAGAGCCCGTGCACCACTCCGGAACAGAGTTTAAAGAAAAGTTTTCTATCTGTTTCTTTTTCGCAAGCTGAAAATTTGATCTATAATGATTGAAAGATCGCGATTAATTTGTTTACATGAACAAATAGTTGGTCAGTTATGTAAATATCTATTTGCGTATTTATATGCATTAGTAATTACTAATAATACGATTAAACAGAATAAGTATTATAAATGCATAGATCATTGTAAAGTCTATTTTTAATGTTCTTCACAATAGAAGCATTGTCATTTGTAATATTTCAATTGAACATAAACTAATTTATGCACGATTAGCATTTTGTACAAGATATATAATTTTTGTTTGGTTTATAAGTAATTTCTTTCTTTTCATTCTTTTTTTAAATCAATGCATTTTGTAACTTGTTATCGACATCGATTCGATCAATGAGAAAAAGTTTTGGCATGCACATGCGCGAAGGTTCGTGGTCAATATCAGGTTTAGAGTTCTTGTATACCTGCATGCTGTAACCTCGAATTTTCATGTGTTCATGCACAAAGCATCTGCAAGATATCAAATATTTATAAGCGGTCCAATGTAGAAGATACTTTGTAAGATTTGGTATAATTGAAGGGTGGAAAATTTTCAATATAAAGCGAACAATTATTGATGTTTTTTTATCACTACTAATTATACCATTATTAGAGTTTTATACTAACAATTTACATTATTACATAGTAGTTATAATTACTATTATTGAAATTATAATTTCATCATACTACAGGCATAATTTCCTACTGAATTGCTGCTTATAAATGAAAGTAAAAGTTTCATAAGTATCTTTGCTAGGATGTACTGCAAGAGAGTAATACTAGAAAGTACATAATACAAGCTTTCTGCAATTAATTTAGATTATACATCATTAAAACCTTATTTTACTAAAATTTTCCGCTCATTTAATTGTATTTTGATTGACAAATGTACAGCATCAGAAACTATCGGAAATTACAAATTTTTATTTACTAATCTTAATTTTAATGTTAAATGTGAAAAAATTGATAACTGAAATAAATAATTTAAATTTGGTGATCTTCTCAATTTTTTACAAATAAAAAAAGTTAATTAAATTAATTTTTTAATTTAATTAAATGATTAATTTATAAATTAAATATTTGCAAATGTGTATTGCTATTTGTCTAACGGATATAGGCCCAATCTTTATTCCAAATTATTAACGTAATAAATTACATTTTCGCAATACATAATTCGAACTAAATATATTTTCATATTTGTTTCAGGCACAATAAATCTTGGAATAAGAAACGGATCTATCACGTGGTTTTTCCCCAATGTATTTATTGTAAACATGAGCATTTTAATAAAATTGAGATATGAATGTAGGTTGCAATATAAGAATATCATATAATATTTAAGATAATTCATGTTAATTATTTTTACCATTTGGTTATTTGTTTCATTTTTTAATTCGTATACAAGTATTTTATAACGGCAAACAAATATTTCTTTCGCATATAATTGATATATTAGCTAGAATTACAAAATATTGCATTGTTTTTTCATCAAAACTAGATAAGACAAATAAACAATAACAAAAATTTCTTACTATGTTTCACTCTAATTCTCTTGTTTAAATTTCATATAGAAAAGTTTTTAATTTTCGTGTACATAAAATACTATAATAAATATTACTTTAAAAATTGTACTAAAAGCGCGGAATATTAAGTTTACAATGAATGTTAATGTAAAAAAGAGCATTCTACATAATTGAAATATCGAGAAATATATATTAAGAATTTAATAAAAGTTTAATACCATTTATACATGTATTATTTTGCTGCTATAAAATTATATGTTAGAAGGGAATGTATGTATATATAATAATGTTCCATAAATGCCTTAAAATTTAAATATAGAGTAATAAATAACAAAAGTTAATGGAAATTCTATATATAAAATGTAACATCACTTTGTGTATATGGTATATACTTATCTAAAAATATATCTTGACCTTATAATTCAAATTACACGGAACCTAAAAAAATAATTGTTCTATATAAATATTATTTATATATCTAAAACTGATGATAATATGTTCATTTTGATGAATAGCACTGTGCTTTTTATTTTATAAGGTATAAAATACTTTATAATATTTAGTATTATTACAAAAAACATGACAATATTATATTAAAATGTATCGTTGTCTAAAAAAAAAAAAAAAAAAAAAAAAAAAAAAACAAAACAAAACAATGCAAGATACTTGTATTGTATGCTTACGTAAAATCGAAAAAAGAACATGAAAATTCAATTTTATGCACTGCTTTAAATGAATGCTATCTATAATCATAGTAATTATTTCCTAATATATTACAAATACTTTATGACATTATTTTAAAAATTAAATTATATTAAGAGTTTCTGTTAATAATTATTTTTTATTTAAATCAAATCTATAAATATAATTGCTTACGATTCATTGAAGCACATTTTCATTCGTCAATTATATAATTGATTTTAAAGTTTTAATATCATTCTTTATATAATGATAAAGTTTTAATTATTTTAATCTGATTTGTAACTTTAAAATACATATATGTGGTGATTATAAAATATTAATTACATCATGAACGTGTGATAAATCAAATTAATTCTGTTATTTTTAGCACATTTTTTTTATAAATCGTGTGTATGGCTATTATTTAATTGTACCCTTACACTATAAGTTATATCAATTGCAAATTATAAAACCATTGTTTGATTACTATCCAATGTAACCGTTTTACATGGCTGTTAACCATGCATGCATTAAATTGATATACACAGTGTTAAAATAATATACATGATGCACATGATGTATTAAAAAGTGTTATAGTTAATCTTCTTTATCAATAGCTTCAATTCTTTCAAGGACTTGAGGATGACTATGATGCCAACTAGAATACAATTTATCATAAAGAGGAAAACCAAGATTGTCCTCCTGTAGCTTAATTAAAGAGCTTTTTAATGTTTGTCCATGTCCCAAAATTTTTGCAAACTTATCTGCTTCAAATTCAAATCTTCGTCTAAGTATATTTGTTATGTATTGGACTAACTGTAAAAATTGTAAAATAATTTATAAATATTATAAATATTACTTTAAATATCATTGTTCAACATAAATAAAATATACATAAATTACATCTTGAAAGCAAAACAATTTAAAATTATTTTGAAATATTTGTGAGATATTTTATAAGATTTCATTCTTTATGAATATTTAAAGATTTATGTCATATTGTTATATATATATATATATATATATATATATAGCAAACGTACAATATTTTACGCATGCAAAGATTTTTCAAATTTTTCTAAATCAAAAGTAATACATTAAACTTACTATATTTAGGGGATTTGAAATATAGATAGTAATAATTATGAATCCTATAAACGTGGGTTGACTATCCATAAACCCAAAAGCTTCAAATATAGGTTTATAATCAAGAAGTTTTGCATATAGGTAAATATTCATCAACAGCTGTACCTGCAAAAATTTGTTTTTATACATTAGTAAGTAAGATGTAATATTGTAAATATGTTGCCTAAAAATTTACCTGGCCAAGTATAAATCCCTTTAGTGTATGACTATATTTCCAATGTCCTAATTCGTGTGCCAATACTGCTACTACTTCATCTGTAGTACATCCTTTTGTGTTTGTTTCACCTTCCGCTGGTTTATAATACTCCTTGACTAAAGTGTCATAGAGAACAATTCTTTTATGTTTGTGAAAACCATACAGATATGCATTGCTGTGTGATGATCTTTTTGAATTTTCAACAATAAATATTTTATAAAGTGGATAGTTTATCGATGCTGCTAACTCTTCAATCTTTCTTTTCAAATCTCCATTTGGAAGAGGTGTGTATTTATCAAAAAGTGGTGCAATTAGTTCCGGGTAAATAATCATAAGGAAAAGAGCAGCAACTATTAAAAATATCCAAAGATAAAGGAAACAGTACCCTCCACCATTTTTTATGATCCATGTTACAGCACATAGGAAGGGTACCGCAAGTATCTCACATACAACAAATCGAAGAAGCTGATCTTTGACAAAGAATAACGGTGTCTAAAATTAACAGTATTAAATTAAGAATTTAAAAATTACTTTTATCATACTATTAGAAAAATGTTTACTTTCTTACTTCTTTATTAAAGCCATGTTTTTGTTCCACAACAAACGTAGAATAAATCTTAAATGGCAAAATTATTATATCATAGATAACGTTTATAATGAACATACAAACACCACTTAAGAGAATTTCATTTTGATCATCAAAGCCACAATATTTGACAATATCAATACTCCATAGCCAAAATCGATAGTAGCATAAATTTAACAAATACACCTATAAATATTCAAATGCTTACATATTATAAGAACTATATGATTTCATTTTAAATATTACGACATAACATAATATATACATGTATAAATAAAAATTTCATACCGCAGTACAAAGTTCAGAAAATATACTCTCAAAATCATTAAATTTTAACCGATCTAGCAAATAACTGTGTGCTTTCTTATAAACATCCTTTGTCATTAAACCTTCAACTGATTTAGGTAAATCAGTCAATCTCATCATCAAATCCCTCTATAAAAAAGAGAACTTATATTGCTTCACGTATAACACAGAGTTATTTTTATAAATCTAATTTTATTAATAATAATCATTTTCTAAAAAGGAAATATAATTTCTTTAAATATCATGTAATTTACAAAAATTAGGAAATTGTTATAATAGAAAGGCGAATCTATGTTATAATTAATTATTATAATGAAAAAGAAATCATGTTTTAAAGTAAAATTAGAAATTAATAAGATGAGGAAACTTAACTTTAATGATTTAGGTTAATAATGATTAGATAAAATTTACAACAATTTACCTGACGAAGATTTAAATAATATCTCCAAAGAAGTAAAAGCCATGATACGGCTAAAATTTCATAAAGTATGTTTTCTTCGATAAATTTTACAAAATTCGACATTCTTTTGTATTTAATAAATAAAAATTCTTCTTTCTGTATTCTACCTTGGTCGCCGGTTTACTACAATAAAGTTAGGGATACTGAGGTTACCGCAACAACATATACTATAATCTCTGTTTTGAACATCGAAACGAAGTGATGCTTTAATTAAATTTTCATCAACGTGTCCTATGTTTGCTATTATCTTATAATATTAATATTAATATCACAAATTTTTCGATATTGGATATATATATATTTTTTTTTTTTAATATTATGAATTTTACTTTTTGAATTGAATGAATTAAATTGAAAATAATAAATATAGAACTTTTAGTAACTAACTACATTTTAAGAGTATTACTGTAAAAAAATCAGTTTGAAAACATAACAGTTTGAAGTCCTACGATAAAAAATAATATCAGGTAATACATATACAATTATCAATAAAAACTCTGTCTTTCCGTATTAAGTATTTTTGTATAAGTAGAGAGGTTATGAACTTTGTACAGTGAACGACATGATGAACGTAATAAACATATTATCGTAAAATATGGCGCCGGAAAGAACAAATGGGATTAATGGAAATCACTTAAAAAATGTACCTAACATCATAAACAGGTACTGGATTTATGTAAAAATTAATTTAAGATAATATTTATAATCTTATATCTAATAATCGGTGACAAATTATCAAACAATTTAAGACATGTTGATAAGATTTAAGTGATATCTTATTTAAAAAAAGTAATCAATGTCATTTTTTGCTTCAAATCATGGAACATTCATAAAATAGTAATTCTATTCATATTTTTGAAATTTTATTCTAATATGCAATTTAATATAATATAGTTAATAATATTTAAACAATAATAAGTTTCTTCATTAAGTATTTAATGGAATAATGCTGTTACTTTTAAATAAAATGGTTTTATTGTAGTATACCAAATGCGCCATCACCATTTCCTCCTTCAAATCTTCAACCAGGAAATCCTCCACCAGTACCTCCGCGTCAACCAGTCCAAAATTATTCTGGATTTCATCATAGACCATTTGGATCTAATTATTATGGAGGATACGGATTTGGTGGATATGGTAATCAATATAGGGGATTTAATGGATATGGAGGATATAGTTCATATAGTTCATATGGTCCATACTCCAATTATAATAATTATGGAATGTTTGGTGGACACAGTGGTGATGCCGAAAATAGGTAAGAAGCTTATAACATGTCATATTTATTTCATATGTTATATCATATTTAATCTTTTCAATTCGTTTTCATTTTGTTTGGGATGATAAAAGATTTTGTGACTCGATTCCTAACGATAAAAAATATATAGAATTCTCAATGTTTTTATATGTAATTTACAATCTTTAAATGTGATAAACAATTTCCAAAATTATTGAATATAGATATGAACTATTAATATAAAATATAGATATGAACTATTGATATAGAATATAGATATAAAAGAAATATGAAAATTAATTAAATAGTTAACTGAATTTTGATGGAAATAATGAAATAAGTTAGTAATAGTTGTTTGAAATTGTGTGCAGATTTTCCCAATATGTTGAGGACAATACCAGGTCAACTTTTCAGTTGATCGAGACAGTTCTTCATACATTTTCATCTATGACAATGCTATTGGAATCCACATATTTTGCTTTAACAAATTCATTCAGAGCAATTTTAAATGTTGCAGAAAATGTTGGGAAATTACGCTCCACTGTAAATCAGTTACTTAGTACTTTTGCTTTAATTAGATTTTTTAAATGGTTGTACAGGAAGATTGTACACTCTACTGGTAAAGTTTTCTATTATATTTTACAGTTTATATGATATGTAGTTCTAATTTATAATTTAGTTTATTAAATATTCTTTTAGGTTATCAAAATCAAGATTCAATAAACGAAGAGTTATGGGATAAATCACTAGCAAAAGTTGGAAGTGTAAATGTTCATAATTCTTCTTACTGGTCTGGGTTTTTAATATTCAGTGTATTCTTTGTAGTACCTTATATAATTCATAAAATTTCGAATAATATTAAAAACATGCAAATAAAAGGTACTAAAACATAAAATACCTTTGCTAGTTATTTAAAGATTATGTGTTATGAATTTTTTACATATAAAATAAGGTAACTAAATAAGAATTTAATCTTTAGGAAAAGATCCAAAAGAATGGCAAGCTATTGAGGAATCCGCATATATTGCAACAGTGTTATATGACTTTGTTGCCACTCACAATGATGAACTCAGTATAAAAGCTGGTCAAAAAGTCTATCTTGCACCCAAGTCTCTACAACCAAAAAATTTGCCCGGGTGGTGCAAAGCTACCGATAATGTAAATGTTGGTCTTATTCCTTACAATTATATTAAAGTTATAGGACAATTGAAAAAAGTGAAAAGGGATAATGAAACAAACCCTGTAAATGAAGAAATATCTTCTACAAATGAAAGTTCTAATCATAGCAATAGAAAGGATTCACAGCCTATAAGAAATGATAAAACTGTTGAAAATGAAGCATAGGGAAGTTGGTTTTAAATGATTTTATTAAATGTTTTATAACTTTCAACAATACACTAGAATTTATATCCAATAAATTTTGAAACTTTTCTACATTTCATTTTTATTATAATTTAGATTCGAGACAAGAGAAATTTGTTTTGGATCAAATTATATGAAATATAAATTTATACCACTAACATATGGAACTAAAAATATGGAAATAATGGTTTCTGATGAATATAACTAACAATTTATGTTACAAAATAATTATATTTTAAGAAATTAAGATTTTATTTAAATTAAAATGGGAAATATTTAAAATTTATGTATTATAAGATCAAACTTTTTAAGTTTTTTCTTTTCATGTGTGTAGTAAGTGGAATTACTAGCATATGATGTATAAGTCTATATAGTATTTGTATTTATACTGCAATTTATGATAATGAAAGTTTTGATAATCAAACTGTTCTATCAGTAAATTCATATAAAATTTATTTTAATTTTTGTTTATAAAGTAAATTGGACAAATATTAATTAAACAAATATTGTTCTATTTGTTACGTTTAAAAAATTAAATATTATGAAACAATACAGTTGTTTATTCTTACAATATGCATATAAGGCTATATAGAAAATCTTAATCTGCAAAAAATCTCTTTCGTTGTATAAGAAACTTCTAAGAAAAAATAAATACTTATATGTCGTTTTAAAGGATTTTCCTGTTTTAAATAATAATTGTACTTACCATGGCAGATAAAAATTACGAAATTACAATTAAAAGTAACTTAATTAAAGTAAAAGAAAGGAAATTGATTTTTAAGGATCACTTTTAAGGAATTTACAATCGCTTTCACATAAAATACTTTATAGATATATATGTATATTGAATATGTGTGCAATAATAGTTTGGACACACACACATATATATATGTGTATATATGTATATTTATATAATTTACAATTTCACTTTCTCTCTCTTTTCAACAATATTAACAACAGATTCTACGATCTACACAACAGATTCTTAGTTGTTTTAGCATTCTAAAGAAGGGAATGTTTTGTTAGAAAGGAAAATAGTATGAAAAGAAGAGAAAAAGAAAATGTGAAAGGAATTTTTTAATCATCGAACTTGCGATTAGGATTGGATCCAAATAGGGCAGAACGTATATCTGGTACTAATTGTTGTGCTATTAATTCTAATCTCGTTTCCAAAGTGTTGCTGACTTTTATACGCCCTAAAAACAGAATGATATGAATCATTTAATTTCGTTAAAAAAACTTAGAAGATTGAAATAAATGATAAATCTTGTTTTTGTTAAAAATATAAGAATATAGTGCAATAATTTATTAAAAAGTATGCATTATCTACTAACCTCTTGCTGCAAGTAAATCAACTCCACCACAACTATCAGAAGGAAGGAAGTTATCCTGATCAATTTTAACTGTAACATCTTTCTTTGTTATTTGTTTATAAGCATCTTGAACAGAATCAAAAAGTGATTCTACTAGAGGAACGTCTACTTGACGTACTCGAACAACAACATGGCTTTCTGTTAACTAAAAATTACAGATACATAAAGATAAATTGAGCAAACGTCTATACCCTTTTTCTATAAAGAAAAACAATGACCGAAAGTAAAAATAATAACAAATGCTATGAAGAGAAAATTTAAACATCTGTAAAGTCTTGTACCCGACATAATCCTTGCACAATCAATAATTTCAGAAGTTCCCTATATTGTGAACTATCCTGCATCACTTCTCCTAATCTCTTCCTAGCTTCATCAAGTACATCACGAACATGATCTTCTCTAATTTTGAGGACTTTTAGACGGGCTTGATTCAACATGTTGGATGATTGACTATAAAATAACAGAAATTGAATTATTTAAATAAAGCCTATTTACTAGAAAAAATTTCTCTTAATAGTATATTATAAAAACATTTGTATATAATATTTAAAATTATTTTTATAATATCAAACGTACATCTTTTTTTGAAGTTCCACTTGTTTTTCTTTCTTTTCATAATATTCCATAATTTTAAGCCTTTGCTGTTGAACTAAGCGTCCCTTTTCAATATTAAATTCTTCTTCTGCTTTAGCATCAATTTCTTCTGCTTTCTCATTGGCCTCTTGTTCAATGAAGGCCATCATATGATTAATCTAAAATAATAATAATTATAAAAATATACATTTTTTATTTTTAATTAAAAAAGTATAGAATTAAATTCGTTCAACTTTTCTATACATTTTCTTTTACTTTTTACAAAAATATAAATTTATAAGAGTGTGTGTGTGTGTGTGTGTGTGTGTGTGTGTGTGTGTGTGTGTGTGTGTGTACATATATATATATATATATAAAATTTTATTAACAGAATTTGAATTAAAACCCAAACATATTTCCAGATGATAGAATAATAATACTTTAATATTTCAGAAATAATAATATTTTTAACTTTGATACAATCCAATTAAATAATCAATGGTTGTATTATACTTTTTAATTTTTTGTTTCTAAAAAGTAAATTAATGACATTGTTAAAACTTTGATTTAAGCAAAATTACTACTCAAGTTATTATTATTTATGTAAACATAATTGAAGTTACTTAATAGTTAAGAAGAATATTTAATTCAATCAAATTTATTATTTACACTGGATTGTAGATGTTTAAAACATTATTGAAAAAAAGAACAATAAGAACAAAATTTTGTCAAAAAAAAAGTGCCAGGAACAAATATTTCATCCAAGCAACAATATAGAATAAAATGCAAAAATAGCTTAAAATCGATGCTCCAAATACTTCAAATTGTAAATACTTCAATTGAAATACTTTTTACCTGCTTCTGTACATCTCCATCGCTTAATGCCATTTTGAAGTTTAAGGATCCGTCGATTTTACAATAGTAACGACTTTCTTAATTACTACTTTACTTTTTTGATGAACAAATTCTAAGTCGAAGTTTTCGAGAAGTCAACGCCTACTGATGAAAGTATCTTCAGTTAATGACGATCATATGACACAGGTAGTGTGTTCATAAAACTAACTTATTTAGCCGAAATATATATCACGGTATGTGTTCTCAAAACTAATCAAAATTTACTATACTTTGCAAATTTTAATTTAAAAGAATGTATGTATGAAATAATTGTCTCTATAAAGTTATTGCTTTTAATGTAATATATAAATACATGCATATAAATATTGTGTGTAAATATTTTAGAATAATATCTTTTTTATCGAATAAATATGTAAAGCTAGTAAAAAAATTGATTTTGTTTTTTGTGACTATATTTAATTAATGAAAATTACTACTATTATATCTTAATTAATGAAAAGTTATTGATGAATTATTAATTATTGAAAAATGTTGCATTGTGTAGTTTCAATAATTTTTGGTTACGCGGTATCAGAAGCGGCATATTTAATAATACCACTAATTTTTCATTTTTCTGTTATAACGTAATATACAAAATTTCCTAGAAAACACAAGTTTCTAAAACCAACATATACATTTAAAAAAATTCTACTTTATATTGTGACATTTCAGTATATTTGAAAAGTTGAATTAACTAGCCCGTCTTCAGCGTGCATGTCGGTGGTTACGTTTCGTACTTTTATAAGAAAACATCATTCTTAATTGAAATTTTACATACTCTTACAATTTAACAGTATAATTCACTGTCAAAGGTGACATACACCGTAATAATTGTCAAACGAGTAAACTCAAATAAATTTCAAGAAGGTAATGTTTCATTGGCTCTAACCTAATAATATACATGCTGCTTTTCGTTATCTGATTTTCAAAAAACATTAACAAATTGTTTTTATCGATATTCTAATCTTTTGTATTTACAAGTATGTTCAATAATTAATGTGCTATTAATCTTCTTCACGTTTCTTTCCTAAACCTTGATCTTTGTTTATTGTATATTCGACTTTAAGGTTAAGTTATTAGTTTTTAAATTTAATGAACAATTATTTAAAAACATTGAGATGTTAAATAAACATTAGAGTCAAATTAGTTAGATAATTGATTACTTATTAAAAACTTCTAGAAATTATGCTTTTTTTTTAAATTGTCAAAGTATATAGAAATTGGTTAATTACATTTTGTTGTGTAATATGCAATTGTTTAAACATATTATTTTATTTTTATTTAAATTGATATTTTACTTCTATTAATCTTAACTTGTTTTAGTCTTAATTTATGAAAGGAGTAATTGTTAAATGTGCATAGTAAAATAATTGGTAATTGAAATTAATAGATGAAAAGATTCTTGCTTTGGATTATTCGAGTTTCAGTGTTATTTGGTTATTTTATTACGAATGTGTTGGATATTTAATTGAAATCTTATAGAATTAATGTATTATTAAATATAAAAGTAAAAATATGTATGATATAAGGATAATAAGATCCTATTAATATAATTATGAAATTAAAAAACCAAAAAGTATAACAAATAATCTAAGAATATTAGGGGGATTCTTTGAGAGTTTCACAACTATAAGCTTAATTATATGTGCGTTTATAGGACAATAAGGACAAAGATGTCAAGCGCAGAATCATTGGCCGAAGTAACAGATGTAGTTCAAATTCTCAGACAATGGGAAGAGGAACATTCATCACCTACATATGATCCAGTTCCAACATTACGAAGACTGGCAGAAATTATAGAGCTAGAAACAGAAAATTATTTAAAGATGGATCCTGACCCATTTGATGAAAGACATCCATCACGCACAGATCCAGAGTGCAATTTTGGACATATATTGAAAGTATTATTTAGAAAAGATAATTTTATGACTAAGGTAAGTCTAGTATTGAATTGGAAAGGAAATAATATAATTATTAATTATTATATATATAACTTGAAAGATTATTACATAATTTATTATTCTGTTAACAGCTTATAAATGATTACTTAAGGGATACTTATTGGTCACGTGCGGGTATTACGGGTCGTGATGTTAGAAAGCTCAATATTGCAGCCTGTCGTCTTATGCTTGATATACTTCCTGGTTTAGAAACTTCTGCAGTTTTTCAGCCAGATATGGAAGGACTCATTCATCGTCTGTTTTCTTGGGCAGAAAAAAGCGTAGAACCCTTGCAAAGTTATGCAACTGGGCTTGTAGCTGCTGCAATGGAAGTTCAGGAAATTGCTACAGGTTTCATTTAATTTTAAATAAAGCTTGATATTGGCATTAATATTTAGAATGTATAATTCAGGAAATAATTATTTGTTATTTTTACTAAAGGATTTAGGGAGCAAAATGCAAAAATGGTACCACTGATGTTACAAAGGCTTCATAAATTACAAGAGGAAGCTCAGGAAGAAAGACAACTCGCAGCTAATAGTAGACCATTTGCACATTTTGGTCAAGACAGAAATAGTGGAGGGGATGGAGAAAATAAAGGTGTGCCTGGGAAAAGAAAAGTAAGAATAATTCAATGTATATGATAATATTTAGGAACGTCATTTTGTAAATACTAAATATTAAAAATTGTATTCAAAGGTGAGAGAAAAACTAAAAGAGAATGAAATTCTCAAAAGTTCCAATCATAGTAATTATTTTTCTGAAGAAGAAGAAGACTGTGCTCAGTCCTCTGAAGATTCTGCTCCCTTACCTAAGAGAAAAAAAAGCGATACAGAATGTGAAACTCCTGTAAAAAATAATACTGTGTATCCAGAGATAATGTCTCCACCTTTGTCTGTGCCAAAAAATTCTAATTTAAATAATCAAGTTACACCATCCAAGGCACAGAGTACACATAATAGATCATTGAATGCTTCTTCTGTACGGTGTAATTTGCAAAAAAATTCGTCTTTAATGCAAAGTTCCACTACATTATCAACATCATTATTAGAAGGGAATTCTAATTCTTCATGGGCAGAGATGGAATCATATGTCATTGGAAATATACAAATGCATCCTCTAACATTAGGTACAAGACAAATGTTAATACTAAGGTAAAGATATTAATTTCATATTTCACATTACTTTCAAATATTTATTAAACGTATATTTGTATTTTATAACAGGTATCTTACTCCAATGGGTGAATATCAAGAATTCTTAGGTCATGTATTTGAACAAAATGCTTTAGAACTGATTCTGAAGTATATCAATGTTAGAGAAACGAAGGACAGTCGCTTAGCATTTGAAGCTCTGAAATACTTAGCTTCCCTTCTGTGTCATAAAAAATTTTCTATTGAATTTCTTAATGTTGGAGGTCTTCAAAAGCTATTAGATGTTCCAAGACCCAGTGTTGCAGCTACTGGTGTCTCTATCTGTTTATACTACTTAGCATATTGTGAAGATGCAATGGAAAGAGTATGTCTATTGCCAAAGCATGTTATTTCAGATCTTGTTACCTATGCATTATGGCTCCTAGAACGAAGTCATGATTCTGGAAGGTGCCATGCAACAATGTTCTTTGGATTTTCTTTTCCATTTAAAGTAATACTTGAAGAATTTGATGCACAGGATGGGCTTCGGAAACTTTTCAATGTGGTAAGAATTGTTTTAAATCACTTTCATCTATTTTAGCATCAATTTTTTGGTATTTAATATATACATTTTTTAAGATATCCACATTACCAATTTTAAACATAGAGGAAGAACCGGCATTAAACGATGATGAAGAATGTGCTTCTAGGCAAATAGTTAGGCATGTTGCAGTAGCTTTAAAACGATATATGGAAGCCCATTTACATCTTAAAACAGAACAATTACAAAGAGCAGAAAATGCTAGAGCAGAGCGTGACACCTGGCAACCATCGTTACCACCTTATAAGGCTGTGAAGCTAAGCAGTGAAGAAGTTCAGGCAAAGGTAAAAATATTCAAATTCAAGTATTAATAGTATTCATGGTATTAATAATTAAGTACTAATTTATATTATGTATTAAATTCAATTCAAAACACAAATTTAAAAATATTGTATACAAGGATGTATATGTTTTAATATTATAACATATAGCAATATAATATAATGGTTTATAATAGGGAAATATAAATATTTATTAAATTCATGTTTATTAAAGGTGGAAATACTTCAAGAATTAATGTCTGTAAGAGCAGCATGGCCGCCAGTAGAAG
Organism: Bombus vancouverensis nearcticus; assembly: GCF_051014615.1. Taxonomy (NCBI): domain Eukaryota; kingdom Metazoa; phylum Arthropoda; class Insecta; order Hymenoptera; family Apidae; genus Bombus; species Bombus vancouverensis. The sequence goes on from NC_134924.1 coordinate 12,781,974, forward strand.
AGTTATATCGCCTTGGAGGCATAACGCTTCTTCTTCAAATTATTGCCTTCGCTAGAGAATGGAATTATAGTGGCAGGGTTCATACAACTTCCAGCGCAGAAACGGTTCGCTCTTGCTTAGATGTAGTAGCTATTTGTTCTGTAGTGCCAAAAGTGATGTTATTACTTTGTGAAAGAGTAGACATGCCTGATATGTCAATGACAATGGCAATTAACTTACTCTTAGCTGCAGCAGAATGCGAAATTATTGCAGATCCTGATGTACAAAGGGCTGCACTGAGAGCTGTAATTAATTGTGTCTGTGCTCCTATAAATAGGGTAATGGTATATATTAAATAAATATTAAATAATTGAACAAGTTTAAAATAATAAGTCACAGTTATCTGTTTATTTTACATTACAGATTGGTGGTAATGTAGCAAGATTCTCGGTAACAGGTTCTGCTAAGAAAAAGGCAAATAATAATAGTGAAGAGTTAATACAAAAAATTTGGGGAAGTGTCAGGTCTAATAATGGAATAATGGTATATATTGATAAATATGTATATATATTTTATTTAAGTAAATGTTAATTATTAACAGTTTTGAATAATTTTAATACTTCTTTTGCAATACTTAGTTTTTGCAATACTTAGTATTAAACACTATTACTTTTTTCTTAATTTAACTTAATTTTGTTTCTTTATTTTATAGGTTTTGTTACAATTGATGATGGTTAAAACTCCGATCACAGATGCAGATAGTATAAGAGCATTGGCTTGTCGAGCTTTGGCAGGTTTGGCACGAAGTGAAAAAGTCAGACAAATAATTAGTAAGCTCCCCATGTTTACCGATGGACAAATTCAAGCACTTATGAAAGATCCAATACTTCAAGAAAAGAGGCAGGAACATGTTATGTTTCAAAAGTATGCTTTAGAGCTAATGGGAAGAGTTTCTGGAGAAGCAAAGCCTACTGGAGCAGAATATGAAATTTCTTTAGCCAGTTTACACAGAGTAAGTTTTATTTTAAACTTATTTAATTCAATTTTTATCACATAATAATTTAATTCAATTATTGTTTCAATATATTTTTTATATTTGATTTCATTTTATTGTTCTCTTAATAACGCTAAATTTTAACTTTACAGGCAAATGTAGTGGCACAAACAAGAATACAATATAACGAACAACAGTTAAATCAATTAATATATCAGCATTTAATGTCAAAAGGCTTAACAGAAACTGCATCGACACTCCACAGGGAAGCAAATTTAGATTCTTCTGCAATTATGAAACCAGTATGTACATATCAACCATTTACTTACCGCAGTCCTGCAGCTACTGGAGTAAGTTATATCCATAAGAATTAAACAGATTTCGTTTGTAAATTTGTTGAATAGATATAATAGAAAAATGAGTATATACGTGAAATTTAAATATGTATATTTTTTGTTCAGACAAGAAATGGATTTTCTCCCAGCGCAACGGTAAATTTGTACAATACGAACAGATGCAATCAAAGAGAAGTCACTTCGCGAAACAATACCACACCTACTTCATCATTTAGGTACATATCTCATTCAAATACCGGTTCGGGTTCATCGTCATTATGTTCCGGAAATAATATACGCATGAAGCATTCTGACTGCCTCAATCAAAATGTTATTCCAAATAGCACAAATCAACTAATTAAATTACAAATTAATCAAAAGTAAGTTTATATTACAGAAATAATAATTTTTTCTGTCAATTATTAATTGAGTCTATATACGATTTTATTTGAAAGTTATAAATAATATAAGATAAATTAAGTACTTAAATAATTTCAGAAAAAATCAATCCGATAAGCAGCCTCTAGTCAATCAAATAAATTGTCACTCCATTAATCAGCCAACAGTATGTCGATCACTGCAGAAACAAATTTCGAGAGATCCTGCAGGTGGTGGAGGGCCTGGAGTAGCTACATCAAATCCATCTACTATAACACTGGATTCTATTATAACGGAATATTTAACTAATCAACACGCATTATGTAAAAATCCTATGGTTACTTGCCCACAATTTAATCTATTTGAGTATGTATTTTTTAAATTAATTTATTTAAGTGTTATAAGTGGAATTTTGTTTAAAAGGTTTTTAATATTATTTACTATTTGATTCTTATAATATTATAATAAAATAATATTTAATTTCAGACCACATAAATGTCCAGATCCCTGTACAAAAAATTCAATACCAACAAATGTAACAGTAAGACTGGCCAAAAGAGCATTAGGCATGGATGGTAGAAGATTGGATAGGAGACTTATTTATAGCCGATTTTGTCCTGTAAAAACTTTCCGGCCTACGGATGTTGCAACCTTCACCTACTGTATCTTTTCAGTAATGTTATCTCTATTTTATCAATATTAAAAATACATAGATATTCATATTTTATATATTATCGCTAGTTTTTCTGATATAAATATTTAATAAATAGTTACAATAAATTCGTGATAATATATTTGTAATATATATATATGTATAAAAAATATTTTCTAATTTAATGTATTTTATTATTTTTGCAGCCTTGTCAACAATATTTAATGTTAGGTACTTATGCGGGAGATGTAAAAATGTACAATATACATACAGGATTAGAGGAAGCGACATATTCATGCCACGAATCTTATATTTATCACATGGAATGCAACCAACGTGGAAATTTGTTATTAACTTCTACTCCATGGAGAAGTCCTATGTCTGTACTTTGGAGTATAGGAACATTCTTTGATTTAAAATTATCTTTAGAAAACATAGAATATGTTGAATTTGGAAAACTTCAAGATAGAATTATTGGAACCGACAGTGGCATTGCAACAGTATGTTTCTCTTTCTGTATAATTATCAGCATGAAAACGTTTTGATAATTTTCACAACTACCTATATGTAATTATTTCTATAATTTTTTTCAGATTTATGATATAGCTACTGGACAATTAATAACCAGTTTCGCTCCTTCAATTTCTAATCGATACACTATGAATCGTGCTACTTTTAGTATGAATGATGAATTGGTTTTACATGATGGAATATTGTGGGATGCAAATTCAGGGAAACAAATTCACAAATTTGATAAATTAAATCAAACGCTTAATGGAGTTTTTCATCCTAATGGTACTGATATTTAATCGCATATAATTTAACAATAGATTTGTACTAAAGTGTAAAATAGAATGAAATTTACTAATACAGAATAATATATTTAATATTAAATAATTTGTTGATAGGTATAGAAGTAGTGTCGAATACAGAGGTTTGGGATTTAAGAACTTTCCATTTGCTGAAAACAGTGCCAACACTTGATCAAATGGAAGTAATCTTTTCTCCTGTTAATAATATTATATATGCTGTATCACTGGAGAAAGAAAATATAGATGAAACTAATTATATTACTTCATTTAAAACATTAGATGCTTTGGACTACAGTAATATTGGTAAGCTACGGTGATTATTTAAGTAATTGTTGTAAGAATTTATTGGGTAATTTTTATTCTATTGAACATTTTGAATTAATTCAATCTAAAATAAAAAGTAATCATCATAATTAAATAATTACAGCAACTTATGATGTTAGAAGAGGAGTTTACGGATTGGCTTGTAATAAATTTGACACACAAATAGCGGTAGTTGAAATAGTTAATGAATTCGATGAGAATCATGAATCCAGTGTAAGGCTGTATGATGTCGGCAGAAGAAAAGGTGATAAAGATGAAACAGATGAGGATGATGATGAAGAAGATCTTGATGCAAGCGATGATGATGGTTCGAATTCTAGCTCTGATGATAATAATGCTGATGGTTTGTCATACTTTTATATAACTTTATTCTACTTCAACTAAATTTTTCAGTATTTTGAGAAGTTATGACGATTACATGAGGATTAATCATTTTTATTTGTTTTGCTTCTGTTGGAAATTATTTACCAATTTAAAAAATTTAAAAGCATAATGATGTTTATGTTTAAATAGATGCGGACAATCCGGACGCAGCAACAGAAGGGAATGGGGATGAAAATGAGCGGAGTAATCGTGAAAACAACGACGACGATGATGACGACGATGATGAAGATGATTCAGCTGATGGAGATGATTCTGGAGACAATATGACACACTACAGCAGATCTCCCGATTCCTCTGATATTTTTCTTTCTGATATTGATCTCGAAAGTCTTTCCTCATCATCATGAAATTTTATCTTCAACAGTTCCAGTGCATTATATATAGAAATTTATTTCATTTTTGGCCAATCAGTGGGGACTGAAAGATGTTTCATTATAACATAATATTTTTAATAATGTTTATTATTATTGGCGAAATGGAAATATGCATTTAAGTAAAAACTCTGTACTAAGCAATTTTACTTATTTATTCCATGTACTTTTTATGGAGCAGTACAATTTTCATGCATATGTACAATTTCTATATATGCAGGAGTACAATTCAGAGCTATTAGATAAACTACAACTAATTAAATAACAAATAACTCAAATATTTCTTGTGCATTCAATTTCAATTCAAAGTTAGAAAGGTGTTGATTATCTTGCATAAAATTTATATTGAAAAATATTAAAATATATTCCTTTCGCCAATATTAAAATGAAACTATATTATGATTAAAGATTGGCCAATGAAATAATTCTGAGTCGATTTACTCAACAATCATCAAAGAGGTAAATGATACAAAAAATTAATTGCTAATGTAATTTTGAATTTCCATTGAAATTCTTATCTATAGATTTAAATGTATATATTATTATTTAAGATATTTGTTATTCAATGAACTTGTATTACATATTCTCTAAATACTGAATTATTCATAAGAAATCTGCTCACTATTCGAAATAATGGCAAACATTTTTATTGATTGGTAGACCACATTTAAGATCACTAGAAATTTTTAACTATTTTAGGATTTTGATTTGTTGAAACGGCAAGTTTTCAGAATTCTCTAATAGTACACCTATGTATATGAAAAAAGAATATGAGAGAGAGAAAGAGTGTATGAGAGAATAAATGAGAGATTGTAAAAAGTTGATTTAATCCTGTCATTTGTTATTATTAATAAAGAATCGTGAATTTGTATAGGTCAGCTCTAATAAATAGAACCATGCTTTATGATGAATTTTTAGCAAATCTATCAATATTCTTGGATTTGTACTGTATTGGGTTCTACTTTATTTGAAGGGAAAGTCTTCTTGGAAACCATTTTTCTGCTTCTCATTCACCATGCATGGAATCTTAAAAAAAGTCTGACATCTCGTCCTTTTTAGTTTTTCTATCTTTGGTGGTCTTATTGTTTTAGATAGGTTTCGAACCACTAAAACCGTGCTGAAATAAGCACAAAAACAACTATGAAATAAATCGAGTTGCAGAGGTACTGCTGGCTTGCAAAAACGGTGTTGCTACGTTGTTTACCATGGCTGGCATTTAAAACAAATTTTGATATAATATGAGTTATAAATTATAATAAAGAATGACTTTTTATTCAAAAAAAATGTACAAAATCAAGAGAAATTAAGAAAAATTTTCAGCGATTGAACTTTCAATATCATTGCTGCGTAGCCTTTCCAACATTTAGGGAATTTAGCGCGGTTGCAGCGCGTGGAGCGCTGAAGCACTCTGCTTGCGTTACAATTTCAAACAATTCCAAAACTAATTCGACCAACTCGCAACTAATTTAAATGAAAAAATACATAATAACAAAGATTCCACGGGATGACCAGTATCAGCGTAACTCACTCGGCAATTCGCCCAACGACTCACTAACTAAAAACTCTCTCAATCCAGATGAACCTGACCTTATATACTCCTGTCCCCGCTTCTCGGGTCAATCCTTGTTTTTAAGGAGAGTCAAAATCATTCCGTACCTCTGCTAGGTACGCGGCCCTTCCGTGACCATGGCTACGTCTGGTGACCCGTTATGCCACCTTAAACCTGAACCCATCGTCGTAAAGCCAGGTTGGAACATTAAAAGTTATTTTCCTTATTGTTATTGCTTAAACATTAAAATCTTGACTATGGTGATGGGGGGTTTTTCCCAGCATTCCCGACGGAAAATCCCACTGTCCTTCCATCTCCGACATATAATAGATCGACTATATAGATCGACTTTGCGCTTTAATGAAATTTACTTAGACACTGAGCTCAGCGTGACGATTTTAGCGACTCAACGATTCTCTACTTTTGAGTCGCAGTGACTCATTTATCTGTTCGTATTTATATGACAATTCATGATTAATTTATTATCCAATAAGACAAATTCTTACTAACTAATGGCAATAAACATTATTTTGATTGGAGTTTACAATATTAGAAAGCGAGCGATTTATACATTGGCAATGTTCTTTCCCAAGGTAATCAAAGTAAATACGAAATTTGAGAATGATCACAGTTGTTACTGATAAACAATTTTGACATTTAATTAATAAATTTATTAAATAACATTTGTTCGTTGCCTCAGTTACGCTGCTGTACAGTTAAATTTGCGACGCTAGTATTTACCCTATTATCATACAAGATTTTCATACCAGAGGGACCCACAGGCGTAGACCAGTTCACAACAATAGTGACATTCTCTTTAATTCACAAGTATTTAACTTTACGATATTGGATGCATTGGTTTCTCTTGAGATAACTGTTCTCAGTTCATGTTAGAGTCAGGTGGAATGGGAGACGTGTCCACAGTATATAAAAGAGCGATGCTACCGCGGATCGGCTTCTGAACTGGGGCTGATTTATTCGTTGGATTATTCCTATTGTTTTTCTTATTAGACAATACGAATTATCCTCGCAATGGCCCTCAGTCAGACAACTGTGGTGAGTAATAAACATGAACAAAAGCAACAACTGATTAAAAAAACAATTAATTGCAATCATCACAATGACGACAATGACGATTTTTATCGGTCGATTTATGTTAATACCATTATCATTGTTATCCTCATCTTTGATCCCTTTTGTTCCAACCAAAGATTATTTTCTTTCGACATTTATTCTCTTTTTGAATCAAATCGCGTTTTGCAATCTTAATAATTACAAATTATGAATTTCTAGGTTGTATAATGCTAAAATTCTAAAACGTTATCAGTGAAAATTTTTAATCAAATTCATTGCGACTTTATTTATATTTTCCTTTTCAGATAAATTTCTCCACAACATTTTTTCAAAGTGTTGTAGGTTAGAATTGATGGCAATATTTTCAAATGGTTTCAATGTCCCTTAATTTCTCTATGTGTTCTTTTTTGTATAATTAAAGCATACTAAAATTATCCTATATCTTGTAAATAAATATTGGAATTTCTTTAAAAAAAAAATAGATTTTTAGACAATAGTAGAATATAAGTAATTTATTAAAGAATAAAGGTGTAGAATTCTATGAATAATATTGTTTTAAAATATTGTATTTTATAGTCGTTGTTAATCTTTAATTATACATATAAAAAGATTAGTCTGATACATTTTAGATTGATGTATTTTATCAAAAGTAATTTTCATGAAAACTAATTCATGAAAATGCTCCAAAACTTTAACATAACATTAAGATATAAAATAAAGTAAAGTAAAAGGAAAAGTATTATTGAACAGATAAAGTAATGTAAATTTTAAAAATGTCAATTGATAATGAAATTCATGTTAATTACAGTTAAAACTATACAATACTGTGATAGAGGATGTTATATCAGGTGTAAGAGAATCATTTATAGATGAAGGTGTAGATGAACAAGTATTACAAGAGCTCAAACAAATATGGGAAACCAAATTAATGTCTAGTAAAGCTGTTGAACTTAATCCAGATCCTCCAGAGCCTCAGGTTCCCCAAATAAATACGCACAAAGCTGTGCCTGTTAACAAAGGTAAGATCTATATTTTCTCTTATAAAACAATATTTTTAGTGAAAATAATTGAAATTAAGAAAATTTTAGAAGGATAGAAGAGACTATCAAATAAAATTATAATTATAACAAATTGCTCTCATCATAGGATTGCCATTAAAAATTAAAAATATACTTTCTCAACAAATTTAATGCAGTTTACACTTTTAGGAGTAACTATAGGAAATCATTTTGTACAACAAACAGGAGGAAATTCTGCTCCTCAACAAGCATCGCAACAACAGCAATCGCCTCAGCAATCACAAACTCAGACACAATGCCATTCAACAACAACTGGTATACAACACACTGGTACACCAGTACAGCAATTAGTAACATCAACGCCAGCAGTAATGGACAGACAAGTACCTATTCAAATAACATTGCCACCACAAACGGGCGTTCCTGATGCTCCGTTAAGAGTTTTAACTATTCAGGTTCCTGCGTCTGCAATTCAAGGTACATTGAAATAACATTCACATAATAGTTAACATATATTGATATTAAGGAAATAAAAATGATGTATTTACAACTAATTAATTTACTTTTAGGTAATCAGTTGCACACAATTTTAACAGGACCAGTTATTACAGCTGCAATGGGGCTGCCAGCAAATCTAGCTTCCACATTACTCCAGCAACATGTTAATTCTACACTTCAGGGTCAAGCAACGCTGACTCCACTTCAACTCGTTACACAAAGTGCAAACAATGTTTCTCAGCGACCTGTCCAAATTCAAGTAATTAATAGAAATATATAACAGTATATTATTGTCATTTTATACATTCATATTATTTTAACAGTATATATTAACCTTACATTTCTTAGGAGCAAGCAACATTGACACCACTCCCAGTTAGTCAGCCTCTTCAAGTTGTTACGCAAAATGCGAACAATGTCTCTCAGCGGTCTGTTCAAAATCAGGTAATGAGAAATAGTACATTAAATTTAAATAGTAAAAGGTATAATTTTATATATACGTTCTAATTTCATATATGAAGAGATTACTACATTATAAACAAAATATGTTAATTTGGCCATTTAATTCTATAATGAATAATATAAATAAAATATATAACAATTAGTCATTTGACTAGTTTAATTTATTAATAACTAAAATTTATTTTTTATATAACTCATTTCTCTAAAATTATGATTATTTTTTATATAGGAGAAAAATATGAACAAATAAGAATTAGTTATTTCTTTCATTTTCTCACAAATAGAATAACATAGCACAATTAGATGGTCCACTTGGAGATTCGTCAGATGATGATGAAGAAGAAGAAGAAGAGGATAATGAAGATGAAGAAGAAGATCTTGATGATAAAGAAGAAGATGAAAATGATGAAGCTGCGGCAAGAGAAGAGGTCTTTAAAATATTTCGTTATTTTAGTTTCGTTTTATTTGTGCTGTGCTACGAAATAGAAAAATCATTTATTTAATAATATGACTCCTATTTCGTAGGAGCCGTTGAATTCAGAAGATGATGTAACAGATGATGACCCGGCAGATCTTTTTGATACTGATAATGTTGTTGTTTGTCAGTATGACAAGGTATTTAATAATTTTACTGTGATACATTACTCTGATAAATAAAAAATGATATAAAGGGATTTATTTATCAAAATCCAAATATAGTTATTAATATTATTTTTTTAATAAATGAAAAATCAATTTTTAGATAACAAGGAGTAGAAATAAATGGAAATTCTACCTCAAAGACGGAATAATGAACCTTAATGGCAAAGATTATGTTTTTCAGAAAATGAATGGTGATGCCGAATGGTAAATAATATGTAAAACTATGGAAATCGATTCGGTAATGTGTTCACGTGAAATTGGTTCAAAATTTACCTTTAAATTCGTGCTCTAAAAGTTTTTTAATTTCTTTAATCAAGATATGCGATACTTGTTTTAAAATTTATATGACGCAGGATTAGGCTCGATTGGAATTTCTACTTTTTTTTCTTCTTTTTTTCCTTTTTTTTTTAATATGAAAAGTGCACTGAAACCTCAGTTATTTAATTGAATAAAAAATATTTTATACTTATTGATCTTAAGTTTAAGAAAGAATATTAATAATAAACTCTTTTATGCCTTTAATTAAAGAAAAGCATAAAGATTTTGAATTAAAATAAGAAAATATTAGCCATTCCAAAATTCGCATAATTCAAATTTAATTTGAAGCAAATATCGTATGATCAAGATTTCACTGTATAAAAAGCTCAATAATCAAGCAAGTCTGCTATTGTATTTTGAACAGTCTCCAAGTTTTTTCATGTGAGTTTACTATGTAAATAAATTCTAAAGGATTGCAATCCACCATAAATATGTGATGCTCTTAACAATAAATGTGTCTTATACTGTTAAAAACCTTAATACATAATATGTATAATTGTTTTTCCTCTTCTTATTCCTTTTAAAATTATAAGTATGAAAGTTCTATATTATTCAAAAACCAAAATATATATAGTTTCATCAAAATTTATTTACTTAAAAACATGTTATCTTTTTCTAACTTTTTATCCTCTAATTCACTAATAATTCGTGGGACCTCCTGTAATAGTTCTTCTGCATTTGTTTGAAAATCTTTGTCCAACCAAATATCTTTTAATTCCTTAATAACAATACCCATCATTTTCCCCTTCCTAACATATTGTTTTAACATGTCTCCACTAACTGGAAATCTGAAAACATCAAAATATATAAGAATACATTATATAACATATTAAGAGTAACAGCGATAGTAAATCTTTAATAAAAGTATAAATATAATGTGAAAAAGATTATTTTATAATTGAACCTTGTTATACATATAATTTAATGCGTAATATTTATTGTATGTATACTTTCATTTATTTTTAAGTTAGTAGAAAAGATGAAAAATATTTACATTTTAACGTATTTTCTATTATAATTATATTTCAGATTGTTATAATTTTAAAGTTGGTTGTTACCTTGGTATTACTAATTTTTCTACATCTTTAGCAAGACTAAAATATTGTTTAGAGTTTAATAATTCACAAATATAACTTCTTGCATTAACAACATTTCCTTTCCAATGAATAAGAATTCTTTTCCAAAATTTTAGATTTACTGAAGGTTTGTCTTCCTCGTATCTAACCAAAAATAATGCTAAATCTCTTTCATATGCAGATAACTTTAATCTATTATGAAGTTGCAATACTTCATTTTCATCTTTTAGCATTACAGCAAGATAAGTAATTGGTTGCAAAGAAATATTATTTTTTTTAGATGTATCGTAAACGATCTCAAAGTTTTTTATATTTGGATTTTCTGGAAGTCCCACATATCTGAAATTAAATATCTATAAATGCATCACATTGAGTTTATTTTCATTCTACTTTTTAATTTACTATTACCTTGTGATACCACATTCTAACAATTTCAAAGTTAGTTCTTTAGCATAATTTCCAGAAAGGATTTTTGACCATTCATTCCAAATTCTTTCTCCAGATATTCCTTCCAATCCATGTATATTTTCTTTTATTGCTATTATAGTAGATTCATCATGAATATCTGGTTGTTCTGCAATTCTTCCATAAAATCGAAAATACCTATATAATATAAATTTTATGCAATTAAACAAGAGAATTTTTATATAGAAATAACTTAATTTCAATTTACTTAGTATTAATTTACCTAACTTGAAAAGATGTATATATATCATTAATTACATGAAAAACTAATAAAGAAATACCTAAAAATTCGAAGATAATCTTCCTTAATCCTACATGTTGGATTTCCTACAAAAACAACTCTTCGTTTCTGTAAATCATCATAACCGAAGAAATAATCATATATTCTTCCTTCAAAATCAAGAAACATGGAATTTATTGTCAGATCTCTACGAAGAGCATCTAATTTCCAATTTTTTGTAAATTTGACTTTTGCATGTCTACCATCAGTGTGTGTGTCGATTCTAAGTGTAGTTACTTCAAAATTTTCTTTATCATTTATTCTTGAAGTAATTGTACCTGAAATAATTTCCATGAAAGGAATTAATTTTGTTACAATGTATCATTTTAATAATAACAAATAATACTGGTATATATTTCAACATACCATGCTTTTCCCCTTTATTATTAATCATTCTGATATTTTCTTTTTCAAACATACTTTTCATTTCCTCTGGGGTAGCATCTGTTGCAAAATCTAAATCTGCAGGTTTTATATCCATTAAAATATCTCTGACAGCACCACCAGCAAGTTTTAGTTGATAATTATACTTTCTAAACAATTGTGCTAAAGTATTAAGTTCTGGTGTAAATATAGAATGAAACAATGGATTATCCAGTTTTTTAACTACTGGATCAGATCTGCTTCGTGGCATTAATTCTTCCTTCATCATAACTTTTTGCCAGGTTTTATACACCTTTTCAAAATTTTAAATGTTAGTTATTAAAACAATTTTAATGAAATAAAATTTTTTATGACATCATTCATATGAAGCTTCAATCTTGATAAGAACTTAACCTCAATGTTTTAGTAAAAGAGTATATTTGAAATATTATATATTTACTCTTAAAAGGCGATAAGAAGAAATATAATTTACGCCAGAAAGGACTGTAAACATCACTTAGAATTTCTTATATCTCCTTATTATTTAACAAAATAATTTTCTCGATTGACAGCCACTTTGAATACCACTTTGCTTCATTGATAATTATTCATAAATGCCAGCAGTGCTGCTTTGATCTTCAATTTTCAAAGAAGATACTTTTATTAAAAATGAAATTATTCGCCAGAAAACTATCTTTTCTTTCGTTATCTAATTTTTATAATGTAAATTGTATTTTGAATGAAAAATTCGTATGTTATTAAATTTTATAGGTTATATTTACGTAAATTACATAATACGTATTATTATCTTTATCATTACTTCTTTTTATGTTTACATATTATGTTTTAGAATTTCATTAGAAATGGCTTTTTATATGCATTGATGCATCAACAATTAGAAATGTTCTTATGGGTATAGGTTATATTTTTTATTTGTATTATGAAAAATATAAAAAATTGTATGCAAGTCTTTCATTAATTAGTAATTAAAAAATATTATGGTGAAATTAAAAGATTATATAAAATAGAAATAAATATTTTTGATAATACTTAATAAGATTTAAATTTAATTACAATTTTAGTCAATTATAAAATGTTTAATTTAAAAAGTTCAACTTCATTTTTGATAATATTAAATTCTTTATTTCTCCCTTCATTTTATATACATCATTATTTAGTACAAAAGATTCCACACACATACGCAGACATCCTCGTTACTGTTTGCACCTGCTACAAATTTGAATCCATGGTCATTCAAGTTTTGGATATCGTCAATTATTAAGCAAGTTCAATTTTCCATATCGTACCTAATTCTTGACTTGAAAGGATAAAAAGTATAAAAATTTAATAATTGAGGGATCTTTTGTTCGATTCTTTAACATGTAGTATATATTTTTGAAAACACTAATCTTTATTTCTTTTGTTTTTGGCATTTTAATATTATTATGTACAATGCAACAAGTTTATGATCCTATCATTATTATCTGTGAGTATTTTCTGGAGCTTTCGTGTAAATATTATATGACTTTCTGAGATACTTGAGGTAACAATACCTTTAGTTTACTATTCTGTGGCTTTCCCGTGGTTTGTAGGCCACAGTTTTTCAAACTTGGACTTCATCTTGAACACAATTCAACTTCACTACTGCAGAATGTGGGTATAGAGAGATGAGAAGAATTTTTATATATACATTAGTGATTAATTGGCGGATGTGACAAACTAAGTACACTTCCTATTTATTTTAACCTTGTGATACAATTACAAATAGACCCCGTTACATATGCATATGAAACTAAGTCTATAATATGATATAATATATATATATATATATATGTAAATATGTAACATATATATATATATATATATATATATATATATTATATATATATTATATATATATATAAATGTTACTAATATAAATATATTATATAGGGATATAATATCCATCATCTACTTTTTAAACAGCAGACTAAATAATCTAGACATGATATTGTCAAATAATTAATTTAAATAAATGTTTATGTATAAAACAATTAGAAGGTTCAGAATTGGATAATAAGATTTTCTGTGAAACAATACATGTTTTCAGAAATAAGGATAGGAAATCGATTTAATGGAAAGCCATTTTTTTTTACTATAAGCTCAACTGACTTAGCAGTTGTAATTTTGTTATTGATTGTAAGTTAAATGTTCAACATGATTGGGCGGATGGCAGTAGGCAATGCTCCAAATGATAATCACAGACAGACTGACTTTGGGTATAGAAGTTTTAGTATTATTGTTAATGTTTTATCACACTTTTCAAAAGAATATTCTAATTAAAATTTTAGGAAATGAATTATTTTTCAATTTGTTTTTCGTTGGACTACCTTGCTCAACTTATCTAGAATTTAGAAAGTATAAATACAATAAGATCTGGATAACGTTCATGTATATTATATGAAACACAAGAGACACAGTTCTTTTTAAATACACATTATTTACTTTTTATTACTTAGCGTTGAAAAGAATCGAACATTATCCGATCGCTTTTATGTATTTCAGAGAAATATGCTTAAACATGATTGGCTAAATATCGGCCAACCGGATTTGATATACGTTGAGCAGTACCTCTTGAAATCCTTATTTCACAATTTCAGGAGAGGATCTTCTATTTCTTAAGGCTCATTTCCATTCATCCTATTTCGCTCATTCTCGCACAGATTTTATGGCTATACAACATTAGAGTTGGACAATTTTTATTCGAATAATAATCAATAAACAAAATACTTAAATAAGATGTTATTCTCAAATAATTATTTATTTTTGACTAATTGTATTATATTTTTGCAAATGAATGCGATCCTTATTTGAATAGCATTTTTTAAAACATCCAGTCGTCACAGAAATTTAATAACTTTCTATTATAATAATCATTTTTTAGATGACACACTATAAAAAACATTGTTATTTATAATACAAAATTATTTGTACTCGTATAATTAATAAATTTTATAAGATAACTTTTTAAGTGATCAGTTGTTTAATATGAAATTCAATGATGATTTATTTAATTCTGTTAGTTTTAATACAATTATTCGAAATATTTTTGTAACACAAACAAAATAGACTGTATATTTATTCGAATAAATTTCATCCATCCAAATAGACTTAAAAATAAATAGACCATAATCCTAATTAAAGTTCCCTTAATCAATTACCTACATATTAATAATACATATATAGAATAGTACTAATAACAATGCAGTAATAGACACAATGGTAATAATAATAATGATAGTAATGATAATAATAATTTATTCGAATAATGTCCAACTCTGTATTAAGAGTCAAATTACAATATGTACGTTTGAAACGTGGTATTTAAGCATTTTTACACGTATATTAAGAAATATGAAAATGACAGTCTCTGCGGAAAAGCCAAAAGTATCAATTTGTCACATACATATTTTATATGTTAACCGATGCAAGTATCGCAAATATTGATGTCCAATTTCCATTAAATAAACTGATAATGACTAATATTTAATTATTTGAATAAATAATTATCAAAGTATTGTTTGTAGTGCCAATAAATATTTGTCTATGTAAATAAGTATTTTAATACTATGGAGAATAATATCACTACATTAGCGTTTTTCACGATAGCATAAATATTCATATAAAATTTTTGTATACTTTTCTTCTTTCCATAAAATTTTAACTGTACAAGTTCTAATATTTATTGATTTCAACAATATATTGCAAACTTTAGTAGAAACTTGGGTAATGTCCTTTCTTAATATGTTTCATAAGTAATTTTTTTAAAACATATGTAAATAATAACAGTGTGTAAAATTTATGATATGACGTAAAGAAAAGAAAATAAATATTTGATGATTTAGATTGTCAATTGCAATTGTATTCATTAAAAACATATATAACTCATGAAAGACGTGAATAAAAATTCACTCTATTTGCATTTTATTCACACTTGTTGATTAATTTATAAATTTTAGTGCTTAGATATATACAGAAAACGAATTAGTTTCGCAATTAAGTATTCAAATAAATGTGAATTCCAATAAATTTTGTAGATATCGAAAGGCATAGTATTTTTAAAAATTAAATATAAGTTGAATTAAATATTATGTGAAGGATGGATCTTCCGTAGAGACAATTGAATTCCCTGATGAAGCGAAGGGTATTGTTTATATAAATAAATGGTATTCTTAGAAGTTAACTGATCAATCAATCAATCAATCAATCAAGCAATCAATCAATCAATCAACCAATCGATCAATCAATGAATTAATTACGTATTTACAGACAATACAACATACATCGCATCATCGAAGAGCAGATTAGCTCTTTGAAAAGCTCACTCACCGCTCATCGAGCACGACGATCATCTGAACTATAAAACCGAAGGGAATTGAACGGACACCTAGCCGACTCGTGATCAACTCCACAAAATTTTTCTATAACAGATAAATTTTAATTTGTTTATGTTACAAACGATCACAATTCTTTTCATAAATAATGCAAAAATAATCTACCTTTATTTTAATTAACAAGGATAGATAGTAAATAATTATGATGTAGGATAAAATCCTTAAATGTAAAAGTAGTAAAATATTCTTTAAGCCTGAAAATACAGTTTTTTAAAAAATTGGATTGTGTTTACTTACGCTGGTTTAGAGGCCTTCACGGAGGAACTCTCAGTATTTTTCTTTTTGCTACTTCTGCATTTTCTGACGTAGGCTTCTATTAAGTGGGCTATCTTTTTTGGATTGATTTCTCCTGTTTTATTATGACATATCTACCAAAACAATAAAATGAAAGCTAGGCAAATATTATAAAATTGCTTAAGCACTAATAGATCATGTTCTGATAGATAGTATTTCTTTTCTGACGTTTCCTGTTGTAACTTTTATTTAAAGGAAAAATATATATACACCTACCTTAGGTACTGCTTTCCGCATAATATCCTTGTACTCTTCTTTTGTTACGTGCTTTTTTGTGTAATGTGGTTTCAAAACTAATTTCACTTCTTCAACTACTCGTTCTTGACGATTTAATTTTTTTAGGAACTACAAAATAATTAAACGTAATATCATTAAAAAATATATATGGTAAACAGGTTATTTAATAACCTTTAGAGAAATTAAGGGCTTATAATATTTAATTATAAAATATTTCAGAGAAATTTATTTTCAAATGTGATGCTCTAAATTGTTTTTCAATGTTTCTCCAATATTTTGACAAATATTTATATTTATTTTTGCTTAAATATTAGAAGTAAAGAGAACCCAAAAGAAAAAAAATCCAAACCTTATCCTTGACTTGCATTTCAACTGCAGAACTTGGAAGATCATCCAATATTTGGAGCTGGTTTTCGTCCATTCTAACACCAACTTTCGGATTTGTGGACTTCTTCTTATCTTTTTGAGGTTTTTTGCTTCTACTCGATTTACTGGTTGTTTTTGTGGCCGGTAAAGCACCAAAAAGGGCATCGAAGGCATCCTTCTTTTCGGTGGATTTTGCCGTTTTTGAATTGCTAGTTTTCGTAGGTTGAGATCCAACGGGTCCTGCTCCACTTCCTGCTCCAGCAGCAGGTGAATTGTTATAATTCGTAGGACTCGGTGGATCGAAGATTCCATCGCTAAGTGTCGACCCAGGCGAATAAGGGGAAGACATATCCACATTGTCCGCTGTTTCCGTGCCGGCATCGTTTCCATTTTGTCCGTTGGTTTTTGTTTGTCCGGATTTTGAGCTTCTTGAGGATTTGCCTGAATTCGTAAAAACCGAAGGTGCCTGCGAACGATCGCCAGGTCGTTGTTTTTGCTGATTACTCGGTGAAATTCGATTTGACTGTAACAAGTTACGTTGATTACTATTCGAATTTGACGCATTAAATACTCCACTTCTCTGTACTGCTGCAGCTACTGTAGCTAGTACAGGATTCATCACCGCGAAAGGATTACTCTGGTTTTGCACATTTTGTTGGCTCTGCTGTACCTCTAAATTCCCGGTTGAGACTGCAGTGTCCTTATTGTTTTCATTATCGTTAACGTCATCCCTTTGCGGAGAAGCTCTCTTGATCGTAACCATAGAAATGATCTTAGGTTTCTCCAGTTGCTTTTCTTGACTTTGCCTCTCCTGATTTTGCAGATTTTCCTCTTCAAGGATATTACTATCCGCAGAATCGTGTTTCCTCGGTGACCTTCTTCTTTCATCGCCGGAATTCGCCTCTTGACTAACATCGGGTGTTGGCGATCTTGATTTCGTTGGATCAAATGGATCATATGCATCTGGACTAGTCGGTGGTGATGTTGGAGGTTCTGGAGGAGTATTTGGTCCAATTTTTAATCTCAATTCTAGCTCCTCCTGCGCTCTCATTTCTAATTCTTCTTCGACCCTTTCATCCATTTCCTCCTCTTCTTCCTCATCTAAAAGCGGATTCAACATTGACGGTCGCAAGTTACTGCTCTGCTTATTTATTGAGAATTTGATTTGCGGCTCTGGAGGTGTTTTTGGACCCTGAGAAATAAATTGTTCTCGTGGTGGAGAATTTTGAGATGGTTGACATTGATCCGGCATAATTTGTTGAATTTGCTTATCGTCATCGTCACTAAGAACTATCACGTCTCTAGGAGATGGAGTCTGCTCCCGAAATGGAGACTGATCCAGATCAATTACTGCAACTGGCTTCTTTGTAGCGGCTATTTCAGCTGCTTTTGATTTTTTCTTTTTATCCTTCTTAGGCTTTGGAGATTTAGAACGCTTATCCTTCGACTTTTCTTTTTTCGATCGTTTCGGCGGATCAGTTTGAAGTGATTCCCTACGGCGTCGTTTTAGGGGAGGAATTAGAGGAATTGTTTCTGGAAGTTCGGGGACTACTGCTTGATCGTTTTCGTTATCCTTATTAAAACACACACTAACCAAAATATTATCTCCACTGGCGAAAACCTCTTTTGACGGTGGAGGAGTCCTGTTCCTTTTCCCCTTTCTTTTCTTTTCGTCTTTAGCCTTTTTGCTTTCCTTTTTACGTTCTTTCTTTTTCTTCTTAATAGCTTCCTTGTTTGTTAAAATTACAGTTAGATTTTTTGGCGGAACTGACACATTATCTAACATCGGGGACCATTCTCTAGAAGTAATTGGTTCTTGTTGTACATGCTGTGGTGTTTTTGATCTAGATCTCGACCAAGATGGTGTCCATTGTGCACTCCAAGACTCTCTTTCTTCTCTTTCCCTAGAAAACTCTTGTTCCACAATTTTGTCAACTTGTTCCCAATTCCTAGAACAAGATCTTCCTTTTGATCTTGATCTACTTTGTGCTTTTCTCTTTGAATGTTTCCTTTCTCTAGATTTCGACGACTTTCTAGGTGACTTTGAACGAGACTTCTTTCTGTTTCTTGATCGACTTCGAGATTTGTACTTTTTCTTGTCTTTACGCCTATCGCGAGATCTAGATAAAGATCTTCTGGATCTTGATATAGATCTTCTTTGTCTAGATCTTGACAAAGACCTTCTTGATCTAGAGACCGATCTTCTAGATCTTCTTCTTGATAAGGATCTCCGTTTTCGAGAAACAGATCTCGATCGCCGTTTCCGAGAAACAGATCTCGATCTCCTTCTAGAAAGAGATCGTTTTCTTGAAGAAGATCTTCTTCTAGAAGTTGATCTTCTCTTCGGCGATTTACGTCTTCCACGCGAAAGAGATCTCCGTCTGGAAAGAGATTTGGAATAAGATCTACGATCTCTGGACCACGACCTTTGTAATCTAGTTCTGGATCTGCTTCTGGAGCGGAGCTTGGAATATGACCTAGAACGTTTGGATGAACTACAACTCCTAGACCTACTTCTTTGTCTCGATTTTTCTCTAATATCTCTTCCATACTCATCTTTCCTAGGTCTTGAAGGTCTTTCTGCAACTATTTTCCTAACATCGTATCTGGGTAATTCCTTCCTTTTTTCTTTTTTCTTCACCACTTCTTTCTTTTTCTTTAGCTTCTCTCTTTCCTTCGATTTTGATCTTTTTTCTTTGTCTCTATAGGACCTCTCTTTCGTACTTTTTGAAAGTTTCTTCCATGCTACTTGATTTTCTGAAGCAATATTTTCTTTATTTTTTTCTGTTTCTTTGCTCTTCTCTTTCTTTTCTTTTTTCTTTTGCTTCTTTTCATCTTCCTTTTCTTTTTCAGCCTTATCGCCTTCTTTCATGGTCTTTTCTTCGATAATTTCACCATCTTCCATTTCTTTCTCCTTTCGTAAACTCAACAAGGTTAACTCATCTTCAAAATTCATAGCTTCGTCCGTCTCCGATATAGCTTCTGTACCTAAGACATTGTAATCTACTGGAGTCCTACAGCTATCTAAATCGTCAGGTTTATCTTTTGTTGGTGTGATTGGTTCTAATCCACTTTCAATAGGGGGTAACTGTTCAGAAGAAGATTTTGATTCCTTCAAGGGAAGTTCATCTTTGCAAGGAGTATAAGCTCCATCTGATTCCCATGTGTTCTTATCAACATCTTCATCAATTATATCCTTTTTGCTCGTTTTCTCTTTTTCTATGGGGAATCTTTCTTCCTCTTCTTCCTCCTCCTCCTCTTCTTCGTCGTCATCATCATCGTCATCCTCCTCATCATCATCATCGTCATCATCTTCTTCTTCTTTATCAATATGTCTTTGTTTTTTATCATCCTTTTCACTTCTATAGTCTTCAGGGTCCTTAACTTTTACTGCATCGTGTTCTTCTCCAATTCTTGAATCTTCTTTTAAATCTTCATCTTCAACATCGGTTTTTAATGTCTTATGAAGCGAAGTGAACGTTTCACTTTCTTCTTCCGACAGACACTCATTGCTTATTTCATTCTCTACTTTTTTTGGAGACAACTCGGTTACATTTGGTGAAATAGCTACATTTGAATCTTTCTCTATTGCGTCATCTTTAGGTGATTCTATTAATTCTTTCTCCTTTTCGTCTTCATCTGTGTCCTTTTCTTTCAAATCCACAGGATTCGTAGGTGTCAAAAGTTCTTCTGAATCTTCCTGTTTATCTTCTTTCAATTGAACTTCCTCTTCATATTTGTTTTTAGCAATTCTTTTCCGTTCTTCTTCGCGGTCAACAGAAGTCTCTTCTTCTTTTGCAGGCTGCAAAAGTAATGTTTATAAAAATAATTACACATGTAAAATATAATATATTGCATTATAACTACTACTTACCTCAGCTTCTTTTTTCTTTTCATTGTTAGTTTCCTTTTCTTCCTCTTGCAGTCCTAACAATCTATTATTAATCTTCAATTTACTACCAATCTTGAACGTAATCTTTCCCCGGCTATCGTGAGAAATCTTTTTTGGTGGAATTTTACTTAAAGTTTGCCTTTCTTTTCTTAATGCTTCAACATATGGGTCTGATGGTTCTGGAATATCAGCTAGATCACAAGCTTGAACATCGCCAACAATGACATCATCATCATCGGGAATCGAAGGAGGGAGAGGAGGTGGTTCTAGTGGCCCTATTTGTTGAGATAATTGTTGTTCAGTATGCCGTGCTACATCGATCGTTTGAGAGGAATAAATGGAGAAGTTTGGACAATCGGCTTGAGAATCTTCTTCGTCCTCGTCATCATAAGCTGATAAACGAATAGATGTATCCGAGGTGTCTATCTGTGCCATATTTTTCACACTGTGTTCTTCTTTCTTCTCTTCCGTAATTTCTTCGTTTTTCTTTGTTTCACTATCGCTATCACTATCTACAGAGAAGGGGTCATACTTATCATTCTTTGGAGTATCTTCTTTTTGGCTATCATCAATAACTAGTTCTTGATCACTATCTTTATCACTCTTAGAATTTTCTTCAAAGTCTAAAAGTCCTGATGGAGGTTCTGGTGGAGGTAACAGAGCCATTGAACCATTTTGTTGATCTTGAAGTTCTCCATCAGATTTTGTTTCAATATCGCAATAAATATCGCAATCTTCCTCTTGTCTAACAGAGACATTTTCAATATCTTGTGGTTGTTGGTCTATAGTATCGATTCTCGGAGTGTCTTCTGGTAAATTTGGTGGCATATTATTTTGAGGACGTTCAACAGGAGCTTGTGGTGACCGAGGGCGATTGAACCTCTCAGGAAAAGAATGATGCTCAGAAAATCCTTCAGCAAAATTAAATTGTGGTCTACCTGAAGGCATGAAGCGGAATCTTTCATTTCTAAAGTGTTGAGGATTTCGATTTCTAAATGGAGGATTACCTCCGAACATTGGAGGTCCGCAATGTTCAAAATTTGGATTATAAAACGCAGGTGGTCCGAAATCTCTTCCAAAATTACCTCCACTTCCTCCATAACTATGTCTTCCACTCCCACTTAAAGAATCTCTTCCATAGTTTTGCCCACCATGACTATGCCTTGTATTATCCCTGTAACCACCCCTAAAATTGCCTCTATTTCCTCCTCCACAAGGATTATTATACATTGGAGCCTGCATAATCGATTCTGGATTGATTGTAGACACATCTAACGGAACATCAGATCTAGAAATATCTAGTGGAGCATCAACTCCAGAAACTGTATCTTCTACAACAGATTCTGTCTCTGCGGTTTTAGATAACCCTTTTTCTTCTAATTTTTCTTTCTTCAAGTCACTCAGCTCCTTCTTTTTCTCTATTAAGAGAAGCCCATTAGCTTTCAAAGTCACATTACTATTTTTTGAATGCCAAATCTCTTGGTCGTTCATTATACTACTTAGAAGATCATGTTGAGGTTGTTGTGGAATAACAACGTTTTTTAGACGCAAGTGCCTTCGAGAGGAAATTACAGAATGTCTTTGAACAGTTATAGTGGGACCAATAGTCGCATGATAATCTTCCATATCCGATCTATAAACGAAAATATTAAAAACTTAGTTAATTTCATTATATTATTCAATAATATTATTTCAATATCTAGATTCATATATACTTATATATTTACCCCGGAGGACTATAATCCAAATTAAGACGATCTCCGAAAAGACTAATTCTTGAGATTCCAGAATTATGTCGGGAAATGTTTAATGCGGATCTTTCTGGTATAATTGGTCGATTTTTAACAGTAGGTATTAAAATGGGAATAAATGGCTTACAAATACCCAGAGAATTTGCAAGTCTTCTCTTGCTAGTAGTTAAAGTAGTGGCTACAGTTCTAGCGCGACGTCTATGATTTTTTCTCTATAAAAAAGTAAATATTCTTATTTTTAATTATTTTTTTAAATATCTTTGTCCTCGTCTTTTCTTTGTTCCATTATTTTTCCATTTTTCATAATTTGGATATTATACAATTAACATGACTAAATATTTTGTAGAAAAGATGTTTTATTAAAAAAAAAATACGCATATACCAGAGAAACAGATTAATTAATTATACACATACTCGTACATATTACTCGTACATATACTTATATATAACTATGACTTTCAGAAAGCAATATTAAAATACCTTTCTTCTTTTTGTTTTTCTTCTTTTTGATCCAACTGCAGCCACTTTGACATATGCTATAATCTCTTCCTCTTCCCCATTTTCATTACGTTCTGTAATTCTAACTTCTTTTAAAAGAGTTCCTCTAGAAACATTTTTAGATCTTCCAGACTTTCTTGAATTATTTCTCGTTCCACTTTTTCGCGAACTACCTCCAGATCGTTGATTATTACTATCTTTTCTTCTAGTTTTATTACCCGAATTTTCGGAATTATTTTTGTCATTGATTCTTCTTCGAGATTTCCTGGAAATACTTTCATCACTGGAGTCGCTGGAACTACTTCTATATTTTCGTGATTTTCCAGAATGTTTATTCGAACAGTTACGATCTCTAGAACCTAAAGAGCTGGAGGCATTGCTTGAAGATCGACTTTGACTTTTATCTCCATAGGATTCCAAACCAGATGAAGTAGAAGGTTGATTTGGATCAAATGTCAATTGACGAGTTAATAGCGTATTATCATCCAGTCTATTTCTTCTGTAAATACGGATTTCGCGTTTATTAAAAATTTAAAAATCTTTGTACTTTAATTTTCATAAAAATTTATTGATGATAAATTTTATTAATGAAACTCAAATTATACATATTTTTTATCTTATCATATACCTTCGAATAGTAGCTCTAACACGTTCTGTATGTCTAGTGCGAGGTATAATCCTTGGATAATAATCTTGTGGTACATTGGTACGAATTCTTCCATAAGTAACACCAAGTCTGCGAGCTTCATCCACTAGATCTATGATTTCCTCCACATCAATTTTCACCTAAGAATAAATAATGTAACATTTTGTTTAATCTTTCAATGGTCATATATTATTGGTAGTAATAATGTTCAATCATTTCAGATAGAATTACTGATACATATATGAATATGAATATAAACAGCTTACAGTTTCTGCATTGGTTTGATTATTCTGGGAACATTCTGGACAAAACCATTCCTCTATAGGTACTTCATCTAATGGAGGCGTCAAGCATTCTAAATGGTAACCACGATCACAACCATCGCAAAGAAGCATACGATCTTCTCTATTACTTTGATGGCATACTTCACAAAATGTAAGATCATCCAATTTCTCTTCTTCGCTGGAAGCAACTTCTACCGGGATGCATCTTATAATCTAGGAGAAAACATAAAACTAGAAATTAATTTTTATTCTTTAAACGATAATTATTTTTATTTTCATAATACATACTTGACCACCTAGCTTATCTCGAACATTAATTATCGTGAAAGTTTGTCGATCCACTGGACAAGTATTTATATTTTTACTCCACTCAATTAAGCATTCTAAACAAAAACAATGTTCACAGGAAGAAGGACTGCCTAATTCCTGTCTTTTAAAAGGAAGTAGACAAATTGGACACTTTTCTACTTGATCATCATTATTATCAGTATCTGTATCTGATACAATTTTTGCAGGTTTTTTAGCTTTTGGTTTTCCAAGAACTTTTCGCCTGACAGGAGACTTTTTTTCTAATTCTGATGAGCTGCTCCAGTCTGATTGCCATTCTGAAATTTCACTACTGTCTCCTAAGAAATAAATTTGATGGATATTATTTATAATATCATGAAATCAATAAATTTAGCTGTATAAAAGAATAAACATTAATAATTAAGACTTTAATCCCTAAGTATCTTTAGACTAACCAAATTCCTTGTATTTACTAGTGTTCGAACTGCTGCTCTCATAATTGGACTCATTCTCTGAAACGACTCTCTGAAAATAAATTTGGTACATTTTTTTATAATGTATCATATAATTGTGAGATATGGTAATTGAATAATTCATTTAATAAAAATTTATGAAGCATAAAAATCTTCAAAACGGTAAAATGTGTTTTATATTTGAGAACTTACATGGTTTTGTGTTCGAATAGGTCTTACTTGATCATCACTATCTTCATCACTAGTTTCACCTTCACTAATGAATTTCTATAAACATGATATTAAAAGAAATATTCAATTAGATTGAAATATTATGTTTAACAATAATAATTTGTAACTTAATTAAGTGTCAATTTTACATACAGAAGTCTTTTTTCTTCTACGAGATTGCACTATAGATTCATCACTATCTTCACTATCAAGTTTGACAAGTTTTTTCCGCTTGCCAGATTGAGGAGTTTGATTACTGTCACTAGACATTTTAAATTCTTTGTAAAATCATATCCGCCTTGTCACATATCCTATATATAATTCACAACATTAGAAAATATTAATAACATTAAGTAATGCTTTATAATATTCATCATGTTAAAAATTTATCACAATATTTAACCTATTTCGGCATGTAATATTTGAAATTTATATTTTTTATATAATTGTATTTTTTTCTATACGTTTCATTGATTCAATATATTACTTTATACCTTCTATTAATTACCTCATACTTTTATTATTCTATATTTTTGATAAATTTAAATATTAAGAATATAACAATCTATAAATGTAAAAGAACATTTTTAGTATAAACTGAAAAATATGTTAAATTATCAAAATAATATTTATTTAATAAGATTTGAGAATAAATAGACAAAGGTAACTGTTTTAGATTATATTCGTACTATATATCAACAAGATCATAAGATACTATAAAGTTACATGGAAAAAAGAGTTAACAAAAATAAAAATCAAGTTAATGAATACAACCTAATATGAAGATTATTAGAAGATATAAACTTAAGAAGAAAATATAAAGCAAATATTGTAATAATTACAGAAAGAAGAAAAATTGGCAACAAACATAGAATGTCCATATAAATACATCTGTTAAAATTTATTATTTTTTAAGCGAGTCATAAATTGAATAAAACTTAGTTAATGTAAATAATATAAATATGGTGCTAAGACTGAAATGAATAAAAGCGGGATAAAAAATTAGTTTTATATTTAGATTTAAATGAGACAAAGATCAACGTTATAACTAAATATGTACACATTTAATGCACAATGCCATATTTATTCCAGAGATATTACACATATATTGTATCTTATAGAATAAATTGTAAACCGGTTTTTTGGCTAACAATTAAAATGATATAGCCAGAGGAAATTTCAAAATATTTAATTTACATGCCTATCCAAAACTCGTCGAGGTACTTTGTGAGTCACTGTATATAACCACATTAACACATCACTAAATTCTTTTCATTGGAAAAAAGTTACTCAAATAAAATATTTTTTTCTCTGGCATACTTTGCAAATGATTTTTCTTAATCGATCGTCATTTCGATATGATTATAAAAAATTTTAATAATAAATTTACAACATTTTCGATGAAATTGTGCTAAGAATAAGGGTCGAGGATGGAACAATTCGAGGAAGAACCTAAAAAATGTCAATTTACCTTCGAAATTCTGACGATTCCGATTTTGCACTGTATCAAGAGGATCTAATATCGATCATACATCATTAATGATTTAATTATTGGCTGATTCGATGTTGTCTTCGATGCAGTTTTACAAATGTTGACAGAGGGTACGCTTAAAGTTGAGAAACTGCCGACATTTTGGCTGCCGACGCCGTTCGCGACGTTGCGCTATTTTCTCACTGTTTGTCTAATTCATCGAGAAACTACATATTTCATAATTATTTATATAAAATAAATTATGTTTTGTTTTAAGAGAGATATATATATTTATAATGTCTAGCTGGAAAATTTCTAAAATTTAAAAGATTTAAGTTTGTTTAGATCGTTGCTTGATTTTTGGTAAGCATCCGCCGGAAACTACAGAAAAGCAGTAAATTTAACTTTTAGCTTAACTTTAGTTGTCATATATAGTTATGTATATCTTTAGATAATTTTTCAAGATTCACAACTTTTGTTCATTGTTTATTCGTAAAATTATCGTAAAATTATTTGTTTTTGTATTCTTATCTTTATTTATATTTTGATTGCTGCTAATTTTATATTATTATATAGATTACATACTATGATAAACGTTTAATATTATGAATACTATAATGTATTAATTAATTAATGTTACTATTCTTATTATTATATGATTATTTTCATACAATGTAAAAGATTCATTGAATACTATGTTTTGTATATAACGTGTCATTGATACTTATTGCTCAAATCGATCGTTCAAACAAAATTGAGCGTAACTTGAGTAGAAAAAGATATTCCTCGTCTAGTATTAAATATTTTATAATTTCAATGCTCTCCGATTATCTTTGCATAATAACTTTTACAATATTAATTTTCCCGGGCAAATTTTAAATTGTTTTGTAACTCTACCACCCGACTGAGTTACAAGAGCGTTACTGTCTTTTGTAGACGAAAAGTACGCAAAGATGGGTCGTATGCACGCACCAGGGTAAAGTTAATTAAATTGCAGTGTAATTTATTATTACATTCAATAGCTATATATAAAAGTTATCTTTTCTTGAATACCTTTTAATGTTTTCTGCTACTATAATACAATTTTATAAAGTTCTAGCATAAATAATTGACACAGCAGTGTCTTCTTAACGGCCATGTGATCCTTATTTAAAGTAGTAATAATCACATTCTTTTGAGACAGTTTATCCGTTTTGTTATATGTTAATCATGTTTATGATAGTTTAAAATTTGGAATTGAGAAGATGTTGCTTTCTGTGTACAAGCTTTTCATATCCTCTGTCCTTTTGTATACATAACCTCAAATTGTCCCCTTTAAATACTTGAATATCTTTTAAAGGAATTATCTAATAGTATTTTTCTTGACTGATATTATCTCTGCTTAGATATAGTTGATTTGCTAACAGATAATTTTTATTAAAAGGTATTTCAATAACAAAAATTAATAATATTACAGAAAGGGTATATCCCAGTCAGCGTTGCCCTATAGACGGAGCGTTCCAACATGGTTAAAACTTACACCAGAGGATTGTAAAGACTTAATTTACAAACTAGCTAAAAAGGGGCATACTCCGTCTCAAATTGGTAATGTTTTATTTTATTTGATACAGTTGGTTTATCGAATATTCTAAAATTTACATCTGCACATTAATATATTATATTTGTCATAATACAAATTACGCCTTTATTTCTCTTATATCTCATTTATCGACATTTGTACAAATTTAGCGTATTTTAAGCAAATTGATTAAGACTCGACGTTTCGATCGTTGTTTCTTATCAATAATTTGCGATAGTAAAAACGGTGACTTTTGAGATGGTAATGGCATTTTGTCATGCTATTATAGGTACTTACCAACAGCTAAAAGTTAAATTTATTAAATTTTTTCATTTGTTCAAGAATACAATATTTGTACATGTCGGAGTAACGACTAAACAAATAATCGAATCTTGTAGGTGTGATTCTTAGAGATTCTCATGGAGTGGCACAGGTGCGTTTTCGCACTGGAAACAAGATTCTCAGGATCGTCAAAAGTCTGGGGCTTGCTCCAGACTTACCGGAGGATCTGTACTATTTAATAAAAAAAGCAGTTGCTATCAGAAAACATTTGGAAAGGAATCGCAAGGATAAAGATAGCAAGTTTAGATTGATTCTCGTGGAGTCTCGAATCCATCGGCTTGCTAGATATTATAAATCAAAGGGAACGCTTCCAGCAAACTGGAAGTACGAGAGCTCAACTGCTAGCGCTCTTGTTGCTTAATTATTTCTATGTATCTCTTAACAAAATAAAAATTTAAATACACATTGCTCGTGTTTTACTAAATACAATCCACTGCAAAATCTCTATTCCCGTTTATGTATTGGTTTGACAACTAAGTGATCGCGGTTTTTGTCATTAGGTGGTATCGGATAAAATCCGCGATCACTTAGTTGCCAACCGAATATATTCAGTTTAACGTTTAATATATAGTTAGTTGGATGAAAATGAAAAACAGTATCACATCGTGACATAATCATCAAAAACATAAGGTGTAATATCATTTATAATAAGTAATGGGACACTAGTCCGTTGGCATACAAAGAGGTGTGGGTTACGTTATCTGTTTATTATGTCACTGTGTACAATAAACGTATGGAGTTTCATTTTACTCGTGCGTTAAGATATTATTAGAAAAAAATTAAGATAATTTAAATAGAACACGGATATACATTAGTGTATATATATATGTATATATATATATATATATTAACGTAGTATCGATGTTTCGTTAGTATTTTGCAGCCTAGCTTAGAGTAGTAACAGAAACAGTAGTTAAAAAACTTGATTTAGTAACATTTAACGATAAATGTAAATGAATATTCAGTTATTTTTACTTCAAGGTAAATATAATTAATTTAAAATGTATAAAAGATATAAATATACTCGGAGAGTAGTATATGGATATAAAGTAAAATAAGATAAGTGGATATTGCGATCTATTGTTCGCATTCGAGGTCACTCGAAGCCATCGCTTCTACTGTCCCAATTCAGGCCCATGTAGCACGAAGAGGGGTCCATGAAGAGACTAATACCGCGCATGCGTGGCCTTCGTCCTCGACTTGTCTCGAGGACAGCGCATGCGTTCACCAAGATGGCGGATAGGTTCTCACTCTTCAGTGGGCAAAGCTCTTTCAAAGCTGCGCCATATTAAAAAACTTGGATAAATTTTCTCGGGTTTTTAATCGATCTAAAGATACCATTTACGTTAAAATATTTCTTGTCCGTTTCTTTCATTTTATCGAAGTGAGATAAACAGACTGCGAGCGTGAATCCCGCGGTTTCAGGAAGTGAATTATGGGTAATGGAGAAGACGCGAGTGCCTTTGACGTTTACGAACCATATTGAAAGGCATTTGGAAAAGTTTTGTTACCAAAGAAAGGTATGCAGATTAACAAAATGAAAAGATATGTTTTTAAATAGCCTTAACAGATATCTCCGGTTTCGTAGCAACTAGATTTTAGATACTAATGTCCATTGTTATATATCATCGTTCGAGTAATTTAAATGCTGCTCGTGCAAATGATTTTGCGTTGTTTTTTAAATTAATTGGCAAAGTTGAAATTACACGTGTCACAATCTTTCATCGTCTTAGAGCTCAAAATTAAGATTAATAATTGGGAAGTCGAACGATTCGCGTAAAAGATACTATACATTTTTTAGATACTCGTGAACTGTACGAAGGTATATAACATATGGGATTTATTAGTTGACATGTGCGAACGTCTTTATAGTTGGAAGATTTTTTTTCAAAAAGAAAATCTGTTTTTTTATTTTGTTAAAATTAAAAAGATTCGTTTAATCGAATATACGTAATCGAGCACTGTGATTCTAAGTATGAAATGTTTCTATCGATGTTACGTTAATATCTTACGAGATTGAAATAATCGAATAGAAAAAGGAAGATATAACGAGAAAGATTATAGAATTAGAACGATAGCCATTATATATTAAATTATAAATCTTTTAGATGAAAATAATATATACCGAACATTGCTTTAGTAAGATTCTCCATTACCCGGAGATTTTAGACTATTCGATTATTCGACCATTAACAAAAGTGAAAGTCCCTTGCCATTGGAGAGATATTTTCATAATAAAGATTAAAGATTACACGATAATCTATTACCATTGAAACAGATTTTTCAAATATTTCTCATTTAAATATTACGTCGCTTATTAATAACGCTTCTTTGTTACTAATTCTCTTTAAATGGTTCTGACATTTCTAATAAAATGGCGTAGAATTTTGTAATATTTTATTGTTTTTCAAATAACGACACTCGAAATGTATATTAATCGATATCGTAAGTACGCGACGATATGTTACTTTTGTATTCTAATATTTTTATACATCTGAAAATATCGTTCGGTCTTTAGAAGTATGCAAAGTAAGCAAACACGATAAAAATTAATCTTTATACATAGAACCGAAAATCTGCCGGTGTTTATCGCGAACATATTTAACAATCAGTGTTGCTGTATTTAAAATTTTAACGAATCAATGAATTCGTAATAATAACTATAGAGAAAGAAGTATTGCTTCGTACGTGTGTATATATATACACACACACACGCGCGCGCGCACACACGCACGCACGCACGCACGCGCGCACACACACACACACAGTATCTACACTCGTTATTAATAGCTGTACTTATAATCACGAGGATTTCTCAGTCACTTATCCGATCATCTATTTTATTCAGTTAATTACATACTCGAGTAATTATTAGTACAGAAATGCGATTGGCATGCAGAGTCAATGTCTGTATCAAGGATTCCCCAAATCTATTTTCGAAATTCTTTGCTTTATAAACATATATAATTGATTATTGATTATTATTGACTTGATTATTCGTTTATTTCACGAGGTACTGTTAACTGCGATAAAACCGAACGATTAGTAAGAAATTATAACGATATCGTAATATTATTAGAAGAGGAAGCGATTAAACTGGAAGAAATGAAAATGTCAAGCAACCAAAGAAACGCCTACTTGTCTGTTTTAAATGGAAAAAGGAATAGAAAAGAGAGGAAAAGCGTAATTTTCATACGTATGCGAATTTTATACGATAGATACGATAGGTAGGTATAGGTAGAAGGAGATTTCAACGCCTATATTAATAGGCGATGTCGCGACGCGTACATACCTAATACATACGTATATACGTATATAATATCTACTAAAATACGTCTATAATAAAATCTTCGATTTAGGTTCATTTATTCGTATCCTTTAGCTACAGACGTCCGTATTCTCGTTATTACTACAGTACTCTCGTGTTTACAGTATAGTTTTCGGATGATTTAATCGATCTACGTTATCGACGAATTTTATCCACCAAATCGACATTCGTATTCCCTTCTGAAGCTATCTGAAGCTATCTGAAGCTATCTGAAGCTATCTGAAGCTATCTGAAGCTATCTGAAGCTATCTGAAGCTATCTGAAGCTATCTGAAGCTATCTGAAGCTGTTCGAAGTTATCCGAAGCTACGTCAAGCTACCCGAACAATTTGAAACAATTCTCTGGTAAATTATAACGAGTACTCTATAGTTAAGGGTTGTTTTAAATGTACTACGTGTCCGAAAGCTTATGAACCGGTGTACTGTACGTGATACCTACTTAAGCGTATATATATGTATATTCGCAGATACTTTCGTATGTACATACGTATATCATAGGTACGTACATGGCACACACGTATAACGTTTATATGCGCACGTACTTAGGTACGTCCGCGAAACGTGTTAAGGAACACGCATTTCGTATTCGATTCGTGCACGCCTTACGGCACGGCGCACATTCGTTCCTTTAAGCAGCGTGGAAAAACCGACACCGGCCGATACATTCTAAAAATGCTCAAAACTTCTCTCGCAACTTCTCTCGACACGCAACGATCTAAAGATGTTGCGGCTGCATAGTCGCCGCACGGCCCCGGTCAAGCGTTACGCTCCTTCGCAAATACGATCCGAATTTAGAAATACTTTTACCGAATATATTCGTCATGTTCTATATGCCGCGTTCCAGTACGACAACCACGTAATTGAATATCGTGGCACGAAAATAGGATATGCGCTACGTGGAAATATTTCGTTCATTTTTTTTTTCTTTTTTATCCCATATGTAGGTTTCCTTGACTTTCAACCGGTACATGATTTTCGTTTATCTTTTTCCAAATCTTCGAGCATCTGCCGCAAAGACGTAGAATAACAAAGAAACGGAAGAAGGTCGTTTAATCGATTTGTATATCACACTCTGTTCTACCATATATTCGATATCGATGATACGAACGAAAAGTAGAGAAAAATTGTATCCGTATTTCTTTAAGCGACACCTCTCCTACCCTACTACTACAGAAAAGAACAAGCATAGTATAATCGATGTTTCGGTGTGAATAATTATCGTATCGCAGCTACCGATAGCAATTTCAGTGCACCATTCTTTCGTTACTAGTACGATACTCCTTTACGTTACATCCTTACCTTTTATTTATCGATAACAATTAAATATAAAGAATAAAGAATCTCCAAGGATTACGTTCTCCATTGCCATTAAAAATAGAAATTGGTTTCTTCAAAAGCTCTTCAAAATTAGACTCGAATAATTTGAATACGCGCAACATCGATTCTCGAATAAATCACGTAAAACGTATTTGGACGCTAGCGACCTACGATCTTTACCAGAGGAACAACTTTCGATACGAATATTCCTTGGCTCGGTGTTCGAATTAACCGAAAGGAACGTGAAAGTGGAAAGAACACAGGACAATTTTTCTACCATCAAATATTACCATATAATTTTCTGCTATATAGGCCTACGTGCTAGTAGGTACAGCCAAATATGGCAACGTTATGGCGAGAAGTCGCGTTAATCTACATAGAGAATCGACGGAGATTTCATCGCGTACGACAAAGTGTAGCTGTCCGAAATATCTTTGCGATGCCCGACAGGGTATAACGACGACTTTAAGGAAGACGGGGAAAACGAAAGATCGTCGTGAAACGTGGCTCTCTTAGATAGCCACGAAAAAAGAAGAGAATGCAGTTGCAAAGGAAAACGAGATTAATACGAAATAATCTCTTTCTTCGACTTTTGGCCAAACGAAGAAGAGAGCAACAAAGTCAACTTTTTCGTTAAAAACAGAGGAGAGGAAGACGAAGAAGGAAAAGAAGATTAAAATATATAGACGATAAACTTTCCAACGATTTATGTCCGAGCGAAGCACCATGGAAAAAGGGTTTCGATTCCGCATAGAATTTCCCTGAAACTCCTGGCTTTCACTTCTCTCCGAAGAATGCGAAGGCTGAGCGCCGCCAGACCCGTACCAACTGCCCCCTTCACCAGCGTGCAATACGTTTAGACAATTTTTCAACATCGCCTCGGACAGAGTCGCTCGTCGCGCGTCTCGTCTTCCCCGCTTTTCATCCTTTCGAGAAGGTGAAAGACACGTCGCTTTTGCGAACGCGATTCAAATTCTCTTTCCTCGAAATGTTAACGACTCGGAATGACTAAAGAAACGTACGATTTTTCGCAACACGGTGTTACGCGACAAAGTGTAAGCGTAAGTTGCTTCTTCGATCTTCTTCTTTTTCTTCCTCTTCTTCATCTTCTTCTTTTTCCGTCTATCCCGAAAGAGAAAGGTTTATTTTCGGTATTCGACACGTGTGAATGTTTGTTAATGGAGTTACGTTAAAATAAATATCGGAAATCGGGTATAAACGGGTGGGACACGGTGGAAGAACGTAATTTCAAGGTAAAATGTATAAACGTTTTGATCCAGTGAATTAATGAATCAACGACGAACAAGCAACTATAGACGTTTTTAAACGTATACGTCGTACGTCGTTCGATCGAAACATCGAAAATAATAAAAAACTAAATTACATTTACATGTCGCGTTTAAAAATTAAAAGTCACCAACTGTTACACTATAAAAACGTTAATTATTTAAACATTAATATGGAATAGTCGAGACAAGCGATTATCACTGTTTTATTTTCCAACTATATAACGATCGGCATGCATAATCGGGATGAATATGCGATTCAGATAATAACGTTTATTTAATCAGGTGAGGAGTTAAAGCGGGCAGCGTACTTATTACATCGCGTAGAAAGATTGCACGGTGAAAGTATCGGCTGTTTATATTTGCTCTTAAAAAATTGAATTATTGCTCGATAGTCTTTGTTACGTAACGACGATAACTTTCAAAGTTTAAATCTTCGCCGTGATTTCATCGATCATCGATCTTGTACATGGATAATGCGATATTCGCAACGAGTTTCAATAGCGATATAAAGACTATTTGCCAAATTCTCGCTAATTATACGAAGCAATTATAGCAGGATAACAATTTTAAGTATACGTGAAATTGCGCGTAACGCGAAATTTTAAAAAAGAAACGAATGTTTTCGCATAGATTGAGAGAGTGTTTCGGTGAAAAATGGTATCGAGGCGGAAGATTCTATCTCGATCGAGGGACAACCTCGTTGAAGCGCAATACGAGGATCAAGACGAGGAGGACGTGTGGTATAATCTTGATAAACTTTACAAGGTAAAGTAGTAATACACCCCATTGCTAATAATATAAAAGTGATATTCAATAATATTAATAGTAATAATAATAATTAAGTTACGTTAAGTTACAACCCGTTAAGTAGAACCGGTTAAGAAAAATTATCCTCTAACTTTGATTGCCCGTAACGTTGCAGAGCACTGTATCGGTCTTAAACGTTCTCTTGTTTATAGACGTAAGAGATAAAACGTTGGACACTGTTTAAGAACAAGTTGTTACAATTACACGTGTACGATATAAAAATTATATATGATTTCCCTTATCACAAGTAATTTTAATTTGACAAATTTTTCTCTCCTACAATTAGTTTCTACGAGATATTCAATTTGTTGGTTCGCTCTGTATACGACGTTATATCGAGGAAAAACACGTATACAACGATGGTATAACATTGATGTTTTATTTCAGGATCATATCCAAGAAGTACTGGACAAATGGAACCAAATCGACGACGAAATTTGGGCCAAGGTAATCGTTTTCGAAAGGAACCGCAGGGTAGCAAAAGCGTACGCCAGGGCACCTGTTCTCACGATTAATGGATCTAACGATGGATTCGATGGTTTCAGGTAAACGAACCGTATTACGATCTTTAAATGCCATCTTCTAAACAAAATTCCAAGTATCCTCAACGCGGTTAAACAGTTAACGAAGCGGATAAAAAAGTCTCGGTAGTAAAGTATATAAAACAAAAAAAAAAAAGAAAAAAAATGTATAGAAGGAAAGTTGTAGAGGAAACAACAAATTATTACGTTTTCTGCTCTTTGTGAAACATAGGATAGGATTGTGCGGTTTCGAAAATCCTATGAGGGATACGAAAACGGAAGAGGCGAAGAAACACATTAACCAAGGTGTAAAGATTAAAATGGACGAGCAAGGGAACATATTAATAAAAAGGTTGTGTAAAAATAACGTTTACATAAAGCCGACCAGTCAGGAAGACAACGCAATTGGAGCAGAAATTGCACGGAATTCTCAAGGAGCGTTAGAACATGAGAAACCGGGGAAAGTAAGCGTTCCACGATATATTTTGCTCCGATTCCTCAAACCCATCTTTTTCTTTCATTTCGCTTATACAGATACTATATACATAACAAATTTCTTTCCATGTTCTATCGTCGTTCTTTTTAAATCTGTTACCAGGTGTTCGATATGAATAAGTTTCAAACGAATCTTTCCCGGGAGACTCGAAGAGCATATCCGGACAGAAGAAGATTAGAAATGCAGTGTCTGAGCGCAATTGTTTTCGTCAAAACTGAACCAGACCTTCTTCAATGTCCCGTTTGGGTCCTCATTGTAAATGTTGTCGGTTTAGACATGTTGAAGTCCAAATTACCACCAGGTGTAGTGAATCAACGATTTTACCGATTGTTTCGTTCGACGTTTAACGTAAATCTGTGCTCGTACATAACGTACAAATAAATTAGTTCTAGCGTTACAAAGGCCCGTGGATATTAAAAATCGACCTAGGATACCGATTCCCGATGAAGATCCGTATAGTATAGCAGGAGTTTCATCTTCGATTGGAGTTTCCGAGGCGTTCCAGCAGGACCGAGAAGCTCGAGAACAGATCTACGCTCAATCAACGAGTAGTAGACAAAGAAGAGCCGAAAGGCCACCGAAACTACCGCCAAGGGAGAATATTTATAGTCATGACATACCTAAAGTAATTATATGTACACAATTTTTCATTCCACCGTTACCTTTTAATGTTACTTTAAAACAATGATATTTAATGATATTCATTTCACTCGTTTCAGCCTGATTATGACGACATAGAAGATGACTATGCTAGAAAACCTGTCATAACGAACGAGGACAAGAGAAATAGAAACGACGACAAAAAGAAATACGGTAAACTTTCGGTTCTTTAACAAATTATCGACGCATTTAAACCATTATTATGAATATTTAGACAAAAATGATAAGAGTTCTTCTCTTTTGAGAAACTAATAATCATACATATGTTCCTTTTTCAACAGACGATCCGTATTACTGCGGATTAAGAGCTCGTGTTCCTAACTTTGTAAAGATGGCGAAAAATAGTAAAGTCTCGACAAGAATGTACGCCAGACCTCCTAATCAAGCAACATATGCTGCTACCGGTTACGCTAGTAGCCAATCCTCTCAAATTTATGGCCATTTACCTGGCAATCGACCGCCAATTATGTATCACGCACGAAGCTTCGAAAGTGGACTTGGTATTGTAACATACTTTTGCAAAAATTCTGAAAAATTCCGAAAAATTCCGAAAAATTTCGAAAAATTCTGAAAAATTTAATATATAATAACAATCTAATCCAACGTATTAATCGATATATTAAAAAATAACTAACAAATTCCTCACTTTTCGTTTTTCTTTTTTCGCAGATTCAGATGGTAGAAACGAATCACCGTATAACCATATATATGGAAGGTTTCCTGTACCGACCAGAGGTGTAATTCCTCCTACACCCAGAGCGATGTATATCGGAGAGTGGGACTAAAAATAAAGAAAATTAACAAAAAGCAAGTTAGCATATAAACGAGTGAACTACAAGTTTCAAACGAGGACGAAACAATATCACCAAATGCAGGTATAATAGAACGTAAAAGACAGTTAAAAGAACCTTATGCATAAAAATGTATGCATTCGTTAAAAACGGAATAAAATAAAGACTACGCGCAACACATACAAATATAAGTAAATAATTAGCAACAGAAAGGACTAAAACGAGAGTGGAGTAGTTATAAAAAAGGAAGAACTAATCTTCCGTTTGTACCTATAAACTGTATATTGTTAATGTACTACTTGAAATACTCAAATTTTTATTGCAATAAAATTGTAGAACAATGCCAACTTTTATTTATACACCTTTGAGGAAGTATAAAGTTTTCTGATTAAAAGTGGTAAAAAACATTTTAATATAAAAAGAGAATATAAAGATATATA
This sequence comes from Bombus vancouverensis nearcticus, assembly GCF_051014615.1. Taxonomy (NCBI): domain Eukaryota; kingdom Metazoa; phylum Arthropoda; class Insecta; order Hymenoptera; family Apidae; genus Bombus; species Bombus vancouverensis. The sequence goes on from NC_134924.1 coordinate 12,820,340, forward strand.
AAATTAATACAAAATTTTTGTCCAATCTAATACAATTTGTAGGATATGATAGGAGTTGTATACAACATGTAGAAGCAATTTCTTACAAAGGTGAAAAAAGATTCTTCATTTTATCAAATAATTAAAAAATCCAATCCTCGTGTCTTTGTCAAAGGTTGTAACAATAATTGCTTTCGTCGGTTAACTTAATCATTTTCTTTTTTCTATTATTCTAAACCCTCATTTTATTTGTTCGGTAATCCATTTATTATACTGATGATCTTTTCTGCAGGAATTTTTGATTTTAATAAATTTATCGTATGATCGATAACAGAGTCTTCGTTTATTTTCAAAATTTTTATAATTTCATCTGCAGAAGAGATTTTTGACACTTCGATCCAATATCCTACAAGATATTTTAGTAATTCTCCCATCGTTTCTTTTGAATCTTCTTCTTCTTCTTTCATTGCTGCAAAAAATAACCATAGTATATCTATAAATATCTATAGTATAGAAAGTCATTCATATATAACGATATAATTCACCTGTGTTGATGCTAACTATAATTTTTAAAACTGTTGCATCTATATCGACTGTCGAGTCTGCCCTTAAAAATCCTTTCCATCGAAAATCGAGAATCATTTCTGCACATCTATGAACGCAAGAAGCTTTGGTCTCATCCAAAGGATAAAGATTCCACGGATCGATAAAACTTGCTAAAATTCTTCGTAGAATCTCTACTGTTCTGTTTAAATTGTCTTCTTGCAAGATCTCCTGATGAATTTGATGTCCTTTTCGAACGATCGAAAACAACTCCAACCAATCTTCAAGATATTTTAAAGTCGAAGGTGAATAAGGTGCTTCGTCTTGAGGAAAAACTTCTTCGAAGGATTCCAACATTCCTACAAGTTTCAAATTTCTCGTTTGCCTTCTATCTCATACAGATGGATTGGATAATTTTTCGTTAAAAATATAATGAAATTTGGCACCTGGCAGAAAACTAGAAGATTCGAATAGCTCATCCAATAATGTTTTTCCAGATGAAAGATCGATCTCTGCCGAAGAACGCAAAAAACTTGTCGTTGCGATCAAAAGTTCCTCTGTAATAATTTATTTCGATCGGTATCAAATTCAAATTTCTATTTGTTTTTAATCTCATTATTACTACTGTTGCAAAGAGTAAGTATTATTGTAGTTACCGTTTGTGGAACTTTTTAAGATAAAAGGAACCACCTCCCTTAAAAACGTTGAATTTCTTAAATTAACTCTCCATTTTGATTCAGGATTGATTTGAATATTCCAAAGCGCAGAACGTAGAAGACGAAGTATTTGTACTAATGTAGCAGCGTCTTCGGAAGAAAGGAGGCGAAGAATCGTTTCAAGAAGCTCCTCTTTCTCTCCCAATATATCAAGCACTGATGGTTCGCAAGTCATATTGCCAATTATTCCCAAAATTATTTCCTATAAAAATAAGAATACTAAGAAGCTTTTACATATAATATAAAATGCGAAAGGAAATATAGTTTTTTGTTAGTAAAAAATTTACTATTGTGATTTATGGATTTTTAAAAGGAGGTTTAAAAATTTGTACAAAATAGGTTCAAAGTATTTTAATATACGGAAAGGATAAATAGAAAATAAGATTAAAAAATTCCAACTATTCGATTAGCGAGTAATTTTTACGACTTTGCGAGCGATTTATGACTTAAAAAAATTTAGATACATTATAAGCAAATAGCTTCTATTTATTATTTCGATTCAGTTATTTTAATTAGAAAATCATTAAGAACCATAAAGGATTCGATATATATAAAAGGAGTTTACGGTGTATAGAAATCAAGGGCTGCAAGTTCTTATAGTCTAGAAATCATGGAACTCTGGAAATGTTTTCTAAAATTTTTATTGAATAAATAAAATACAGATCTAAGAGATAAAATAATCTTGAAATAAATCGTACCGTAAATCTTGGTTCTTCGGATGAATTCAAAGCAAATTCTGCAATTTTAAGAAAATCATTATCTACAAGAAAGTTAACAATGTCTTTCTCTGCAGTCATATCCCATAACGTGCATAAGTCGTACTCCACTTTCTCGTTCCAGCCATCTTCGAAAACCTTTGCAATATTCAATTTATTTAAATTACTTTGAATATGCTCGTATAACAAATGTTAATATATAAGTATGTCTAAGTAGATATGTGTATGTTGTATAGATTAAACGCATAAATAATTTTGAAACTTTGAAAGTTGAAACTTTAAATATGTAACTTTGAAAGAGCTAAGACTGTTTGGTAAAACGAATGAATTTACAAAGTTTATTATAATTATTAAGACATAATATAGCTTATTTATATCGTCAAAATAAACATCTTTAATATAACAGAGATTTAAGTAATACCTTTCTTAAAACATGACTTATTGAAATTTAACAATGAAACATAGGAAATTAATACGAGCTTGAATCAAATGTAACTCAACTTAAGACTATGATACGTACCTTTGATATTGAAAGTAAAATATTGATTATCCATTTGCTGCTATAAAGAGTATCTCCTACAGTATCTCCTTTCAACTTTTTAATTTCGTCTTCTCCGATTTCTTGAGTTTCTAACAGTACGTTTGGTTCCACTTTGTCAGTTTCAGGTTCCTGAACCTCGCTCATTCTTCCTACTCGCTAAACCACTATTCTTTCTACAGTATTTTTTACGAATTATTATTGATTTTACAGATAGTTACATTAAGTTGATAATAATTTGAGCAAAGATATACTTAGAGAAATAATAATTTATCACAAATTATTCACTTTCTGGTACGAACTTGGCACAGCTGATCGATGTAAATGGAGATAACCTAACCGTTTTCGACACTTGCTGTTGCTTTAGCTTATTTAGTTAAACGAATTTTACTAATGTTTAGCCCTGCGATATTTTTCGTGTCATTCTCATCGCAGCCACCAGCGTAAATTCTAAATTGCGAATTCAAAATCATATCGATAACTCAAGATCGAATTCGATATCTACCAGTCACTGAAAACATAATATTCCAAGTGAAATATCGTACGAACCTTAAGGAAACCACACAACATTAGTGCGGATTTCTATTGAGATCTTACATGAATTTAGCTGCGAATTATAAAAAAGAATACATGTATGCCTCGTTTTTTTTTTTTTATCTTATTGTATCGCAAATTAAAATTAAAAGAATTAAAAATAAAAAATTGCAAATTATATATCCATCTATAATGTATTATATCTGTCCTTTTTCCACGGGAAGATGAATTAAAATATTTAAAAGCTTGATATATAATATTTATTTTCTTAATGATTCACATTCTACAAATTACAAAAGAAGTACGAACTTAATTATAGCTGTAAAAGAAAAGACGAGAAGAAACATGAATAATATATTTCATCTCCGTTTCCAGTTCTACTTTCTTATCTCCTCGCGTATCAACGTAGCTAGCGTTGAAAGCGCCTGAAAAGAAAAGAACGACGTAATATAATTTTCACATAAGAATATGTGAAATATATAAACGATCTTGAATATATAAACAAATTAGTAGAAAAGTAGATATACCAGACGTTAGAAGAAGATTGACGCGATACTATAAATTATTAGGTGAATTAAATACAAAACGGAATCAAAGAAAACAAGAACCTTATCGATTTCTTGCGGTGTCGCGTAACTGTAGCATAGTCTGAGATGCTGTTCAGGTTTCGAGCGGTCGTAGTTAAACGCATGACCGGGAATAAGAAAAATCCCTTGGGAAATACACTTCATCCTTGCCAATTCCATTACATCTTTCGTTTTATTCACTTTTAGCCAAACGAACATCCCACCCTTTGGAACGTTCCATTCTGCCAATCCTAAAATATAAAAGATGCTTTTGTTTCGAGATAAAGAAAAAAAATACCAAGTTCAAAATTTTCGATTTTTAAAAAACGAAACCTTGCTGTAATTTGATATTATTATATACCGGTAAGATGTTTTTCCATCAAAGACAGCATAATGTCTCGTCTTTCGTGATAAAATTTCTGAATGTCGTTAAAATGTTGCCGTATCTTCTCCAGATCCCATACGTTTAGTAATTTGAACAGCAAAACCTGTAAAAATAATAATCATCGACGAAGGAAAATACTTTGATTTCCGTATGAAATATTCGTAATGTACGTAAGATTGTAAAAATTACTTGCGATAAAGAGGAAGCGTGAATATTTGTTGCTTCCATATGTGTAGTTAATTTTTTAATGACTTCTTTATGCGCTGTAACAACGCCTAATCTAAGACCGGCGCTTAGAATTTTGCTGAAAGAATCCAAACGTATTACACGTCCTTTGGTATCCAATTCGAGGAAGGTGGTAGGTTTCTTATCGACGAAATGGATAAAACAATAGGGATCGTCCTCGATGATTAAAAAGTTGTATGTATCAGCCAATTCGTAAACTTCCCTTCTTCGCGATTCCGTCAAAACTGTTCCCGTTGGATTGGCTCCTGTAGGATTCGCGTAAAGGACCTACGAAACAAGTTCATCCTTCTTTATATCCGAATATGGTAATACGTAGTAATATACGATCGATTACGTCAAATTATCTCTTGATTTTCAATTTTCTCTGCAACTCACTTTTGGCATTGGTTTACCACTGTCTCGTCTTTCTTCGCAAATTTTTCTTATATTTACCGGAATTATACCATCCCGATCTTGTGAAATTTCGATGAATTCTGGCATTAAAGGTGTGAGCTGAAGAAAAGACGAATAACGTTGAAGAGTTTAATAAAATAAAATCTATTAAAACAGCTTGAGAATATCGAGGTATTTAGTCTTAGTTAGAGGGAGATCGAAATCATAAAAAAAAAAAAAAAAAAAAAAAAAAAAAAAAAAAAAAAATAAAAAAATAATAAACGAATGCGTAGATTTACCGCATTTAGAATTCCGTCGTAAGTCGGTGTTTGAACCATCACAGGATCGCCTGTTTCTAAAGTCATCTCGAAAATTTTGCTACACCCGTCCATCGATCCAGACGTGAAAAGTACGTCCCAGTCTTTGTATATCGGCTTGTGCCAATATTCTTGAAATTCTCGCATTTTTTTTAACAATGGCAAGTATCTTAAATGGAAAAATAAAAGAATGAAAAATGATGGAAGAAGTATACGATACTATTTATATATATAATATTATCGCATACTATACAGCATACTATACAGCATGAGCACTAGATGCACAACGATTAGTAAGCAAGAGAGAATAAGAGTGCAACGACATCGTTGTAATAGGTTATGGGCCTAAAGTACGAACGAAAGATTATTCTTATTGTACAGATTGTATTATCGTGTCTGCGAAATCATGGTACAGATAGTCGGATGACGATTGTGGGTGCAAAACCAAGTGGGGGGGGGGGGGAAAGGAGAACATTTTTTCGTTTTCGAGAGAATCGAGTGTGAAAATGCATCAAGTAGCCGTTGATAGAGTAAAGTATATTTTATCGTTGTTTCTTATTTTCTAAATTACCCTTGGGAAGGACCATATTGAAGAGACCAGGACAACTCTTCTCCGACGAGTTTTACTTTTGTTCCACCCTTGTACGTTACGGAGATATCCACGAAAGGAAATGTCTTTGTATTCGGCATTCCATTAGCTAGACTTATCGCATCTTTCGCTTCTATAAATCTCATCGCTGTGCCATGCAAAGATGTTATTTACATATGAATTATCTTTATAAATTATCGTTTCCAAGAGATACAGGATAGACAGAGTTTTACGAATTGTCTAATAAAATATCAGATATCGCAGACAATGTTATTATAACAGCGATGATAAAAACGATATTAATAAGAAATAAGATAGGAAAAAATCAAGAGTTCTTACCTAATTCACGAAGGATACTAGACTTTCGCCTTCTCGTGACATTCGTTAGAAACGTCGAAAAATCCATTATGAATTACGAACCACTGGTTAGTTTTTAATATTTGACCTTTGTTTCGGTTAATTTTTGTCGAAACGATAGGCGTCCAAGCGAGTCGAATAACTCCGGCTTTACCCAATTTAATCGAGTCAGATAAATTCGGTAAGTCGACAATTTCTAAATATTTTAAATTTATTATGAAATACGGGATCGATGGATACCGAGCGAGCGTGTCGAAAGTGATCGAGAGACTGGACTTCGGCACAACTATGGTTTTAACGAAACTTAGCCTGTTATTCATGCGGTGGGTTATCATCAGCTTACATTGTTGATACGTTACGATCGAAACGTTACAAATCGGACCATTGTAATCGATGAAAATTTCCCTCAACCAGATATAAATCGATTATGGAATGGAAGAATATTTCACAAGAAAATAAATAAATTAATTATAGAAATGAAAAGATAAATGTATGGCGTAATTAAGTTTGTTCTTGCACTAATCGTAAACAGCGATATCATGGTGCGTTGGTAAATAGGAAGATAAGATGCGCGTAAAAAGAACAAAAATCATGGAGGATATCACTTCAACGTCTTATGTTCAACATGTATATTTTATTTCGTATCTGAAAAAATAGAGACACGGTAAAGAAAATGAGTATTCTACTATTATTCATCCATTGCAAAAAGGTTGTCGAGTAAAGATCGGAGAGATTATTGTTATAAACAGCGTAAGTCGAGTACATTCTCATTGTAAAATGTTGCTTGTAAGTTTGCAGGGATTCGGATGTAGAAAGAATTACTTTCATCGTTATCATCGTTACTCGGTCGTATCTCAATAACCATGCTGAAAAATCGAAATATTCAACGAAGAAGATTTACATCGAGTGAAAATCATAAAGGCATGGTTTTCGACGTAATCGTACGATTCTCGTACTTTTCTTACGGTATTCTTTCTTTCTTTCTTTCTTTCTTTCTTTCTTTCTTTCTTTCTTTCTTTCTTTCTTCGCCACGTCGTACATCAGCGAGTAACGAAGAAAATTCACAAAAAGAGAAATAAATTCGACGAAATATCTTAATCGAATATTCGAATACATCGATATCTTTCGCGGAGACTGCCTGATCATTTCGATAATGGGAAAGAAAAATTTGTAAATTTAACGGGAAGGCATGACGAAAGAAAGTGATAGTAGGAAACGGTGAAAGTTTTATTGTTCGTACACATCAGGAAGGATCTTTCTTTAAAACGTTACGAAAGACGATAGAACTTTTTTTTCCCTCTCGTGATCATGATTTTCATCATAATCATAATCACCCTCTTTCTTCTTTCCTCGCGTTATCGTCCCTTCTTGTTCTCGTTGACATTCGACACCTTCCCTTCCCTTGTTTTCTCTTCTAGTTTTTACAATTTCTCTATTGCTTTTATCTCTCATTTACTCTTTCGTCGCGTAATCGTGGAACGCTATCGTTATGATTGTTTTCTGCTTTTTTTTTCTCTTTTCTTCTTTTTTCTCCTCTTCTTGGCTTCTTACCTTAATTACAGCATTCTTTCCTCGTTATAATCAGACTGACAAGGATAATCACAATTACGATTACGATTGTCATCACTATAACTATTTATCGAATCAAATCGTTAATTATTAATTACGTTACCCCTTTTGATTCATCGAGATTATCGTCTGCGCGACAGTACTATCTAAATGATAATGGAAGAAGACCCGGCGGAAAGGCACCAACACAAGTTTCGCGTTGTAACGTAATTACGTAAACATGTAGTCGGGTTCGCGTTTATATCGTTCCTTTATCGTCTAAAATTCTAAAATTCTAAAATTCTCGATAAAACTTACGAATCAAGAACAACAACATCGATCGTTAGTATCAAACTGCTAATACATAATATAGTATAAAACGATAAAGTAACGCCAACAAATAATTAATAAATAAACAAACGGTCGAACAATACTCGACACGACAAAATCAAGCAGCTTGACGAACAACGATAAAATAACGATTCTTGAAAAAAAAAAAAAAAAAGAAGAAAAAGAAAAAAGAAAGAAGAAAGCGAAACATAAAATGTCGTATTTGCATCTAAAGGCAAAGATAAAAGATTATAAACGCGTCCCGATCGATGGAAAAATTTACAACATTGTTAATACTTGGCTCTCTGGTTTTTCTAGTTTTCTAGACACGATCGCGTGCATTCCGTGCATTCCACGCATTCATACCGCGCTCATACTCGTCGCAAGTCACAGACGCACATACATACACGAAGGATTTCTGCTTCTGAATTGGCAGTCATCAAAGCGTCGTTAATTAATCGATTAAGCACGATCAAGTATGAGAAAAGAAGGCATTAACAAACGAACGAAAGTTGGAAAGAAGTTTCGAAAGTGCCCGGGCACTTTTAATTTCGATCGAAACGAACGGGGCTGGTTCGGCGGCACGATTTTTCGCATTTGATTAGCACAAAATAACGAAACCACAACGAGAGTAACGTAATTATTCGATTTAAAGGAAAAGATATATCGATCGTCGTTTTCCCCTTCAACCTTTCGATTAATCTAACTCTTATACTTTTAGTTTTAATCGCGCATATCGCATGTACATATCTATAGACAAGTATTAAAAAATAAAACAAAAAATGATCGACGAGAAGTACTTTTCACGTTTTTTTTCCACGCACAACTATTTAGTCAACAACGTCCTTTTAAAAGTTTTGATTTTTTCTCTCTAACGCGATACAAACACGATTCTTCGCTCTCCTTCTTTTTCTTTTCTCTTTATTTCTTTTTCTCGAATACGAAGAGAACGAATTCCAGTTCTTTCCTTCGTTTTCTTCGTTTCCTTCGTTTGTTATTTACAATATATATCTATAGTACGCTACGCATTCCCCTCTTTTTACAACAGTTCGTTTAACGATTAATTAGTCTGTTAGTATTTGCTTCTGTTTCTTTATTCGTACGTTAAGCTTAAACCTTACTATACAAGTGCCTCTTGGTATTCTCCTTTATCTTTTATTTCGTTAACTCTGTTCCTCGCTTTTTCTCTTTCTTCCATAAAACCTGGATCTTTGTTCGTTTTTGTCTCAAACAAAAACTACGTGCTTCGATAAAGTTTCGATATTTATACTTTTTCCTATTATTTTCTACGCCTAATTACATTTTCTCAGACTCGTCCGTATTCCTCTTTCTCCGTAACTGTTCATAATTCTCGTACTCTTCTTCCTCGTATTACGATCTTCCTGCTTTTTACAGCCTAACGTTGTTTTCTCCCAAGTAATTTTTTTTCTCTCGAACATGGTCCGTTCGTGTTCTTGCTTTTCCTACTTCTATACGTCCATTCCCTTCGAGTCTTAGATTCCTCCTAGATATTTCGTCGTACAACGATACGCCGTTTTCTCTATCCGTTTAAATAACCCCTTTTCTAGTTCCATTCGACCGATTCCAACGGAGAATTCCAACTCGAACGAAGTCACTCGATCGGAAGTCACTGTCCGTTCTTCGTTTTCTTCGTCCTCTATTTCCCACCGAAGGGATACCTTTGTGCGATTACTGACCGTTTGCGAAAACGTTCTGGCGAATCTTTAGAGAACTAAAAGAGAGTTTCTTGCGACCAGGCCGGTGGACTGGTTGGTAACGGCGCCGGCGGTGGTCTATGCCTGAGCTCGATGGCTGGAGAACACGGCGGAGAACCGGGGCTACTTTGGCTGCTGGTGCTCGTAGAGACGGCCTGAGACCTGTTGATATATTCGTAACGACAGCTTTTCCCAAAGTCATTCCATGTAAATAAGTTTGAAGTAAACGCGAAAATCGGAAACCGATCGGAAAAGAGCGATGGAAAATGGATAAATATCTTGTATTTACAAATAACGATATAGAAGCGGTAGTAGAAAGGATGAAACAACGACAAAAGTTTCGAAGAATAAGAACGTGGACGGGCTGTTTCTCGAGCAATTTGTCGTTTTATCGTGGAAAAATTGATTTTCGACGTTAACGCGCGCGGAATTTCCTCGATTCCGCGTAACCATGCGATCAAATAGATAGAGAACTGACCCAATTAAACCGTAACCGTAACCGTAACCGTAATCGTAACCGTAATCGTAACCGTAACCGGTTCGAACACCGTATACCGCTATATAGAAGGCATATTCGTCTTGGTATATAGCATTAAAAGTTGTTAATTTTAGTTTGGTTCGGTTAAGAGGGCAGTGGTAAAGACGCAGAGTCACCGACGCTTAGAAGCAACGAAGGAACAATCGTTCGACTAGGTATACCTAGAAGTTTCAACGGCTGCGCTAATACTACGACAAGCTTGACAAGGTTTGCCTTCAGGCCGCCGTCTAGGGACACATCCAGAGCAACCATCCCATTTGTCGACCGTTTTCTTCTTTTTCGAGGGTACCCGAAGAAACCGTCGACAACTTGGCCCGGCTGCTTCGGAGTCGGTCGAGAACCCAGATACTTCATCCTCCGTGTCGAGACACTCTTCTTGCTCGTCGTCTCTTAGGAAGACCGAGTCGGAACCGAGCGACCTCGAATTATTCAAGCTACGAACGTACAAATGGAACAAGCGTTAAGATTCGGATCGATTACAAAGGGAATGGAGAGGATGAAATCGTCGAGGAAGAAAAAAGACGCACGCGTATACGGCGACTAACAAGGTGACACACCGATTAAACGGATCCAAGTGTCGTTAAATTTACGTACGACTAGAAAAATTCGATACTACGAGAGTATAATAGTAGTAACGGTAGTAATGGTAGTAAGTAATGTAGAAGACGATAAAAAATCGTTTCGTATGGTTCATTTTGTTCGTACAGCGAACAAAATGCGAGAATACGTTGTTACGTACGCGTGCGTTACGTACAAGGAATCGCGCGTGTAAAAATATTTTCGTAAACAAAAAGCCGGAAAAAGCGTGGCAAAATATTATTCGTTCGTCCGACGCGTTACAACGATATTTTCGAAATTATTTATACAAGTTTCTACGTTAACAACCTTGAGTCTGGTTCCGGAGGATCGACACTGCCCATGGAAGCCAACGGTGCTCTTTTGCCGCTAGTCGCCGTGATCATCGCCTCGTTCGCGTAAAGACCTGCTTCGCTCGTGCACGGGGAAAGCTCCGGGGTCGGTTGAATTACCTACGAACAAACAATCAAACAACTTACGACAACGAATCACGTACTTGCTCGTTCCTTTCGAATTACAGTAACGTGTTATCGTATCGAGATTTTATCATCGTATCGTATATCCATGTACTCTACGTTAGAATCGAAGAAGACAGCGTAAAAGATCGATTCGAATTTTCGTAAACGACGTAAATGATTTCACGCTGCGAATCAAAGTGGAAATGTTGCGTCAGCGGACGGAACGTTAAGATTCGAACGAACGTTTGTTACTGGAGGCTAGCGATTACCTGAATGTCGATGGGATAATAGAGATCCCAGGGTTCGTCGTGGGCAGCGTATTTCGTGGAAAGCGTAGGGTGAAGCGGCAAACATGGTACCGGCATCGCGGACCCCCTTCTCTCGAGGTAACTACTCCCGGTGCTGCTACACGTCACCGAACTGCATCTTCTTTGTTCCTCGGGAAGCGGCAAATTCGGCTGCTTCGTTGGTGGTGTCAACAGAGCCTCGTAGCCACCGCCAACCGACGCAAAACGCGGCCCGATTTTTGGCAAATGAGATTGCGACACCTTTAACCGTAATAACCGTCGTCATCGTATTATCGTCGTTCTTTCTTTCGCGATATATTCTACCATATATATATATATATTATCCCGCGACTCGAGAAATTTTGTATCTTAAAAATCGGACATGTGTAATCGAGCGTTTTTACGTTATATCGAAGTATATTCTCGCGATCAGAAGCAAAGCGTGGCAGACTCGCTGGCATAAAAAACCATCTATCTTCTGACTTATCGTGGAATGCAAAAAATATTCGATTCGATATGATTAAAAAGTATAATTACACCTATAATTCAGCGTAATCTCGGATTATACGGAATTACGACGAGCTTATAATCGCCGGATTACGCTACGATCGTTACGATTACAAATATCGATAAAGATCGGTTTAATTCGACGAACGGGTAGACCGACCTCGACACAAAGAGATCTTCTAGGGCCGTGATCCGGTCTAGGTGGTAATCTGGAAATGGCTTCGAGAGCGGCTGCGAGGGCTCTTTCTTCGGCTTCTGCTTCGGCTACCGCTGCGGCTGCAGCTGCGGTCAGTCTTGGATCCTCCAACTGCTTGCTCGATTTACACCTATCCCACATACCCTCCTTTTACCCTTCTTCTCTCATTTACACCCTTTCTGTCTATATAAAAACACAACTTTGCTCGCGTACTTTCATCCTCTACCTCGAGAAGCAAAAATCGTATTCGATCCCGAACGTTTGATCCCCATCGGAACACGGCGTTTCTTTTCTTCGAAATTGCTAGAAATATTTTTAGAAACGTTCGATCAAAAAATCCGACGTTAAAACGCGTTGAAACGAGTCGAAAGCGCGACCAACTGACTTGCCTGAAAATCGGGCTGAACGTTTTCGAAAATTTTGCGACCTGTATATTCTTATTCTCTGCATATACGATATATTGGAAAGCGCAACTCCGATCGAGCTTCGTAGATATTTAAACATCCGTAAAAAGCTGATAAAATGACGGCAATTTTTGCAAATTTATACGATATTCCGTGCTGAAACTCGAACAACTTGCCCCGAGTGAGTTCGAACTGTAAAATTAGTCTTGGTATATAAAATAACGCGGTAAAAAAAGGGAAGATGGGTAACAGCGAAGAGAAAAAGAACTCACCTGCTTTTATAAACAAGCAGAAGGATCATAAGACCGAAAAAACCACCGAGAGTCGCTGCGATTCTGACCCCGGTCATAACGTCGTAAGTTTTGTAAAATTCGATTTTCAGTTGCTCCCGCTCGCTGAGGGTCGACGTCGCTTCCGGCAGGAACGTCGTCGAGTCCATCCTCCTCGTCGTCGCGTTGCTCGCGTTCACGTTGCTGCCTACGACACTCCCCATATCTGCACACACACACACACACACGTACGACTCTCGATTCTTATTAAATATTTTCTTTGCTCGTCGAGGCCTCCGTGACGCGATTCTTCGATCTCGTACGTTCGATTTGCGCGTTTATACGTAGAATAGCCTACGAATTTAAGAGCGCGATCGATCAACGATACAGGCTGACAGGAATCCCACGATTCAAAGTTGAACGTTCTCCAAGAATTTTCTTCGCAACGGACATTAGCCGACTTTTTCCTCTGCGTTACTTTTATATTTAACCAAACAGATGTACACCGTGTGGAATCAATACCTTGTTTTATCGCGGCGTAGAAAGCTTTCGCAAATTGACCTGAAACGATTAATTCGCTTTTTTAATTTACATAGATTTTCGGTGCTCGAAGACTGAATTTCTACGACGTCGTCGTCTTATTCAAAAATGTACCTTCTTTCTGTCTTGAGAACGCCGAATTACGAATTATCAAATTCTTATCGAATTCTATCGTACGGGGAATAATTTGGCAAAAGGTTTATCTTTAAACGAAAACCATTAAATCGTAAAAGACTCGGTCGTAAACGTACGAACGGAGAGAAAAATTACACAAGCATAGCGAAATTATCTACGTTACGAACGCAATCCTTTCGACGATTACGTCGTTTGTCACGAAAATACGTAAGACTAAGACGCGTCTTGCCATAAAGTCGGATTCGTGCGGCGAAAAGGAAAAGTACCGCGACCCTTTGACACAGTTCCGACCGCTTACGAATGGTCGCGCGAACATAGTTATACGAGATGTATGGACACGCTCGCTTGAAAATAAATCCCGGTAAAAAGAGCGGATCGACTGTAAGTTTCAGAACGTTTCTCGCTACGTTTTTGCCCAACGAAAGTCGCATCGTTCTGCGAAATATTTTTAGAAATATCTGCCGTATATTGTTCGAATCGAGTCGCACACGTCCGGTAGAAAACTGCAACTGCGATAGGACGCGATCGACTTTGATCATCGACCGATATTTCGAAAAGTTATTTTTCACTGTCAAATTATCGGCGATCTATGCTTTTGACTGAAACTAACGGGTTTCTTCCACTTTCAGCTACTTTCTATTAAAGTACTTTTTTCTAGGCATCGAAGCAACGTCGAAACGATAAATTCAACAAAAACGCGCTTCCGTCTTTTTCCTTTGATCCTTTGATTTGATTTGGTCTATATTGCGAATCGTATTCGCCGTTAAATGTATGGCAGATGCGACGCTAAAGATACGACGAGTCAACAACAGCCGACTGGAAAATAATTTTTCGTTATTAATCAAATATCTACGATACGTACGTAGGAGACAGTTTTTTTTTTTGTAAAAGACATTTTTTACAGGAGAGAATTAATCGTTATAAAACGGTGACGAACCATCGAGTTCGACGGCATTCCTCGTAACAACGACGGAAAATAAATTTTCTATCTACTGGACGTGGCTGGTTGTCGATTCGAAGCAAAAGCATCGTGACCATGTGGTACTGGTTGGAAAAAGTCGCGGCTATCGAATTCCAGTGATAATCGATAACGCGGAACTTTCGAGGGGTGTCGTATAGAGTGGCACTCGATCGAGAGCCTCGCTACCTCGAGAACAGAGAACAAAGAACGGAGAACGCTTTAGAGCGAGAAAGGCTGGCGAAACGACGATAGAAAACGGAGAACGCGACATCTTTTTCAGCAGTTTTGTATCCTACGAAAGTTTTCGGCCGTGAAATCCCGTTACTTGCTTTACGATCGATTCCCTTCGTTACGAATAACGTTAAGAACGTTTAAAAATGGCGACGTTCGCGGTTTCTTGCATCGTTTCTAAACGCAACGACGATACCAACTCTTCTATCGCTTTATCGTTTCAATAGAATGCGGCGTATGGAAAGCGCGTGTTGGAAATACGAATAGAAAATTTCGCTGTAGAGCATCGCTGTAAAAGCGGCGAGTGGTCCGACTCGGCTCGGCCGTAGAGCAGCGTTCTACTCGAACCACACGCCAAGGTTCTGGATATTGATTTCAAGCTGAGAGAATCGATGGAGCCTGTCTTACGGCGTCTCGATAAGTCCTGTCACTGATAACGTTTCGCCGTTCCACGCAGAGACCTATGGGCGAGAGGCCGATTTCCAAAACGACTCTACAGACACGCACAGACATCGGTGTACGAAACACGCACAGGCTAGGCTATATAAACGTGCGAAAACAAAGATGAAACATCTGGTAAAGATTTAATCCAGAAATAACTCGATAACGTGGAATCGTTCAAGAACAATTTGTTATTTATTCCCATCCATAATTCATCGCGTTCTTTCAGCTATTATTACGATCGTCCGATACGAGAATGTTTGTTTTGATAAAAAATTGTACGCCAACCCACGTTCTCCGATCGGTCGTTACAGGACCGAATAATTACTCGCGCAAGGGGAGAAAAGAAGCAGCAAACCGAAACCGGAAAGAAGCGAAAGAGAAAAGAATCCGACCAAGTTTGCGATTTGCGGATAGGAAAAATACGGCCGGTCGAAACGGAGAAAAGAAAAGAAACGAAACGAAACGAAACGAAACGAGTAGACGCGTTCTTTGGACGTTGAAGAGAAACGGAATCGGCGATGAACTCGGCCGAAATTTCGACGTTTCGCTCAGGAAGCATCGAATAAGCGGGTTAATAGGTCGATTTAAGCGAACGGGGACGACAACCTGTGGCTGGTGTGCGGTAACCCTCGAGGATCTTACCTTACGAAATCCTCCGACAGCTTTAAAGCTATTTACCGTTGGCATCGATAACAACCGAGTCTTCTCGAAACGATCGTCGTGCGTATTCTACCACGATAGAAGAAAGAATCGAGTCCAGATCGTCCACATTAAGCTCGTTCGTAATAGCGATTCGCTATTCGATTCTCGCGCTTCGAAGAAAAGGTAGAAAATTGATCGAGTTAGGCTTCGTTTTGAAATTAATAAGTCGCTTAACGTTATTACTTCGACGTAATTACTTTCGTCTCTTTACGGAAAGTTTTACTGAAAAATTAACGAAAACACCCGTCGAAACGAAATCTTCAAATCGCTACCTTCTTACAAGGAAACTCGTTTCTTGTCGTGAAAAATGAATCGCGAGCAGCTAAAGAGGGAAACTAGACTGCAACTTGGGCAGCGACGAAGAATTCGTTCAGTCCCTTTTCATCGTGTTCTTCCTTTCCTTCGAAGAGAAACTCCGACTCGAACTCGAACTCGTCTCGTTAAACGTACAACACGGTATCTTTCATCGCGAGATCGATGCCTGTTATTTTCACCCGAACTTTTGTCGTTACGCAACGCAAAGGGCCTGGAAAATTATACGACTGCGTGTAAAGCGCGAGTACTCGCACGTTCGTTGGCTCGACGACTTAACGAGAGTGCCTGCGTTACTTGCACTTGCACTTGCATTAACACGCATTATGACGCTGCTACGTCGCTTACTTTCTTTCCGACATTACGCGATTTAAACGTAAACTAACGGGAAATTCGCGGGACATTTCGTCCGATTGGAATAAATTAAAAGTTCCGTGCTTTCGATCGTCCGATAATTTCGACGAAATTCCGGAAAGAAAAGAGAAGAATCGAGCAATAAAAAGTTAAAAGGCTTATTTCGGAGAATTTAAAAGCAATTCGGGATAATATCGAGTTTATCGAACGGGCTTTCGCTATTTTTCGCGTTAGCGTGTCAGTACGTCAAGACGAATTCAATCGACGCGGAATGTAACGTTTATCGATACGCGAAACAAGCAACACGTATACGAGCACGCGTTATTTCCGTGCACGTTTCGACTGCACGTCGCTTTTTCAAGCACGGTATTTTACCGTTTGGCGGAAAATAGCGCAAATCGTAGTTATCGAATTGGCTGGATTTCACGCGGTATAAATACTCTTATCTTAATCGCCGTCACATTGTACGTCCAACGACCGAACAACCTACTCTATAGTTACGTTGAAAAGTAGCGTAGAAGAAAAATCGTCAAACGTCATTGCGTTTCTGTAAAAAGAAAAAAAAAGCATCTCTTTACTTCGAATATTTGTCGTCGCTCTATGCCGTTCGTTCGACTCGGATAAATTTTTATCCGCCA
Organism: Bombus vancouverensis nearcticus; assembly: GCF_051014615.1. Taxonomy (NCBI): domain Eukaryota; kingdom Metazoa; phylum Arthropoda; class Insecta; order Hymenoptera; family Apidae; genus Bombus; species Bombus vancouverensis. The sequence continues at coordinate 12,837,343 of NC_134924.1, forward strand.
TTCTTACCCTATCGATACTCCGGAGCGAACGATCGTCGCACCTCGGTAAAATACGCACGGTAAAATATTACCAAGGCTGCGTAGTATCCCGCTGCTGATCGGTGAAAACGAACGAACGCAACGTGCCGCGTAATCGAAACGGACTGCGATCATCGGAATCGAGTGTCCGGTCGGACGGAGCTTTATCCTCTGACAAACAAGCAAGCGTCCGAGATGGATAAATCCATCCTTTCGATCGATGAATCTCATCGCCGAGACCGAGACCGAGACCGAGACAGCGTCCACCCCGTAAGTCGAACCTACGTATTCCATGTTATAATATTTCTCCGCGAACGTAGTACGTGGTAGTAGAGGTGGGGGTGGGTAGCTTCTTCGGAACAACCATCGACGCATCCCATTTTCCAACCGCGGACGTACGTACGAACGAAATTCGCGTCTATCCAGCGGAAACGACCAAATTGATGATAACCGACGCAACACGTACACGTCCAACGACTCTGGCAAACTCGATTTATGAAATCGAGCCGCATCGGTGGTACACGACCGTTCCAGACGTAGTAGATACGAATATAGTTACCGTCTTAATTATAAAATCAACGGTATACGTACTTGCGTCTCGACCGTCGAAACGAAATATTCGACCGATTTACGAGAAACAGAAGGGGTTTAGATCCCGTTCAAGAGCGTACGAGCAAAAAACCGTACCTCGAATCGTTGCGACGTCGGTACAATTCTAAAATTATTTGTTACGACTAGCTCGAACGTAACGTTTTACGAGCGCGTAATTCACATATTGATTCAATCGATCGTTTACGAAACTCTCGTTGATATATTAAAAAGAAAAAAAAAAGAAAGAAAAGAAAAAAGGAAATTGAGTAGATTCGAAAGGTATAAGATTCTACGTAGATAAGATCTTTGCGTAGATATCGACGTAGATGTCGACGAGCGATCGAGACCGGGCGACATCGCGACGAACGTAAAAAGATAAATCCTGTACCCGAATCTACGAAGGTATCGTTCTTCCTTCTCCGCTACTACCGAGAGAATCGGCAGCGAATGGCAAAAATCATTTATTCTTCGTTCTATCGATGTTTCACCCTTCGCATCGATTCGGTATACGGTACGTACGGCCCTGAGCCCTGTAACGTCGATCGTTAGCATCGTTTCGGATAAGAATCGGTATGACCGCTATGACCGGTGTTTCTATACACCGATGTACGTAACGATACCGTCGCGTCCCTCAACCGGTAGCAAAGACCGAGCAATTCGTAGAGCAATCGAGAAAGAAATCGTGCTTTTCCGCGCGATGGACAAAAGGGGTCGTGTCGGAGGGGAATCGATATGGGGCAGGTAGGCGGTCGAAGGCATTTCAACTCGGGGTGGAGAGGGTAGACGGAGGAGAAGTGGTCGGGGTGGTTGAGCTGGCAGGGGAGCCAGGTATCGATTGCAGGCTGCGAGAGGAGAAAGAACCCCTCCCGTTGCTCCATGCCCTCTTTCCAGCCCACGCACTACGGGTCACCGGGTCAAAGCTCACGGCCGGCTCACTGTTGCTTCTGCCTTTTCTCGTCGCCGTTTCGATAGTACGACGTTCTCCCCGTGCACCTCGCAGCAAATAGAAAGAAGCGGCGTTGCGATTTTCGGTTAAAACCGCGAAGAAATTTCGCCGCGCTCTTTCGCCACCCACGTCTTTATTTATTACGTCGACTGGTCGCTCCGCTGACTATGAAAATCGTCTTGTTTCGCCTTCGTGGATATTGCCCGCGAAACGATTACAACGAAAATACGTAATCTAATCGCTTAATGGACCGCCGCTCGTTGTCGCTGCTGCTTGGTTGATACGACGACCTATCAGTTGGACGTCGCAGCGTGTCGACGATTATTCGCGCCTTGCTTTAGAAACTTACGCGCAACACTACCGTTGACTCCTTTCGAAGTTTCTAATCCATTAGCGGTAATTTGTTTACGCTTCGACAGGCGATGACGTATAGATGATCGATAGCAGGATTCCTGTATTTTCTTGGTAGATCCGGCTCGCTGAATGTCCAACGGCGCTTTTACGCGTTTCGTGCAATCACGTAGCGATACAAAAATATCGGATCTTTATCGGTAGCCGAATATGCGATATCCCTTTTGTACGTTTCTTCTAATTTCTTCTAGGGGTAAAAAGAGATTAATTTCGACTACGAATATCCGTTCCGTTTGAAAAAGAAGGAACCTTTGGAACCGAACGATCGTGGATCGATATAAAATAGCGAAGAGTAACGAGCGAATCAGAGACGGAAGAAAATAGGAGCCATTATGGTTGAGAGAGAGAGAGAGAGACGGATGGTGCGCTCGAAAAGCTGATACTCGGGACTGATCGTACTTCCGGTGACCGCATCCTTATCGGTATCGTTTACGCTCTCTGTCGCTTTCATCGCTACTCTTCCAACCTGGTTCTTTCTTTTTACGTTTCGAACGCCCGATAACCGATAGCGCGATATTTCGAGAGAAACCGACGACTCGTTGAATCGGTAGCTTCTCCCAGCCACCGACTCCGAAAGGCTCGATGCCGAACTTTCGCAACAACTATACGCGAAACGATGACGCGATGCGATCTGTTTTTTTTTCTCGTTTTTGCAAACTTGGTCGCTAGAATCCAATTTTCCAGTTAACCCGACCCAACGAGATCTACCTCTACAGACAGGATTTCGTTCTCGCTGATAAAATATAGAAAAACGTTGTTACCCGTGCTAACGTAACGCGATGCTCGTATTCAGACTGACTCGTAATACCGGTATTTCCATCTCGCTACCATCCACACCGGACAATTCTCATCCATACGTATATCGTGGAGAGAGTTACGAGGTCTTCGTATCGAGCAGCGCGAGTTCACCTACTTTCTCGTATCGTGAAACGCGATCGTCCTTCGACGTTCGAGTCGCCGAAATCGAGCAGAGATGCCGAATCGTAGCGTCTCCGTTGTTTCTCGATGCTCAAAGTAAAAGGAAAGCGGGGAAAAAAGCACCACCTAGGTCGAAACGAGGCGCCGTACAGACTTTCGATGTACCGATACGATCGCGCGACCGTGCGAGTCCTTCGTTGGAAAGGAAGAGTAGCGAGATCGTCGAAACTAAAGCCACGGGGAGTCGAGTATCGCGAAGCTCGGTCGTCGGGTGATCCTTGAATATTCGTTATCGTTTCGACAGGAGCCAAGCTCGAGCTCCAGGGACGACCGAACGTTTCTGGAGTGGTGTGCACTCGAGTATAATTAGATGTCCCAGTTTACACGGCATCTCATTATGGAATCCATTCTGCCAGCCACAAAAGCTACGATACGTGCTTACATCGGCCGCCTTCCGTTCTCCACCCACTCGATAATAAGCTCACCGCCTTATCGAAATTAACCATCTGCCTCGTTGCGCTTCTTGTATTTCACCCGCCCGACCGTTTCAAACACGATCGAACGATCGCCCCTTCGTTTCTTCCTAATCCTTTTCCTTCTGCCTCGCCCCTTTTCAACGCGCGCCCGCTTATCGACGTTCTCACAGTGACAACGTAACATCGTTTCAAAATCACGTACCAACGGACCGACGATATTTCATCCTCACGCCACGCGATAACGTATATTTTCTAAAGCTAATACGCGACAAAATGCTTGGCAATTACAACGGTCGAACGTTGTATCCTCGGCTCTTTCCAGTCTCCAGCTACACATACGATAACGTTAATTATTTATATTAATTATAATTGGTTATATCAATTATCGATGCGATTTAGTTGGTCGAAACGGATCAACGCTTCGACCAATCGTACACTTGGTTTTAACGTAGATAAGAACGTCCATAAGGTTTCGAGCATACGACTAATATTTTTCTCTTATACGTTTTCGATATATACGTTGATTCGAGAAGGAGACAGCTGGCATTAGACGCGACGTTTAGCTTTCGTACGTTTCGTCCGATGGGTATTCGCAGGTAGGTACGTATACCGTAACGATTATCTTACTGTAAATCGATCAAGGTGCCCGTATAAATACTTTGGAGCGGCAGTGTACATCGATCTTTCGTTGAAAGCGTATATATATCGGCTATTTAGACGTAGCTCGAGCGTTAATTTTGGATTAGCTCTGATACGCGCGATGCTTCCATAAGGATAGAGAAATTACTAATCAGCGGACCGAGGACCGCGCACACATAAACGAACATTATAAGAATCGATCGCGTGTTTCAACCGGTAAAAACGCCGATTTTTTCGCTTTTCACTCGTTGCGCGAGCTGTTACTTGGTCTTTCGTAACGTCGCGTACGCGGTAATCGATTTGAAGGATGATTTTGACGAAAAGATAATCTCCCCGAGTTGTACCTCGAACGATCGATGCAATCGGACAATCGTAGAGGTATCAGTCGTACGTTTTCCTTATTAACGAAAAAATCCACAACGAATGCAATACGATACTCGAAAGACAGATCGCGCCAATAAAATCTTCCAACCGTTATCAAATTGGATCGAACTTTACCGGATCCAGAGACAGAGGTTCTCTTCTCCGAAAAGTATGAAACTTAACAGAGCCACCGGGCAATCGACTTTCGAAAATTCGAAAACGCGAAAACGCTTTAAAAAGCGTGGGAGTGTGTTTCTCGTTCGTCGATAATTACGTTGCCAGCGATATAGGAGGAAACGATTCTACGATACGTTCGATATGGATGCATCTAGCAAAGAGGCAGGAACCTCGTAGAGGGTGGAATCCGGTGTAATTAGTAGTTCACGCTTGACCTATTAAAAAACTTGTCCATTCGCTCGCTACGAGAGCCATTGTGCTCCGGGCTCGTCAAAATAATCAGCTGCGATCAGCCTTGTTCGTCGTTGAACCGAATTCTCGGTCCATCGATTCGGCCAACGCCTCTAATTAGTATCATTTAACGATTTCAATTTCTCGCTACTCGTTCCGCGATCGAGCTACGCGCATTTTTAAGCAAACTCGTATTTTGCGTCTAGACGGAAATTTGATATCACCGAGGGGGCACCTTTCGGATCAAAGTTCGTAAAGGCTGGTTAATTAACCGCATCGGTCGATGGAAACGTACGATAGCTGTACCAACGGGAACGGCATAATCGGCGGGGGCTTCGAATCGAATCGAATCGAATGGAATGGAATCGAATCGCCGTTCCAGCGATCACGGCATCGAGCAACATCGAATTGGCAAGAGGAAGAAAAATAAGGTTCGGCGTGACGCGAGACGAAGGCGAAGCCCCGTACTACGGCCCTTTGGCGAAAGAGTTTCGGTGCTCCCTGGAATTTTTTCTTACTCGAGGGAAGATAGCCAGCGAATCGAGCCCGGTGCCGCTTCGAAGTAGCTCAAGGTTCGCCGTTAAGACCGCGGCGTCGCGTTATAGCTAAACCATTTGTACGAGAAAGAGAAAGAAAACGAATTATTCCGAGTGGAAAGTTGGCCCGGCGAATCTTAAACCGCTGGACGACTGCTGGAGGATAGCAAAGAGCCCGATTAAACCGGACCCGAAGAAAGAGAAGAGGACAAAAGGGTAAAAAGGAAAACACGGGACGTATCGCGCGGCTGTTTTCTCACAGTTTCCGCCCCGAAACCTCCCGAGTACCTAGAGAATTTTGTTTTCGCGGAGGTAAACGCTCGAAATAAATTGTCCAGAAAATACGATTTCCTTCCTTCGCCAACGCTCAACGAGCCCCCGTTTAATTCTTCCGCGTTTCGTTGTTACTTTCGAAAGCGTGGTCGGAAACTATGGCGAAATTTCGTGCAACTCGGTCCCGGTAAGTCGTCATATCGGAAGCGAAATCGATCGAAGCGATCGGTCGATTCGACGGATATGCAAAAGTTGCTACGCGAAGAGCTCGTAGAAGAGAAACATGCCTTAGATAGGCAACCGTTTGTAACGTCGATGATCCAAGGTCACGCGTAGAATCCATCAGAGGAATAGGAGTTGAAATTCAACGAGACGAATTTAGACCGCGGCCTTCGGCTCGGATTCACCTCGATGTAACCGTACAAGTTCGATCAGCCGAACGCTGCTCGATTCGTTCGACTATTATTTTAATCGCGTTTTTCGTTCAAACCCGCAATGCCGCAGACTTATCAACGAATTCGATATTTCGTTTTAAACCAACGATCAAATTATACAAGATTAACGTGATTATACGTACAATGACCTGCCGTTCGACAAAATTTCTACTTTATTAATTATTTCAATCTATTTCTCTATGTACTGTGACAATATTGAAAAAGGGGGGAGGAGGGAAAGAAGAAAGAAGAAAGAAGAAAGAAAAAGGAATTAAACGGCGTGTCTGTACTTTCTCTTAGTCGTCCGATCTCCGTTATGTATCTTGGAACAAATAACGCGACAACGCGAAGAAATTTAAGTTGCCCGAACTAGACGAAACATGCCTCGTCGTTTATGGTCGGTTTTCGTTCGTTCGGTTTCGTTCTTACAGATATGGCATCGTTGTTGTCTCTGGATCGGTCGAAGCGACGAAAGCGACGCGGAAAAACGAGCCAGGTTGCGAGAAAACAAGTTTCGTAACGAGAGCGTATATTCCACGGCTCGTTTCCGAAATTTCGTCGGTAGTCTGGCGAGCGTCAAGGCCTCGAGCGTAAACAATTCGATTAGGTCAAGATTCGCTTGGCCGATTTTATCCCGCGAAAAGAATCCCTTCTATCCGTAGGCGAAGCGTTACGTTCGAACGGCAAACAGTCATGTTCCAACGTCGTAGCGCGCAATGTCCGTGGCCTTTATAGCATTTACCGCGTTTCCTATACCTCGTAACGTACAATTTCGCCACTCGATAGAAAGTTTGAAACGTTAACGGCGTATCCTGGCCTTTGCCTTTTACCTGATAACCCGAGTCGTTGGTAACGCGCTACTCTCGATAACGCGAAACAAACAAAGGACCTTTCGTCCTCTCGTACTTTGGTAACACGTGGTGAAAAATTGCGTTCTAGGAACCGCGGTAGAAGGAGGTAGCTGTGTAACGAGAAATTGCGTCACGTTATCGGAGAATATAGAGGATACGCGCAAAAGCAAGTGGAAAATATAGAATAAAACGTGGACTCGTCGAAATAAATCTTACTCGTGCAACGTCGTCGAATCTAATTTGCTCTTAACGTTCGACGTACGATCATTCTCGAACGTTTTTGAACGAAAAACGAGAACGTTCGACGCGAAACGTTGGAAAAAGATCGTGGCAAATTTAAACACCGCGCAAACGCAAACGAAGCAAGCGCTTGATAAACATACGATGACGGATCATCGTTTGTTTTCGAGTTGTAAGATTTGTTTCGCTTATTCGAAAATTCTTCTTCCCTCGGGAGAAATTGTCGAAAAAGTTGAAACGACGATTGATAGGAAAATTTACCTCTATCGATGGACGCAGGGGTCGGCATCGATGCGACGAGAGAGAGGATATCAGTGGCAGTGATATCGTAGACTCGAACGAGCCTCCTCGTCCACTTCCTCCTCCTCTTCCTCCTCTTCTTCGTCTTCTTCTTCTTCCTCTTCTTCCTCGTCCTCCTCGTCTTCGTCTTCAGGACGAGGCACGGATCTAGTGGTCATCTCCGTCTTACCCACGGCCGCGAGTTCATCCTTACCACGCCCGATAACACCTACCCTCTCGAACAAACGCGTAAATAAACGTTTTCAACACATCCATTAAAACAACGGTCGAAATAACGCGATCGATCGTGAAAGATAATCGGAGCGCGCGAGAAATCCGTCGACCAACGGTATTCGTAAGAGATTCGAAAAAAGCTCGTTATTTATAGATTTGTACATGTTGGCGAATTGCACGGGAATTTCGAAATTCCTTGCCGTTAGAAAACTTTTCCAAATTTCGAAAGCTTGAAACCAATCGCGCGCTAGTTGCGAATAAACTTATTCCCAGTGGTTCGATGGTTCGATGGTTCGATGGTTCGATGGTTCCTGCTTCGGCGGAAAACATTTCAAACGTTTGGGGGGATCGAACGATCGACGGAGAAGAGACGGAGCTCGGTGAAATCGAGTAATTCGCTTTAAACGACGAAATCGTTCCAAGACAGCTTGGTTCGTTCGCGTTTGTCAAACTCGGCACGGTCGTGAAATAAATACGCGATAACGAATACGTACCGCGAGTTGAACTCGAGCTAAGCTAAGTCGAGTAAGATAATCGAGCGAATTAATTATAAAACGGACCACCTTTCGCCACAAGGGGTTTCCCTTCGATCGAATCGGTTTATACCTCGGGCAACGTTCCCACTCGAGAAATCGGAGATTTTCTCGAACGCTTAGTAGTACGATAGGTACGATTCGTTGAAACGATAAACGAAATATAGATAGAGCTGCTTTTTTACAAAACACAACTCGAACAGTTTACGGATAAAAGGTGCAAAGATAGGGGGGAATCGTTCCCGTAGTCGGTTAAAGTCGGAAGAGCTGGAGTGGATAATTGATAATAACCGATCGACAGGTTCCGATATTTATGGAGCACTCCCAGGCGGCATGCACGCACTTCCTTCCTGTACACCTTTAACGCTCACCGTATCACTCGTTATTTCCATACGTTAACATTCGTCGTGTATTTTTCTCCTTCGCGACAAACGATACAAAATTTCAACGAAACGTCTCTACGCTATCGCGATCGAAATTTCTTATCCGCGTCGATATTAAAGTCAACGATCAAAGGTAATTGCAAGGGCAAAACATCTTCCATCGTATATTATTTCCTGGCAATTCTGCTAGACCGTACGCGTAGCACGAGTTACCGTAACGTAAATATATCAACAGCCATTGATTTCGTTTGTACGAGGAAATAACATTTTTGTAAGATCGAATCAAGCTCGATTGCCCTTTGATATCACGCTACCTCGCGTACCTCCAATTCATCGCTGCGCTTCGTTCGTATCCTCTATTTAAATGCTTCGTATTTTCCATCAAATTTGAACGTGAAATTTTATTTCATTTTTCAACGATCGGACAACGTCCGATCGTTCCGCTTCCTACGCTTCGAAGCTCCATACACTACTATACGTACAACTATATATAACTATGTATAACGATACAAACCAAGGGAAAAGGAAAATATACGAATACCAAAGCCCATCGAAAGATGTTAAAATCGAACAAGGTCGTTCGATCGACGTTTGCTGCGCGTCGATCGACTCGCGAAACGTCACGACGCTCCGTGCGAAAATTCTTTCGCCGACGAGATAAAATATCGCGGTCTTTAACTTTCGTTACTTAGAACGCGTAATTTAGAATGTTCGACCGTGACAAAGGCGTAGTTCGCGCTGGCGTGTATATCGTTAATAAGGACAGCGGTAGGACGCCGAGAACCGAATACCTCGTGTTCCGCACTCGGCGCTCTAGTGCACTCGAGAGGAGGCCAAGAGCCCTGAAACGTATCGCTGCTAATTTCTTTCAAAGAGAAACACGTCCTCGGTGAACCGAGGCTCTCCGCCCTCGGACCTTGCTAACGTCTATTCCGCTGAAACACGTATTTCGGTCTGGGTCTCGGTCTCGGTCTCGGTCTCGGTCTCGGTCTCGGTCCGAATATCACGATGCTGCGCCGTCGCTCAATTTTTAAATCTCTGCCCGTTTTGATCCTCCTTTAAATCTCTAAATCCGTTGTTCGGTCGCGGTGTCCGAAGCAGCTCGGAAAACACCGACGATTCTCTCGTTCGTTCGAGGTTCGCTTCTTCGGGTTGTCGCGAAAATAATTCAAAGGGCAAGATGTATCTTGTATCTCGAGATTACACGAGGCGGAGCATCTAATCGCGAGTAACTCTGATCGAGACTCTTCGATCTCGAAAGTGAAAGATCTTGAAATTCCAAGATCGCGTTACGAAAGGCGAAAAATTCGCCAATACAAATTTCCAAGATCCGCGGTTTCCGCGATTCTTCCATTTCGAGATTAAAAAGATTTCTTCGTCGCTTAACGCGTTGACTGCCGCAACCAGATATATCACGCCGTAACCTTTAATTTTTCAACAAAGTATCGTGCTTTTGGGCGCCTTTTCTTCGATCATGTTGTCCGAGTCACGTTCGCCTTGTCGACGATCTCTTGCTCCAAGAGATTCGCTTTATTTCAATCGTTCTAAGATTTAGCGTGGATCACCCACCACCACCACCATGGCCAGTCAACGTGTTAACACGCAAATTTTGTTTACGCGTCTACTTGCTATCGTCGAGTTGAAAGCTATCGGATCGTTTTTAAAGACTCACCTCAAGTTTCACGACTGCCTCTCGTCCTCGTCACTGAGCAGGCGACCATCTCCGCGACGTATCTCTTCTTTGTTCGCGACTTTTCCTCTCTAGGAACCTCCTTCGACCGACATTTCGCCACGCTTGCATATGCATATTACTCTATTGCTCGACTATGCCGTTGCTTCTCCTTCTTATCGCATTTCAATCGTCACTGTACCGGATCGCCAGACCGATTCGGAGTTCGCTTTTACCACAAAGTCAGTTCCCTTCGCAGCATCTTTTTCTCTCGATTTTACACTCGATTCCCGTACGATCCGCGTCCTTATTCTTCATCGTCGTTCACTCGCGCTCCTAAATTTCTCCCAAGTTTCTGTTTCAACCGTATCGAATGTTACCCGACACGACGATACACGACGGAAATTTCCGACCAATTGTTCGTAAACACGACGTACGCAACGTACAAATTCTAAATGGCAAATGTAGTTGCACGCGTCGAATCGAGGCAAATCGTGCTTAAATTGTTTATACGAATGTTGGATTTCTATCGAGAAACGTGTTCGCGCAGTGTTTAACCGGATGAAACGATTCCTGATGTTTTTAATCGTTTCTACCTTACGATATTCGCTATATCGACAATTCTCTAAAGCTAAAAGAATCAACGCTACGAAGCAAGTACGAGAAATTCAATGAAAATCGTTCGAAGCTTTCGAGGTAGTAATTTCTCTGTAAGGAGGACGAACCAGCGAATTTACCATTACGTTGACGAAATACTCATTCGCCGAACTACCATGTCCCTTATCTTTCTTTCTTTCTTTCTTTCTTTTTTATTTTCTTTTTTTTTTCTCCCTTTTTTCTTTTATCGTTATCCCTGTTAATCCTGCGATATCGATAGATACGTATCAATGATACTACGAAAATGACTCGAATCCGTAGAAGAAATACCGTATATATCTTTCTTCGAAATATATTCCTCTATTTTCAGCTTTTTCAGAAAAAATTACCATTGCACGTTATAATAACGCAAATATATAACGCGTAAATTTCACTAAATCGATTAAAGGAAGAAACTTTCTCAAATTTTATAGTTTCGTCTAGTTTTATATATGTATATTTACACGTACATCGCGTTCATTAGACGGCCAATAACTCGTTAATAATATCAATTAGAATACTACCTTTTCCCATCCAACACGATCAACGTCGGTATCGTTGATTAAGAATTGGAAAAAAAGAAAATAAGAAGAAAAAGGAGAAGAAAACGCGCTTAATCGTCAAACGTTAGATTTTCATCGTTTCTATCGTTAACGAATAAACGTTTTCAAAGTTGCTCTCATCCATGACGAAATCACTAACGAAGTAACTAATCGGCTAATTATTAGAATAATTAGAAACGTACCTACCGATGATTACGACGATTATTAGAAATAGAATTATAGAATTTACAATGCATCAAATATCTCACCGATATGAAGATAAACTAGGTCGCGTAAAAGTGTTACGAGCCATTTCGTCGGAAACTATTCAAGATACCAAGCAAACTCTTCTTTCATCCCCGCAGACTCGACGAGCTAACGTTCTCCTCGTTCCTTCGAAATAAAACGAGGCGTAAATTCTTTTACCTGCCTCCTTTGGGACAGCCCTTTTCTCCAAATAAGTCTATCGATCGATATTTCAATATTACAACGCCTTTAATAATTACATTAATAGGCATTTAATACTACGTAAATCGTAATAACGATACATGTTTCGTAGATATCCGATATATCGCTTCTTTGTAGCGAAAGCGTTCGAAAACGCAGAAACCTATGTAGCGTTTCAATTATTTTTATCGCTTTTTGCCCTTACCGAACTTTGATTTGAGCAAAAGTACCGTACGTGAGAATACATTCGCGCGGTACATCTATTGTCTTGGCGAAAATAAATTTTACATACTTGGCTTGCAAGTGAGTACAGTTGAAAATAGATGCTTCGATAAATTCCAACGATAAAATTGAAAAGACATCTTGTCTTTCGTTAAAACGTAATATACTTCGCTGAAACGTCAAGTTTCACCACACGCAACGTTCAAAATATCCTGCCTTTTTCATTTCAGTTTCATTTCAGTTTCATTTCAGTTTCGTTTCAGTTTCATTTCAGTTTCATCGCGCTTTACGACGCATGGAATATTAAAATTCAGAATTTCCGAAAATGCAACGTCTAAGCCATTTGGCCATTAAGAAGCTGGAACTTTTCTATTTTATTCGACCTGTCGCACACCTTTCTTTCGCTAAAACGTAGCAGCACGCTTTACAACACGTAGAATATTAAGACTTGACATTTTTTCAAAATACAATGTTCAAAGTGTGTAGCGTGCACTTTTCCACTATACTTTTTCCACTAGAATCTCCTATATTTTATTCAACGTGTTCCATTCTCATCCATTAAAATTTACCACTCACTTTATAGTACGCACAAAATGAAAAAATTGAATATTTCAAAAAATGCAATGTTCAAATCGTATATTTTTTTTCATTGGAACCTAGTTTATTTCCTGTCATATGAGACATCGAAATCTAAAATTGCCCAAAGCACGATACTTTCGATGATTTAAAGTGTCATCGAGCGCCAACATTAAGAAACGATTTCCAGCAGAAAGGAAATTTTATAATACCATCGGACCAACTACTACCTGTATCTTCCAATTTTATTCCCTTTATGTGCATGCCGTGTACAATCCTTATTACGTTTCGTGCATGATTCCGCGCGCGAAATGAACGACTAAGCATTTCCGTAATACGTAAATAAATATATAAGATAATTTGAATAATAATATATCGCGCCGTTTTATCCGACACTCGCGTATCAAACACGCGATTTTACGTTCAAAGAAATAACAGAACACGGTGACTCGCGAAATCGAACTCGCGTTTCAACGTTACTTGGGAAATTTTTATGTATATACGCGTATACGAAATGTCTTTAAATCTCATAAACACCGTGTAATGGGATACGGCTGTCGTGATTATATTAACAAACTTTGAAACCAGTCTGAAAATAATAGAACAATTATAAGATATTTATTCGAAGCATACGCTTGGCAAAAATCGTCGAAATATTTCAACGGTCGATTTTATTCGCTGTGTTAGTAAGTCACGATATTTAACGCCAACTGTATATGTTTAAGCCTACTACATTGTATACTAATTTTTCCATTAAGCGTACGCTTACGATAAATGTCTTGTAACTTTTATGTACATTTTCGGATTCTCTTCAAATTATGTACGCAATTATAATCACGATAATCGTGTCTCGTTACAGTACAGTGTTAACGAAATTTCAAAAAGCTTTATATAATACACACGATATACCGATACAAGTTTTCTCTGGTAAGGGTTTGAATACTTTCGTGAAAAGCCACGTTATGTTAATCAAACTCGCGTCTCGAGTCTCCGATATAACCTTATCTTTTGACATTTCGTGCAGTGAAAATGTCATGAAAAAATTGTCTCCCCCGTTCATGGCGGTTAAAAGGACAAAAAGAACAAGCAAAGAAAAGGAGAAAATGGAGACACGGACTTTCTCTTTCCCTTTTAAATAACTGCAGCATAGAAAGCTTCGTGAAATGTATATTGTAGGTAAAAGGAGGTAAAAGATGTAGGCGAGGCAAAAAAAAAGAAAAAAAAAGAAAAAAAAACAGGATAACAGAGAAACAACGGTGGCGTGCAATATTCCAGAAACGTTTAGTTTGTTACACAGCTATTCGATGATCAATAACTCAAAAAAATCACCGCCGTATGTCAGATTGCACTATCATGAATCAATCAATCTACAACCTTCGCTATAATCTCAACTTTGACGGTTAAATGCTTCTAAAAACACCCTGTCCGTATCCATATATTATATACGCGTACGTACGTTTCGCATAAGTCTCTATATACGTGTCTGCCTTTATCTATACATATATGGTACGCGGGGACATAACCATATATACACCTATTTATTTCCATTGAAGCGAGTATACGAAGAAACGATTTAAACGATAAATGAAATCAATCGATCTCGATTCTCTTAACAAAATAGCGAAAACTGAACGACGAATCGATTTATCGTTTGCATTATTCTCTACGGTCAATTTTTATCTATCCAATACGTTCTAATCTTTGTTCTAACTATCGCAGAACGTTAACACTACGATAAATTATCTTTATCAATTCGTTATATGTGCTTCATAAATTTCTTCGGCTTATTCATTATTATTATTATTTAAACATTAACGATTTTATACAAGAATAGTAATCACTTTAGTACTTATTGGATATTTACATTCCATTAAATAAGTCATTATTTGTTGTTACAGTATTAAACTAATCGGACAAGCGAACACACACTACGATATTAATTACAGCGAGTAGGGATCTATCGCATTTCTCTCTTGTCAATTACGATTCATAACCTTTCGTCAAATGTTCAAACGTACATGAATTTCATATCCTACAGCGTTAAACAATCATCTTCCATTTACGATAATATACACGATATACATACATACAGTATACATATATACATTTTCAATTTTACATGTTCATACGTACCTTGGAACACACATTCGTATCGACAATATATATTCGCAACAAATATATCGCACAATCATGGACAGAATATCACGCACAGGAATATTATAAGAAAAAAGAAAACAGACCGGATGATACAAAAAGGGAAAGAGAAAGAGAGACGAACAACCACTTTACAACAACATATTCACGGCATAAGCTCGCGCGGCCTACTGAAATATCAGAATCAGAAGGCATGCGTTGCCCTGACGGCTGGCTTCCCCCTCTAGATTCGATCCCCCACTAAGGGTAACTCACCCCCACTAGGGTTGTCAGCAGAAATGTATGTTTGAAAGACTAAAAATAGGCTTGAGTGAACTGATTTTCTAGGGATGGAAATCATTGTGAAATGATAAAATTGTGACGATAAGGATACTGATCTTCGCGATATTATTTACATGATAAAATAAATGAAACAGTCCATCGTGTATACGTACACATATATTATACAATGACTGAACGTAACTAAAAGTAATTCATCTGTGTATTCTAAAAGTAATCAATGTTATATAGTTTATTCGTTGGAATCATTGTACAAGTTGTTATGTCAATGGTAAAAATATTTGCACTGAATTGCTTCGTGTTCTCCATTGTGTGTTTGCATAAGTACAAGTATAAGCTGATTGAAGATAAAAGTAATACTTCGTGTAATACAAATCGTTACTTGGTTCGCATTTATGTCAAATAATAAATATCTTTCAAATTAAATAACTTATTATTGGTATCGAATGAGTTAATTTCTTTTCTATAAATATAGTAAATATTCTTTTACTTTTTCTATGAATCCCAAAACAGTTAATCACTGTCAGGCTTTTACAAACTGAACAATTTTTCATAATAATTTTGACGGTTTGTATCAATATGCATACATATATATATATATATATATATATACACACACACACACACACACACACGCACGCACGCACGCACGCGCACACGCACGCATATATATATAAATCAAACTACAAATTATTAGTACATATCTTATTTATTAGATAGAAAACATTTTTATTAAATATAAGTATTCTTTCACTGATATAATGTAATTTGATACACACTCGCACACACAAATATTTTAATAAATAAAATATTGTATACTATCATACCGCTTTGGTATATAAAATACTTTGACAGCGACTGGCTATCACTCAAGACCATAACCTTTCGTTTGTAATGATACAAGTTTCTACTTAAATAAATCTAGAATTAATTCGCGACAGCAGAGAGAGCAGAGAGAGAGCAGAAACAGTATTTCGATCGGTCGTTCGAAAAAGTTGAAACAAAAAGTGTGCATACCTAGACTATACTATATTATAAATTTACATAAACACAAAGTGTCCTAAATGAATGAAGACGTATTCAGACGAATAAAAGGTAGATTAAAATCAGAATATTATTCAATGAATAATGAATGGCTGAGAGATTGTATAGAGTTTTACGTAAATCAACATGAAAATGTAAGTATTAATTTTATGTATATCTAAATGAATTTTATCGCACAATTCTATAATACGCGTGAAGCATGCCTTACATTTGAAGTACAATTATTAACATCACATTTTAAGTTTGGCTACATACATACTACATTTGTTTCTGTAAAACGTCGTAAATGTAAAATACTCGTATTATTGTTATAAATTTTTATACTTTGTTATAATTAATCTTATTTTCAGCCAGGCCCAGAAAAGATTTTACAATTTGTAAAAGAACAATGGCAACTCGGTGATTTGCGTAAAATTAATAATGAAAATGGATGTTTACCTTGCAATCTGTCGGATCAAAAATTTATTATTTTATCTGGAAACTATATTCTTCAGGTACATATATAAGTAAATAAAATACCTACATATATATTTGCGTAGATAATTGATTAATTAAAATTGTAATAATCTAGGTAGAACAAATGTATGATATTGCAACATCGAAATATAAACAATTAGAGCATATTAGGAACGCTCATATTTCAAAAATAGATCTATCCGAAGCAGAAAAAATGGAAAAATGGCAACCTCCGAAAAAAAGAATGATACAATTACGACTAACGGATGGATTGCAAGATTTAATTGGAATTGAATATAATTATATATCTCGACTGAATGTATGTTAATATTTACTATATATTTTTCAATAACATATTTGAATTGATATAAAGGTCTGGTTAAGCTAAAACATTATTATTATTATTATTATTATTATTATTATTATTATTATTCTTTTTCTCCTTCTCTATTAAATAAAGACATAAATTTAAGAATGTTCTAAAAGTACGATACAAATGTAAAATACTCTTATATCTTTTTCAAGGATATGCTATTACCAGGATATAAAGTTATGATAACGGGTCCATTGAAATGTCGTAAAGGTGTTTTGTTATTAGAAGAAGGAAAGTTGAAAGGAATTGGTGGTGAAGTGGATAGCTTGTTAATACCTAATGCGATGGAAAATGTTTTAGCTAGAGCTCTGTGAGTTTAAATTAATATTAAAAATTTTGCAAGGATAATAAGGAAATCAAAATAGGAGTAAACTATAAATCAAGTCAATTGAAGCTAAATTAAATATTAAGTTATATTTTGGAAAGTCTTGATAATAACTTTAATATTATATACGTGTATTTATCATTTACAGAAATCTTTCAGAAAATCCTGATCCCTATAGCGATAATGAGACTAAATCAAATAATATTAGATCACAAGTACCACAAATGGACCAAGTCCTTTTTGAAGAAGACTTCGAAGTAAATCCTGAAGATATTTTCAAAACTGAAGATTCCCATAACGAAGATCGTAAAAAATCGAAAATTAAGAATACTAACACAGACGTTAAAAGAGTTCAAAGTTACGAAAATGAAGGAGTTTTAAATGATAATGTTCATTTTCAGAGAGGAATTAATAACGCTAACACTGAAATTAAGAGACTTTTAAGTCATGAAAATGAAGAAACGTTAATTGATGATGAGTGTTTTCAAACAGAAACTGAATTTACCAGCGATCAAGTTAAAACGGATCAAAGTTGTGGAAACGAAAAAATCCTGGATGATGACGATTGTTTTTTAGAGATGGTTATCTTAATATTTTATTTTATTAAGAGATAAAATTGTAAAATTAGTCGGTATAAAGCGTAGCTTTAAATTTAATCAACCTTTGAACGAACATACTTTATTACAGGTTGACGAAGAACAATTTACAGAAGCATTAATAGAGCAGAAAAGTATTGCGTTGCCATTTAGGACTTTGCCAAAAGAGGGAAGCGATGACATTATTGTAATAACCGATGAGAAAGCTGTAACAGATGTAAAATATGACGCCTTTAGAGAAACTAGAGAGAAAGATTCGTCACATTTAAATTTCAAGTCGTGTACTGCCAAGACAGATTCATCGATTTCAAAAATAGGAGAAAAACAAAAATCTTTGTTAAGCGACGGAAAAAAAAGAGTATGTTATTGGACTCGTTCCGCCCGATATTAATTTATGTACTTCGTTAAAAAGTAGTACAAACTGCTGCTTTCTATTTTGAAAATTATCATCTTTAAAACATGTTCAGTTGTACAATATCTCAGGTTTCAACTTCACCTCGTACAACAATAGCTTCGAAGAAGGGTAGAATGGATAAGCAGATTACAGAATTTATAAAAGGAGTAAATGCTCCAGAAGAGCCGAAAATTTGCGAATTTATCTACGATATTAATAATGAAATAATAACAACCACAACTTTTAAAACTATTCGAGGTCACGTCCAAGTCCTCGGAAAACTAACAAAACAAGATCCATCTTGGATTTTGCAAGCTACAATAGCAGATGGTACTGGAACAATAGAAGTTTCTTTCTCAAATAAGGTGCTGAACTCTAATTTATTTAAGTGAAAATGAGAATTTATTAGCAAATCCAGTGTGTTTTTAATAACCACACATTTTATGATTTTAGATTCTAGAAAATTTACTAGGTTTCAGTGTCCGAGAGTTTTCATTGAAAAAGAAATTGAGGAAAAAAAATCCAGAAATTGAGCATGAACTTAGGATGGTATTTTGCCTTCACATTTTTATAAAATGCTTTATAGTATCATCATAATTTTTAAACATATTTATTATTTTCATTATTTGAACTTTTTATGCTTCATAAAGAATATATGAACATTTCAGAGTTTTCGTAATGCAGAAAAAGAGATGAAAGCTCTGGATGCACTCTTAAAATTAGAATTAAATAGAGATGAAAGACCAACAGTAATCGAAATTACTGATTTAACTCAGGAACAGAAAGAAATAATAGACAGGAGAGTAAAAGCTTTTTTACTTGAAAACAACGTTTAAATCATGGTTTATTTGCAGTGGAAGAATAATTCAATGAATCAATGTGTTTGATAAAATAAAATCTCATAAAATATAAATGAAAGAGGTAAAATAAACATTTTGTAATAAATATAACAATATAATGAAGTGTTATTTTCACCAAATCTTTGGATATAATAAAAGATATATAACAAGTAGTTTGTTATTTAATACATTTAATTATATCTCAACGATAAACGGCGGTATTCATTATAATTTAAAACCCGAATGAATAGCTACTATACCGCTATTTAAATTTTCATACGTTACATTTCTAAAACCTGCTACTTCGATCATGTCCTAAAATAGTAATTAGAAATTAAATATACATATACACACACACACACACACACACACGTATATATAGACTTGTAACTTAAATAACATAAATATCGTGTTACCATGTCGCACAACTTACTTTAAATTCTTCTTGTTTTGGGAATTTTCTAATACTTTCAACAAGATATTGATAGGGCTGCCATTCTCCCGCTATAAGTGTACCCAACACAGGTATTATTTGAAATGAATATTGATCATAGAGCCTAAAAATTTTATTTTGTCATGCATAGATATCCAGCGTAGAAGACTTTAAATAATTGTTACTTTATCCTAAAAGGAATTAGTTACCATTTCAAGATATTATTATCTACATGACTGAATTCCAAACACATAAAACAACCACCAGGAGTAAGTACTCTGTACGCTTCAGAAAGTACCTACAACAAATATCGTTATTCCTTTGTAAAATATGAGTATAAAATCTATTTATACTTAGAGAAAGATATATCATTGAAGTTCAATGTTAATTTGATAAAAATTTTATAAGATTGATTTACCTTTCCAATATGTGTTACATTTCTTATTCCAAAGGCTATTGTGTAAGCATTATATGAATCGTCCTCGAAAGGAAGCTTTTCTGCATCACATTGCTTCCAATCAATATTAAAATTATTTTGATCTGTCCATCCTAAGTTTTTTGCTCTTACTTTACCAACGTCTAACATATTCTTATTTATATCACAAACTGTTACAGAACTTTTTACATCTTGGTAATTAGGGGTATTCTTTAAATAATTTAAATATCTGAATGTAATATCTCCTGTGCCACCAGCCGAATCTAATAATTTGGTGCCATGAGTTGGTCCAAGCCTCTGAATGAATATATCTTTCCAAATGCGATGAATTCCAAAACTCATAGCATCATTCATTCGATCGTACGAATTTGCTACCTTCTCAAAAACTGTATATACTAAAAAGTTGTTCGATTAACTTGATAAATCTGACATTACAGATATACGAGATTAAAGGTTAATGCAGAAACAAATTACACGAAATGCTTAAGAATTAATATAAATTGTATTAGTTTGACTATCCTAAAAGCTCTTAAAATACAAATTATATCGAACAATTTGTTCTGATTCTTTTGAACAATTTGTATCTTGATTCTTTGTATATTTTCCGTTTATATATAATGTTGTTTCTCGTAAACAAAATTATAAATATTTCTATAATACAGGGTATGCTTCCTTTGGGAATAAAAAGTTTTGTTACCTATAGGGATGATATATATAAAGGAACAAAAGGCAAAATTGTTCAGATAACTACATAAATTATAAAATGTACCTTCTTTCACTTTATCACTTTCTTTGACAGTTTTGTATCCAAAATGTGTTGTTTTCTCATTATTATTAGTTGCAGTGGCATCTGAGAAACATTTCTCAAAGACGAGAGTAATTCTTTTATTTTTTGTTAAATTTAAAAGAAGTCTTCGTTTTTCCATCTTTCTGCGATATTTTATCAATAACCACATATACATATATATGCATATATTAAAAGATAAATTGCTTCCCTTATCGGTAAAATATTTTAAGGTTATCTTTATTTTTCAATTACATACGTATGGTGGTGTGAACGTTGCTAAAATTTATATTCGATATAATAGATTATTATCAAATAGGATAACTCTACGTTAGAGGCACAATAAGATTATATATATATATATATATATAATTATTTACAATCTATCTAGTTTACTATACTAAGAAATATTGTAGACATTGGTTTTGAAAGCACTTTAATTTTAAGAATTTGTTGAAAACAATGAAATTAGACAATGCGCAGATTCGAAGTAATATATCTCAAATATTTTTACTTAATAGGAGAAACCAAAGCTGTGATTTCTAATGTATGCGTGCCAAATAAATTGTATCGTGTTGTGTATATTGTATCGTATGCGACTAAAAAATATGTGTTATTTTACTTTTAGAACAAATATTTTTCTCGTATTGCCATTATTCTTTATGACAAATTAGATTTTAATTACGTGCACGTATTTCATTTTTAATAATTTCCTTATCACTACTATTTAAGGCTAAAGTTAATTCGTATTCAAAATTAAAAATTCTAATTATATATCAACTGATCAATCTTATATTTTGAATCGGCATATTTATCTGCAATTAGTTTTTATATTGACTAGAAGTGCGATAAATTTAAATATCTCATTCCACAACTGCGTAGATATAATCGATAGTTTGTTTTACGTCGTTGGAGAACCTGCGTAGTACCTGTTGATTTTTTTCTTGAAACCTTTTGTGGAAAGTGTCAGGTAAAGTGGCCAATTTCATAGCGCTGTCATTAAATTAGAAATTGTGTTCCATTCTATTCATTTTCATTTATATGTAATTCGTTTCGTCAAATTTAATAAGACTGGACACCTTAATATTTCAACAATTATTTAATCAGATGTATAAAATCATCTTAATGATACTAAAGCAACAACTTAACACTTGTTGATTTATAGATGCTACTTTTAAGCATTATCACAGCATTAAGTGTTGCTATGCAGAATGATTACAGGGACATAAGTTTCGTAATTTTACAGCCTAACACAAGGGAGACAATCAACTACTTTAAAAGGAAATTATTAATATATTAAGTGTCATTATATTTTAATCAATTTATATGTTTATATTTATATAGACGTTATGTAACAAGATAACATATTTATCTTAGTGGACGTTTATGTATACATTTTCAAATACAATTAAATCCTCGAAACAAAAAGAAAGTCAAATAATTGTTACCATATGTCAAAGAAGTAAGTTTATTTTATTGAATATATAATATGTTCTACATAAGTTCATAAGCTCTAATTAAAAATTAGTTTCTCTTACATGTTGAAATATCATGTGGTTTTTAGTTTATGATAGAAATAATATCTGAATAATAAAGATTAAATAAAAGATTACCGTAGAATGTTGTTAAAAGTTGAAAAGAAATAAATAATAAGATTTAAACAGATTGTATAAAATCATATAAGGAAGGATATTCAGTTTAAAATTTTATGAAATAGAGAATTCATTTTTTAGTTAAATTATGTCAACAAATTATCCATACGTATACCAGATATGTTTAGGTATGTCGCTTATTTATTTTAAAAGCTTTTTATTTCCTATTAACTTTATATACTTATGTTTAGTATCTCGCTTAATTCATTTCTTACAAGATGTTCATGACAGTTCAAAATTTTAATGAAATGCTTACAAAATTATTTCCAGACATGGAGCAAATTACAGAACCGCGTGTTAGTCTGGAGGGTTTCAGACCGCTCATCATTGCAATGGAAATCGTTGGAGCAATACTGATAATTCTAGTTGCAGTTTGGTGTGGCAGTTATAGAGGTGGTTTTGCTTGGAATTCTAATCCAACGTTAGAATTCAATTGGCATCCTCTTTTAATGGTTATTGGATTCGTATTTCTATATGCCAATGGTATGTTTAACGATTTAAGGAAACTTTTAAGAACATTGAATTAACTTTTTTTTTTTATTTTACTTAATATTACCTTCAATCTTGTTAGGTATGTTAATATATAGGACACAGAGAAATACTCGGAAACGAAGATTGAAGCTAATTCACGCAGGCATAATGATATTAATTGTTGCATTAGTTGTAATTTCTCTTGTGGCTGTGTTTGACAGCCACAACTTGCAATCGAAACCAATTCCAAACATGTACAGTCTTCATAGTTGGATTGGGCTCACTAGCGTAATTTTATTTTGCTGCCAGGTATAAATGTCATTAACTCTTTATTTAATTTTATCCATATATAATCGTTTAATAGTCGCGAAATACATATATTTTAATATTTTAGTGGTTTGCTGGATTTCTATCTTTCCTGTATCCGGGATTACAACTTCCATTACGGGCTTCTTACATGCCAATTCATGTATACTTTGGAATCGCAGGATTCGTTGGTGTAATTGCTTCCTGTCTTTTAGGCCTCAATGAAAAAGCATTTTTTGCTCTAGGGTAAGTATAAACTTATGACACAATAACGTATGAGTCACCCTTTCATTTATTATAATATGTAATTTCAGAAATAATTATCCAAATCTTGTAGACGAAGCAATATTAATTAATGTAATCGGACTTATGTTAATCCTTTTTGGTGGATTAGCGGTTTATTTGGTATCACAAGAACGTTACAAACGTTTACCTAGAGCAGAAGACGAAGCACTAGTTGGTGGCAGAGCACAGTGAACGATTATGGTATATAAAAAAGCTTATTCTTGGCTTTCCAACATATAGACAAATTCCTAGTTATACTTTCATAATAATTATAATGTCAGTTCTCGAAATATTCCGATTCGTTTGTGTATCTTGTTTCTATGATCGACTTTCATGATCTTCGATTAAAGATGAAACTTTTAGCTGTCGTTTATCTCTTTTTTATCCTCGGTTAGGACTAACTAGTTCAAAATCATTTAGTATCTATGTTAAATCATATCTAACTATTTTACTATTTCATATTTTATACTATTTTTAAATCTTTTGTACAGTTTTTATTGGTTGTTAGTTGAATTAGATAAATAAAACTTTATATATATTATGTAATAATAGTTTCAGAAATTTAAGATTTTTCCATCTCCGCGCTTTCGTTGATACAACAGAGCTGTGATCTTTAAGTTGTATTTAAAATAAAAAAATGGTGGATATTTCGTTCGTGGATTATGATGGATTTTTCGTTCAATATTGCGTCTCGTAAAATGTAATCTCATCAGTATGTTCAATCATTTTAGATAAAACATATTTTATCTAACATATTTTCTAATAATTAAAATATACTACCATAAATGGTTGTAATATAAAGTATTGTGAATATTATATTGTTTTAATATATTTATATGTATATGCGTATATATGTGTGAATATTGAACTTGTATTCGTCTATCAATCAATTGTACATTATGATGGTTGACAGAAATGTATTTATTCAGAAAAGTATATATAAAAAGAATATACATCTTCCAAGCATAATTATGACTTACACTTTACTTTTTATCATATTTATAACCGAATAAAACAAAACAAATATTATTTCTAAATGTTTCCTTTATCATTTATCGAATATGTCAATTATTTTAAATATTAATATTGAGATTCATCATTTTTATGTTATTATTCATTCCAATCATTTAATATCAATACTTAATTCCAGTCCTTATTAACGGAATAATTTAGAAATCGAATTATGTAGTTAATTTCATTAATAATAATGGCAACGGAAAATTTTGATTATTCCTATGTTTGCTTCTGCTTACTGTTTATTCGAACAGAGTTATCATACGCAGTAAAACCTTATCCTTCATGCTTTCATATACGTACATAACATGATTTTTAGATTACATACTCGTAAGTGTGAGTATCATGGACATAACGTCCGTTTATGCATATCATAATACAATCATATCGTCGTATGTATGTCGTGTACGTACACAGATTACAGGTCTGGTAACTCCCGTGGTGGGATCAAGCCTTAATGAACGGCAAATATTTTCCAATTTGCTCGCTAAGCATTAGACCGTCGCAATCACGATCATCCGTGATCGTAGCTCCCCTCCTCCCGCCCTCAAAGGATCCTGCTAAAGAGAAGAAGACGTTTTGAAACGTGGATCGTGGTTTCATTTTTCTTTTTATTGGAATACAAGTTTTAGATTTTAGACTAGCATATGTCCATAAGCCATATTAAAAGGCCGCCGCCGCCGCCGCCGCCGTGACAACAGAAATATATCAATTCAACATGCCATGGACTTGTGCTGTGCCGAATTGTAGGACAAATAAAGATAAACGTAATGAAAAAGTATCTGTTTTCATAGTGAAAAATGAAAATTTTGGTGCAAAATGGGCAGCATTAATTCCCGGAATAGAACGTTTGCGAACGGGTCAGCGAATATGTGAAAAACATTTTGAAGAACGTTACATAATTAGAGAATATATCAAGTACGATAATAATGGGAAAATTATAGCTCAGGTAAAATCATTTGATTTATCCATTAAAATTATTTTCTAATTCCTTAGTCATTATTCCTAATAATGACAAAATCTTTTATTATTGTATGATACTTATTTTCAAATATTTGTTAGGTACCATTAAAACGTACGCGTTTACGACCAGGAGCTGTACCTACAATATTTGATGGATATCCATTGCAATCTCGATCGAGATCAAGAAGCCCACAACAAGACGTACAAGATGTAATAAGACACACAATGAGGAAATACGCCAGATTTTATACAGACCATACATATGCAGTACAAGAACGTAAGTTTTGACATTTTATTTTGTAATTCATTCATTTCAGGTCATATATTTTTTTCTGCGATTCTTGCATGCTAGAAACTATTCACTAAAATATTTGTATTTAAATTCATCTTGTTGGGAAGTTCTGTAAAAATAAGATCTATTTATGAACATGCTTTGTTCAAGATGTATTTATTTACAAGTAAACGTAAAATATAGAATATATATTTACACACACACACACACACACACACATATTTATAAATAATTTATGTTTAAGCAGCAAAATGTTCAAAGTCAACAGCTAAAGAGGAAGTAACCGCAAGTAGTACAACAAAGTGTTCCGAGTCAACGATTAGGGAACAAGAAGTGATTGCAAGTAATAGAGCAAAATATTCAAAGTCAACAATTAAAGAAGAAGAAGAAGAAGAAGAAGAAGAAGAAGAAGAAGAAGAAGAAGAAGAAGAAGTAAGTGCAAGTAGTACAATAAAGTGTCCAAGGTCAACAACTACAGAAGAAGGAGTAAGTGCAAGCAGTACAGCAAAATATTCAAATTCAGTAACTAAAGAAAAAGAAGCAAACATAAGTACGGTAGTATTGGAGAAACATCAAAATGAAGTTCAGGAAATATTACAGCTTAAGTCAATAAAGCAGGATGAATTTGTGAACAATGACATAGAACGATACGTACATCAAAATAATGAATGTTTTGCTATTGTCTCTCTGGACCTTGATAGCAGTGTTCCTTCTCATTGTAAGTATCTAATATTTTTTAATATAAAATACAACGGTTGATGGAAATGTTAATACTTCGTTAAATATTAATAATAACTTGTTGAAATCTGGTTACCCTGTATAATTATGACTGTTACCTTTATTGTATTGATACATTATTCCAGAAGTTTATTCCAAACATATTGTTATAGTTTTCATAATGATTCTAAGTATCTATTTAATCTTAATAAATTTCAAAACATTCAAAAATATCTATATGTCGCCTGATGCTTGTTTATAAAAAATTTATATTTGAAATTTGGACTTTTATACTGTTTTCTCTATTTTATGTCAACAGATTCTATTAATTCAAGTATAATGTCTTCTGTGAAATCGGATGTAAATATTGATTGTTCTATAAACAATAACATGCAACCTGAATCATTTGTGACAGTTACCAAAGCAGAAGATAACTTGAAAATGCTTCATTTTACAAGTTCTGGGTTTCCATTTACTACAGTAATGTTTGACTCTATCGGTTTTAACTTTGAATCTCAACGTAAGTATGATAAATTTGTTTTGAAAATAATCGATAACTTTTTACAATTATTTATAATTGTTAAAATTAAAATATCCACGATTATTAAAAATTTGTTGGAAAAAATAGTTTAAATCAGAAAAATATACACTTTATCTTTTTTGCTTAGAGTAGTATTTGTTAATTATTCTTTCTTAAAGAAATTTCGTTAGTACATTTTTCTATCAAATGTCTAGATTAAGTATAAAAAGTTAATTATAATTTTTTTTTACGACAGAAGACGATACTTTTGAGAATAATGCACCTTTGAAAATACCGAAACCATGGATCGTCGGCAATTCTAAAGTTGGCGATGAAGAAGCTCTCTTATTTACATATGCTATAAGAGTGAATGATTGCGGAAAAGAAAAGCATATTTTTGCAAAATCTGTTTTAGTCACAGGTTCTAGAAAAATAACTTACGAAATATACATGACACCCGTTGATGTAATAGCTGCAAAACTTCCACGAATATTAACTAAAATCACTATGATACCAGAAATTTTGAAAAAATTTAAAGATTTACGCACATGTAAAGGAATAACGTCCACTGGTTTAGATACAATCCGTGCAAACACTGCTCTAAAAAATTGTATTGGTACGGATTGGCGTCATGCAGACTGCTCTATATTATCTATCATGAGTGAAAGATGTAATTCATGTAAAAAATATTCTAACACCTTATCACAAAAGATTAGAAGAATGAAAAAAAGAACGGTTATTAAACGAGTCACAACTTCTTTGAACCCATTTGATGAAATGAAATTGAAGACTATGCGAGAAAAAATCAAATATAAAGATGCTAGGGTTAATCGAATGAAAGATAAGCTGAAGCGTACTACAGACCTGATCGTAAATCAACAGAAGAAAGCATGTATGATATGTATGACAGATAGTGACTTGGATAAAATTTCAAAAAATCAAAAATTAGTTATCCAAGAAATAATTTCGGCTGCGAAAACAAAGGATCCAAAAGGCCGCCGTTACACAGATGAGTTTATAATGATGTGTATGCTAATGAATATCAAATCTCAGAGTTACTACGAATTCTTGAGGAAGAACGAGATCATTCCATTGCCTTGTGCAAGGACCATTCGAGATTATATGTCTCAAGTGGGTACAAAGCGTGGATTTGATGAAAAATTTGTTAAGCTATTAAAAGAATCACAGTGTTCCGACCCTCGATGAGATCAATTCGAAGAAGTCTATTGCTGTGAATCCAGAGACGTTGACTTACATGAGCTTAACAGACTTTGACGACCTGATGACACTTCGAAGTTCAAATATCAGGTACTTGGTAACCCAAGGTCTTGTGTTACAGTACCAGTCCTTAACAAATAAATATACTCAACCAATCGCTGGTTTTGCTTTAAAACGTTCAGCTTGCGAAGAATACTTAGCTAAAATTGTTTTTAAAGCAACATATTTGTTAAAAAATGTTGGAGCTTTTATACATGATGTCATTGGAGACAGTGCTTTGACAAACAGAGGGATGACTAGGTACAACAGTAGCATAAATGAATTAAAAAAAAAACTGTTTCGTTCATCCGCAGATA
Organism: Bombus vancouverensis nearcticus; assembly: GCF_051014615.1. Taxonomy (NCBI): domain Eukaryota; kingdom Metazoa; phylum Arthropoda; class Insecta; order Hymenoptera; family Apidae; genus Bombus; species Bombus vancouverensis. The sequence goes on from NC_134924.1 coordinate 12,865,875, forward strand.
ATGAGAGAAAGATTTTCATGTTTTAATTAAATGTATTCAAGATAGGCTGAGTGAAGATTTGAAGAAATATAATTTTTTAAAAAAATTTAAAGATGTTTCTTTCATATTAATACCATTTCTTTACGACACGAATGTGCAACTATTTGTGAATATGATTTGTCGTATATTTTGTTGATAGATAGATCTCGTTATATATAATCAGCAATTTTCCAATAAAATATGCACATATAAATAGAGCCGCAATGAACATGACTGATAAATCTTTAACATTTAACATTTGCAAATACTGATTACAAAAAGAAACTCTGGTTGCCTATAAGATATAATGAAAAATATTATCTGAGAAGTTCATAGTCCGTATATATGCATTATTCTTATAATGCATGTTTGTATTTGAGATACGTTCAAATATGTTGCAGATATCTAGACATGTGTAAAAATAAATATGTAAATCTATGTCTCATTGTCGTGGAAACATAATTTGATGTTTTATATATGTATTAATTACGTAATTATACCATACTTACAGGCTATCTATGCAAACAACTTTTACAAAATGATATACGTGTAAGAAAGGTAAATCATGTACAGAAACACTGATCCATAGCAAGAATAATACTTCAGTTGCACAGTTAGTTGGCATGAAAACGAAAGGTTTGATTCGTGCAAATTTGCATTCTTTTATCATTTAATGAAGTACGTAAACGAATGTTTCTTAAAATACACATCAAACATAAAAATTTTTTATCTCTCAGCGGACAAAACATTGGATGTACTGGAAATATGTCTTTCTGTAAGTAGGTTCATTATTATGTCCAACTAAGAATGTGTCGATTTAGACATCAAAGAAACCAAAGAGGAAAAGGGTCAGTCATTCAAAGGAAAATGTTCAAACCAATGTATAAAGATATTTTTATATATAAACATTTAACGTTTAATAAATGTGATTTAATATAAGTATTTTTTGCATTTTTAATAAGTTTTATAAACTCTAAAATTCTATTATAATTTTGCCTGCTCAATAGAAGATTTAACAACATTGGAAAGTTTCAATCGTGAAAAGTATTATTTCAATAAAATGTTTTCGACAATATCATTCACATTACAGATAGTACATATAGGTGGTTATGCGATTTTTTAATGAATTAAAAAACAAAAACAAACTTATTTACCAATAGGTGCGTCAAATCTACATGGTATAAAAGTATTAAAAATATATTAGATTTCGAAATTGTAATTTTGTTAAATGTTTTTATTGGAAATAATATCTAATAATGGTTCATAAATAATATTTATTCAAATAACATTCTTCTGTACTAAATGAAATACTGTGTATTTACTTCTTTTATTTAAACAAATCATGAAAAATTTATAAAAAGTAATCTAGTCATTAACTAAGCACTACTCATGCCTATATATAACTAAATAAAAAAATAGAAAAAGTACAAAGAGAATGTTATCATTAAAAGATAAATCCCGAGGAAGTAGATTCCTTCTAATACATGTCGTTCTCATCAACCTACTAGATCGCAGCGCTCTATGGCTAGCGGCCGATTTCGCAAAGCACGCTTTATGACATTAAAAACCTTACCCCCACCGCAGGATTTGTCAGACATATCTGTATAAGTATACGACCCTAATCATAACGCATTGGGCGTAGTAATAAAAGTGGTAAGCCACCCTAGAGGACTAGCGTCCTCAAGCGTCAATTTTGACGAACATTGTGCGTTCAATGGTTAACCAAATCCCCGTGCCACAGGCCAAATATGAATTGTTAACAGACGTCCGACAGTAAGTTGCACTTTTTTTTATAGTTAGTTGTCTTTTAATTCCCTTATATTATATGCATGCATGCACGCGCGCGCGCGCTCGCGTGTGTGTGTGTGTGTATATGACACATAACTCCTATAACAATAATTTGGTTTTCATTTATTTCTTTCTTTCCAATGTGTATAATAAATCTCGTAATTTACATTTACAAATTGATATTAGTAATATATCATTTTCAATGATATCATATTAAGCATAATACATACTTATTCATAACACTGTTTAGATGCCTCCCCACTACCAGATTTATATATTACAATATAATATTATAAAATAGTATAGTTTAGATAATTACGCAGAAGAATATGCATGTATAATGTCAATACACATAAATTGAATAAATGATAATGATCAAAGTTCCATTTATAAGCACTTTATCTCTTAGATAATGTACAGTACCAAATTCCTTATTTCAAAAGTTACAATTGAATATATTGTTAGATACACATATCTGTAAAGTCAACTACTATTGTCAAATTTGGTAAAATTTGATTTAAAAATTTGTAAATATTATTTTTTACGGTATTGAAACTGCCATTTTTACTCCACTTAAATAATTCTTTCAATATATTTTTGTAAACCTAAACATTTATAAAAAAAGGTATATACCTATATCGTTATAGAAAGTGTAAAGTATAAACTTTGCTTGTTTTCATTGAATAATATAGTTATATTTATCTTATTTACATTCTCTATATTTACATTTTCCTATATAATATTAAATTTCTTTACAACATCTACTTTTATAGCTTTTTTTTTTGTGTGTAATGAGTCATATGTGTGGGCATATATGTGTGAGTATATGTCAAAAGTTACAGGTGTGGTTATTGATTATCCTATATTTACTATGATACAAGAAGCCTTCATGGTTTAAAATGGTTAAAAATGCGCATAAAATAAATTTGAAATTTATGTTTCATGCAGCTCAAGCGTATAAAATTGAGAAATAAATTTGTTATAATGAATTATTAACTGTATTTACTGCACACATTTCTGATATTGTATGAAACATAAGCTTATCTGTATATATTATATATCAATGACTCAAATTTAGAAATTAATATAAATTTTCATATCCTTTTGTAGACCACGTTGGAGAACACAAGTTCTGTGCTTGGCATTAGTATCTTTGATACTTGGAGTTCTTTTCGTGACACGCGCGTGGTTGGGAATTGTTATCCTTCGCTCTCCAAGAGCGAAGACACTCGATACAGAAACACTAACAGACAATGCCAAGATTGCTACGTGGTTACGTCGGGCTCGGATGTACGCCGAGTCGACGAAGGAGAACCAGAATGCGGACAGGAACAACAGCATCAGTTCGCCACAACACTACAACACCAATTCCTCAGGGTACTTATATATTTATTGCCCAAAGTATATATGTCTCAAGAGAAAGTTTACGAACATCGTTATTATCATCAAGAATTAGTTATGAGAAAATAACATTTAAGTTATTGAAAAGAGCTTTCTTTCATAGGCAAATCATTGTCTGTTATTACACCATATCGAGCGACCTGAACACGTTCTGGGAGCTCAGTCCGTCGCACATTGACCCTGATCTTTGTACGCATATTATCGTGGGTTTTGCGGGCGTGGTGAACTGCAGCCTAGATTTGGGCAGTAATTCATCAATCTACAAGGAAGTTATCGCCTTGAAGAAATTGCAACCTCAATTAAGGGTCATGATCAGTGCTGGCGGCAGTAATGAGCTCCACTTAGGTTTTTCAGAAATGGTAAAAAATCATGCAAATAGAAAAAGGTAACTTTTGTTGTTTTTCATTTTAATTGTTCCGTTATAAAGAGCATTGAAAACGCTACATGTTCTCTTTTTTATAGATTTATACGGTCCGTTTTAAATGTGACAAAGACATTTGGTTTCGATGGACTCGACTTAGATTGGGAATTTCCTGCATGGCTTGGAGCTGATGAACGGGAAAAACTCCATTTCGTACAGTTATTAGAGGAATTACGAAGAGAATTTTACCGCGCTACAAAAACGTTGATTCTTTCTGTTGCAGTAGCTGCTCCACAAGCTATTGTTGATCAAAGCTATATGGTTGCAGAAATGGCAAAGTGAGCGAACATGTTTTTTGTAATATGAGCAATATTAGATAGCTGCGCTACTATTCGATAATGGCCAATAATAATTAGAGCTATTAAGATCATTTAAGAAAAAGTATTTCTTTATGTAACTATAAAATCAATTTTGTTTATTTATATTGTCGTAAATGTTTATATAAAATTTATCAAATTTTGTTATTATTTAGGTATGTAGATTTTGTGAACTTGATGTCATATGACTACCATTTTTATGTATGGTACTATCCAATTACCGGACTCAATGCACCGCTTTTCTCACATGCTGCTGAATCCGGTTATCTTTCCACTCTAAATGTTAATTATTCGGTTCATTATTGGCTTTCAAAAGGGATGCCAAGAGAAAAGTTAATTGTTGGGATTCCTACTTATGGCCACAACTATAGACTGGATAATCCGCAGAATCATGATTTACTCGCACCAGCAAATGGTTTCGGAGAATTGGGGAAGATGGGTTTCGTTTCTTATCCTACAGTTTGCGAGTTCCTTCAAAACGGCGCGAAGAGCGTTTTCAAACATGAAAGCAAGGTTCCCTATGCCTATAAAGACAGAGAATGGATCTCATATGACGATGTTACAAGTGTTTACTATAAGGCATGTACATATACTACTCTTACTTTCTAAACCCATTCGATAAAATTAACGATTTAAGACAAACGATTGTATTTTTTTTTAGAATTAAGATCGCTCAAGGACCAAACATATTCTAATTGCTATGTACTATGTTTTAGGCTGAATGGATCCGTAGGAATAATTTTGGAGGAGCAATGATATTATCCTTAAATGTTGATGATTGGAATAATACATGTAAATTCAATGAAAGCTTTCCTTTAACTCGTACTGTTAGCAAGATTCTCAGGTATCAAACCGATTAATCCATTTTCGTTTGTCACTTCTTTACATTCCAAACAGAGATATCGCATTCCTTGAAAAGTATTTGATCGATCAAATCGGAACTGCTGCTTCTTCTTAATTTCTTACAGTGTCATAAAGTATCGTTTGCTCTTAAAAGAAAACTTCTGTCTTTTTTCAAAATAATTTAATTGCATTTGCAATTGTTTGCATATCATAAAGTACAACTATAATTTTAATTCAAAGCTATTAAATTAAACATACACGTATTTATTTTATTTATTATTAAAACATAATATAATTCATTTATAAACATATAGGAAGAAATTAAAGATGAATAATAGAATATTTATTAGTCATATTTATTAGACAGTAATAGTCATATTTAAATCAAAATTCTTTAGAAACTTTTTTGATGATCGGATATGATACTGTATGGCCGAATCACTCATAGGTATACATTTTGTTATGAAATTCCAGAGTGCAAAAATATGTATATCCTGGGTTTTAACAGCAGTCACCCTCGTTTTCTACATTCCTAGGCCAGGTATTTGTATTTTTTAGGCTGATGCAATATTGATTTGCCTGTTAACTTCTATATCTTTTTCCAAACAATTCTTCAACGTCCGATAGCTATCACTATTTGTCAGACATCTGCATTGCACTTTTCTACACGTAGTCTTACTGGTCATACACAGCCCAATAATGATCTCCTCTTTTACCCCCGCCCCCCTCTCCCCTTGCTCTGCCCCATAGATCCATACAAAAGCAAAATGGTATCGGACCAACAACTGCTTTCGGTGACCTTTAACGCGCATCGTCGCTAACATATACGTACATGTATACGAAAGGAACATCAAGGAGGAAAATTACTTTCCTATCTAGCCTTGTACAAATTGTTACCAAATACACCCTATTAATTATAGTTAATAACAATTATTTACATTGTATTTATTCATTTCCATTTTACTTGTTTTGTTTGAAATATAATTTATTTTGAAATATAAATTTGTTTTCTTTTTAAGCATATATTAGTAGATATTAATCTAAAAACTTATGTTAAGGTAGGAAATAAAGAAACTAAATAGTACATTATTAGTTAATAATTTTGTGCGGATTCCGAGGATTAATATTTCAGTGATTTGGAAAGTTCAAATTTTGAAATTAATGATATTTAGTGATTATGTAAACTAAATCGTTCAACGTTACTACCTCGAAAGGAATTTTGTGATTTTTCAGTTAAAAGTTAGTATTATAATTTAAACGAACTTTCTAATAAACAAATAAGTGGTAGTTTATTGATTTAATATCACCTCTGGTAATTTTCGTCAAACTTTCATTGCGACGAAAACGTCTACCGATGCACACACATGTTGACCAAAAGAACTGGTTATTGTAAGATTTATGCTAGCTCCTTATCTTTTAAAAGCCAGCGTCTTGGAACTTTGACTTCAAAAAGTTAAAAGTATGAATTTCACGACTGTTCAAAGGCGTTAATATTCTTGAATAGATGTTGAATTTACTGTATTTACTCTTTTCGGTTTTTATTCTTTTTTATGTGTTACTTATCATTATAATAAACGTAACAAGTGTTTTAGAAGATGCCTTGTAACAGAAGTTGTTAAAAGAAATTAATTCGTGTTTTTAAATTTACAAATGTAAAGCAGCAACTTAAAGTATGTAATTAATTATCGTTTAAAATTATTAAATATGATTCCTCTATTACAGATATGTATTATCATGATAATTACTGTTAATTAAATGAAGTTGAATTTCAACATAATTTATAATATAGATATGTCGGGTTCGCATCATGATTAGGGGTTAGGGGCGTGTAACGAATCTTCATTTGGATTAGACATTGTTGTTATGCAATAGAGAAGATATTTACTAGTACAAATATGATTATTAGTACAAGTGTGGATATTACAGAATTGACAAGTAACCGCGTTGATTAGACACTAACGACAATGGTATTAGGTTCGATAACGAATCCACGGTCAACGGGATAACAAATGTACTTTCTTCCAAAGTCTAATTTCTCGGACTCGATTTACTTGTCTACGATACTGGTATTACTAAACCAACTCTTTGTTAGAACGTAGAGTATTCACTGATCGTGAAGACGCTACGTAATTCGCTAATGAGACCTCACGAGAGAATGACCTTCCGTCACGATGCTGCTGCAGAGGAAAAACTATGATGGGATGTGTCAAAGGACACGAGATCATCGGATTCGTCGAGGAAAGCCTTCGTTCAGAAAGTGAGGGAGGGAACTGGACGTTGCTGTTAATTGGTTAATTTCTATATGTCGGTGGTCGAGGTGCTAGCAGGAAGCATCGTACGCGGGAAAAGCAGATTTCCCGTATCTTCCCGTGGTAGGTGATAGATTTAGGGGCTGCCAAGACTAAGACTATTTGTCAGTTCGAAGAACCTTAGCTAAATAAATCCTAAGATTTATAGCGGATCCTTAGGCTAGCTGAAAATATACTGTGAAGATGTATCGACATCTGGCAATGATCTTGTCCGAAGAATGGGGTCTTTGTGTAGCGAGCCACGGGACAGAAACCGTTGGTGGGTTTAATGTCGCGTGCCGCTACAATTATATCTTTTTAAGCAGAGCTATACGATTACTCCATACCTTTGTTAGGTAAAACGTTCATCCCGTGACCGCGGCTACGTTTAGCGACTGGTTGTGTCGCTTCGAGTCCAAGCTCATTGTCACAAAATCTCGGGCAAAAACATAATCGGATTAAATCGTAAACAATTACTTAAGTACGGCTTATGATAAGAATCTAGACTAAAGTATTGAGGTTTTGCCAAGGATTGCAAAGAGAAGGCCCCTCATCTCCGACAGATATAAAATATCTTTTTTATTGATTTAAGTATTGGTAAAAGATGCTGAAATATAGGAAATATTCGAATATCTCAATAACACATATTACAATTTTCTATATATTAAAAATTGTTAATATTCGTTGAGAGTTAAAAGAAGAAAAATAATTAATAGAGAATGATATTTTTTAATTATACATTTCCAAATCGAATATAGATATGTTAAGCTTTATACAGAAATGTATTTTTAATTTTAACGAAAGTAAAAGCATAATTTGATCGATATTAATCATTTTAAAAGTATAGAAATGATTTTTTTTTTTTTTTATTAGATTTTTTAAACTTTGCCTCTAATTATATAATCAAACTATCATAATGTGCCATAGTATCGTAAATAAAAAAGAAAAAAGAAAAGAATAGCTTTACGTTAAATCGGAAACATATTTATTGCACTCAAATTCATAAATTGATTGCAATGAAGTTGTTTATCAGAATAAGAATTAAAACTATCATGTATCGTTTATTTAATATTAATATTAAAAGATATATTGTTAAAAATTATTGCAATAAAACTAAGAAAAACAAACTGCAGCATAACAAAAATTAGTTTATTCTAATCAAAATCAAGCAGATCTAATGGAATATGTGAAACGAAGAAAGATTTAGCGTTTAATTTACTCATAAAGAGATAGAACAAGCGTGACAACAAGTGAAATTTATTATTGAGAGAACAAAAAATGAAACAATATTCATAGTTTATCGTAAAATATGCCGTATTCTCTTAGTTTTACTGCGGTAAATATAAAGAATTCTATAAGATAGTTTTAAGCGTCAGAACTTCGTCCATGTTCGAATAGAATCTTTGACTAATAAGTATGTATGTAATTTTTTCATTTCACTATGCATATCTTCTATCCATGTAATGAGAATGCTTAATAAAAAGTACTATTGAATTACTTCGATTTTCAATTTTCCTCACATTTTTCGAAGATGAAGATTTTAATAAGTTTTTTTCCAAACAAAGTATATTATTTCTATAAAGTATTATTTCAACAATACCATATATTACGAAAACAATAGCCATATAATCGTACGTGCATATTTGTTGATAAAAAACTATAAGAAACTGTTTTATATATACATGTGTAGTTTCCTGTACGAGAAGATTATTGAGGCATGCGCATAAAATTCTTTCCGAAGGATGGATCCCCACGATCAACAAGTTATCCTACTCTTCACCGAATCATTCAGTTCTTCCGCAACGCTCGTGGCACGAACATTGTGCCACCGGTGTCATCATAATATTCTATTGTATTTCCTCGGTATCCGATTTTCATTATCGGTATACAGTTTACGTTGGTTATAATTAGTCCATAAATTAACAAACTAAACGTGACTAAATTTGCTGGCATATATATTGAAGATTATCAATTTTTTTCGAAACTATTAATAGTTTGAATCAATCGGGGTAAGTAGTAATGTAGTTTCTTTTCAATTATATTTAAAACATATCAACATATTTGCGTTAATCTGCCTTTACATCCCATCGATGTACTATGTATATTCATTTTTCTTGTTTTTTCTTTTCTTTCTTTAAACTGTTTTATATATAATATATATATTTTTTTTTACGCACACAGATGCGCGCGCGCGCATCCGCACACACACACATACCCACACACGAAATATATAATATATATTATATATACAGGATATTTCGTTTAACTGGAAACGACAGAATATCTCGCGAAGCATTGAATTTATCAGAATAACGTTTTAACGAAAGTTGTTTGGTTCGAGGAGGAGCATCATATCGATGAAATTATTTTTTTTCCAGATCGAGCAGCGCAGGAGATTTTAGGGTCAACTTCATTTTTTTAAACGGAACCATATATTTTTAATACATTAATCGACCCATTTCGGCATTCCCCATAGAAAAGTATATTAGCCTGTTTACGCCGAGAAATCATTAGTCCGAGGAATATTTCAACTGTAATTTGTCAAATTTAACGTACGGAAGACAAAAACAATGTAAACACAGGAATACCGCTCCGTGTCTTTCTTTGTCTTCCATACATTATATTTGACACATTGAAGTTAAAATATCGCCGAAACTAATAATTTCTCGGCATAAACAGGCTAATACTTTTCTATGGGGAATGCCGAGATGGGTCGATTAATGTATTAAAAATATACGGTTCCGTTTGAAAAAATGAAGTTGACCTTAAAATCTCCTCCACTACTAGATCCGCAAAAAAAAAAAAATTTCATCCATATGATGCTCCTTCTTGAACCAAACAACTTTCGTTAAAACATTATTTTGATAAATTTAATGCCTCGCGAGATATTCTGTCGTTTCCAGTTAAACGAAATATCCTGTATAACATGAAATTCTAAAAACTATTTGATGTAATGTTTAATATTGTAACCATTCTCGAACCAAGAAATAAAGAGAATGAAAATTCAAATATAAAGAGAGAGAATAAAGGATATAAAATTTGCAAAAATGTTAATAACCATTTGCTTGTATTTAGGCGACTAGAAAAGGAATTAGGGAATAATAAGAATATGGGATGAGAAGGTCGCTACATGAAATCGTCATAGTCATCGTAAACATAGTCGCCGTATTCGCTCAAAAGAGTGTTGTCATCTTCGATTTTCAGTTTTGCTTTCCCCTTGCCCTTGTTCTTCTTCGCCTTTTCTCCTTTCTCGATTTTCTGCTTCTCAATCAACAAATTATCGATCAACGTTTTAACTTTCTTCAAATGCGCTGAGGATACTGTAAACAAGATTAATATAATATACCATATTTACCATTAAATTAATTAATTTTAAGCATACTAAAAAGCAATATGCATTTATGAAATCGATTGTTTGCCCTATTAAAGTATATTAATTTATTTGATATTAGTTTACAGTGAAGATGAAATAAATTTATAATAGAAAAAAAAATTGTAATTAAAATTAATTTTATAAAGAAGAAGTGAATTTATAAAAGGAATAATTTATCGAAATTGAATTTTTTTTTTAAATATAGCCTTTTGTTAATTGTTATGATGTTACTCTGTTGCCATGCAGACACAGTAGCGAGGATAGATGGCACAAAGACATTGGATTCTTTTATATTTTAATATAATGTACTTACAATTGAGAGCAACAGATTTAATAAGTTCTTCCCCAAACGGGGGAAACTCGGCATTTTTAGCAAGTTGATTTAGCTTCTGTGTAAGTACACTTCCATACTGCTCAAATTCTTCTTTTGTGCTAGGTACTGTCGTATCTAGACTCAAAGCAGGTTCTTCTGTTACACCTAAGGGAAAAATTTCAAATTATAATTTCTAATAAGATAATTACAGCTGTTTTTACTAATAATTTTTATAATAAAAAATATTAGATGACGAGTGGATATAATACTAATTACATTAATTTACATTCGTCTATCTTTCATAACTTAATTATTCAAATTTGACCAATAGCGATAAAAGTAATGCTTTGCTTATGTAGGCGAAATATTACCTATAACTTTAATTCTACGAGATTTTACCTTCGAATAAACAAATAATTTTAAACATTCATCATATCGATGTTCAGAAAGCACATAGTATATTGTTATTAAAATTAAACATTTATCAGGAACGGTACGGGAGATTAAATGTTGATAAATAAGACACGTCTGCATTATATTTTTATGAAATAGAAGTGTTTATTTTTTATACAATAACAATTCTGCACTTTCCTCAAAGATTATATTAAATAATTGAGATACATGATTTACATCTCTGGTACAGTTCCTGACACAAACTTGATCTTTTTAAATGGATTAAATGTAGAAATATGAGAATGTTCAATAGTTGACAATTAACCATTTTAATTACAGTAGTAAGTATAGTATTCAGGAATTTAAATACACCCAAAATTTGTTTAATTTTTTACAGCAATATGATGAAAACAGAACACTTTGAGCATATAAAACGTTATTCAGAATTTTTTACAACTATTTTACTGTATGTACAATTTTAATTTATATAAAAAAATACTTCATATTGTCCTTTTAAGAACGAGAAAATTGTTAGAAATTTTATGTTATGTATATATAGCTATTTTACTAAATGGAATGTATTTAAAAATTACATAATAATTATTTTGATTTTTACACCAATAACACTTAATACTGGCAAAATATACTGTATATTAGTTTATGAAAGATAAAGCTTTAAAACATAATTAAGCCATTAAAAATTTGCATTAAGCCATGAATGTGGAATCAACTCTTTGCGATCCAATTATTAGACCTTGAGCAAATACAATATCTGAAGTAAAATATCTCTTCTAAATCGTAGCTGTGAAAGAAATAAAGCACATTTCAAAAATATAATATTCACGTTAAGTTTCAATTATCTTAATTTAAAGAGTTATATTTAGGATTTAAACATTTAGATCTAAATGCAACAGCTTTCATAATTAAAATGATATTAGATTCGACAACTAACTTAATATCAATTAAGAACTTTAGGAGATTCAAAGATAAGAAGAAGCTTATAGATGCGTCTCAAAATTTGAATCTAAACTTAAAATTAAACAAGGTTATGAAACAAATAAAAATAACAATGCTCATACTTAGATACATACGTTATTAATCTAATATACTTTACTGTGCTATAGTTTAGATCTGCGTCAATTTTATGTAAAATTACAAAATAGTTCATAGCTTTGCAGTAGCAAGATCAAATATTTAAAAAACAAAGTAATACATACATCCTAATTCCTTGTAAGCAAAATACTAATTCCAATACTTTTAAGAAAGATCTTTACCTTATCAAATATTAATGAAATGACTATATACTTTCATAAGTTATTTAAAATTCATATTATTAAATAAAAATAGGAGTGCAAAGAGTTAATAAGTAAAAGTTTTTAGCGAAGTCATTTCTTCTCAGTTTTGTGCGGCTTGCGATGAGAAAAATCAACAAGGTTGGACAAACCGAAAGTCTCCATGGCAAGGCGTAAATCAGCTTCTTCTTGGAGCCTTTGACGCCTTATTTGTTCCGCTCTCCTCTCTTCTGGCGTTAATGCTTCCTCTTTCTCTTTAGCTTTCCTTTCTGCCTCTGCCTTTGCCTTTTTCTATAATTAACAAAATTAGAAATACTTGTCATATTAATATAATAAACGCTCTAAGTTTCTTTACATACATAAACTAACAGAAATTAGATAAACAAAAACATACAATAAAAATTGTAAATTTTTATTCATGTAGAGAGTATCCCTACAATCATGTTACAACTGGGAAAAGGAGTGTTCATGAAAGAGTAAGTTTAAAATGCGCAATAACGTTTATGCATATGCTTTGTCTTTCCCAAGGGAACAATTCTTTTTCCACCTGTACCTTACTTGTATAATGTGAATATAAACAGAAAATAATAAACAAGCAATCAAATAAGTGGATTAAATTTTACTTTAAGATAAATTACTTTAGGAAAACATATTTAAAAAATTCAATCGAAAGAAAAGTTATACCTCACGCTCTTCAATTCTTTCTGCCAAAGCTTTCTTTGGCTTTGGTTTAGCCTTAGGCACTTCTGCGGGTTTTTCTACATCTTTCTTTTCTTCTTCGACATCTTCCCAGCTATCCTGTTGATTGATTATTTCTTGAAATCATCGTACAAGCACTTCATTTTCTAACATGCATATTTAATTCTATTTTCATCTTATATTTCTTCCTACAATAATCTAGATATATCAATAAAATATCTTTACAAAATAATTTATATCCTACATGATCCGGAATATGTTCTGACAATTCCCGCCATTATCAAATCTTACATAATCATGACATAATTAAATTTAATTTTATTTAAAATTGAAAATTATGCTACATTTAAGCATCACGTAACTGTATCTATGACACTTTTATTACTTTAAAACTGAGGTAAACTTAGGATCAATTCATCTCCGATACGTAGAATCCAATTTAAAAATACATACAACACGTTAGTAATAAATTCTAAATTTCTATAATTATTCATTATCAAACATAAACGTAAATTTTCAATTTAAATGCATTTCATTCGTTTTGAATTCTAATTATGGTTTCAATATTTATACAATTCAAATTCAAAAACAAACTTCAAATCTGTTCAACAATAATCAATTATCATCGCGCTATTCGACTCATGTTGACTAGCTCTATGAAAGGTTAACCACACTTATGGTGTGTCGTCTGAACGGAAGATTTTCAAAATCGTATGCACAAAATTAGAATAAGAAAGCCAGTAACACAGAACCTTGACATCTTCGTCTTCGTCTTCGCCCTCCCACTTGTTGGATCTGATAGCGAGGTCGAATTTCGCCTCGGCGTTCTCGACATCTGTAAAAGTTGAAGGTTAAAATGGTTTCGTAGTTTCGATTAAAGGTACAATCGCATAACAATTAAATGTCGGAAAATCGATTTGCACATACCCCACTCGTCATCCATGGTGTGGATTTTGGATTATTTGCGCACGATTTCGTTCGTAAATGAAACAAATCCTCCTCGAACTAACGTGGTTGAACAGATCACGACTGGAATCAAGCGAGCCATACTGTGCGAGGAAAGCGTGTGCCTTTCTTGCGATATAGTGGTGGTATGAAACATAAATTACGCATGTTAGAGATTGGATACCCTGTATTAAAAATAATACCAAACACAATGATTATTTAGGGATTATTATTATCATTTCAATTAGCAAGGTTTTGCAACGGAAATTAGTAATAGGTGAACATAATAATAATAATATATAATAGCAATGATTTGTAGCTACAAATTTTAAATTCTAAAAAAAAGAGTTGTTTATTAATTTCTATTAACTTATTTTCGTATTTAATATATAAAATGTTATTAATTCTATTGCTTTTTCCTTTCCTTTTGTAAAATGATAACATTTTGTATAACACATTTATACATTGTAAAACAAATCCACATAGATCTATGGAAATTCGTTTCTCTGTAATTAATATATTCGCAAAATTTATCATTTACGCTAGTTCATGGCAAATTATTTATAATTTAGATTTATAAGGCTAAAATTTACTATTTGTTTCGGTATTAAAGATTGTCGTCATATTTTTTATCATAGGGGGACTTCCCTTTAAAAGCTCTTTCGTCGAAAATTATATATACGTTTGAATTATACGTTACGGATTCAAAATTTAGATTAAAACAATATGTGACGTATGTAGATACATGTATTGTGATATGAGTAGTAATACAGTTGTGCGATTTTGCAAGTGATATACTTTTGATACAATTGGCAAGTAAATTCAAAATGTTATTGCCTAAACAATTTTGCGGCAGTTGCAAGAAGACCGAATATCTTATATATTAAGCTTGAAAATAAATTTAAAATTATATTTTAAATAAGATCACGCACGTAACGTTGAACATAAAAGTTATTTACGAATTAGAATATAATAAATTTTGTTATTAATACAGAAATTCAAACTTATAATTTTCCCTCCTTTGAGCGACCATTTTTATTAACAATAACTGTTATATTTTTTTTAATTACTTGTATTGTCAACCAGTCGACCATAAAAAAAGAAGATACAACATGATACTGATGACAATACAAAATGACATTGAAAACTTTCTCTTTATATATAAATATACGTACTAGTTTTATAATTACATAATAATTTTTATTTCTTTTGTTCTTAGAAAAATGAATGACATGGAGGTTTATATTACTTGCCCATACAACAAATGTCATCGTATTAGAAAATCTAGATTTCAAATTCATATAACAAAATGTGCCAAAAATTACCAGAAAGATGACAAGCTTGCTTGTAAATACGATAGAACACACATATTAGACTCGGAACAGTATGAGGTAAATTAGAGAACATTTTTACGCACCCTTTTTTTATAAATTTTTATATTTCATTCATGTTATTCCTACTTAACCATTTGTGTTACCCAATAGAAGAATTTAATATCTGATAAGTCGAATTATTAATTCTTAGATTCTAATGTTAGTATAATTTATTTCTGTAGCACCATTTGACAATATGTCCATCAAGTGGAGACGTAAAAAGTAAGGAAATCACATTAGAATCAGATGAAGACGTTCCGAGAATTCTAGTGGAGAGAGTACCTAACACGAGAACTCGTACAATGGATGAAGACTGGACTGGAAATAATCGATCATATAATCCATTAGCTGCAACAGAAAATAGAGATGTAATTAGAGGGGCGATTGCTATGTCAAAATCACAGAAGAAACAGTTTAAACAGTATGAAAGAGAGAGAATGTCTCTTCTTCAAAGGACTAACAGCGACTCTAGCAGCAACACTAGCAGCAACACGAGCACCACAAGAAAGAAAGTAGACATTGAACAACCATTGCAGCCACCTAAACAACTTTCTAAAGCAATGTTATGCGATGGAAATTTTGCTAGTAATCTTATTTCCAAGTTAGACAAATTGAAAATAGAGGAAAGCGATGGGAAGAAGGGAACAAAGAGTATTTCATCGAAGAAAGAAGATGTTTCCATTATAAGTAATAATAGCAGCAACATAGCAGATTCTACAAAAAATTGCTTGAAAAATAATACTATCGATACAAGTACTGATATAGGTATCACTTCTTCAACTATAAATAATAGCTTTAGTAAAAAAGAAAAAGAAAATATTCCTAATGAAGAAAACAATGCTGTTGCGTTATTCAAAGATATTTTTGAGGCTGATAAAGGTGTTTCAGATGTAGGAAGTAATCCTAACATGAATGTAATTTCTCAAGGAAATAATCCTGAAGCACAAGGGAACGATAAAAAGGATAATATTAAAAAAAATAATTCTCAACCAAAGTCAAGTAAACAAGGTAGCTCTAACTCTCAGAATATTATTCCGTGCAATAAAAAAATAGCAGCAAAACTTTATGGGGAGGCAAAAAAGATTAGTACTGGGAGAGGATTCACTAGAATTTATCAGCATTTGAACTCTAATATGAAAATGGGAGAAGAAGGAAAAGGGAAAAAAATGACACAAGATTTGGTTTCTGACTACGGTTATGACAAAGAATAGGAAATACTTTAATAATGTGCTTAATTTCGTTATTTCGTTCTTAACGTGTTACCTTATGAAATTCTTTTTTCTTTTTATGATGTTACTATATGAAGCAATTCCTTTTCCTTCTTAAAATATTTGATATGATTTTTAAGAATTAACGATGAAACTATATGTATAGTTTCCATAAAGTTCCTTTTTCTTTAGTAATCGTAAAATGTCGGTATTTCATTTTCCTCTTCTTTTTTATTATTATTATTAGATTCCTTTTAAAACTTAATAAGACCTTCGAAAACCATGATAATTAAAACGATTACGAATATCGATTGGAAAATTATAGTATTGTGCAAATTAAATATATGTACAAATGATGTATTTTTATAATACAATTGGCAATTCGACTTTTAATAGTGACAAAATATTATTCGCTGGAAAAGTACTGATGATAATTGAGTTTATATATTTTTTTAAATTAAATATATTTTTACGCAACAGCAATTACTATGATGTTTAATTACAAAACCTCCTAATCCACATTGAAATAATTGAAGTAAATTACTGATTTTATCGTAAAAATTTCACTAAGTACATATTTGTAAAAAGAAGATAACAACAAGTAAGTAAATTATTTAATATAAATATAATTTTTACATACATCAGAGTATTAAAAAAGATATCTTTATTATATTACATATACATATATACATAATCTATCTAATTTATACTATATGTATATAATACACTTATATAGTATAAAATAAATAAATTATGAGCGTATGTCCTCATGTTGGTTTGTCCGTATGTTGATTTGTTTTATTTATTATATTTATTACATTTATGCTATAAGAATGCCAGTCTTATTATAGAACGCATATACATCGATGTGAAATCCTGTCAACTTCCGGAACAAACTGTTGTGTGTTCTGAAGTTATTCAAAAATCCGACTTGTACAAATCGCTTCTTATCGCTGGTGTCAATTTCTCAATTTTGTTTGTCATAATATTGTATCTACCGTACTGAAAGTTTCACATAATGGTAAATATAAAGAAGTATTAATTTACTATTATTTATTATAATTTTCATTAACCTTTTAGGTATCTTTCTATTAAAATTTGGAGGTTACATAAATTGCATTGTCATTCGCTAATAACGAAATAATATATATAATAATAGTATTAGGATATTGTATGTAAATTTGTTTTATTAAATGTGTTTTTGTGTTTAAAAAATTTTTTCATTTCCTCATAGAAATTTACTCATTATTGCTTATAAATTGCTATTGTTAAAACTTGAATGATGATCATCATAAAGTTAATTTAACGAAGTTTATTTATTTATTTATTTATTTATTTATTTATTTACATCACATATGGACGCATCGTTTATTCTGCGATACTGTGTTCTTATTAAATTGAGTTTTTATTCATATCGAGTGTTTTAAGTTTGTTTAGCTGGTATTTTTTAGGTTACATGAATTCATATTTACAAGTCGAAGTGGAATATAGTGGGGCTATATTATTTTAGAATCTATAAAAAATTTAAACGATATTGCTCAATAGTAGAAACATGAGTTTCAAAAGATTATGAAATTTAAAAATATAATATTGACATTTTTAACTCGTATTTAATTCCATTTTTACGCTAACAGGCACGCAGATATGATACACGCACGACAATCTTTTCTCCCGAGGGTCGTCTTTATCAAGTAGAATATGCAATGGAAGCTATAAGTCATGCAGGTACTTGCCTTGGCATTTTAGCAACTGACGGTGTTCTACTTGTGGCAGAAAGACGTAATATAAATAAATTATTGGATGAGGTATATTATTCTGAAAAGATCTACAAACTGAACGATGACATTGTGTGCTCTGTCGCTGGTATCACTTCCGATGCTAATGTATTAACAAATGAATTACGTTTAATCGCGCAACGATATTTATTGCAATATGGAGAGCCTATTCCTTGCGAGCAACTTGTGTCTTGGCTTTGCGATGTAAAGCAAGCGTATACACAATATGGAGGAAAAAGGCCTTTTGGTGTTTCCATCTTATATATGGGATGGGACAAGCATTATGGATACCAATTGTATCAGTCAGATCCAAGTGGGAATTACGGAGGTTGGAAAGCAACTTGTATCGGACATAATTCTGCTGCTGCGGTATCATCTTTAAAGCAGGAATATGATAATAACAATATCACGTTAGACGAAGCAAAAGCACTGGCTATAAAAGTGCTGTCTAAGACTTTAGATCTCAATAAGTTATCAGGAGACAAAGGTAAATGTATATAATTTAAATGTAGTTTCATAAATGTAAAATTGTGTAATATTTTAACTACTTTTTATTTTATTTCAGTGGAAATGGTCACCCTAATAAGAGAAAACGATAAAACTATTACAAGGATCCTTCCTACGAGTGAAGTTGATGCTTTGATCGCAGAACACGATCGTTTAGAAGCACTTGCTGAACAAGCAAAGAAAGAGAAACAGAAATTATAAAAATAACCATGTCGCGTATCTTGTATTTTTCTTATATTTTCTTGTTTAATAATATCGTCCTGAAATTCTACGAATTGTCTTATACAGTTTCCAATCCTTATACCGAATATAATGTCAATATCCTTTTACGCAACGTTACATTGTACCGAAGTGAAAGTATAAAAGGCAGAAATAATGAATAATAATGTAGAAATTAATAAGTTTCCTATACGAGCATCATAGTTAATTCATTAATTTGATCTTTCTTTCTCAGTTTTTTTTTTTTTTAAATCAAAAGAATAACTGGATTATGTTTTAACCGAGTAATTGTTACAAAGAAGTATATCTTCGAAAAATATATTAGAATAACAGGTAGAAGACAGAAGTCCATTACAAATCAGAGACGCACAGAAAGGAGTATTTACCTTGTAATAGGATCAAACAGATATTCAAAAATAATGAAAAATTGATACAGCAGTTAGAGACACCTGACACACTATAACAGCCCATACGGACAAAGATTTTTATTATAAAAAATTAAGCGATTAGTTTAATAAACATATGTCTACGGTGCTATGTTAACCGGGATAAGATAAAAAATTGAAAAAAATGAAAAAAAAAGTTATGAGTCGAGTCATATTGACCAGGCTGTCACTGCGGTCCCACTCCCGGGCGCGATCCCACTACTGCCCGCCACGGAGACTTTTGGCTGCTGGGTTTCCCCTCTGGCCCGGTTCGCCTCTCCCTAGCCAACCTGGCCATCCCGGATTCCTCGACGGGATGCCCATATTGATGGCCAGCTTAGCGCGGACGCCCAGTCAACGTGAGTCCCGCACCAACAGTAACCCCCGTTCTCAGACCCTCCATCATAACTAGCCTCCGAGTAGCCGGATTACAGGAGCCGCCACACTCCCAGCTGACAACCTTCGCTACTATTCGTCTATTTGAAGTAAATTTTTGACATATTTCTCACGAAGAAGGATATTTTAACGAAATGTTCTCGAAATTAGATATCTTAGAAATTTGAAATCAAACGACGGCTTAGCTGAATCTAATCTCGCGACTTAAATATAAATGATAAACTTTTTAGGAAATAAATATGGCGGATCATATGTGCATATATATATGCGCACGTTTGCCAAGGAGTGTATCAAATGATTTGTATAGAGTATCGTGCGTCGGTAAAGGAGGATACGGGTTGATAATAGAACTACCGTCGGTAATGATATTGAACGAGTAAAAAAGAATTCTTTTTTACGTAGACGAAGAGTGGCATAAATGGATAACAAAGGCAATAAGTTGTGCAATATATTTATAAGATCGCATTACGATAGTTAATCGCAACAATGAGAATGAATTTGTTAGGCATATACATTGCGATTTCTATATAAAATTGTGAAATCACCTATCAGTTTTCGCCTTTTACAACATTGTACAGAGTGTTTCCTTTAAACAGGCTCTTATTTCTAATATCTTTTTTATATAAAATAATATATTTCCTTGACTCGCTCATTATTGACAATATTTCTGGATATTCCATTGCATATTGTACATTGTTAATAGAATTCTAATTTTACGAAATTTTTAGATTTAATCCTACAGGTACTGGTGGCTTTTTGCATACAGTGGCACAACTTTATATATATATATATATATATCGCTGTATGTAAATCTATAACATAATATTGCGTATATATACGTATACTATATAAATAATATAAATATAAATCTTGTATCAAGGTAAATAAAGTCACACGTAGGATTGTAATTTACGCGGAACGGGTTAGAGATACAGAGACGAACAGTTCGATGGTTAAACGGGGAATAAAACTGGATCTTCTTGTCGTTCGACCGCTTTCAACGATTTGAATAGTGTGAGAGGGTAAAAGAAGAATGAAACGACAAGGTTGTGCGTTCGTATTATGAAACGGTTGAAATGCACGTGTCGGTTACATCAATTTTATTACTATTATACAAATTACGACTACTTCGCATAGCTACGATTTTGTCGAAAAAATTGCAATTCTTATATTTGTTAATCCATTCGACTTTTAAACGCAAAGTTCGTGCTTGGAAAGCAGATTGAAATCTCCTTATATTATTATAAAGGTATTATAAGGTATGATGTTTTATAAATTTCATCGTAGAGGAAAGGTACCTTATATTACCTTATATTGTTATACCTTGTATAATATAATACCTTAATAAGGGGTACCTTATATTATTATAAAGGTATTATAAGGTATGATGTTTTATAAATTTCATCGTAGAGGAAAGGTACCTACCGATATTATCAGAGAAACGAGGAAAGATACGAGGCGAAAGATCGCACAAAATATCTTGTTCGTCATCTTTTCACATATAATGTCAATGTTTCGAAATACCTCTAAACATCTGTCGAGAGAAGTGGAACGTGAGAAATATGAAAAAGCTAAAAAAAATATAAAGAGATTCCGATGTTGCTCGCGTTTCTATACGTGTAACGCGCAGCCTTGACTAGTCCAGCAATAAGAAAGTTGTTATTTCTTAAATATTTGTTTACAAAACATCTATGTTTTGCTTCTGCAAGGAATCGTAAGTCGAATGAAAGATTAAAAGGAAAAGACAAAAGTGTAATATGATCGCTATAATTGGCTATAATTGTATACAAAGTCATATTTTGGAGAACATTATTGTTCTCGATTAAAAAGTAAACCCTCGGAAGAAGACGTTGTTTTACCTTTCAACTATTATAAAAGGTCATAGTTTTCATTATTATAGGAAAGCACTTATAATCACTTTCTTTATATTTATTAGCCGCATTCTGTGTAATTTCGCATTTCTAAAATTTTTATAAATTCACAATAATCGTCAGTGTAGTTGTAACAATTTTGTTTTTCATACTTTTCAAAAGCGAGCGATCGTTCTAACGTTTAAGGGTGTTTCAAGCCTTTTCCTTCCTGCCAACTAAGTATAACAGCTAAACTGCGGATTTTCACGCATTTATAGGAAATTTGAAAGTGGAAAATTGTAGCGAATTGCGCGTAATACGAAAAAGACACATAAGATATGCAAAGTATAGTGTTTTCTATGATACTTGATAGGTTCTTTCCATTTTCCTACTCATATTCTTTATTCTTTTAATTCTAATCTGAAAAATAAGAATTTGGATAAAAATTCACGTTCTAAATAGTTATGACTAGTATATGACCAGTATGAATTTCGGTTTTCACACCGAAGATGGATTTTATCTTTCTAACGTTTAAAAGGTATCTCGAACTTTTTAACAACCCCTGCCAGGTTTAATTCTCACGAATCGAAACCCGCACCCTTCCTTCTCCATAAAGAACTTGAGAAAGAAAACGACCGTTACCATCTCTCCCCTCTTCGCGCAGTCGTCGTCGGTTCTGGTTGCTGCGTGTCCGACTAACCGAGCATCCCCTTTTTGCCAGCCCGGAAACAGGTAAAAATCAGGGTTTGCGCGACCTTTGACCCCGTGGGATCGTTGAAACAGGGTGTGTGTTATTGTGCGGAGAAATTTTCTCACGGGTCATCGTAAAGCGTGCACCCGTCCAAACACCACTATTTAAGAGCCGCTACTGCCTTCGATCTCCGCAGAAGTAGCTCGCTACCCGAACAGAAAGGTCACGGAGTGTCCTGGAGGAAGATTCGCAGCGATATCTTCCGGCAATGGTGAGTCCTGTATCTGGCAATTATACGCGGTCTTGGTGTTTCGATAGACTATGTCAAAAATTTCACGATTTAGCATCATTCTTTCCGTTTAGTTTCTTTAGTTTGTTTCTATCGTTTTAACGTTCTTATTTTGATTTTCGTCGGCACTTGATCGTTTTCTCGTCTAGCTGATTAAAGAAACTATTGGCAGATTAAAATTGGCAGAAATAGAAAGTGAAAAGTAGCCAGGTTTGCAAACGTTTCCCTTGTGTACCGTTCTCTCCGAAGCGTGTCTCTGAAACGAAAGTTAGAAGAATCGTTAACGAAGATAACACGAAATTCACGACTGTCTTAAAATACCGAGAAAAAGAAGCCGATAGGTGATGTTTCGAACAGGTGCTCGTTATTTCATTGAAATTGTAACGCAAGGTTTTCCAAATATTTCTAAAATTAGCGACTAGAGTTTTATTCGTCGTTGGAAATTTTATAACAGCCTCTTGCTGCCACCGAACGAAATAAGAGTTATTTTAGAAGAAGTTGCCGTATCTCACGATGATTTTCATTCGGAAACGTTCAAAATGTCATTCTTCTGTTCGATAGAAACCAAAGAACATTTTATAAATGTTCGATGTCGATAAACGATATTTGTATGCAATTTGTACTTTTATTTTTGATAATTGTTACTTTATATCATAGCACGTAAAGTATTCGATTCGTTGTTGAAAATTAAGCGGTGATGTTTTATCGAGCCGGTTTCCTACATTTTTCTGCGTAACTACGAATCCTAACTAGGATAAATAAAATACAATTATCTACTGTTACGTGAAACTCAAGGTCAATCCGATTCTCATTTCCATAATTCTCGTACGTTCATCGAAAATAAATCCACAATGATTTCGTTAAATAAACGTAAACACTTTGAGATGCGTATTTTAAATCGATCGCATTATAAACGTATTTCCAACATATCCAACGTATCGCGTTTTATAGTTGTTCGAAAGTGCAATTCGAAGTGCAGTTCGAAAGACCAATTCCTGAATAAATTTCTACAGTTTGACAGTAGACGAAGAGCTTCTTGCAATTTGTTAGAAATAAATAATAGAAACGATCGATTGTATATCGTTGGAAATGGAAGTGCAAGATTCGAAATAGCGGAAAGATGTTTGCAAAATATCTCAGAAAAAGGAACAAACGAATTACGATCTAGCGATTCGTTCGTATCTTAGAAAATAGACGTCGATACTACCTATCGAAATGGGAAAGCTACGAAGCAAAAGATCGTCAAACAAACATATTTTGTTCGTTATCTTTTCTCGTATAATTTAACGATTCTCTGAAATATCTTGAAACATCGATTATACTCACATACAACGATAATACTCACTCGGTACATACCTTTTATTCGTCTTTTGCAATTATTCGCATTTAAATGTCAACATATATAAATATGGGCTGCTTTATCTTTTTTGTCAACTGTGTAAAACTATTCAACGTTACGCTTGAACGATAAATTCCAGTTTAAATACAGTTTATATTCGAATATATTCAAACGATGCGATTTCTGCGAACAAAATTATAAAATGCCAGGTAAAATAAACCATATCACGCAGCTGATAGAGACTCGTACAAAGGAACAGAAATTCCATATCTGGATTTAACGAAAATCGTATTCATTACGGAATACATTCAAATTACTACTATCGAAAGGCTCGGGTGCTGAAAGTTTGTTCATATTTGTCAGACTTGTTGTGTCGGTACGTAAAGTTACTCTTAGCATTGCGATTTAGTCATTGGTCGATGGTACCTTAGCAACAACAGATCCACGTTCCTTCATTCTCAGAGTGTAACATCATCGAAAGATGTACCGTGCTTGTTGCCTGTTGCAGCAATATGTCAGCAATAATCAAACGCTTCTAGTTCGATCGATTCCTTTATTATTATATTATATTATATTATATTATATTATCATCGCGGTATTAACCCTTTCGCTCCTAACGACGATTACAGCTAACGCCGCCTGTAGCCGGCAGCGTGGCCAACCAACTTATGCCTAGCAGCGCCTCTTGCGAGTTCCGCGTCAAATACTTGCCGATACTTTATGGAGTCGTATTTATTCATCCTTGGTACTTTTGAATTTGTTTCGACTATTATTACAGTGCAATAGTTAGTAAAGAAAAATATCACGAGTTTTGGACAAAAAATGCCCAAAGAATTTGTATACCGGTAC
Organism: Bombus vancouverensis nearcticus; assembly: GCF_051014615.1. Lineage (NCBI taxonomy): Eukaryota > Metazoa > Arthropoda > Insecta > Hymenoptera > Apidae > Bombus > Bombus vancouverensis. The sequence goes on from NC_134924.1 coordinate 12,890,887, forward strand.
GTCCGTTCACTTTTTAAAGGTACTCTGTCATTTCTTAAATGTATCGCAAGTTGCTGTTTATCTTAATAAATTGTTCGGGTTGTATGTACATAAATTTCGTTGTTAAACGCCTAGAGCATGTCAAGACGGCGTTGTTCAGGCGTAATAAGCAAGTCCGAACGTCGAAGGCTGTCCATGCGCTACGTGTATATCTTTGACACGGGATCTCGTTCAGTGGCGGCGCTTTGGCGGAACAGAATCACCGTAGCGAAAGGATTTTAAAATCACTAGGTCCGATTCTCTATCGTAGCGCGACTTTCATCGTCGAAAGCATGCATATATTAGAAAAATAGCTTTCGTTCGATGCCACGCTATGCATGTATCATTTTTGACATTTGTCGCGTCAGAACGTGATCCCGCAAAGCGTGATAAAAGAAGAAAGATTACACTTGGGAAAAATACGATATGAAAATAGATACAATACCGTAAATCGATATTTACAAATTGTTGGATACAGGTCGGCGGGAATATCGAAAATAATTTTATCTTTCGATACACGTGTCGGTGTTTTCTTTAAAATGAAACGAAAGCCGCTGAAAGATCGAAAATCGTGAAAAAAAAATAACAAGTAATAATAACAAGTAACAATAATAAGTAAGTTGGTAAAATGCCTTTATACAACAGTATAAAAAAAAGTTGCTGCAATAATATTCTCGTAACAATGGGAATTAGTTGAGGAGAAAGATGTGTTATCGAAGATAAAATAGCGATATTAAGATATCGAGAAGTTTTTGTTTCAATATCGAACAAATCATATGATTATTCTTCTAACGTATTAAAATAATTCGGTTCATCATTCGCTTTTTGAAAGAAATGTCTTTCTTTTAACGTCGATCGATATGAGATAAAATAACGCAACGGAGAAAACGGCAGAAGAATAAACCACTACTTGAGAAAATAGGAGCAAATATTTCTCATATCGTCCGTTGTATTACATAGAAATTAATAAAACAGCCAGCCATTAATGAGATTTTATCTAATAAAAATTCTAGCCATCAATCAGCATTCCATTGGAAAAGTCTCATCGAATAAAAATTCTACATATTTGAACTTTTGTAAAATACTACGACACAAATGGTTTCGTCTTCAACGTTTCTCGATACCTAGAAAGACGAGTAGTTTTATTATATTGGCAGATGCGTTCTTTAAAAATTATCGAATCCGGATCTCAGCTAAGCTTATAGAAATCTTTACATGCTGTTTTCATTATTTTACGATTCTTCTAACGCGAAACTAAAAAAGAAATTCCACGTAAGAAATTTCAAAACTGTTCCCACCAGTCGAGATTAACGATCAATGACGACTGATTTATTTATTTACTTTATTTTTTAAAAACGCAATTTCGCTCGGCCCTACTCTATCCAGGCACCAAGATCCGATCAAAAAGCTTTTTCCAAATTTTCCACAACACTCCGTTTATCAACTATCAAATACAATTTTCATAGTTAAAATTTCCAACTGTCGATCTCAATTATTTACTTTTACATACATTTTATTCGATTCTGTCTCAACCCTTGACAATATACAAAAATATAAAACAGGTTACTGGTTTACTTTTATTCTATCATGAAACTGAAATTCTAAATTAATACGATACAAAATACAATTCGAAATCGATACGATCAATTGTGCAGTATGGCAACTTTCCAAAATATCCTCCAACACTCGTCTTGCGATTTTTTTCCGAACGTAAGCATTAAAGTCACTAATTCGTGAATTTCTGTCTTAGAATTTCTGTAACGTTATACTATAAAACTTTTAGCGGTAATACAAAGTGCGGTGATCGGAAACATGGTGGAAAATTTTGTCACAAACGATCACACAAATGCGAATCTTTTATTTCGAAAAGTGTTTAAAGATCGTTTACTTTGAAAGATTTACCAACTTTTTACAGACCATGAAACAAGATAATAACGAAATAGCGATAACGAAGCGCTGTCGATCGCCTAATTTCAGTAGATTTATTTCAAATAGAAGCGACGAGTCTCGTACGAAGCGGAAAATATATTTTGTAGCAAAGAAGTGTCCGTTACTAATGAAACATACTTCAAATTACGAATCGCTTGTCCAAATGACAAGAATAGAAACGAATAGAAACGAATAGAAAATAGCTATTTGACGAAGGCAAAAACACCGACCGATGCTTATTTACGACGAAATTGATTATCGCGAAAAAGAGAAATATTGCATAGTGCGAAGAAAACGAATCTCGATAGTTATTTAATCGAATGTTTGTGCATTTGTGCTTATCAAAATAGCAATGAAACGGATATGTTTTGCGTTTTTCGTGTCAAATCGATAGCCTTGTTTTTAATTGGAACGAACTAAAGAAAGTATAGGAAATACCAACGATAATAACCGAGATATATTCTCTTCTTCCATTCCATTCCATTCCATTCCATTCCATTACAACGTTCCCGCTTCAACGTTCAAAACAGCAGATAGCGAATAATATACGATTATAAAACGATCGAAGCTTAATTGTAGTTTTAATAGAAGATAATTTTTGTAACAAAAGTTAATACGAAACGGTTGAACAGAGGGAAGACACGAATTTAAATCAACGATAGATATCGATTAATAAGAAGTATTTAATTTACTGATTTTCGCGAAAAGACGATAATCGCTAAATTAGCGATTTCCTGCATTTGTAATAGCAGATGAAAATGAAAATTAAATGGATCGTAAACTTTTTCGTAAAATTCATAAAATTCATAAAATTCATAAAAATCATAAATTCCGAACTCCGATATACTTAGGATAAATGGCGTTGGAATAAAATATCAAATGATGATAATTTCCATACGTTATGAGAATTAAATATATCCAAACTGACTGCAAAATTATAACTAGAAAAGGAAGGAAGCTAAGGAAACATGCCGCGTTAAATATGATATAAAAAAGAAATTAATATAAAAAAATACTGTATTGTTTTTAACAATTCATACTTACCAAAGGATCTTCCACCCGCTTCTTACCAACGATTCTCTCAAACATCGAAACATAGATGATTTATTTCGTAATTAATTTATAATTAAAAAGCAAGCACTCTAAGCATTTTCTACCTGAATTCTGATTCTACATCTAGAAAAAAAGTTTAACTCTTAGATTTATTTACGAAAAACGATCCTGTTTAGAACTTATCTAAATCTTCTTCGGACTATCTGAGATTTTATCTCGATTTTACTTGAAATCTATTCAACCTTTTTCAAGTCCACCAACATTTTTGTTCGAGTCCAATGAAATTCCTTTTCTAAATAAAATAAACTGGCCTGCGATTTGATTAAAATTTTTTTTTTAGAAATCCGTGTTTTCATAATCTCAAGATAGTTGTATGTAACAGCGGTTGGAAGTATCGTAGAAAATGTTCACTTTACCTGAAACATATCGTAAAACCGTGGACATAAATTCTGTCACGATTCGAATGTAAATTCCACTAAAAAAATTTGAAATGAAACTAATTAGATCAGGAAAGAACTGTGTTCTAACTAACGCTATTTATGGTATCGATCAAGTTTTATCTTCAGTGTAAAACGTAATTACGGTTAAATATTCGCATTTTATGTAATTATAATTAAATGAATTTTGTCAGTGATGAAATGATCAGGAATGTGCGAGAAACATAAACGCAAAGAAATAGAAATGCGAAATACAGCAAACGAACGTTATTTAAATTACACATAACCGGTCCAATGTAATATTGGTTTAAAAAAAGTAGAAACAAATATCGGATGTAATTCGCTTCAAGCTAATATCAAACATCGCTGGAAAATGTCGATATAACCGGTCATAGTGATTCAACGATATAAAATATACGAAGCAAAAGAGGGCAAAAGAAGGGTTTGTCGAAGAACCGAAAGTTCATTGATATTTCACCGTTATATTATTTTATATGTATTCCCAAACATGCCATAAACTTTCACTAATTCGTTGTACTTGCTAAAAAAAATAACGAAAATTTGTCATAATTTTAATAATACGAATGAAATTTTGCAACAATATAGATCGAGTACAAATGACTTTTATGGATGTATACGTGTATGTATGTCACTCCAAATATATCGTGAAATTTAAAAATAATCCCGTTGAATGAAAATTTCTTTAGCGCATAATTTGCATTTGCTTTACATTATATTAAAGATATATACAATCACGGTTCTAAGATCCAACATTTCAGACGATATACACACAATAGCACGAGGCACAAATTGTTTCTATAAATAAATTATATATATAATTAAAAATATATAGTTAGAACAGAATATACTCCTCGTATGGCACAAATAAGTTTTCTATTTAAAAGAACTAAACGGTATTTTAAATAAGAAACGCGAAAGAAACACTTTTTCATTTCAATTGCACCAATTTTATGCGTTCGATCATCATCATCGTGCGATCATCGTTGCAATCGAACATTTTTATCGTCGATAAAGATATACGAATAATACATATGTCGGAATAAAAGACAAAGAAGTTAATAAAAACCTCGCGTTTCTTCCGATTTGCTGCACAATTGATTCAGATTATCAGATTTCACTTTATCGTTTAAAAATGTAACGTTACAATGAATACCAGCAGAGGAATAATTATTTAAAAACGACACGTATATTTATCTATCGTTCGTTACTTTGTTTCTCATCAATTTGTAAATTACCAAATTTGATTTCCTTTCCTGTTTGATCTGGCTTTCGCTAACGCTCACAACATTCCAGGTCTCGAGGACCAGCCCGAAGATGGGATCATCGGACGGAGACACGCAAAAAGTTTAAAGAATAACCGAAATCGAAGAAATAGGAAGATTAAAATCAAACAGAACAAAATTTCGTTAGATTTGGGAAAGAAGAAGGAGGAGGAAACGAAGAAAGACGGCTACTACTGTGAAAAATAGAAGCACGAAAGGGCGCGTCAAACACTCTACAGGATCCAAAGCACAAAACCCCGATTGTTGAAGTTTCGGGAACGTTTAGAGAAGTACAAAGCGGATGACGAAGGAAGAAGAGAAAGGGGAAGAAGAAAGCTCAATTTAAAGGAAAGAAGGGAAAAACGAAAAAGGATAAGAGAAATTTGAAGAATTTAGAGATTCCCGAGCCGAATACACATCGGAAGATCGAACAAAATTTCACAGCATGAAAATAGAAGTGAGAAATAGTATTGGTAAACGTTTTTTCCAACACAACTTTTCAAACTTATAAATTTGTGAATCATTGTACCGAAAAAAATGAATAAACCGAAGAACGAAGAGGAGTTTTTGGAACTTTTTCAAACAAAAGCAAAAGTCCAAGAAGCAACGACAATCAGTTGCCAAACATAGTATAACGATAATAATTCCATTGATTGGCATTTCAGTTACATCGAAATTCTAAAATTTTAACAAAATCTCAAAGTTAACGAAACGTAGAAATTGACATAACAGATAAAAGCTATATTTAAATTAAAGCTTTCGGATCGCTCGTGAATTAAAATTAAAGGTTATCAGCTGAAACTGCCAAAAAAGAAAAGAACAAAAAAAGAAAAAAAAAGAAAGAAAGAACAAAAAAAGAAAAGAAGGAAGGAGATAATAGAAATTGATTTGTTATCGTTTACTTTAGTCAAAATCGCGCAAAGAAGATTCAAAATTCAAGATTGATCGATTTTTTTAAATTCTTCGCCGTTTCTGCACCATTTTATAAACCAAACAGAATGGAGAAAATTCAGTTGGAAATTCAGAGATCGTTTTGACAATATAGAATCGATGTTATTAACTTTCGGGATAGCAGGTAAAAATGATGTACTCGAAAAACGTACTACTCGACGAAAAACGTGCAGTGTTGAACACCAAATCGTAGAATCGACTGTAATAATATTTTTAATTTACTTCCGACTTCCTAAATGATAACAATGATAGAAAATAATCGGAGCGACGAGTAGAGCGAAGAGTTGAGGTTTGTTTTAGTTAACGTTTTATAATGATTAGTAAGAAAATTATTGTTCAGTTTTTAAATAATTGTTCTCGTTTTCTAGCCCGTTAAACAATTGGTTCGTTAAGTTTGTTCCTCGTTTATTTGTCAGTCATTGATTTTCAAACGACGTTACGAAAATTCCTAGTTCTTTGTTAAAAAAAATTTAACCGCGTTTCCCTTTGTTCTTGTTAAGTTTGTCGTTCTCTCTTATTTTCGTTAATGTTAACATGCCAGCTGTTGAGTTAATGTTAATCACCTGAGCTTGAAAAATTGAAGTTAACGTTTAACCGGGTTGTGTTTTTGTTTTATATTCGAAGGATTGGAAAAGAGAAGGTATTTTAGGCTGAAAGTATTCCATGTTTACGCATAAGATATTAAGAGATAAATTGTGCGCAAGAATGGTCAATATCATTGTACTTTTCGCGTAGAATACTCGCGTTTAAACGAAGTTTCACGTGGACGTTCCGTTTTCTTTCGACGATTAAGTTAAAAAAAATCTGTTTTCCCCATTGTTCGTTGTTTCGTAGAAAACAAATTTTTTTTTACCGTTGAATTGTCCTACAGACGAAGTTAACAATCGGGTGAAAAGAAAAGGAAGAAAATCCGTTCGACAAAAAAGAGAAAAAAAGAGACGTTTACGTTGTTTTCTTGTTTGTCCGTAAATATTTCTACTTTTGGTTCTTCACCGTTGTGCCTTGACTTTTACTTTGCAAGTGATCGATCACGTTAATCGCTTGTTCGTGATACCATAAATCTCCGAACGAACGACTTACAATTATTGTAGTATACGAATATTATATTGCGCGATACGATACATAAACGAATTAATCTCGTCCGTTTAATTCATTTATCTATTTGTTTCGTAAATTACCGAATTGTAATTTTAAGATTAAGACCGTTGTATCGATACTCGTTTATTTAACTGTATTACTCGCCGAGTCAATTACCGAACGATCGAATGACAACGGTTCATTCGTTCGCTCGATCGTTGATTATCCGACCTTCCTGCGTGTCGGTTCGTTAAACAATTGTGTCTTTTAATTGTAATCGTGTGTATTCGATGAAATATTAATGGTGAAAAAGAAACGTAGCCGGTGAAGCGTTTTAAATAGCCGTTTATAAATTCGTGTGCCGATTAATCGACATTGTAGTTAATACTTTTAAATAGCGTGTGTGTACGAGTGAATCTTTCTGACTCTACCATTGATTCAATTTTTCCATCTTGATGCGATTATGCCTGTGAACATTAATGAACAACGAGAGAAGAATTGACTATTAAGCGTGTACGAATTGAAAGATACGTATAATTAAATACCTTTGGCATTCTGTAAAGTATTTAATGTACCTATGAGCTCTGCATAAATAAAAAGCAAGTTACTTGCATCCCATTACGCTAACTACTTTACTCGACCATTCTTCTTCCTCCACCTTCTTCTACGATCTTCTTGCCTATCATTTTTTCTATCAACGTAATCAATGGTAATTTATCGAATGTGTAGAGAATTTACGGAAATGCATGCAATATACAAAGACGTATAAAATATTCAAGGTGGCGTGCTCGCCATAATTTTCAATAGACGAAACACATTATCACATAGGTCTCGTTTCTTTGGTTCTCTTTGTAAAAATGTGATGGAAACTTTTTAAATACCACTAACCACTATTTAAGTGGAAAACGATCGTCATGTTTCGTTGTAAATATTATTAAAAAAATTGAGGCACAACTGTATATATCGACTCTTGCTTACCTATCGGTCCATTCTTTTTTCTCTTTTTTTCTTTTTCTCTTCTTTTTTTATTTTATCACGTTATAACAGCAAAATAACAGTCAGGGACCGAAAGAGTTTCTTAACGGATTCTATATGAAGTGTGAAGTGTGAAGTGTGAAGTGTGAAGTGTAAAGTGACGTGAACTTATAAAATTATGACAGGAACAGATATATCTTATTCGTCGATATTAAATAAGTTCTCAATTCTATCGTATTGTAGCAAACGTCGGATACTATTCGTTTGAACAGTACAATAACAGAAAAATAGTCCGAATAGTGTGAATTTATTTGCAATATTTACGTAAATGATTCACAATCGAAAGCTTGTTTGTGTTTCTCTTGGAAATAAACATCTAGGCAATTACTGGATACACATATATAATATATTATAATACATCATAGGATTGCTATATAGAGTTCTATATATAGTTCCCTTTTCTGTTCGGTACTTCTTACGAAACTATTAATATTGCTTATGCTATTTGGTTTTCATACCTTTTATTCGATAAACATGCGAATAAAGTGATATTAATGTATCGTTAAATGAAACCGATACTTAACGGTACGATACTTTTGTCTTGTGGTACTTTCTTCGCAATCGTTCTCTGGAATAACTCTGGAATAACTCGTTTCCATGAAACTCTTATTATACGGATGCCGAGTGTGTCCCATTTGTCCCGAGTGATCCCGGTGTGTCTCTTCTATGAGAACGCCTGATAAAAACGTTCCTAAGAGTAACATTTCTTTCCCATAAAAATTCCACAAGGGACAAGATATTTTTTCAAACGACAGGAGCAGAATTTCTTTTTTAACAGAGAAATAACCGGTTGTTTCGATGCCTATATTCTGATTATTTCCAGACCGTGGAACGTAATAATTATTTATTGCGCGTAATTTTTAAACGCGTAATTCGGTAAACATTTCTCTAGGATACTTTTCAACTGTGCGGTATTCCACGAGCGGATATTTGTTTCTGCCGCTAGAAACAACTGTTTAAAGCAGTACTTGGTTGCGTTACATATAAATTGCCGGCGACCTTGAACTCTCTAGGATTTCAAAGTTCGTACTTACCTAGATGTTCCGTGGCCCGGTTTAAAATTCAAACGACGTCTCTAAACTAAACGTACGATATTATTCACGTAGTTCGAAGGTAGAAAATGTTGCGTGTCCCGACCGGAGAAGACTCGGGGCCGGTGATTTACCGAAAATCACGGTAACCATCGCATAAATCGATAGCCGATCGTAAGATACGAAGAAGGGAAGCGGTGGAAAAGAGCGGAAAAGAACGGAAAAGACGAAACGAGGGGAAAATAAATGCGGAAAAGCGTAGGACTAAAGATAGAAACAGTCGGAAATCGATCGACAGCGTTGATAAAACGAAACCTGGGAAAGAAAAGACAAGGAGGGTAAGCAGAAACAGAACGATTCGCGATAGAAGAAAAGATATGCAACAAGGACTTGGAAATCGGTCGTGGCTGTACATAATTCTAAGCGGAAAAATGTGGTAACCGATGTGATCGGGGCTCGATCGACATTCGCTGGAAAGGCCAGGTATACGATTTCTGACTGACAAATATTCCTCGACATTTGAATAGCCACGATGCGTTATGTATTACATTTCATAAGCGCCATTGCGATATAGCCTCTATCGTAAAACGAAACACGTTACAATTTAATAATCGATCGTAAACGATAAAAATGATCTCGTCGAAAGTCGTTGAATATATTTTCTTCTATCACGATGTACGTACTTGTTCGAAGAAACGCAAACGTACGTAACAGGAAATTAGTAGTAGGAAATCTAACGAATAAGCGGTATTTAAGTGGGAACGATCGGCGCAAGAATTCGTGCATAACGAGAATCCGAAAAATCGAACGGATCGTAAGAAAAACATAGATGGCGAGGTGCAATTAGTTTGTCGATTTTTTTTACGGAAGATCGATCGTTCACGGTTGAAATAAACTTTTCCCGGAGAAAGATATTCTATTCGAGTGATAATGGAAGATGTGACCGATGAAAGGTCGATGGGTCCTCCGCAATAGACACTGTCGGAGACGTTGGTACACCTCGGAAAGGTATAAAAGGCTCCGTCTAAGGACGAAGTGGCTCAGTCGTTCGAAAAACGATCGAGGGTTCGGAATCCGTCTGTCTGGTAGACCCTCGTGCGCGCCTCTTCGCTTTTTCCAATTCTATCAAACTATCGTCCCCTTCGTTCTAACTACCTATACTCGGAGATCGGACACGATTACCATTCGCGTTAGACGTCGAGTTAGTTAAACCTGATACTCGTACTACGGAATCGTACTACGAGCCAAGGGAACGCGACGACCGATACATTGTACGAAACGAGAAGAGTTAAGAGGCCGTTAACGAGAGGGACGCGCGTGAGAAAGAAGAAAATAGAAGAAGAGAATAAGTTCGCGTGACTAACAAGTATGGAGGATAAGAAATAACGAAGAAGAGAAGAGATCGAGTGAACTGGAATCGACAGAGGTGATATCTCGTTCCTATCGGTTTTTCTCCCTTTTCTTCTTTTTTTTTCTCTTCCTTTTCCTTTTCGTTTTGCGATCGGCAAATTTGAGAACGGCTGAAGATCGACGAGCGGCCAAAGAATTACGAATGCAGGAGCGGAGGTTCGAAAACATAACAAAGTTCGAAAGACAAGTGTACAAGACGGAACAGGTGTAGAAAAATATTAAAAGAAGGGGGAGGGAGGAGAAAAAATAAGAGCAACGCGACGAAGAGCGGGATTAGTGGAAGAGGAAGAAAAGAAAGAAGGGAGAAAAGGTAGAAGAGCAAGAGGGAGGAGAAAGGAAGGAAGGAAGAGAGAGTGGTGAGGAGCGAAAGAAGAGAAAGAAGAGGAAAACGAGGTGCCGAGAAAGAAGGCCGGAGGAGAGGAAAAAGGAAGGAAGGAAAAAGAGAAGAGGCCGCCGAGTGGCAGTGGAAAAGGAAAGGAGAAAAGAAAGAGAGAAAGAGGAGAAGCGTGAGCAAGGAGAATAAGAGAGGTGGTTCCGAAGGTGTTCCAGAGGGACAAGTTTTTAGAGTGCACTTGCTTTTCTTCGTTCGGGGGCAGAGGGTGAAGAAGACAACGATGGCCGGATGGTGGAGCCTCGGTGGTGCTTTTCTTCTGCTTTTTGGTATTCTCCTTGCTTCCTATTTGTACAAGATCAACTGGATCAAGGTGAGTCCTCTTCGATACCATTGCCCGGTTTACCTACTTATATCGCATCTTTTACTCCGCTTCTCGCCACTGTTCAAATTCAAACCGATCGATATTTTCCGTTTGTAAAAGAGATTCCAGAGTAATTGAAATTACAGCAGTTTGTTAAATTATCGAAATAAAATATTATTAATTACGTGACGTCGAATTGAAATGAAATAACGACGAGCTGCCGGTAAATTCTATTCTATAAAAGAATGTGAAAAAGTGAAAAGAAAAGACAGAGAGAGAGAGAGAGAGAGAGAGAGAGAACCACGTTGGATTTCCATGAAATTTCCATGAAATTTCGATCGAGACTGAATCGACGTTTTAAAGTTACGCGTACCACGATGTTTCGACCGTCGCCAAGTATCCTGCTTTTATCGATTTAATAAAGAATAAGAAATAGATATCGTCAAGTATTATTATCTACGCATCAAGGGCTAATAACTCTTTTGTTGTATATAAGTAAGATAAAATTACCTTCGGCGAAACGTTAACGCCTATATTGATTCCTCGAAAACGTGAAAGTGGAAAAGAAGATTTACTAAAATTTGTCGACGCTCGCACTCTTTTTGTATTTCTATTAGCCGAATCCATACACTTTTAACGCAGGTGCGTACAGAAGGCAGCACGATGACATTATGTTTACAAACGAAGAAGCAGATTTCTTTTTACGCGTGACGCCAGAAGAATATCCTTTTTCTTCGTATCAGCGATTCTTTCTATCCGCAAAAAGGAAACGCGATACGCTTCCATGTTTTGCACGTCATAATCTTCAGTTTAGCGAACGATGATTTTATCGATGTTACTATCGCTTTATGAAAATTACCACTTATGAAAATTACCACTTTGTTGAAAATAATAAAAACCGTTATATGTATTATTAATTTTTTATTAACAAAAAAGCTCCACGGATAATTGGCTCTGATCTTTTCAGGACCTAAGATTCGAAGGTGACAACAAAAGAGTTTTAGCCAATTACTTGGAATCGAAAAAGCGTAAATTGGGTAAGCTTCCTCCGGTTTATCCGAACGGGTGGTTTGCCCTGTTAGAGAGTTCTCAATTGGACAAGGGTCAAGTAAAACACGTAGCTGCTCTCGGACAGAATTTTGCCGTCTTCAGGTATTTTGATAAATTAATTTGTAAGAAGAAATACCAACGACCGTATATTCGGCTAGAATTAATTAACGTAACGTAACGTAAAATTAACGTAAAATTAATTTATGTAAATATTACGATAGATGTAAGAAATTGTTAAAAGCGCAATCTCCTTTTTCGTCGATATTTATATATGCATGGGAAAGTAAAGGGAAAACGTGGTACGACCAGAGTATCAGTGCAAAGGTAAGTGGAAAAATGTCGTAGAGCGAGGATTTCCGATAAAAGTTTCGGTTTTTTTTTTTTTTTTTTTTTTTTTTTTTTGAGAAAATCGTGAAAATGTACAAAGTTTCGTCGAGTACGTGTGCACTTGAGAGGCAATGAGAGTCGATTGGACGGGTTTCTTCGCACTTAGCCACTATGAAGTTCTATGCAGTACGCGTGCACTCGAGAGGTAACGAGAGTCTCGGTTGAACGGGTTTCATCGCACTTGGGTGAAGTATCGTCGAGTACGTGCGCACTTGACAGAGGTAACGAGACTCGGACGAATGAAATTCGATAGCCCGTTTCCTCGAAAGCGGATGCTCGTGTCAAAAATTCTCGTTTTATATGTTCAATCACCTTTCGGTTTCTTTCGAACCACCGAACACACACCTAGATACCCAAGTGCGAGGAAACTAGCCTACTCTGGCCGACTCTCGGCTACCCTACCTCCGCCAGTTTTCCAACTCAACTTTGCACGAGGGATCACAACCCCTTTCGGCTCGTACCACGATCTCCGGCATGTCTACCTCTATGTCTACCGTGTGTATAGTTGATATTGGCGTTTAACAATCTATACACGTTTAAAGAACAGATAATGGGACGGTGAGAATTTTAGACGCTTATTGCCCTCATCTGGGTGCGAATATGGCAGAGGGTGGCCGTGTAAAGGGTGATTGCTTGGAATGTCCCTTTCACGGTTGGCTATTTCGCGGTTCCGATGGACAATGCGATTACATCCCCTATGCTGACAAAGGTAACCCGATTTACCACCTCGATTTCGATCGTTCGTTATCTCTCTTATAACGTACGACCAACGTCGATCGGTATACAGCTAGCTTTTAATCGTCGTCCATTATAATCGTCGTTCGTTTCGTTTTAGTGCCACATATTGCCAGAACGAAAACTTGGAAAAGTTGCGAGGCTAACGAGATCATCTTCGTTTGGCACCACGCCGAGGGATTAGAACCACACTGGCAGCCGCAAACGATTAGTCACGTTTTAAACCGAACATGGCGTTATCAGGGTCGAAACGAGTTTCTTATCAATTGTCATATACAGGTCAGTTCAATTAGTTTGCGTGTAATTTCCTTGTCCTTTCCTTTTCATTTTGTACAAGTGGTTGGTCCATCTTGCGATAAAACGAACGGACCCGGATAAACGCTCGGATCTTGCTTTTTCCTTCGAAGAGGTTTAGTGCCGCTCGAATAGTTTGTACATGCTTCTGCGAGAAAATATCTAACGTTGTATCTCTATAACATTTAGAGATGATAGATAAATAAGGATAATCGGGGTAATTCGATCGATCATGGAAACTAAAATCAAGGAAACCAAGTAGCCATTAACGTTTAGATCGACGGCGATCTCTTAGTATCCTTCTCTTTTCTTTTTCCTGTTTTTAGATATCTGTTAAGTAAAGCTGATGGATATTTGAAATAGGAAATGGATCTTGGACTCCTTGATTGCAGCCTCCATGACGAATCCTAAGAATCGTTGCTTCGGGTTTGCACAGGTAAAGAACTCGTAACTATATATCATCGCTAGACTGTGGATTTTTAAGCGTTTACAGGAAATTTAAGAGTGGAAAAAACGCACAGAATGCGCCATATATATCCAGAGTATAAAAGCAACGAGGTTCGGTAGACGAAACAAATTTTCGCTCAAGCTCTATAAACTATTTCTCTAGTTGTGTTTATAAAAATACGAATTTTCATAGACGGGCGCAGCCTGATCCCCGAGCTAAAGCGCAATTAATATAACCCATAAGAAGAAGATCATTTTTACATTGATACGACTGCTTACAAATAATATTTAAGTAGACGGAACTTACGAAAGGAGAATGTCCTGTGTTAAATCGTATTAACCTTAGAATCTGACGTGACAAAATATCCATTAGAAGGTAGAATTCTGATGGAAAAACAAAACCTATAACGTTATCATATAAATATCACATTTTTTATAGGAAGTTGCGGAGAATGGTGCCGATTCGGCACACCTGAGCGCGGTGCACGGACCAGCGATATTTGCAAAAATTGCACGTATCTTCTCTGCTTTCGCTCGTCATTCGTGGACGAACGTCAATTGGGCACCGCATAATTCTTTCTTAGAATCTCAAAACTCGAACGGAACCGAGTCAGAGAAACAGGATGGTGAAAATTTAAGGCACAGAGCATACATGACTTTACGGCACAGACTGATTCTGTTCGAGAAGTTCCAAGTTTTACCATTGGACGTAAACGTTCAGCAAATCGGCCCAGGATACGTTGAACTCATGATGCACAGCTCTCTAGGATCCATGTGTATTTTCCAAACGGTGACACCGATGGAACCCCTCTTACAAAAGGTTCTAATTTTAATTAAAGCCTCGAGTATACGTTTAACACGGTCAAATCTAGCCATTTGCTTCTCCTCGTAATATACAATTCGTACAAGAAATAACATTCTCTTGAAAGAGGATGGTAACGAACTTATTTTCTAGAAAAAAAGAAAAAAAATTAATTTCGATAGTAGATAGTAGATAGTTGGTGATTGCCGGTAACCATTGTTCTTTGTAATACGACAACTGTACCGTCTTCTTTCTAATTGTTATTTGTATCATCAGGTGACTCACGTACTATACTGTCCACCATTGCTTGGTCCATACGCTAGTATGTTATTCCTAGGAGAGTGTTTAATGTTCGAAAGAGACGTAGCCATTTGGAATCGAAAGAAGTTCGAGAAACGACCGCTCCTGGTCAAAGAAGATAAAAGTATAATCGCTTATCGCAGGTGGTACGCCCAATTTTATTCGGAGCATAGTCCAAGTTATCATTCCGCTATCAAATCTTTACAATGGTAGCGATACCATTCCTGTTATAAAACATTTTCACATCTTTGATAACGCCCGCTAAATTTCATATCTCTGATAATTGTAAGAACGATAATATTAGCGATTATATTAAATAAATACATTTTAGTGCAATAAGATATCTTTATACATAAACATTGATTTTATTCGTATAACGTTAAAAATATCTTAAGAATAATTACAAAGTATAATGTATTTAATCTAAGAAAATCAAATATACGAATGATTATATTATTATTATTATTATTATCATCATCATCATCATCATCATCATCATCATCATCATCATCATCATCATCATCATCATCATCATCATCAACATCATCATCATCATCATCATCATCATCATCATTATTATTATTATTATTATTATATCTACATACTATATAAATATTCTCCTTCATAAAGAACGAATGAGCTTTCCATAAGCATTATTCGAGTAGAACTATTGTAATAAGTAGATCGCGGATATTTATGCAAATTCCTACTTTTAGGAATATAATTAGAAAAGACAAAAAATGGAATTTAAGTTAGATATTGTTTTACCTTAAATTAAGTATTACGAAACAGGTAATACTTAATTTAAGGTATTTTACCAATAAATAGTTTACTAATAAATACCGATTAAGAAATTAGACGAATTCACGTCATTTACAAAAGAACACACCCAAGTTTTCAATCCCTTTGTCCAGTTCTTTAAGTTTCAATTCAAACTTCGTTTTTACATTACTACGTTATTATATAGCTAATTACAATTATCTGTTACAAATCGATATAGAGATTTAAATTAATCGTTATATCCCAAAGCTTTCTTGCAAAATTTGTCCAAATACGAAACCTAGACGTTCCAACGGTTCTACAAGTTTTGTTATACATTTTAGTATTTCTCAAGATTTTAACGTTTTTCCTTCGTTCCGGAATTGTATTCATCGTCATTTCTTCGTCATATCCGCTCCATAAATCGAATAAGAGGACTACACTATCCGACGTTTAACGGACTGAGAAATACACTTTCAAACCATGCCCTAAAAGTTCTTTATTCGATTTTCCTCGCATAAATGCTTCATCGATGATATTAGACACTTTGAATAATTTGCTGCGCACGCGGTCCTAACTGTCCGCTACTACAAATAAAGGAGGTAGCAATTTACCATTTTCCTGACGTTGTTGTCTAAACTGTATAGCTGTGCGTAATTGCCAATGTTGACTTTCCCAAGGAGTACCACTATTGCGAACATAATATTCAATCATTGACATCGATCGTTCATCTAGAGTTTGCTTAAAAACAAGAATCAGTGTCTAGCAATAAAAGAAACTTTTTCTCACAGTTATCACATATATATACGAACAAGGAACAACTCGAGTACTCCGCGTTCCACATCGAGCGTGAAAATTTCAAATATAACAAATTCTTTGTAATCCAAAAATCGACAGCCTAATTTATCCTAATTGTAGTTTGTGCATATAAGCGTAGTATTTATAAACAAACATTCAAGAGGACTTCTTAACATTTACCTGGAATAACTAAACACGCTGCTTTTTAACATATTATTTAAACAAATGGATTCTTCTATAAAATAACGTATATCGTCTAATTCGTCATTGAGAAATACTAATTTCATCGATTTAGACAATCGCTCGATCTGCAGTAGTTTCCGAGATATTCGACAAAACAGATATTACAGCACAGAATTTGGAGACGATTTTCACTTCTTTAATATGGACAAATATTTTTATAAGAATCACATCATCTATGAATTTCGTCAAGATCGATGATCGACGCTTCACTATGTTCTCCTGTTAGACTTAGATCGATCGTTTAAAAGTTCCCACAGTTAGCCCAGGCTCAATGAAGGAAAATAAGATCACGTGATAGAAACACGGGTCACGTGCCGTAGCTGATTGGTTAATTGGATGCGTGGCGGTTCTTCGACGCCTGAAAAACAGTTAGCTTGCTGAACACAAAGACTCCGTTTCTCGTCGCGCAAGAGAAGAGCATGACTTCCGAAATAAACCTGGATGATGTAAGTAATTTAAATTTGTCGCGGCTTTTTCTTCTAGCCAATTGCATTTCACCTTGTACCATTTCCACATTTTCGCATTCGCTATCTTAAATCATAACCTTACTTGGATTAGAATTTTTTGTTATTCATCATTTAAACCCTCTCTTTCTCTTTCTCTCTCTCTCTCTCCCCCCCCCCCTCTCTTTCTCTCTCTATGGTAAAAATATCTAGTTAAGCAAATAACTGTATCTCCTTTATAATTCTGTAACATAGTTTATTTTAGTTATTATCGATTTCTCACATTTCATTAGAATTATAATTCGTCTAAAAAATAGAAAAACATATAAAATCCAATGTGATACTGTCATAAAATTACGTAATAGAAAAAGTAAATATACTCATTACATATTGATGCAGGAAACATGTTCAAAATAAATTGATAGCTACGAATAATAATCTGTGTCTAACAATATTAACTTTTAACAACTCGTGTTTTTCTATAGAAAAGATGTGCTATATCGATCGAAATACTAATCTTTACATTTAACTAATAAATAAAGTGCCTAAATATGTCTATCTTTTTTTATGATATTAATCAGTATCCTCTTTACATATTAACAATCTGTTATTCTAGTATTAAAAACCTTATAGACGTATAGATAAAATTGATAAAAACATAACGAAAGACATTAAATTTTAAATTCAAATTTATACGTGGTATATTATTTCACATAATGATTAATAAGTTAGCAAGCGAAGAAAATAAAGTAATATATGCTAGAATATTCAAACTTAACCTCTTATATAATAAACTTTATTGTATACTATACATTTTCAACGATCACTTTACTTGCAAATTCAATAATCTATTTCAATTTAATTAATTATTAAATTATAATCAAGTGTGTGACATATGATACAAAAAGATCTTTTACGCTGTCGGAAGATTTTAGTAACCTAACCTATGTAATATTTAATTTATAATTAACTGTTGTTGAGTTAGAAATTTTTATTGTTATTATTACTATTATTACTATTATTATATTATTATTATTATTATATTATTATTATTATATTATTATTACTATTACTATTATTATTATTATTATTACTATTATTATTATTATTATTATTATTATTATTATTATTATTATTATTATTATTATTATTATTATTATTATTATTACTCCTACTACTACTACTACTACGACTACTACTACTACCACTACTGCTACTACTGCTACTACTACTACTACTACTATTATCATTATATTTAAATGTAATATATTTTTTTTATTTTAATTCCACCTTTTATATTTTATACATTTTTATATATATATATATAAAACTTCAACTTACATACAAACAACTTACATATATTTTCAAAAAGAGATTAATAATTGAGCCTTCTTTGTAACATGATTTTTTATTTATATCAAAATATATGTAATATTATGAAATAAATAATGTTAAATGTATTTTTCAAGAGGTCTTCTTTTATTCAAAAATATTTCTCTCCAATCCTGTTTCAAAGAAAATAAGGAAATTCGTAATTTGACAGACAGATACTTGTCACAATATGATGAGATAATTTTTAAAAAATAATTCGCTCTAATAATAGCAATTTCATGATGATTGCAAGAACGACGATGTAAATATCTTTCGCAATAGCGCCTTATATATTTTTTGCATATAAACTATGCGTTTCTATTTTATCTAATAATAGATATTAGAAAATTTTAACTAAAGTTCAAGATTACATTTAAATTTAAATATATTTCGATGTAATTCTTAAAATTTTCTCTTTTTAATACAGTTCCCAACACTGAAACTAAAACATGTGCATATTAAGGACAAAAGACGTCTATTAAGGACAATAAACACAATGTTGACAGATGGATGTAATTCTTTACAGGTATGCATTTTTTCAAAATACTTTTTCATTTCTATTCGTATCAGCTACTTATTGTTTATTTCTATGCATACATTCCTAGTTTCAATCTACGCGTGTGTACATAATTTTAAATTTGTTGGAAAATACTGCTTTCAGATAGTCACCGATTTTGACTTAACATTAACTAAACAACACGTCAATGGAAAAAAAGTTCTCAGTAGTTTTGGTATGTAAATTTATAAACATTATTTTATTGTAATCACCTATTAAGGCTTAATTAAATTTATACAGAGTAAAATTTAATACAGCTTTTTATTTATTGCCTTGTAATTTTGAAAAAAAAAAAAAAATAGGAATCTTTAGCAAGTGCAAGCAACTTCCAGAAATATATGCGAAGGAATCAAGTCGTCTTTATCAGAAATACAGACCGATCGAAATAGATCCTAATTTATCTATTGAAGTAAAAACAGAGGCAATGAGAGAATGGATGATAGCAGCAGAGGAAATACTGAAAGGAATACCTTTTACTCCTGATGAAATACCAGAAATAAGCAATATTTATGGAACACATTTAAGGGATGGTACTAAAGAATTTTTTAAAAAACTGCACTTTGTTAAAATTCCAGTACTAGTCTTTAGCGCTGGTTTAGGAGATATCGTCGAAGCTATATTAAAGAATCAAGGAGTTCTATTTGATAATGTAAAGGTGACAGTTGACACATACAATTTCCTCTATCGCTTTATCTTCTTTGCTTTTTCTAAACTTGTAGTAACAATGGCAGAAAGAATATATTCAGAGTTATAATATTCATTTTTAGATAATCTCCAATTTTCTCAAATATAAAGATGGAAAATTGGCAGGCTTTCAAAATGAAAGACTAATTCATGTTTTCAATAAAAACGAACATGCAATAGAACAAGACTATTTTAAAGTTCTTGAAGGAAGGAAAAATGTTTTTTTAATGGGTGATACCATAGGAGATGCATCGATGGTCGATGGAATGGTGAATACACGTGCTGTACTAAAAATTGGTTTTCTTTATGACAATGTAAGTACTATGTATTGCATCGTGTTTATTTATAACAAATAATTATCGTTGTATGTCTTGCCTTATAATTAGAACTTATCTACAGAAGGATCATGAATTCTATAGAAATGTTGATCTTTTACAGATTGAAAGCAGCCTAGCTTCATTTATGGAAAAATTTGACATTGTCTTGGTCGATGATCAAACGATGCAAGTTCCGATCGATATATTAAGACTATTGTTATAACATATAACAAATAATTAAATGTGATTTTCTAATTTTTATCACTTATGAAGTATCTCTTCCACTTAATATAAGTGAATATTTATGTTTTATGTGTATCCCACCCATTAAGTGAAACTAATCACCATAGTTTAATTATGATTTATTTAATTCAATTGTAACAGTTTAACGAAATTTATTAAAAGATATCATTTTAATGATAATATTGTTTCCCAGCGTGATTTTAAATGTTAAATATTTATAATGTATATATTTTCTAGTAAAAACTACTAAATTAATTTCAATAATCTCGTTAGAATGACTAAATAACATTTTTCGTAGAATAAATACATTTTCGTAGAATTTGTTTAAAAATCGAACAGGTCCGTACTAAAATTTTACACTATTGATATTTTTAGTGAAACTTGTCAAATTAATGAACGTATACGTACGTACATGTACTTATTCATAAAACTTTTTCTTTATAATGGCTATTATTATATTGCAGAAAGGAAAGAAATTCTGTTCTGCAAAATATAATAATAAAAATAACATTAAATGCAATTGTTGCTAATGATTATGATAAAATTCCCTACACGGACCACGAATTCATAACACTTTAGCACATTTTAGGAAAAAGTAAGTTGAGAACCGTTGATCAATGATTAGTCTTCAATACGCTCCTTACTAACCACAAAGTACTGGTGTCTCTCGTTTATTGAAGTTTGATAATTTTGCATTCCAAAAAGTATTCTGGCGTAAGTTATTTCTAAATTGCTTTTAATCGAGACAACTTATTTTAGAATGCTGAATTGTAATGCTCAATATCAACGAATTTTATAAAACTTAAAACTTGAAATATAATCTCAACTTATCGTGAAATAACTCCGATCTTCGACAAATACAATTCGACTAATCGATTCTAATCGATATTAAATATCCTAAATTCGATAATAAATTGCAAATCGAGTCAAGAGCATTTATATAAATATAAATTAATTTCAATTGCCTTTCTAATTTGATTTATAACCAATAAATCTAAGATTTCTTTTATAGGTATTATTAATCCCTGAAGAAATTACGAGGAATTGTCTTACGTAAAATTATATTCTAGAGTTAGTAATAAATTGAAAAATTAAATGAACAGTATAGCAGAAGCTTGTAATAATCTTAAAAAGGACTATGATGGGTGTTTCAAACTTTGGTTTTCCGAAAAATTTCTTAAAGGTGATTTAGACGATTCAATGTGTTCGAATCATTTTAAATTGTACAATCAATGCCTTCAGGTAACCAAATTAATATCTTCCTAAATTCACCGTTTTTAAAATCTAAACATTAAAATGTTATGAAACTGAAATATGAATGCGATTTCTTGAGAGTTATATTCTTTACAAAATTTTGTGAAAATGAACTTATGATTCTGCAAACATTCGATAAACTGAAATACAAAATAATTATTAACATCGTGTGATTGTACGTACATTTTCCGTTTTTGTTTCTCTTTTAAACCAGACCTTAAAATCTCATAAAAGATGTCTGAGATAAAGTAGCCTCTGTGCTGTATGGACAGTAATCATGAATTAAAGCAATGTACAAGTTTGAACATGCGGATTGCACAATTTTCCTCTTTTTCTGTATGAATAACTAAACAAAATTATCAGAATCGGCCATGATTTAATCCATTAATTTTTTAATTGATAATTTAAATAAGAATATATTATGGAGGCTTGCAAAGAATTGAAAGAAAAGTACGATCGTTGTTTTAATGATTGGTTCTCTGAGAAATTTCTGCATGGAATCAATGACGATAGTGAATGTGCACCTTTACTTAAAGTTTATACCAAATGTGTAGCGGTAAGTTAAAATGTTATAAGAAACTTGAATTTTTGAATTTCTAACCTTACTTTTGTTAGCTTATTATTGTGCCTATTTGATTATGAAAGAGCTAAATATACGATTAGAAAGAAATCACTTGAGAACGCGAACAATTATATAGAATCTAACATTTATATTTCAGAATCATGAACTTTGTAAACAATTTTTAAGATTAACCAGTCAAAATTAATCATTTTTATGCCTTGATAAAACTTAAATTTTATTGGACTTTCAATAACATAAAAAATAATATCATTACTACTAATTACTTTTGGAATTTGATGAAATTAATATGAATTTATTATGCTCAAATTCTATGTTGCTATTTCTAAATTTTTTGAAACGAATTTTTTATTACTTAATATTTCGTTAGAAAACAATTGTATTGTTACAATTTATAGGGTGTACTTTATTCATTATAATTATGTTTCAGCAAGCCATGAAAGATCAGAACATAAATCTGGACGAAGTGAATGTAGCTCATTTGGGAACAGAACAAGAGAAGAAAACTGAAAATTGACAATTATGATTTTAATAGGATTTTCTCTTAATTTTTCTTATGGATGTGTTATATATATATTTAAATAAATCATTATTTTTATCATAAAACAATTTACGCAATTGTGTTCTCATTATCATCAATAAGCACAAATATGAACATCAATGTTCAAATAGGTTTTTATTTGCCTATACAAAAGTTTTTAAAGATAATATCTAAGACTTCTTCATTACTGATAGCACCGGTAATTTTGCCAAGTTCTCTTGCTGCGTCTCTAATATCCTGTAAGGATATAGCCGTGTCATAAGTTGGTACTACAGTTCTTTCTAAATACAGTTCAAGACAATCTGAGACATGCAATAAATGATTTCTATATCGTGCATGACTGATTACAGGATTTTCTCGAGATGGATCTCCGCACCTGAAATTAAAAATATAGATTAATGCAATAAAATAGAAATGTTTTATTTGAACGAAATACTGTTTAAATTGTACTTATTACAGTAATTACATTTATTCGTGTAATTTATTATATTACTTGGTTTTCAATATTACAAAAATAAAATACTCACAATTCCTCGAAACACTTTCCTAATGCGTTCGTAAGCTCTTCTAAACCTTCTTGCGTCTTACATGATATAGGAACAACATTTTGCTGCCTCCATCTTTCTTTTTCTTCTTCTTTAAGTAAGTCTATTTTATTTAGTACAGCAAGAACCCTCTTTTTATCTATTCCCAAATAATTTTTATACTGTTCTAAAAACATTCCTACAGAAGTTTTTATATTATTTTCCGCACTAATTAAACATATAACAAAATCTGCTTCTTTTGAGTATTCTTTTGCCTTTCTAATACCCTCCACTTCTATTTCATTCTCCGGATTATTCCTGATTCCTGCAGTATCTGCAAGAATCATTGGATATCCACAAATATTTGTTGTTAACTCTATAACATCTCTCGTTGTTCCCGGTGAAGATGTAACAATTGCTGCATCTTTTCTAGAAAGAAGGTTTAGAAGACTACTTTTGCCAACATTAGGCTCCCCAAGAATTGCTACGTGTACCCCAGTGCGTAAAATTTCCCCTTTTCTTCCATCAGAAAGATGTTGCCGAATTTCTGTATATAATGTTTGCACAACAGTATTAGCATCTTCTAACACATTTGATGTTACACTGTGCTCTTCAGAGAAATCAACATAAGCTTCTAAATTGGCAAGAACATTTAAAAGCGTAATACGCCAAGAATCATAGAGACGACGGAGGGAACCACTTGCTTGATTAGAGGCCTGTTAAAGTTACAATAGGAAATGTTATAACATAGTAAATTCTAGTGCTACAAGGTGATTAAAAAGTATTCTTTCAGAAGGATATTACAGTAATTTCATTTGTACCTGCTGACGTTGTTTTTCAGTTTCTGCTTCAATTAAATCCCCTATACCCTCCGCTTCAGTTAAATCTATCTTTCCATTTAAAAATGCCCTCTTTGTGAATTCTCCGGGAAGTGCTAGATGAAAACGTAACTTTGAAAGTGCATTTAAAATTGATGTCACTACCGCTGGACCACCGTGAACGTGAAATTCTGCGCAATCCTCTCCAGTAAATGATTTGGGTCCTGAAATTCATTATTCATCGAATACATGAGTTTTTTATACTATTTATTTTCAATACATAATTTCGACAGACACTCGTTTGAATTAAACACTGAATCACATTACCTGGAAACCAAAGGCATAGACCCTTATCTAAAACTTCTTTTGTCTGAGGATCATGAATCTTTCTTAAGAAGGCTGTTCTAGGTTTTGGAGAAGATATTTTTGTCATTTTTTCCAATGCTACTAATGCTTCTGGTCCTGAAACACGAATTACTGCTACGCCGCATTTACCATATCCTTTAATACAAAAAAAGCATTTATCATTTAATGAATCGTTTCATAAATTAAAGTAGTTAAATTAAAGTATAGTGAATGCGATAGAACAGAACTATTACTGTAAATTAAATATAATTCACTTCAAGAAAATAAATTTTTTTAATTAAATAAAAACATAAATATATAGACATAATTAATATCTTTTCAGTTATATTGTATGTCAAATTGTAAATAATAATTTCATTTAATTCGTATTCATTTTCACATTGGAATTTATAGTTAAACACAAAGTACTTTAAATGTTTAAATTTGTGACTGCAAGACGCATGCGCAGTTAAAATTGGCGGAATGCTAAATGTTCCATCTGATAAAAAGCAGTGTTGAAGTGCACAGCTATCAAATGAAAATTTCTATATAATAAATGCATCGATTTTATAAAAATTTGAGCAATGCTAGAAATATAGAAGAAAGTGTAACAACCGGAAGAAAGTGCATAGATCGTAGAGGATCTATATTCACAAAAGTGTCTTTGCAGTAAAATTAGTGGAACAAAAATTCTGCGTCTCATTTTCTTCGAGCTGGTAGTTAACTTTCAAATGTTTTTATTTTAAAGTATTCGTAACATTTGTGTGCACAATATATAAACAGTAACAAACTTTCATAAATTTAATACGACGTTTTTTTTTTACATTTATTTTACATTGGCTTAGAATCAGGTTAGGTATTTAAGCACAAGTATTGAGCACGACCATTGATGAGGGGAATGTAAGATGGAAGTTAACGATTAATTGAAAAGGTTCGGTTTAATCAGGATACCGAATATTTTATCTACATTAACGCACTTTTTAAGTGTTTGACATTTCGTGATAAGTTTTAATAAGCTTTTATAGCAATGCAGAAAATAAAAATTGTATGTGTTATATGAAACAAGTTTACGATATGAATATTAAAGTGTAAATTAAGACAAAATGGCAGAATTTGGAAAGAAACTAATCACTAGTAAAGATATACAGAAATGGTGTAACGATTGGGTAGAATTGCAAAAAAATTTTACATATACAGATGAACCGCAATGTAAGAGAAGACATGCAGACGACGACGATAGTTATAATACTGATTCCGAGTTTGATTCCGTATCAGAATGTGGAACAAAAAGAAGGGTTGGTTTCCCGCTGAAACGTGAAATTTATCATCTATCATGTGAATGGACGAGCTGTAAATATGAAACCAATCACGTCGAGAGATTCGTAAATCACGTGGCCACGCACGTGTCTGATTTAAATACGCGGACCAATGAGAAAGAAATCGGTGTTTACATATGTCAATGGACTGGCTGTTTGTATGAGAGTGATGATCCCGATGAGATCTCTAGGCATGTTAATTACCATGCCTATCATACTAAATTGAAATGTATCGGATCAAATGTTCGCACCAGAATTAAATTACCTGTAAGAAGTTATCTACTAGTAGTAAATTATAAGTGACCATTAATTTTAATTAACCATTTTATTTCATAATTTTTATTCTACGATTCTATATTATAATTATTTGCTCGCTATAAATATTATTTTAATAAAAAATTGTATAAGTTTTCTTTAAAAATTAAATAGAGATATAAAAATATTTGCGGGATTTATAATCTTAATATTTCAGAAATGTCGTAGAGATCCCGAATGGAAAAATGTTGTGGATCTTCCAGCGCCACTTCTTTGCCGTTGGGAAGAATGTCTGAAACACTTCAGAAATTATCAGTTATATTTGTATCATGTGGCTGTTCACATCGAGGAAGGCCCTAGAGGTAATAAAATTGAAGGAGGTGTAAAATGTAAGTGGACAGGTTGTGGCAGCTTATATCCCAATTTATACAAATTGAGGAATCATATCAGGCATCATACAAAAGAAAAGATCGTTGCTTGCCCTGATTGTGGTGCTACTTTTGCTTCCAATACAAAATTCCATATACATTGCAAACGGCAAATTCCAATTGATGGTAAGATAAAGAATTTCCGTTAAACAATTCCTATAACTATCACAGTCTATCCAGATATTATGTATAGTATTTTCAATTGTAGAGGATCATTAAGCCAGTTAATTACAAATATTTGTCAGAAATTTGATATGCAAATAGATATGGTCATTTTAATATAATATAATAATATATTTTTAATATAATAACTTATTTTGCTAAGTGTCACATTTATAAAAATAACTTACTTTAATTATTATATTAGTTCAGGGATTCCAGTGCTCCCATTGTAATAAGTTTTATCCAACTGAAGGAATTTTGAGAGATCATATGCGAATGCATGTTTTCAATTATAAATGCACACTTTGTGATATGAGTTGTGACTCACCAGCCAATTTAGCCAAACATGTTAGATATCGGCATGTCTCTACCAGGAGTTTCCCTTGTCAGCTCTGCAATCATGCTGCCAAATCTCAACAGGATCTAGATACACACATGACAGTTCACACAAAAGGACCTAACTTTTCGTGCCATTTTGAAGGATGCCAATATAAATGCAAGGGCGCATATACTCTTGATAGGTACTGGAACAATTTATTTCCTGGAAATTCAAATAAAAAGGGCCGAACAAATTTTAATGTATTTCATTTTGATTGTTCGAGAAAAAGAGAGAAAGAGAAAAGAAAGGGAAAAACTTCAGTTTCTTCATGGCGATAAATTTATATTTTAAGGCACATCGAACGAGTTCACACTATGCAGGTGCGATGGTATTGCTGTCATGAATGTCCAGTAAAATATAGAAAAAGCTATAGACTAACGAGACATTTAATTGAGACGCATCAATTGCAATTACCTAGTGGTCATACACGATTCCAATACAGTCACGATGAAGATGGATGTTACAGATTACAAATGTTCAGATATGAAGCTGTTGAAGAAGAAACAAATCCTTCTATTAACCACCTAAAATTGCAAAATAAAAAATTTAAAATCAAATTAAATAAAGATGCCAGTGTGCCTCAAATTCAGGTAATATGGTTGTTTGCAATAAAGTTTATAAATAGTTGTAAAAGAGCTTGATGTTCGAAAATGTTATGTTTTATCTATTAGGTTTTTGAAGATTTGGATGAAAATGAAGAGGAAAATGAAGATAACGAAGTGCAAGAAATGTCAGGGGAGAAAAATGACGAAGGAAAATCTATGCCAGTGATATCGAATATTCTGATAACGATCGATGAAACTGATGCCGAGGGAAATATAATTAGAAGTAGAGTTGTGGAAGCGCAAGAAACTATGGAATTGCCACCCACCGAAGGATCACCATTAATTTTAACATAAATTTATTTCACAATTGATTCGTACAATTTTTTATTAAAATCCAACAGGAACAAAATTTTATATATTTATTATAAATTGGTAATGATTTTTATATTCTTTTGTATTTTATATTGTTTCTCTTTCATAATTATTATTAATTAATACTTTATGTATGTCCCATAAAAAGTTTATAAATCGATCAATTTGGACCGATGTACTTAATTTCTTTCGTATGAGACATATAATTATAATTTCATTTTAAATAAATATATCAAATATGTTTTGTTATAAATAAGTCTCTTATAAACTAGGAAGATAATCGAAGATCAAAACAAGCTTCGTCTTCTATATCTAATGAAGCGGGTGTATCTGTAGCCGCAATTAATTCACCATCAAAATACAGTTTAATTTTTGATTCCTCGACATCAAATTTTTTAGCACATTTCTCTAATAAAACTTTAAAATCATTATCTCGTTTAACAGAAACAGTTAGATTTTTCTTGCCTGTTGTTTGTATTTTTATTGCACAAACGTTTTCATTGTTCGTGTCTTTTCGAGGCATAGTGTCTGTACTGTCCCCCTTAACAATGCCTCCCTCTGTAAACATTTTTTTCTATTTTTATTTGAAAAAAACGTTAGAAGAAACTATAACTTTGTGCGAAGAAGATCAAAGTGGCAATGAATAATTTACCGAGTATGTCTATCACAGACAAATTTATGGATGCTGGTGTATCAGTTCGTTTAATAGTTACATCTTTTTTTGTTATTAAAATTTCATCTACAGATACTTGTTCTAAATTAGCAAAATATTCAAAAATTTGTCGAAAGTTTTCATTCTAAAACAATGGAAACATTTTTATTTTCGAAATAAAGAGGTAAACAATAAAATTAATAGTTTTTTAAATACTTAATTAGTGTGGCATAATTGTAATAATTTCATAAATATGATTATGAAATATATGTAATTACATTTTGATTACGTACCTTACAAATATTCAAACGATGTATGTCCTTTGATCGCCAAAGGATTTTAATGTTTATTTCATAATTCTCAGTCTCACTAGAATGTGAATTCTCTTGTGTACCACTTTCAATTACAAATAAATCATTTTCAGGTGATTTTGGTTTTCCTTCTATAGAAACGATTTCTAGATCTGAATCTGCCTCATTGTCAGTCTGCCATGCATTTCTTTTCTAAAAAGAACAGCAACGAAATTGGATATACAACATATTTCAATTAATTGGATTAATAATTCCATGGGTTCATGAAAAGAGCGTTTGTCTCTAATTGTTTACTTGTCTTTGTCTTGCCGATTGATGACTAGTAGTGTTTCTTTTACCTCTTGTATTACGATTTGCTTTTTGTTTTTCTACTTTTCTTGTTGTCCTAATTTTGTTGGAGTCTTCTAGAATTCTGTAAGGTAATAGGAAACTTCAAGTTAGCATAAGATTATAGCGAAAAGGTATTAACGGTGTATAATACATGTAATTTTTAATTATAAAGCTAATCATAAAAACTAATTTGTTATGAACTTCATATGTATTAGATGTGCACCAACTTTTTGTTATTTTTTTGCACCTTCTTCTTCTCATCCTCCCCCTTTTGGTCGTTATGTCGTGGTAGTTGCGGCTTTCTCCTTAAGGCTATACGTCAATTTTTAATTATATCATCTGTTTTTATGTTATACCGTAAATTAATAATTTAAAAACATTACTAACAATAATATCAATAATTATTATATACGTACCATTTAACTTTGCAACAGAATTTAAGTACATATCATCATCATCGTCGGATGAACTTCCTAATTGAAATGTTTCCATTATTGTCCAATATTGTTAACAATATTATGATGTAAAGAGGAAAGTGAATTGGAATAGTACAACTTTTACTCCGACATTCCTTTACCTCACAGTAAAAGAGGGTTAGATATTTAACGAAAGTATTACTTTTCGTACACTTTCAGTTACACAATGTTTTCTATGCACTATGTCAAGAAGGAAACGAAATTTAAGTAACAACATTACTATTTAAAGAATTCAAATGAATAATGCATATTGGAACAGAATAAATGGGTTTTTCTTCGATATCACGAACTTTTCCTATTCTAAATTGTATTTTAAATTGTGATTGCAGTGCCATCTTCATAGAACGGCACGATTTAATTGATCTGTTTACTGCAAGTTACATATACAATAAAGAATACTATATGTTACAATGTTTATAAAATCATATAAAAATGAATGTAAAACTCGATAGCTAAATAAAAAAATGTTTATTATTCATTAATTACAATATTTCTTATCATTAACCATCATTGATTTACAATATTTCAAGACTATACAACTTCGGTACTCACAGTATTCTTTAAAATTCAAATTTCGAATGTAATAAGGGAGGTAAATAAATCTGATACGACCGTTTCCAAATTTTTCATTAAAATTCACTTTTGTGTAACATACTAATACAGTCTTAAAAACACTACGTTGCTTCTAATTTAATAATACTCAAACGTATTAAACGTATTACAGGGTATTGATGATAGCCAGATGGTTCGAATGAAGTAGAGATGATTCCACATGAAAAAACAAGTCGAGAATATCGAATAAAGGTTTTTCATCCTCGAGAAAATCAAATTTAATCAAATTTAAAAATAGCATATGTGAATTTGGCTACCAGTACCAACTGGTAATTGAACTAAACAATCAGCAGAAGGTTATCATACATGCGAAAATAAGTGAAAAATGTTGAATAAAATTTTTCCGTTTAAGGCCTCGTTTTCAAGAAAATAGTTTGATACACGCACGCTTGATTAATTTTGAATTTTTATTTTCTCAAAAATGGAACGTCCTATGACAAAATTTTACGTTACATTTTTTACTTACTTTTACCGATACAATTATTTTTCATCTATTATTCGATTCAATCCGGTTCGAAATTAACAAAGTTCAAGTATACTTGATAAATATTCAATCTTCAATTTCTCGAAAACGAAGCCTTAAATGAAAAAAATTTCATTCTATGTACTTCGTTCTATATATTTTGTTCTTATTCTTTTATAAAGAATAACCCCACTTTGCCTGTACCATCTGAAACACCCTAATACTGAAACACCCTGTACATTTAATTATACGTCAAACAATGAGATTCATTTCTATTCAAGTTATAGTCCAAATTAAGTATCTAGTACAAATACATTTCAATTGATTGGCAAATATATTTATCAATAATTGCTTTAATTTATACTATTTAAACATTTAAACGAAGACTATCGTCGCTCATAAATATTCCCTCTCTTTCTTTCGTTGATACAGGCCATTGCGATTGGTGCGTAACTTGTGACGTAAGTGAACGACGGTTCCACCCGTGGTCCGTGGTCCGTGGTCCTCTTTTATCTCTTCAGATCCTCGGTGAAAACGAAATCTCCCGGGTATCATGCTAGTCACACTGCCTGTTTGAGATTGAGCTTCCTACGTCATCCCTACTATCGCTCTCGATGATAAGAACTGCTTTTTGTCAACGAAATTCTGTGAGCGACCACTACCACGACCACGATCACTCTCCATTTTCAATCGGTGAGTATGTCTTCTGCTGAATTTCCGGTTGGCTGTCATTCCAAAATTTTACCAACTACCTGAAAAATATGACTTGCCAATGCCAATTTGACTATTCACATTTGTATTGTTTTACGCTTTTTACTGTTTATTGTTAACATTAACATTGATCGGTAGACTTCTGTCAGGATATTTGAAGAAATTGAATTTTCGAGGATTCGTGATTAAAGATCTTTGTTTGATTGAAAAGCCGTTTTCCATGAAATGTAAGCGGCTGAAAATAATAGCGAGATAGTCTGTGAAGGAAGTTGTTGAAGTATTTTTTCTAAATTAAAATCTAACCTTTCTAGTATATGGTTTCAGGTGGTATGGTCGTTACCTAACCTACTTTATTGCTTCTTCCATATTTAACGTTTAATTGTTTATGTACGTAGATATTCATCGTTTAATGCTCAACTGATAATACTTAACTGATGCGTATATAATCGATAGATTATTGATTCTCGTGCTTAAGATATCGCTTATAGCTTCTTCACAGATATATACCTACTTATTTTCTTATTAATATTTTACTTTCCATTCATATATTTGCTCGTGAGGCGATATTACGTTGTCTGTTAACATTGTCATTTACGTTGAAATAAAGTTATACAGATTTAGACATATTAATTTCATCGCGGGATATCGTTATGTATGTATACGTTGTGTACATATGCTTTCACATGTATATAAGTTTTTAGTTATCTGCAATAAGATTTAGCGAATATGTATCTGTGCATAATGCAATTCTGCACTTGCAATTGTGCAGATATCAATTCGTTATATAATGATTCCTTTATCTTTTTTGTTATACTACTAACGTTCAAGGTTGAACGATAACATTCAGAGATGCAGAAGCTCAAATTAGTCTATAACACAAATTGTTTTCCGTCTTTCAAAAACGTTACTATTAGACTGCGGATATTTATGGAAATTAATATTTCTATAAACATTATTAAAGGAATGGAATCTACACAGAAATTGTTTTATCTATTAAGTATTAATAACAAGTATTGTATTTTAGATATTTTATATATTTTCGCATTTCATGTGCATCCTGAATATTTTTGCACCTTTCAATTTCCCATAAATATATAAAAATCCGCGGTTTAGTGATTATTTAAAATAATGTGAAAAGAGTTTATATGATTGAAATGGATTGAAATGAAAGGATTTATATGATTGAATAGAATTTATAATATTTGTGTGAGACTGCAAAGTGTGAGAAGTTTTAAAATATGTAGTTAGTAAATCAATCGCAGAGTTGTACGCAAATTGAAATTTCCTTGAAATTTCATGGAGTTTGAAATATCAAACCATTATTACTTTAGTTACCGAAGTTGCCAACATATTTAGGGTAAACATGACGAGCAAAAATTGTTAGTAAAATCAGTACATTTGTGACACCAATTTGTGTATTTTCACTTTATAACATAGGCTTTAATCGTGTAGGTAATTTAAAAGAAAAAAAAAAAGAAAAAAAGAAAAGAAAAAGAGAAAAGAAAGAGAGAGAGAACGAAAAGAAAAAAATCTCGGTTTATGTATTCAGTGAAACCGACCTCGTAGAGTTCGTCGCGATGACGGAATTCATTGAAGAGAAATCGATCGACACTTGTGTCGAAACCCCTCGAATTGTAACGCATCGAAAATCGCTGAAAACGTTGAAAGGCTTGAGTAGGATTATTTTACAACTTGCTGATTGCTCGATTTTCGTCTAAGCGTAAAGAGTGAAACTTGAGGAAAGAAATTTAAAAGGAAACCTTATTTACGAACATGGTTACAGGATGTCCCAGCAATCGTGGTACAGTCGACAATAATGCTGGTTCTGTGTGAAAAAACAAATTAAAAATATAGAATAAACGCTTTTTCATACGACGCTTCGTTTTCAAGAAAATCGAGTTTGAAAATTTGTCAAGTATGCTTAAACTTGACTAATCGCAGGTTAGATACGTGTAAACAATCAGCAGATGATTATTCTATGTATACGAGAAAATAAGATAAAAATGCAAGTTAAGAACTGACCTAGTATACGCGCGCAATAAATTTTCAGATTTATTTTTCTTGAAAACGAAATATTTTATGAATAAATTTTATTGTATATTTTCGACTTCTTTCTTCGCGTAAAATCATCCTATTGTCGATTGTACCACGATTGCTGGGACACCCAGTATGTTTTTAGATATGTATACTGAATTAAAATAAACGTTTTTAAAAGTCATGCAACGTTAAAGTTATTGTTTCTTCATGTATTATCACCTTTTTTTATTCAGAAAACTTAACTTAAACCTTTAACTCAATATAACAGAGAAAGTGTAATTCGCCATACATATTTACTAGTCTCTCATAATATTTGAATGGTCGTTGCTAGTCAAACTGATGGTTACGACGCGACGTCTGCTGGAAGCTCTGGCTTTCGTAAGAAATCAATGATGTGTCCAGGTCATATTTCTCGCCGAGAAATGGTAGTTGAAAGTGGCAATGTTGCCAGTATAAGAAGGACCATTTGCATCCATAGTTGTGCACGTGTCATTATACATATGCGTGTAAGTTGTATGTACAGAAAACTTTTCGTAATCCTTAGAACCTAATGACGAACAGATACTTTCCATATGCTTATTTATATTACAATATTATTTTAGTACATAATTTTATCCATCAAGATGAAAATATAACTCTTTGCCGTTACGTACATTGATTGCTGTTAATTGAAAGTTTATATAAGATACAGTATATGTGTATGCAAATCTAAATTTGATATCGATAATGCACTTAATTGGAAGAAAAAAGATCAAAAAGTTTCTTATTTTATTGTAGGTTTTTAGAAGAAGATAATTACCAACGAAGAATTGCATAACGAAGAACAATATTTTATCAAAAGAAATATTTACCTACATGTAATGAATATTGAATAAAAATACAAATAGAATCAGTGATCAGGAAATTAAGATATATGATCAACTTTAGAATAATCCCTGTTCAAGACATTTTCAAATTTTCGTATTAATTTTTTACCGCTTTAAAAATATAATCCACTGTCTTTATCCAAAAATAATTATAATACATAGGATGTAATTGTGTTGCGTAATTTTGTATACAATAACAAGTGTATATAATCATTATCGTATATTTACCACATGTAATTTTGTAACAGGAAGGAAATTATAAATTATAGTTTCAATGGAAAAGGACAGCGTGAAAAAAGTTCCAGATCAATTTAAGTAAGTAATCCGTTCGATACAAGAAAAACATAACTAACAAATATATTTGATTCTCACCGTAACGATGTTATGGCACAAGCGTGTACAAATTTACGCTTAATCAACAATTAATAAATTACCAGTATATTTGTGTGTGCACGCACACACACACACACACACACACATATATATATATATGTCGCAAATAAATTTTAGACTTCTTCCAAAAATTATAAATGGCGGGATCGCAGGTATCATCGGTGTCTCTGTGGTATTCCCACTGGACTTGGTTAAAACACGATTACAGAATCAAGTTATTGGCCCTAGTGGCGAACGAATGTACAAATCAATGTAAGTGATTATAGCTTCCGATAAATCTTTAAGAAAATCGGATAATCACATTGAGTCAACTTGTACAAAATAAAATGTAATGGTTTTTCTAATTAATCATAAAAATGATATATTTCAGGTTTGACTGCTTTAAGAAGACTTACATTGCTGAAGGCTACTTTGGCATGTATAAAGGATCTGGTGTGAACATTCTTTTAATCACACCAGAAAAGGCAATCAAACTCACTGCCAACGATACATTTCGTTATTACTTATCTACAGGGCCTGGGTATGTTATTCTTCCAATAACAATTAAGTGTTAAGTAAAGATGTGCATACTATTAAGAATAGTACTACATACATACGCTGGTATGTATAATAGTGATGTCTATAACCTATATTGATCGATCGATATTGATACCGACATTAATATTCATATCTCGATATAATGTCGATATAGGGTATATTCATGACTATATATACATGTATACATATACATATGTGCGTATGCGCACGCACGCACGCACGTGTGTGTGTGTTTAATGTACATTAATACTAATCTAATATTAATGTTGATAATTATACAGAGATAACAATGTTGGTAGTTAAAGTATAGCTAATAGCAGTGATAGTTAAAATCTATCGATTTTCTGCACAGACAGAAACTGCCACTAGAACGTGAAATGCTTGCCGGTGGATTAGCTGGAGCATGTCAAATTATCGTCACAACACCGATGGAACTACTGAAAATCCAAATGCAAGATGCTGGACGAGTAGCGGCAGCAGCAAAGGAAGGTAAATTTCGTAAAATATTCGCAATTAATTAGAAACCAAATTATTTACAAAAAACCTTATTTTACAATTAGGCTAAAATGATTTTGAAAACATTGAACGAGCACAATTATTAATAATTTGAAAGTAATTCTTTCACAGAGCACGTAAAATATTTTACATTCTATTTACGTTAACGTATATCACAAATTTCTCAAGTACATTCACTGAAACGTGG
Organism: Bombus vancouverensis nearcticus; assembly: GCF_051014615.1. Taxonomy (NCBI): domain Eukaryota; kingdom Metazoa; phylum Arthropoda; class Insecta; order Hymenoptera; family Apidae; genus Bombus; species Bombus vancouverensis. The sequence continues at coordinate 12,926,845 of NC_134924.1, forward strand.
AATGAATTGCGATCTAGATTTGGATTCGGGAAATTTGATTTCGTTCGATTCGTATTTTTTACAGCTACATGACGTCCGCGATAGCCGATAAAAATTTCAGGACGGGAAGATTTAATTGCAGACGGATGGCAACGTATCAAATATGGACCTGTAAACGGTTTGAGAGGAATGCGTTTGTTTCAAGATTAGAATAGAAATGTTGTTATTGTTAACGCACTCTCCAGGATCAAATTTTGATTTTTGGAACTTTGACTTGTTCTACAAATGTTTTCCTTGAGGAAGAAATTTAATACCTTTTACAAAATTCTTTTACAAAATAGATATATTTTTTTTTTAATTTTTTTACTTCCTAACATAAAACATCATGTTTCTTCACAAGCAGTGTTCTTCTCTTAAAATGAAATTATTAATTAATCCGTCTACTCCAACCTGGTGTTTTTCACGATTAAGTTTCTCTTGTCCATTTTTTAAGATTTAATTCTTTATGTTATGCCTGATTTATCGAGGTGTGTCTCCCTCCTTCGTGTCAAAGGTTCTCTTTGTGTGTACTGGTTATTCACCTTTTACGATATAAAATATAAAACTAACAGCTGACCGGAATTCATTAACGCATTCGTTGCCACTGGCGCATAACGTTACATAGATTTAATTATCGTCGTAATACTGCTGACGTAATCATTGCAGTTTGCTTTTGTGCAGTCTGATAAAAAGAACGACAAATGGAACAGTATGGCCGTATTTTAATGGCAGCGAATGCGTTAGTTATGTTTATGATTTTAGTAGCGTTATTTGTATAAAAAAGTACTGTATTAAAAAATCCGTTATACCTAAAATAAGCATAGCATAATTTTCAAATTTAACATTAAAATTTCTTAAACGTACAATTCTTTCTCAAAGATACAACATTTCTAAGATTTAAGTTTTCAATTACAATGATCGATGGAACAATTAATAGCAAAATGTCGACGATTATTTGTTACTTATTATTTATGTGGCAGGATTAATTTATGGCATGTAAATACGAATAATTATTACAGCTGGGAAAGTTGTACCAAAGGTGTCGGCTTTATCGTTAACGAAAGATTTATTGCGGAAAAGAGGCATTTTGGGACTTTATCAAGGTACTGGTGCAACAGCGCTTAGAGATGTCACATTTTCCATTATTTACTTCCCACTATTCGCTAGACTGAACGATGTTGGGCCAAAGAGAGAGGATGGTTCCTGTAAGTTTCGATCTCATTCTGAACATTTATTTATAGTTCAAAGATTTAATTAACATTTTTTGTTTCATCGGCTAGCCGTATTTTGGTGTTCGTTTTTGTCTGGCTGTATCGCTGGTTCTATAGCTGCATTATCAGTGAATCCGTTTGACGTAATCAAAACAAGATTGCAAGTAATCAAAAAGGCACCCGGTGAACCAACATACGATGGTGTACTGGACTGCATAACGTGAGTGTGACATTCGTATAAAATTATAATCATCTTAATTATCCCGTTGACATAATAATCTTTTCACGCTAATGTTTCTTGTGTGCGTTATCTTTCCTCAACCAAAGAATTATTATGGTTGACCAAAAAATATTCAGTTCTGAATGTGGTGAAAATATCGTTATCTTGAATAACTGAAAATCAAATTAATAAGAAACGGATATAATGTTTCAGATTGTATGACAGATAACTATACCAATCAGTTAATGCCAATGCGTTAATAAAAAAGATAATAGAAAAATATTAATATTTTGGATAACTTTAGAAAATTGTGTAAAAATACTGAAATAGTATAATTACTATTTATCTATTTTGTAGTAAAACATTGAAGAACGAAGGTCCAACTGCATTCTTCAAAGGTGGAGCGTGCAGAATGATCGTGATAGCACCCCTTTTCGGGATTGCACAAACCATTTACTACCTCGGCGTCGCAGAATGGCTATTGGGTCTTAAATGAACATCGCCCTCTTCTTCTTCTGTGTCGTCTTAGAATACTCTGGGATTAAACTGACAATAACTGGCGCGTAATAGATGTATGTTCGCTTAATACGGTTCGCTAGTTGCTGAGTAAGTGAGTTGTTCTTTTCTTAATTACCTGAGAACCTTGGTTATCGGACGCGCGCAAAATGTATTTAATGTTTATTTGATAAATTATCGACGTACAGAAGTGTCTTTTTTTATTTTTGATATTTATGTATTATTATAATAGTTCTTTTAATTGCAATTACTTTTAATTTTGTTTGTCTTTTTTTTTTTTTTTTTTTTTTTTTGAAGATTTCATAGTGCAATAAAGCTCTCAAAATAAAATGGAGTTGTAAATAAAATGAAAACCTCTCTACGGCTTAAAACTTAACAAAATATCAAAAATTACACAGCATTTCAATAGTAATATGATTTTAAGTTTGATACATGTCTCATCGAATTAAATTATAAGATAGAATTTGAGTATAATAGAAGCAGAGAAGAAGAAATTCAATGTAATTAGGCAGTTAATCTCATGAATTTATTTCTATGTGTTTTTGTGATTGTCTCTTCAGATAATCAAGGTTCTGGTGAGCTATTGCGAAGGCTAGGTCACCGTTTATAAATGATAACGTTGATTTTGACTTAATATTATTATCGAATGAGAATGAAATTCGTAATTTGCGATCGAATTCGCTTATTTTCACTATTGACGAACTAATTATAAATCTTAGGATTCTATTATTCCCATCTTACCTATCCCTCGTATGAATTACTTCTTCAACAACCAGTGTTTCCAACTTTCTTTATATACTTTTTTATTTCACATTTTAGTTTTTTATAACATTTACAATAAGTTATTAAGGTATCTGCAAAGTAAGATAGACGATTATTTTTACATCTTTGTTTTATTTTATATATAAATGGAACGCGAATATGTTTGCGGAAAAATTTATAAACATAAAGTATGACATACCTAAGCACGTATTATACATCATATCGTTAATAAATATCGCGAAAAAATCGACTAAATTATTTATGTTGTATATATTATGTTGGGTAATGATGGGAACACTGGTATAGTCTACCGTGATAACAAGAGCTTACATTTTGTAAGAGATTACATAATTTCATTTGTGAATTCTAGTTAATGCTGTCGTCAGATCATTGCTATATCTTTAAGAATCAAATAATAGGAAATAACTCTTAATTGGTATGATTATAAAATATAAAAATCATGCATCAAGGAATGCATAGTTTTGTTGTATTTTAAATTTTGTAAATTAATGTTTTGTTTTAATGTATGTTTTAAATTAAAGTTTAACATATTGTTATTCTATGTTCTGTTAACATAATTATACGATTATCATAAACATAGCTAACTTATTAAAGAACCTCAAGTCGTTTTAATTTATGTTGTTTGAAATATTTCTATACTTATTTCTATCTTTTATAATTATTTATCTTCAGATGCATTTATAGATTTGTATCTGTTTAAAATATTTATTAAATATCGCAACAATTGAGAGTTAAATTGTTCTTCCGTTTTCCTTCTTAGGAAATTTTGTGGAGAGATACTAGAAGAAATTTCCCAAATATGGGGATTTATTGTCAATTTTACTAGTAAAAGAAATTCTAGATATATAATAAAAATATTCATGTTATCGATGTATATTGACATTGTACAGAAGTAAATCTTGGCGGTTCTTCAAAAATACTCCTAAGGAAATTTATTTTTTTGCATAAGTTGTTCAAGCACAAATTTCTCTCCCATAAAAGATGAGAGAAATGATGAGATTTTGTTTCATTAGTACAATTTTTATTAAAAATGTTATTTAACGGTTGTTTTTTGCAAGGACTTTATTATATGTTGTTTCTTTTTTTCTTTTTATTATTATTATTAAAATCGTATATACAAAGTGAAAGTGAAAAAAGGACGAGATAGATTCAATTTCCTAGTTATTTATTAATCCTTCCTGCGAGATCTTCTTTCTCATTATGTATATTCGTTGTCATTTATAGGTTTATCACGACGTACAAATATTCATGTTCTCTATCATTAATGTCAAGTTAACAAGACTAATAATTCTAATCTTTTCTTTTTCATTAAAAAAAATGATAAATCTTTGCACTTGTTAACTGTAATAAGAAAAAGATTTTCTGTATTAGTTTTTTTTTCAAACGACTGACAGTTTGAACGCTGTAATATATGAAAGAAGATATAAATGAAACGTAACAAATTTAAGGTTTACCTCGCGTTGTAATGGTGTACAGGTTTGCGATAAAGTTCAAAAGCGCTTCCTCTCTGTTCCCTGCTTCCAGCGAGATCTAGTCCACTCGGTTCCCGATTATGTCCTGGACTCGTTGGGAAACTTTGTCCAGGTGCATTGTGTCCATTGTTGACGACGTACCCGTTGTGATTAACACTGTTTCTATTATGTGAAAGACCGAGGCTTAACTGACTGGCACTATTACTATGACTATGAGTCGACATTGGCGGGCTACAATGCGCATGCGTATGACTCAAACTGTGATTGTGCGCAGGCGTAGATAGGTGACTTAAATTGTGATGTGAATTTCCGAGATTTGAATCATGTCGATTTGGTGGTGGTATATTGTAATAATACTGTCCACTATTTCGTTGGACATTATTGATACCTTCTACCTAAAATCAAAATTTCTTATTTTAATGTTTTTTCTTAATGTTTATACACGAGAACAGCCTTTCGTAAAAATACTTCACTTACATGAGAAGTAGCAATGGAATAACTCTTTGAATGTTGATGAGTATTATTTACTTCATTTCCGTTATTTTCTGTTTGAGTCAAACTCGTTTGTGGTGGCCTATAGTTTTTTGGTTTCGGAGGGGGTATTGGCTTGTAGGATCCTCCAGGTTTATTTTGCGGTAACGTTATCGACTTGTAATCAGTTGTGCGGCTACAATATACGAAGCAAAATATTCTAGCGTACAGATACGAAGCAAAATATTCTAGCGATAGATACTGGATAAATAATAATAAAGACCATGAAAAATAAAAATAAGATATCTAAGGCGAGAAATATTTAATCTATAAAATAAAAGCTAGAAATCCAATATATAAAATAAATGAATGGTCTTAATAATAGCAGCCTTAATAACAGTGTAGTGCATTCAAAATCCAAAATGAAGTTTTTTAAGAATAATTGTATGATCTTTTGTATAGTAAATGACGATTAAAATTATACGAATGCCCGTGTATCTAGCTAGTATCTATGAAATATAGGATAATAAAAGGTAGAATGAAATGAATTCAGACTAGCGTATCTCGACTAGAAATATAGATTCTACAGGCTTTCCTCAATGGTCGAGGTTTTCGTGCCATCATTCTAGAATGCAAAGACGAACAGTAAACAGATATAGCTTAAGAATTCGAACATTTTCATATATGAGCTTTCCTCCGTAGAATAACGAGCTATGCGTTTAATTAAATCCTGATCCCACCTATAATAAAAACACACCTGTATTTGGCATAATCAGTTCGTGGTTGGGAATCATGATTTGGAATTGGTTGCGCAGTTGATCTAGTGAATCTGTAAGGATCGTGTGGTCTTGCCGGTCCACCACTGCTTTTTAAGTCGTCTGGGACATTGGGACCCAATCGACCGGTTGACGTACTTAAACCCGGTACTCCATAACTGGCATTTCCATTTGTATTATTATAGGAATCATAAGAAGACATGCTATCGTAGCTTCCCTATGAACACGTAGTGAAACATTAAAATCAGCACAATAATTTTTACTAAATTATCACTCAATGATAAACCAATGTGGCTGTCCATTGATAATATAATGACATTAAGCCATTCTTACCGCTTTTGGTTGGGCTCTTTCGAGAGACGATGTGGCATTAGCTTTATGAGGTGTTGCATTTATATAATTTGCAACGTCCAATACCGAGTCTGTCTTATTTAGCAACCGTTCTTGTGCAGACCTCCCGATAGTGTTTCTTTGCTGTTGACTACTCGGCTTTGCATTACGATCCACTCTTGGAGGTAAATCGGGAGGACTATGATGAGAAGAAGATCGTGGCTCGAATGAACCACCTAAATATTCTGGTGATCCTGATTGATTGCTAACTTGTCCTGATAATGAAAATCCGTATTTTCCATCTCCCATTCCCCCTTGCGATCTTCTTTTTGGTTGTTCGAAGGATTGCTAGAGAAAGACAGATAGAGTGCTTTAGATTTTATTTATGATGGTTAAAATATCTAGTATTATATCTATATCTACAGTATAATTGTAAATTCATTAATTCACAAGGAATTTATAGTCAATTCAGGATTATTTAATATTTTATAAAAGTAATCATTACTTGATTAATATAATTGAATTTTTCACCTGGTAAGTGGTCGAATATGGAGGAGGTGCAGCAATGTCGTCTTGCGTAGCGATGCTTGGATCGGAGCTGCTTTTCAATCTAGACGGTGCACCCAAAGCACCCGGCAAAGCTGGTGCCGGACTAAGTTCCAAGTCACTCTCCGGAGAGGAAGCATAGGAGAGGCGAGAAGTCATCGGGAATAGGAAGTCATCCGAGAGTGCTTCTTCCGGCTATCATCGCAGGACACAGAGGACAACACGTTACAGAGGTTTATGCTCTATTCAACCCTTTCAGACCTTTACACTTGTAATATCATAAAACATTGATCATCCACCGTCATTGAATAAAGAATTGTTCAGTTCGTTAAAAACTAATCGGACGTTCCAATGAAATTAACTATAAACTGTAAACAAAGTTGAGGTAAAAATATTGTATCGCGGCAGTGATGTCTGAAAGGGTTAAAATACAAACGGAAAACAAATACTTGCCATTCGGTTAAGCTTAATTTCTGAAACTCAGTTAAGGTACTTTGAAGATTACAGAGCAAATTAGAATTAAATCGATTTATGCGTAAATATGAAATAAAATGTTCCTAATTAAAAAATATTTTTATATCTCAATCATTTTTTAGTTTGTCCGAGGACAATGAAACGTTCGATAATTACTCAGCTTAGAAGGGCTCGCATGACAAAGTCAAGACAAAATATACCATAGAACATTTTGTTAGTTTTGCAAGATGCAGGATGAATGGTGAACAAAATTCCTATAAAACGGTTTTAATTATATATTTCAATATATTATATGTGTATATATGTCTGTCTATCTATCTATCTATCTATCTATCTATCTATCTATCTATCTATCTATCTATCTATATATATATATTTATTTATTTATTTATTTATTTATTCGACAATATACTCTTAATTCTTGACCTAAATTGCATTTCTAATCATGCAACTTGAAATTTGCAGAGAATCCTTCCGATTATTTCTTGATAAAAAGTTTTTTTTTTTTTTTTTAAATATAATTAGCATTACCCTTTCAGCACTTTAAGTTTGTACATACTGATTTTTTATTAGAAAAACAAAACTATTTCTGTACTGTTCGTATAGTTTCTTTCAAAAGGTGGTACATTACATTTCACTATAACATATATATTTAATTTTGTCAATAATAAAGTAAGGAGTTTTTAAAGTTACATTAATTATATCATTCAACGAGATTATGGACGAGATTTGTTCATTCGTCGTAACGTCGCAATTTAGATACATGTTTTTAGTAAGTAAAGTAGAAAATTACAAAATATTCTTTTTTCCATTCTGACTAGCTTCCAAATACATAGTTACAAAAGTTTCAATAATATACTGTGAGATTATTTCATTTGAACTTGATATGATTTTCGCTAAAGCTATGAACATTCAGCCATGCAAATTAAATTGAACATAAGATATAAGGTGCCTCGAATATCTTAAAATATAACAACGCCAACGCGTTATCTTTAATACAGAACTATATTAAGAAATCTTTCATGGATTATGATAATAAATTCGATTTGATTGAACGATATGTATAAATATATTTTGTAATTGTAAAACTAAATTGCACTTAATGTGCAAAACTAAATTTTTTATTTAGAAATTTGAAAGAAATTCAAGATTTTTGTTAATACGTAAAATAAAATATTTCAAATGTTCAAGAGAACAGTAACATAGATAATTCTTTTGAAGGCGATAATCAAGACACCTAACTAGGAAAAGCGGGATTTAAATATAGCCGAAAAATTGCTCACGGACAACATCAGAAGTTAAAGACGGATAAGAAGGTAATGAAAATAACTTGTCCGTGTGATATGTGTCATTTTCGTTTACGTCGTGATATATGGTTTCCTTCAAAATCGGCGGGGGTACAGGAGGAGGAGGTAATTCGCGAGGGTTAGCGGACGAATAACATGGCTCCCACGTCATGTGTCGACCATATGACGGCTATAATAAATTATTATAAAATAACTTCACCAACGGAATTCCACTCATTCTCATCAGTAGGGATTTCGTCATTCGTACGATGTTGAAATTTAAATACCCCTATTTTACTTTTACGCAAATAAGCATCTTATCTGATCATTCATCTATTGATGTAAACGTTAGATTACAAATTAAAACAAGTAATTTGAGAGAAAATCACTCTAATCGGTCTTGATTATTTTAATTAGTTGTTTAAAACCAGGTCGTGCTATTTGTTGTATCGAGCAAAAAAAAAAAAAAAGAAAAAAAAAGGAAAAAAGAAGAAAGAAACGTTAGGAAACGTAAAAACGTTCTTACCTTAGTTTGACTCATCCAAAGTAGTCCTTGTTGTTGTCGGTCGATCAGTTCTCTTAATTTTCGATACCAAGCTTCCGGTGTGGTTAATGTAATCACCGCGCTGAATATATGGCCCCAAATTTTATCTAATTTTTGACACTGCTCCAGAAGCTTTTTACTACTTTTATGCGCCGATCTGAAATCAAAATCCGAGATTGTCTAATTATGTGTCTGAAAAACATACAACACGTATAACACATATAATATATACGTGTCGGAAAAACAACATCAATATATTCGTTCGATAGATACTTACTTAGGAATTCCGGCACGCATCTCCTTGATAATTTGTTTCGTTTCAGCTTTCAGAAAAATGACTATAGGATAGAATTGCGCGTAATTCAATCGATCCACTGCGTTTGGAGTGATGTCCAATAAAGCATGTTTTCCTCGATCCATCACTTCTCTGATAGCACTAAGTCGAATGATACCCGATGACTTTGTATTCTTTCCAATGTTATCATCTAACTGATTTTCCATTTCTATGAACGAACGAACGAACGTTTAGATTATTATTCGATTAATTTTAAGGTGAATTAAAAAAATTTTGCTACTCACGCGGAGACGTGAATTTATCAGGAAAGTCTTTCAACAACTTTTCTCTAGCTAGATCTGCGACAGGACCAAATAATACTACGGGTCTGACAAATCCTGGATGCCTTAAGATTACTCTTTCATACGCTGGAAATTTGCTAACACTGTCTGAAAATACTACATCGTCCCAATGATCCTGAAAATGATAAACAATAGAAAAAATATACATCATTATGATAACCGATTATACGAATAAATTATGCCAGGAGTTTTATCAAGTAGATAAAAAGAAACATACTCTGCCAAGAGATTTAGAACGTCTATGACTGCTTCGTCTTCTCCTAAAGAAACTACCTCTGCTTTCACTGGCACTCATTTCCTTCTTGGTTGCATTGAATTGCGCCGTTGCTAGTTCTTCGGCTCGTGCTTTATTTGGAATTATTCCTTTTTGTACTTCCTGATTATTCCTACCAATACGAAACACCTGCCACGAGCCGACAACACCGTTGTGCAGCGTGTCTACAACGTGAAACACATCTCCGCTACGAAAACTCATTTCACCTTTTTGCGGTTGTTCGTAATGGAAATGAGTTCTGCAATATGATACGAGATTTCTCGTGAAATATACATCTTTAAATGTATATCGATTTAAATGATATATTAGTTTCTTAAAATTCTATTTGAATTCTATTTGAATTGGTACGTACTTTATGTGAAAAGAATCGCCCTTTCCAGATGCTACTACTTGATCGTATTCCTGTCGTCGGTGTTGAACGATCAGATCAATTTGTTCTTGGAGGCTAAGTAAGAAAAGGACAGCCTCTTCTCTTGTTACTCCTTTCATGTCCATATCGTTTATCTACGATAACATAGATCAGAGTTGTACATGCTTTCATACACAATGTCAATTTTGTTCATTTTAAAACGAGATCGATAAAACATTTTACTTTTAAAATCTTATCTCCGGGTTGTAAACCCTGAAGAGACGCCGGACTTCCTGCTTGAACGGCTGTCACGAAAACGCCAGTTTCGTTTCCGCCACTTAATCTAACGCCCACTGATCCCTCTTTTTGGAAAGTAATAAATCGAGGATCGGGCCTAAAAGTTAATCGATATTAGTTAATATGCGACAAATAATTTCATAATAGTCGATGGTAGTGGTAATAAAAGATACATCTTACATTGGAAGCTTGTTTCTAGATAGATCTTCATCGTACAATTGTCTCCTTGTGCTGTAATAATCTAAAAGAGAATATAGACGTTGCACTTTCAATTGATTGACATTTCAATTTTTAATTATTACATTGTAATATATTTAATTCATGTACAAGTATAGTTAATTGAGATGCAAGTATTTCGAAATAAACAAAATACGTTTTCTTATATACGTCTTTCTTTAATTCTAAAACGTCATAAACGTAAAACGTCATAACGTTGCTCGTTTTACGAGATGTTTCATGAGATTTCGTATTTTTGAAAATCATAAATAGAGCACAAGAGCAGAAATCGTACCTTCTGGTCTAGGAGGCGGTGGCCTGGGAGGGTCTACCGTTGGTGTCGCAGGAAGATCCAACTGACTGAGAGATACATCCATCAATGGCCCTCTTGCACGACCTCTAGGAACAAGATTGCTCTTGTCCTCTATCGGTTGTCTCGTTGGAGGTGGAACGTACAAGTTCTGGCTACTGTAACTCGTCGTACCAGAAACATATTCACCAGTTTCGCTCTTTGCCTGTTGTTGAACGTGACAGCAGGAGTTGTCTCGAGTTACCACGATCGACAATCTATCTTTGCACTGATCCATCAATTTCTTAGCTTCCTTTAAGGTCATGTTATCCGTAGCCACGCTGCCGATTCGCGTTAAAACGTCTCCCGGTTTCACCCCTGTGTTATCTCGAGTTACTTCTTTCACGTAAAGACGACACCCAAGAACAATCCCGAAATCTGTAGAAAAATACATATTTAGATCGATCGATAAATGAAAGATCGATAAAAAAGGTAATTAAATTTAATTCTTAAATTCCAAATGTTGATTGTAATATTTCAGAATTTAAGAAAATTTCAATTTAGTCACCAGCGTCTTTAGATCGGTGTTATTGGAAGATATTATGGATAAAAAAAAGTATGTTTTATCTACCATCTTTTTTATTATTTCTCGTTAAAGTCAACCGATGACTCTGAAGAGTGGAATTTCCTATACTTGCAGAAGTATTCGACGAAGCTCTACGCTTAACAACTAAAAGAACCGTCGATCCGGAATCCCTGAGAACACGAATTGCTGCTCCATAATCGGCGCCCTCTAACGATATTCCATTGGCAGATATTATGCGATCATTTACTCTAGAAAATGATAATTTCGCGTGTTGGCATTACAATAAATATTTGTAATTTCTATACTGTTCATTGCTGTCTGATAGAAGTCAATCAATTTTGAATTACAATCTTATATAAATATCGATATATCAAATATTTTAGATATTAGAGTACTAAAATAAAATACGAAACGACAATTGTATCAAATTAATAAATATATATATATAAATATATATATATATGTATATATGTATATATATACATACATATATATGCACGCGCACGCACGCACGCACACACACACACACACACACACACACACACACACACACACACACACACACACACACACACACACACACACAAAAGATCTCCGTAAATGTTCTTACTGCAATTTTCCTTCGGCTGGTCCAGCTTTCAAGACATCAGAAATCGCGATAGCAGGATCGCCGTTAGTGAAATGAGGATTATCCCGACCACCAGAAACAGCAATACCGAATCCGTAACCCGGAACTCTGGTAACAGTAACATGATGAACCTCCCATGCTCTGTCGCCGTTCTGAAAAATTTTCGTATAAAAATAAGTTGGAAAAAACTCAGTGTATTTTAATCTACAATGAGAAACTCGCTATCGTGCTTTCATATCTTATTCGTTTTACGATAACGAATTTTGTACATTGTTTCGAGAATACCATAGGCATATCGAAGAGTCTTTCCCTTTTCTCTTTCTTTCTCCTCTCCCCCCCCCCACCTTATAAAATTTCAATGAATTTAGTTTCTCGTGAACAGATAGCGAGAAATCGAAAAAAAAAAAAGAAAAAGAAAGAAACAAGCGGAGTAAGTACATAATTGGATGAAAATTCTAGGGGTTCGCGTTAACAAGATTCTTCTTCTACTTAACACACATTTAACTCGAACCAAATCCAGGATCACGTTTTATTTCGAATTCGTAACGTGGTTCGGTGTAACAGAACCCAGGTTTTACATAAATTGCAATATTCGATTTAATTTTCAACAAAATTTCGTTTTAAGACATTTGTATAAAAATCCTTGTATTTATCGTAGAATTTTAATAATAATAATTATAACGAGAAGAAATATTTTCAAATTTTGTATTTATCTCTGTAAAACAAAGACAATGATATTTTTGAAACACTTTCATTTATTCGTGCATGATTGTTAATTCGCACCTGTGCATCGGTTCCAACCGAAGTATTGTGAAGAATACCGTGTGTCGTGGAAGACGAATTTTGGGGATTAGCCGAATTTCCGACACCCACGTTGCTATCGTTTCTATCCATTCTCGTGCCCTGAGGAACTTCGTCTTGAAAATTCGGTGTCTTTCCGTTTAACACCTCTGAACAACCATCTTGACTACACGTGCATTCTTTCTTATCCATATACTCTTTCTTTTAAGCTAAAGCTGCATCATTGTTCTACAAAACTTTGATCAAAAATGTTTACGTGCCTAAACTCGCCTCAATTTCAACACTTTTTATCATCGTTCTTACTTAATTCCCTTATCGGTGCAACAATGGAGATCAATATATTCATTTTGGAAAATTGTCTTTCACGATATTCTCACGAAGCTTCTTCTTTCTTTTTTTTTTTCTCTTTTTTTTTGCGAATTTTCTCCTTAAAGATTCGATTAAACTTTTCTAATTGCTTCGCGCATATTTCTTTCTCCGTCTTTGTTCGTAAAACTTGCCTTATGGAAAAATTCCTCCCACGGATTTCGTAACAACTAAATTTTCCTAAAAACTTATTTTTGGATTCTGTCGCTATAGAAATCTATTTTCCTTCGACCTTAAATCTCTTAATTTTTCCCCTCCTATTCGATTTGAACTTTATTTTTAAAAAGTTGGTCATAAATTAATTAGCGTTTCTAGTTAGCTACACAAATGACGGGGGTATGCGTCTTCTCGGAGGAATTTTCCGACGCATAGGCGTCCCAACCGTCCCAAGCAGTGGCGTGAAAACAGCCAATCCCACGTGCATCCCAGATATATCCAACGTGGCTTTTTGCGTTTTTTCTTTTCTTTTTTTCTTTCCCTCTTATCCTACTAGATACTCTCTCTCTCTGTTCTATTGTACGAGTATTCTACGATATTCTACGCTCTATACCATAGGATCGCACGACCTCATTTCCAATAAAAGAGTTTCCCCAATTGCGTTGCGTACCGTGCACGATGAGCGCAACACGCGGACAATTCAAAGCAACGCGTAGTTATGGAATTCCATTTTCCTTTCGGGCGATCAGACCTTCACTTTCCTCATCGTTCTAATTCCATATTTTACACGCCAACGTTTCTTCGTTGATCTTGAACGTTTCGTCTCTCGACTAACCGAATTCGATCTCAACGACTAATCGCCTTTTCTCTTCTCTTTCTTTTTTGTTTCATACGCCCCAAATTGTTTTATCTTACATTCAACGGTAAGGTAATACGGTAGGTTTCTATCATTTCAGAATATTCTTCATATTTGAAGCTTGTTTCGTAGCGTTCGAAGATTTTTGTATTTGGTTTCGTGTCGACCACGAAATTTTTTCTCTCGGCATAAATTAATTACGTTTTCTTTTTGCTTTTGGTTTCACTGAAAATTTCGTTGTTTACAAGAGGTTAGAATCGCAAGATTTCCTTCTTGATATTTCTTGATATTTCTTGATATTTTCATTGGAAACACGTATTCCGTTCTCTCTTCGGCAATTTCATCGGCGGTCTTTCATAAAAATCGCACAAAGGGACTTCTAATCTATTTACTTAGCTTTTTCGCACGTTTGCTGACTGCACTGCAAGTCTATATCTTTCACCAGTGTCCATTATCTTCTATCACACAACGCTGTAAATTTATAAAATTCATATATAAAACAAGGGAACACGCTCATTTCGCGTTAGAAATTTTACTGAATTTTCATTCCTCTCGTTTCTCTTAATTTTTAATCTCGTTGAAAAAAAAGAATAAAACTTCTCGTTAAAAATAGCAGCTACTTTCCCTAAATCGATTACAGTATAGGATGATTTGATTAATTTTACCTATATTCTTATATTATTCTAGATTTACTTTTACTTTCAATGTATAAATAGCTTTTAACCTAGGCTAAACTTTTAACCAAAGATATATTTTATCGTAAATTATCATTTTATTTAGAGATTCGTAAAAAGCTGAAATAATCAAGGTGTTGCGTCGAACACCACTTGTTGCTCGGAAAAACGAGGAACGAGGTTGGAAGATTCTATATCGAAAAAGTTCCGGTGCTTCCACTACCATTGAAACTTCCATTTTCCAAACTCGATTTACAAAGGAGAAGTTCGAACTGCTATAAACGTACAGACTCTTGGCAAACGAGAACCTTTGAGGGAAAAGGTATCTTGCTGCATTCGAAAAATCAGCACCACGTTGTCAGCGGAGAACGAATTCCAATCATCCGAGTCACCCTCGGCCAATGAAAAGAACGACTCTATGAGAACAAATTTTCAGAAAGCAAGGAAGCACCGCAACTTCCGCATCGTTCACTCCACCGGTAATGTTTTACTAGAGATTCGCTCGACGAGATTTCTCAAACCACTATAAACATTCATCTACTCTTTAATTAGAGTACATTAATTAGAGTACTTACTACAAGTTACCATTCGATTGATTATCTATATTAGAGGATCGAAGAAACGTGAAAGATTCGTTTCAGAGCGTTGTAGAAAAATTAGTAGAATAATTGTTTAAAATTCCTTAGTAATTATCGAATAAAGCAAATAAGAAACAAGAAACGAGTTGCATTAGAAAATAAACTTTAGGTTTTATAGTTGATATTCTTATTTCAGTCGAAAATGAATTTCTTTGTGCTACAGAAATCTCGTGAGATAATCTACGATATATTTATAGGGGATACAACGAAATACGTATATTCATAAATAATATAGGAAAAACGAAACTGAGAAACTCTATCTGTTTTTGCATCAGACAATGAGATAAGAATCTTTCGAAATGATTTTCGGGACAGAAACGAAACAAACCGTAACATTCGGTGTGAGAAAGATCCGAAATAAAACATCTCACAATTCCAATCAGACGAATCGCTGTCCGCCTAAAAAAGGGAAGCTCAGAAATCCCACGGTGTGTTTTAGACCAGAAAATCCGAGATCCACCTATCGGTACTTGAAATTGCAGCGGCACAATTTTTCTTACACATCCAGCGATGTTTCATCCATAAAATGTACACTTAAAAGCTTCAGCAGCAGCACTTGCACGATCACTGAGTTCACTTCAGACCACTCGAAACGGAGACGAAAGTCGGTATATACACGAGCAAAAGTTGTAGCAGCTTAGGGCGGCTGTACGCATATCGGGAAGTCGAGAAATTCTTGGGCCGAAGATCGGCTCGTATAGTTTGGAGCGTGGCTTGGTTAAAGCAGGCGGCAGGTCGACGCAAATCGGATGAGAAACGGGCTTGGCGGCTGCGGGGAGGAGTACGAAGCCTGCTTGAGTGAACGTGTCGCGGACAGTGGGAAATGGTAGGGGCACCACGGACCTACGCTAGAGGACCCGGAGAATAGTAGGGAGCGCACAGCATGCGCGTGCCTGCGCACCGGTTTTCGGCTTCACTAGTGATGGGCCCGATCTCGAGGCATCAACGTGTATCCAGTATTTGGATTTATCGTTTTAATAGTAAACATAGATCATGGATTTTTACATAAATTCATATTTTTTTTAAATATAATTTAAAACGTAGGACCCCGGTAGAAGATTCTTTCACCTACCAACTATTATAGAAAGCATTGTGCTTTGAATGTTCCATGTGCTTTTTCATTTTAGTGTATTTCTAAGAAAGACAGGTGTATCTGTAAAAGAAAACGTGAAGTTTCGTTCCCACCCTAACCTTAATTCAAATTCTTCGGACTAGAGACTTTTAAGTACAAACGATACATAATGTTTTAATACTTTGTATCATACACGATCTTTCAGTAGCGAACTGTTAACCGAACACCCAAGTTACTAGAAACATCGTAAACTAAGCGTTCGTATATGTATATTCGTTATTGTTGATTATTTCACCATATGTTCGAATGGTATCGTTATGTTTGTAGAAAGTTGTAATGAAAGACGTCAACATAGTATGATATTTACCTCTTAAGTGGTAGCGAATGTACGTACGCATAATACTCATACGTACACATAATATATATACACTGCAGAGCCAATATACGTGTATCGAGTTTAAGGATTCAATTTAAACATTTATGTCCACATTCTATATCTCCGCTATATGTATATGTTATTGTGTCACACACAATTACTTACGAACAATGTTTATACTAGTTCAATGAATTAGAAGAAAGGTGACCTTAGTTATTTGTCGATTTTAAAATATCAACGGCTGAGACACTGTGCAGAACAAGAAAAGATTTAAAAAGATAATTGAATTAAAATATGAAATACTGTCACATTCTAGCTGTTTTTAATGATAGTTTAGTTTCCATCGATGCAATATAAGATAACGAATTAGCTTGTAACATCCTAGACGATATAGTATTTTAGATTATTTTCACAAAGTCTTCGATTATTTCGAAATTGTTCACTTTGTTTGTTATGAATAAATATAATAACAATTACCTTAACAAATATGCTAGTGATACGACTGATTTTTACTTGGTTTGGAACACCCGTTATGTGAAAGTCACATCTGGACTTGAAGCACGTGCGCGTATACGACGATGAAGGCACGTATTATAAGCAGACCAGTACGAGATGCTGAAAGTAGCCAAATTGGCGTATCAACAAAACAAGCAGTATGTAAGCACATCTAATTCTGTTCCATTTTCAATCAATCCTTTAGTCTCTCGATCAATTATTCCTTTTAATGTCATAGATTATATTATCCGATATTACGATATTAAATCAACATGTTTAATTCGTTTGTTCTTAATTCAATTAACAAGTATATAAATTATTATATTCAAGTGCATTTCACGTCAGGTGTATGCTTTATGATTGCTCGATGGTCGGTAATTATTGTACCACGAAAAATAGGTATCTTTGGGATTTAACCTGTATTGCGTTTATTTTGTGCAGCGTCCAATCTAATTCTACTACCTGCGAATCCAGAAGAAAGCTAGGACGGGGGACACAAAAGAGTGATACCTGAGCCAGAAAGACACATTCCAGCTGCTTGTGAGGTGTGTCATATTCCAGCTAAACTGGCGCTTTTCCTTACGTATGTTCTTAGCGATGGCTTTAAGCCTCCAGTCAATTGGGATAATATTTTTGTAATGGGAATCTCGCTTTTAATTTCTGTTGTAATCAGAAAATATTATAAATAATATTTATAAATATTATTTGCCTTAAATTAATGATAATACTACGCTATAAATATATATTATAATATCAATATTATAATTGATATACGTTTAATACTAAAATATTTCTTACATTTTTAACATCTTTTTATGGTACCCCTATGATAAATCTATGGTTAAGTTAATTTCAAAATTAAATTATACAAGATTATTAAAATAATAAAATTATACAAGATGTAGCTACTGTGAGACAATAGTTTGTGTTATGTTAGATAATAACATTTACTTGAATAAATGCACTTTGCTTACCTTACGTCTTCTTCTGTCTCTTCCATGTTGATTCCCAGCTAAAAGAAAATTATCTTGAGGTACGTAGTTCCTTCTTCTTTGTGTACTTTTTTTTAAATCATGCCGTTTTTTCTTCTTCTTGCCATGGTGAAACAATTTACTGAATATCCTCATCTCGATCAATAGTCGATATTGACGTTTTCTTACTAGCGATCTCCGTCGGTAACTACATTAAGAAATAAAAGAATAAAACAATATTTATTTGCATTTACATAACTAACTTAACAATATTCTTATTATTTATGAACGTAAAAATTATAGTTCTAACAACGTTTAATATTTACTAAACCGATCTGTACGCAAAGTCTTATTTGAAACAGTATATGTTTAAGTATACAAAGATAATGTTATTTGAGTAAATATTCCATTTAAAATAACAATATTCAATAATCCTTTAATAGAAATTCAATACTGACGTCAATTATGATAATAGAACTTTATCTTCGTGTCTGAAATCTTTTTAGAGCTATTTAAAATAACTTTGCCGCTATTACTATTGCTAACTAACTATTACTATTACTAACTATTACTATTGCTATTTGCATGCATTAACATCGATTAGTATAATTCCAGACGTTGAACGTAAATTTCTAGACATTATACGTCGACGAGATGCTATAATTTTCAGGCAAATTGCATAAGAATTCAATATTTTGAGTAACAAAATTTAATAAATTTAACAAGGGATATACTCTTCTTGTGTTTCATAAGTCACTTTCTTCACTTTTCACTATTAGAACACACCATTCGAGAGGAAAGGCGAGAATCGATCACAAACGATTACCGTGCTTCGAGAAAAGCTTGACGAAACAAACTTCTAACGATCAAGCCGGAGAAATATTCGGTTAGAGGAACGGTGAACACTAATTTGCGGAAGAACAGTGAAAAGTGAGCGGAGGGACGATTCGAAATGTGGGCGGTTTCATAACCTGGCTTATCGTAGCGGGTGTTGCTGATACCAGATGAGTCGTTGGAATTCTTTCGACGAACGATCGATCTATCGACCATACGAAACTCCAAATTCACGCACTGCTTTCGTATTCTCCAAATTATGACGCGTTTTGTCCTCTATTCGTCAAATGAGAAAACACACACACACACACACACACACACAAAATTAAAATAAATAGACAAATCGAAGAATGGTGTTAGTTTGCGAAAAAGTCTAAAAACTAAATTAAGAAGTAGAACATGATCTACTTTTAATTATTATAGTGACTCTATTGAACGTTTGCCGTTAAGTCTAAGAGAATATATCTTGAAGAATAAAACAGCGTAAGTATGTATACCTTTAGATTGCGCGTAGACTGCAGTAACAGCTGCGTAGGATAGTTTTTGTAAGATGATGCTGCAATCGGAAGATTACCTTTCGTTTTCAACAAGAAGACCGCTAGAAATGCTATAATTCCATGGACCTTGAAACTATTTAGAATATTCCCTATTCTCGTCAACAAAACGATGGAAAAATAAAGAGTTCCTAAATGTAACGAAATATAAAAATGATGGAAGAATTGAAATTACCAGATATAATAAAAATATAATATACAGTGGTTATCGAACGATAACGAAAGACTGCAAGTTTATTTAAAAATAAATACACATCGAAAGACAGGAATCTAATAATTGTCGTGGATTAGGCACTCAAAATTTATTAAACAACAAAACGTTGCGATTTCATAATACAAATCCTAATAACTTTCAACAAATGTAAAGAATACAATATGACCGAAAAGAAATTCTTTTTAATTCTGAGGAACGCTAGTCGACGATGGATGTTTTATTTGCATCATCGATGTCAAAATAAATTGAGCCACAAACTGAAATATAATGTGAAAAGCAACGAGAAGTAGCGACGTTAAGGATAATCGTATATTGAAAAGATAATACTTATGTACATTTAATGCAATTTTCTTGTTGAAAGTTTCCCAATTTTTGCGAACATTTCTGTTCGTTTAATTATTAAACGTTAAACGATAGAAACTTTTGTCGGAATTTTATCGAATTTCCCATAGTAATCAAACGAGTTTTCCATTTCTCGTTGCCTTCCGTAACACCTGTAAATTTCACTACAGAAAAATCAATCAAACGACACGTTGAAAATAAAACAACGTTTCTGCTCCGTTCGTAAAATTCCCCTAGGCAAAACGCAGTTTCAATTGGCGCACAAACCACATTGATATTACCACATTAGGGAGAGTGAATGAATCGAAGCTATTGATTTTGGCTATCCGTTCAATCGTTCGACTCGCATAAAAATAATTACTTATATGTATCTCATCTATAGTTAATTACATGATTATACTTCTCTTCTAAACACTCAGATTTTTACTGCTTCAAATATAAATACAACTACTTTATATACAAGGCGTCTCAGAAATCTCTAATCGATTTTCTGTCTTTGTGAATTATTCGCAGATTGAGAAATCGTTCGATAAACTAAACGAGATAACTAAAATCGAAATCCAAAATATAATAATTTTATTCGTTGAGATTAGACTTAATTTAAATGATACAATAATAATGGTATAATAGTAAGGAACGATTTTTATACAACGATTACTTGTAAAATTAAACGTTTAAACATTAAACGATACGATACAGTATTAAAATAGGGGATAAAATACTCTATATCCACGTGAGTGGATTTATTTGTTACATTGAGACACCTGGTATAATCACAATGATACAACAACTATTTAATTACTGATACCACCTTAATAAATATTTCTTTCCTCTCGGCAAGAATAACGTTCACATCGTGAAGTAGTAAATACTTGTCATTACAAAAACTGAAGTTCAGGTGGAAGTTAAATATCGCGAAAGTTTGAATTCATATTGGCCCAACAGTGAGTTTTCTCTTTAGAAAAAGCTGCCCGAAATAGTGACGATATTACAATATTATTTCAATAGTACAATCCTTAAGGAATATATATATATATATAAGACGCAATTTTAATTCGATCGTATATCGTCAATTGTCCTTTTAAACGACAAGTATAACAGTTTCTTATCTTCTTTTCTTTTTCTTACCTATTTTCAATTGCCGTAGTATTATCATCGTAGTATTGCCACGATACTGGACATGAAAATTATGGTATCATCAATTCGAATAGTCATTAGATACAATACCGACAGCGCTTAAGGAAAACAATACAACTTATCGAAAAAACGATTTTATTCGTTATCATTATTTTACGACACTGCCATGCAACTTGCTGGTTAAGTTTGTTTTTCAAACGAGGCAGTATAATCGGCATGAGAAAAAGAATAGTCATGCAATTAGTCACGAGATTCGTAGACATTTTGTTCGACACCGCTCCAATATTGCTAAAACCGTTAATAAACGTATTTAAAAAAGATGGAGCATCTAAAAATGCTAGAAAGGGAATGTAAAAGTCGTTTATCGTTTATCGTTTATCGTTTATCGTTTATCAAGAAACGTATTCGATATGGAATCATTTACGTAATTAAGTAACAATTTAATTTAATACTGGGGCAATACAAAGTTACGATCAGAAAAAAATTCATATTCGCAATCTTCGTTTAAATCATACAGATGTCTTAAGTATATATCTATCTGTTTTAAATTATTTCAAATATTCATATCAACAACACTGAGAAACTGGGTAAGGAACAATTTGATTTACAAAATATCATTTAATTATTTTCTGTACAAAATAATATCAAAAAATAAATTATTTAAAAAATGACTTGGTAACGTTCTTCATTACTGATAAAAGTAGAACAATTGCTCTCATTGCTTCTTTCGATAGTCCACGTACCAATCGAATAATATTTTTTAAATTGCTTGAAACATTGCTTTCCCAATTTCTCTAATACGCTTAAATAACCATATGACGTAATATAATAGCAATAACGTGATATCACAACATAAAAAAACATAATCAACGAAACTTAACGGAATAACTTCGATATCTCTTTAATGTATTATTTCTTTCTCGGAGGAAATTGAAACGAATTTATCGTATAAACTGAAAAACAGGTGCATAACACGTCATGGTGGCGTATCGGTAAGCCTCCAGTATTTTCTTGTAAGATTAAGACTAATGCGCAACGTATTGCGAATCGAGCATCCTCCTATAATATAAGATAGTACGGCAATGATAGAATGCAATCAAGAATTAATTCGATTTCCAACACAATGGTAATATCTTTTGTTCTTTTGTTCGATATAGGTCTTGTCGTTAACAGTAGTACGGTCATATTCGCGATTTTCTATGAACACGTTATATTAACACAGTAAAATATATGTGCATGTAACTACTTAAGAATTATTACAGAGCCGCTATTCTTTATCCGTTTACAATTGCATATATACATATATATATACACTGTATTGTGTATATTGCATATACACACACACATATATATATATATGTGTGTGTGTAAAATGTATACATATACACGTGTACATACACACGGTGTTCTGAAAACGGCAATACAAATGATAAATATAAAACACTTCGCCTCGAGATTGAAAAAACCTATTAACCTTTCCCGTTTTTTCTTTTTCTCTTCTGTCCACGATAAAATAACGTAAGCGCAGGTGTAAAAAATTCGCGCGAAGCATTAAAAGATTAATATTCTCAAGCACGTTCTTAAATCTGAGACACGAATAACGAAGTTGCGTGCACGTTTAAAAATTTTAATCGCAACCTATTCGAAAAACTGAAACCTGTATCACTGTGGAAAAGATTACTCTTCTACTGGATTTGTCTCCGGTTTACAGCGGCGAATAATTTTATATTTCCCGCTTGTACCGCTCGATTTTCGGCAAATCTTAAATTTAACATGTATATATATACACGTTAATACAATATATATACATATATATATATATATATTAAATTTATATATATGCATTTATATTTATATATAATTCAATGGATGGTAAGTGTCCATCATCTTTCTTTTTCCCTTCTACCTCTCATTCTCGCTGTTCACTCCTGTTCTTTTGCACTCTTTCTTTATTTTTTGGTTTCAAATGCGTTATCCAAGGGCAGTAACCCGGGTTTTCATTTTTTTTTTTTTACATATTTTCTTCTTTGTCGCTTACGCCATTGATTTTTAGGTGTAAGACTTATAAGTGGTCAACAATAAGAAGCACAGTTTTAACAAGTAACGTTTTGTTGTCTTGCGCGTACACATTCACGCATTCCTTCTATTTTTTTCTTTTTTTTTTTTTCTTTTTGTCACAGTCATACACGTATACACACATACGTATTCGCACACGCGTACATTCTCTTCCTTGTTCTCCTTTCTCTCTTTATATTTTTCCTGTTTACCCAACTTCTCTATTCCCCTCGTTTACTCATCTCTCCTCTCTCTTTCATCCACTAGTTATGTTACTATGAAAACTTACTCTATCGACATTGCTCTATCATTGAAAGTTTCCTCGCAGAGCTTCTGTCTTCTGTTTTCCTATTGTTTTCTTGCGTTGTGTCTAAAAAGATAATACAAAGCGTAGAATTAATTTTACACTTTTAAAGATAAAGAAAAAGATTCAACGATATAACGGTTATATAGATATTAATGAAATAAAAATCAATTATATGAATTTAATACTCTTAAACCTTAAACCGTGAACGCTTTTACGATACTCTGAAACTGTAAACACGGGTCTTTCATGAACGATGCATTTTTTTAGCAAACGATACTTGTTCAAAAAATTCCACGAAATTCGTATAACATGTACGAGCGTTCTAAATTAAGCTTATCACGAAAAATGTTATCAAATAACATTTTTTAGGTCAATGTGTAGGAACGGGCGGCGTGGGGCGGGTTAAACTTAACTCGAACGAAATAACCCGGGTATGAAATACACGCCTTTATAATTTAAAGGTTAAAAATGAATGCTCTGTCGTAAAACTCATGAATCGGCCCCGTTATTTCTCATTAGCACGAATGAAATTCATCGTTAACTCATTTTTAGAATAGATCAATTTTATATCTCGATATCGAATGTAGAATGTTTTCGTAAATGCAGATTAATAGAAATTTTGCTTTACCAATAGTGATAAACTATGTTTGAGAGGATTAGTAAGCCGGTGCTCGAAAATCGGGCATCCGTTGTTGCTGTTGTTGTTGCTGCTGTTGCTGTTGACCGAATGGTGGTTCTTGATAACCAGCATCAGTCGCATCAGGATAACTTGTATATCCTGTCCCACCAACAGGATCCGCTTCGTAACTCGGTGCGAACGCAGCATCGGTACCTTGCTTGAATCTTTGGAAGGCAAACCAGGCACAGGCAGCCTTTTCAAGTTCGAAGGAAAATATATTAAATTAAAAAGAGATAATAACGTTATAAGGAAACGAATGATAATAGTAAAGCGAATCTTTGTATAAAGTAAAAAGAAAATTAATCGAACGCATGCTCGAACGAGATAATTGATATTTTGAAACTGATTACATACATTCATCTAGAAACTGAACACAATAAAAGTATTTGATGAATGTACCCAGGTGAAAATGGAGAAGAAGGAGAAAGCGATAGCGCTTTGAACGTTGTTCACTCCGTAATTATTTTCCGGCGTTTCCGATTTGTTCCAAGCATTGGTTAAGTAACAGAATCCGACGAAGTAAAGGAATGCCCAAAAGCCAGAAAACCTAAGCATTAAAACAGATTAAAGCGACTTAATTATTACGATACATCGGGTATGAATATTTCCGTTCTAGATTGGGGTTAGGATGTTCGTGCAAATGTATATTTTTGTGAATGCAATTACAAAAGTGTAACTTGATAGTTTAGTAAGTAAGCTATTGGTTTGAATTTCCTGAGAAATCATGTATTATTATATGGACTAGGATATAAATTTAACTAGATTAGGATATAAATTTAATTTACAGTGAATATTCGGTATCGATCATTTGAAAAGAAATAAAATTACTTTAGGGCAAATAGAATAAGAAATATACCCTAAATCGAGCAGGACGAAATGCTTCCTGGTCTTAACAGAAGACATCTGTTCGAAAAGATATTCGCCAGCAAGGAATCCAATGCTGGCGAGGAAGGCGAGGACTCCAATTCCTATCCCGTAATTACAAGCATTGTGGTCTCCGTTGTAAAGACAAACGTCTTTTCCGTCTGGCTTTTCTATGTATCCCTTGTTGCTTATGCATCCGAACACGATTATCGCGAAGAGCTAAAAGATTAAACGACGATATTTGTAATTTCTGATTTAAATTATTCTTACAAGATACATACATGATCTCTTTGGTAGCATTGCACTCTTATTACGTATACATATTTTTTCTTAGATTTTTAAAACTTTCTTAATTCGACGATACTATATTAATTGGTATTGGTTGGTCGGATAAACGCTAGAAGAACTATTTTAATAGAATTTAAAATAATTCAAACAATTCGAAGTAATAAATGAAATGGTTAAAACGATCGAAAGGACACGATTCATTGGATCATGTTAGGTTTTTACATAGACAGTGAAATACTGGATATCTTGTTCGGTATTACCGCTTACGATAGTGTCATTTGTTTACGTGACTAATTCGTGAATCGTTCGAATCAATTTTTCAAACTATACACACACACACACACA
Organism: Bombus vancouverensis nearcticus; assembly: GCF_051014615.1. Classification (NCBI taxonomy): domain Eukaryota; kingdom Metazoa; phylum Arthropoda; class Insecta; order Hymenoptera; family Apidae; genus Bombus; species Bombus vancouverensis. Next base: position 12,952,572 of record NC_134924.1, read on the forward strand.
CACACACACACACACACACAAATATCGATAGACTTCGTAATATCGTCTTAACTTAGTTCGCAATTTATGCGTGTTTCTTCATACCAACTACTTATAGCGAAAACTATAGATTCGTTGCTTTTAGCAAGCTAATCCAAAACTCATAAATAAATTTATTTTACAAATAATGTGCGAAATATACAAAGATAGGTAAACGATTACAAGTTCCAACATAGAAATGAGATGCCATATTTAATTAAACGTATAAGTTTGTTGGAACACTTTCCTTCTGCGTTGAAACTAAAATATCCGTTCTCAAACTAGATTTCCGTTTGATTCTCCATGAAATATTTGTTTTTTTTTCCTACGTGTCTATTTATATAAAATCGAATCTAGTTTCGACGTGGTCCAGATCCGTCTTGAGATGGAAGTGGGTTAGACGAAGGTCACAGTTCTGAGAACGAAGAAAACAATCGAGAGTAAAGAATAATTAGCAGATAGAATAATTCAATAATTATTTGTTTAAGAGAGATAAAAATGTTTAATTTAAGATAAATCAAAAGAGGAAATAAACGTAGTACGTTACTTTACAGCAGTCGTTTTACAGTCGTTTTACAGTCGTTTTTAAAAGTAATTGTCGATTTTCCAACTTAATTACGAATACATTTCAATTTACCTTAATATCCAAGATTTATTAATGTCAAAGAATTCGCTCTTTGTAAAGGGGTAATTTGTTTCTATATCTAAGATATAGAACTGATATAGAACTGTGTAAAATTACATTTGCACTCCTTAAGCATCAAAATTTACAATTTTATTTTTTTTTTTTTTTTTGCCGTTCTCGTATGAATCACACAGGTGGAACAGATTATTATATCTCGATTAATCGATCGATATCTTGATTAAGAATAGAAAAATATCATAAAATTAGTTTACGAAACGACATTACTTTTCTCAAAAATGTCTAGAAAATGCAAATGCAAATACTTTCAACGGATCTGCGTATTTTTCCCAACTACTACGTAGATCGTTTCTTCTTCTCAGATGACTGTACGCAAAAGAAAAGTACCAAGGTACACAGGTTAGGTATAAAGGTCGTTTTAGAAAATCAGTTTGCAAGATGTTTAAAATTCTGAATAGGTCGTACGTTTCGCTCAAGATACATTAGATATCAATTGTAAACACTTTCGGACGTATGACATAGGTAATAACATTAGATCATTCGAAGACACGAAAACTCTAACACTACGCAATTAGTTACTGACAATTTATAGTCACGATAAATTCATAGACTCTGTATATGTATATGGACGTAGCACAACACCACGGCCATCACACGATCTCCAGATTCAATTTCTCTTGATTTCTTTTTACGAGGTTTACCTTATAAGGATAAAGTCTACTCGAATCCGTTTACTTCTGCGGAAGACTTAAAACAGCCAGTTAAATTACATCGCTCGAATATAAACAGCCGCCGTACTAATTCCGTTATGGAAGATATGAAATAACAATTCATAAAGTGCTCGCCATGCACGTGAAGATGGATGGAATATTCCAACATCCTTAATAAGGCGGACGACTCATCAAAAATTTGAGATATTGATTTCCTTCACATTGTATATTGTACTCTGCTGTCTCTTCACGTAGTATATTCCGAAGAATCGATCTATGTATAAAAGGATATGCAATTTCATGGAAAAGAAGCGTGTATTTCTATTTCGTAGACATTTCTGAAAAAGTTCTCAAAGTCACAACATAATATACTATTTCACTCTCTTCTATTTCTAACCAAACTCGAAATATAATCCGACCCAATTTCGCCACCCATCCCGTATTCTGTGGTAATTAAAATCTTATTAAAATTGTACGCGCCATTCCATTTGGAAATTCGCCCCAAAACTGACCTGGGCTACTTTGCTGTGTTTTAATTAACCCCGCTGCCACTTTTCCCTCAGTCTCAAGCCAATTATATTTTCTTAACGACAGAAAATATCTCGAGTTTAAACAAAATATGAAATTTTATTATTCGTATATAGAATCGGTATCAATTTTTTATTAGAAAACATAATGTTTCCCCCAAACGTTACGAATCCTTTTTGTTCGCTAAAATAAGAACTAGATTAAGATATCAAAATTAGAGGACTGCAACGGGGTTAGGTATGCAATACTGGTTGCATACGTATGACAATTTTTTCCCACTTTGGTTATCCCTATCAGGCTATCCCCACTATTTCGTTCTTGAAATTGACTAAGAGTTTACGCAGCCAGCTTCAAATGTCTCATATCTATAAGTACTCGTTGCTCGTGTCGTATATTGGCATCCCACTCGCACTCATTGCATCGTTTCCTCGACTTCGCAGGACACCTACCTAGCTAGCCAGAAAAACATTCTCAAGTATGGCTCTAGTTATGGCCCTCGCCATTAAGCTCGAATTATCGTATTTCATTTTTCCATATCTCGAATCACTTTTAAAAATCGTCTATCACTTTCACCGGGATCGGGACCTAATCAAATTTCTCTCGTTTACTTGAAAGATTTTTCAATAAAGATTCGTCGATTTATCGTTCGACTTTTTATCGCGAAAATTTTTACATAAAATATGTTTGAAAAATCAATAGAAAATTATACGAGATCCTTCTATTATGGGGTGTATCGCTGGAATTTGCGAAAAATCAATAGAACCCCATCGTATGAAACTGGTGGGGGTGGTTCACCCTTTAAAATCAATGTTCGTCGCGTAAAATCGACAATATCGTTTAATACGTAATGACGTTAGTACAGAGCAATCGTTATTAGACGTTCAAAGAGACAACTTACCAGACATACGGCTCTTAAAATCACTTGAGGCCTTTGGATAAAGGCAATAGGGTCGAAAGGGGCTCCTGCCTTTCCTCCACCGTACGCTCCACCGTCCATCTTATTACGACTGAGCTGAAATTTGAAAGCTCGAAGCTAATGGAAGCGCGCATGCGCCGAGAGACGGTACTCTTTTCCTATCCCCACCACCCAATTTTTTAGGGTGTATCCTTTCACAAGGGCGCTTCGGGTGGATGGAACGTAAATTAATCGAGAATTCGACCCTTCTCGATTCACTCACCAGTCGCCATGCGTGTTTCTATTCGATCGTACGTTACTTTCTTTAATTTCATTAACCTGAATTTACGTTGATAGGGATATTGGCGCGATTAAACGAATGTTATCAGTCTGTTTATCATCATTCGTACTAAATCAAGTTTTTAATTGTTTATATTATTCCAATGAAAAATAAAATTTATTTTTATATCATTTAAGTGATATCATTTAAGTGATTCATAAGTGATATCATTTAATTTTATTTATCATTCTTTGTAATCCATTTAAAAATGTCGTGTCAGACGAGTGTTCTATATGTTCTATATGTTCGATAAATTCATCTTTCGTTCGACTCAATTTTTCCTCTATCTATATTTTAAATTGTTTGTCATTTATTTTATCATTATTATTTTATTATTACTTTATCATGTATTTGTCATAATGTAGTTTGAAATCTTATTATAACAAAAAATTATATTACTAATAACAAAGAAGGCTGATTATTCTAGAACCAAGAATTTATTAACATCTATAAAATGTTTATAATACCTTTCTCAAAAATTCTGACAAAAATAAAACAAATTAAAGCTTTGTATAAAAAATAAATTTTATATCTTATGAATATTATAATATCTTCTTGATTTTTATACTTGGTACTTTACTTTATACCACATATATAAGTTATATACATCTTAGATAATAGAAGCGTTATTAATCCTAATGCACCCATACCGATGCAAACGTGATGAAGGTTAATATGTTTTGGTTTTATCTTCAACTGTAAAAGATAATGAAAATTGAAATATTTAATGTTACGTAAACACCATGAAACAACAAAGTGACATTGTATTGTGATTTCATTGGAAAATTTTTCAGGACTTACCCTTAAAATCAATTCGTTAAGTTCGGAAAGGTTCTTATTTACTTCTTCCAACTCTGTCAGTGTTGCAGCAACAGCGATAGGTAATACCTTAGAAGCGCTCAAACACTTGTTGGGATCGATAAAAATATTAATTTTTTCCTTAACGAGTCTCAATCGACAATACGCCATAAACGCTTGTATCAAACAGAACTGCTGCTCTGCGTCTTTGATTATTTCAAGAAAATGTTCGATCCTAAAAAAAACAATGAATTCTTGATAAAACTACTCGTTAAATTACGTATCTGTATACAAGAGAAAAGTCTTTTAGAATAATTTTAACAAAATAATATTCAACCTGTCCTCAACATTTGTTATTACGATGTTGGATCTTCTTTTCCTAATGTTTAAACAATTTTTTAACTCTTCAGCCTTTTTGGAATCAGTGCCTATATTAAAAATTTCTAGATTAGATAAGAAATATATATGTACTGTAAATAAGTGTAAATTACAACAATGAAATTTGTATTGGTAAAGGCAAATGAAAAGTTTTCATTCGAATTTGACTTCATTATTTAACGTTATTAATATATTAAGAACATTTCAATTTACCTAACATTATTAGCTCTTGTACAGTAAGCTCGTGTAATACATCCGTTGATATATTTCTTTTCTTGCATTCTACTATTAATTCAGATGCACCCAAACCACGCAACAAAGTTGCTGTTTGTTTAGTAAAACCAAAGGGATCAAAATAATTACTCATTGTTTCTTATAATGCTAAAAATTAAAATCTTATTTTTTTATTTTCATATAAATATATTTTTCTAACTCTTTAATCGTCCTTCATAAATTTAAATGTAGAATAATAACATTCCAATTTAATCTTCAAAAGACACTGACATTTTCAAATTCTACTTACTTTATAAGTTCCTAATCACACTCGATTAATATTATACTCTTTTGTACAACAAAATTATTGATATATACGGTTTCACCACCGAAACCTGACGTTAACCTAAATTTAATATTTTAACGATTCCGCAGTAACGAACTTTGATGACGATATTAATACACTAAATTTTTCTGTCCCGTTCTAGTCGCATCATTCATTACGCTTGTTTCAAAAGTTTTATAATAATCTCTTATCGTATAATAGGTTAAGTTTCAAAGTGTTCATAAATCTATCAATCTTTCATAGATAAATTTTATTCTGTAAACTTACATACATTCTAAATAAATACACACACACACACACGCGCGCGCGCGCTATATATATTTAAATGTATACTTAAACGTAATGTATACTAAGATTACAATTTTATAACTTAGATATCCATGCATTAAATTGAGTCTGATAAGATATATGCAACTTCATTTTAATCAGTTGAAATACAATGGAAAATATGTAAATCAGATACTTTTTAACGTACACTTGATCATATGCTCGATCATGTATTTAATTATATTAATAGTTCTGGATATTACTCAAATGTTGAATATGTAAATATATTTTCTTTCCTCACGAATGATTTAACGTAAATTATTGATTTTATATCAACATTAGTATTTACTATTCATATTACATATGTTCAGTATACGTATATATTCAGCACGTATGCATATAGACAATATATTTACAATTGAATGTATCTTCGATTTGTTAGAAAAAGTGATATTCTAATTCGAAATTACTGGTATTATTGTATTAATATGTAAATATAATAAATACATACCACGGTGTACCAATATTCTTTTCAGCCATCGTAATTTATATCTAGATAAGGTAAGAAAAAGGATTCAATAAAAATAATAATAACAATTATAATGCCAATATTCTATATTCTGTTCTATATTTTTTTTTTTTTTTTCATATATATTCTAACATCTAAACAATACATTCATCGATAAAGAAACATCAGTAATCAGATAACCATGAACCAATCCGATCATTTGTCCACTACTCAAAATGTCGATTTGACGCTTATTGAAAATTTCTCCTGATATCAAAGAAATGAATTCAATACGAACTGGACTTTATATAAAACCAAAATACAATTCGTGGTTTCCAAAGTATCGAAAAATCGACGGATATTTCTACGTAAGCGTATGATAGCTAGGGACATGGAGGAGGTCATGCTCGACAGGGGTGATGGAACAAGTGTCTGTGTACAAGATGGCGGCGCCCGGGGCCTTAACTGTCGTGAAAATCGCCAGGAAGTAGCCTGTAAACGGAAGCCGCGCGGTGTCGCAGCGAGCCGCGGATCCCCGCTCCGAAGGATGTGATCCGAGGAAGAAGAAGAAGAAGGCCGAGCCTGGGCCAGAAGAGCCTTTTTCAACACTGCCACGAGGAAATCCGGATTATCCAACTTCCTCGGGCCAGTATCGTGATCGTCTTCGTGGCCACGCCGACGATGGAGTCCAGGGAACGCTACCAGGAGCTCTGCAGACTATGCGCATCCTACGACGCCGTCAAGATGGACATCTTCGGTCAAGAGGGCAAGAACAGACAGCTCGTTGACAAGATACAAGCTTGTCTGCCGTTTAAGGTTCGTCATCGTTCGCCTACCAGAGATTTCTTTACACGTCAACCTCCTTTCCCTTCGTGTCAACCTCCTCAAATCATTTTCAAAATGTTCCCCATTTAACGAGTAACTTGCGATTCAATTTACAACATTTCGCTTATTTATGTCGGAAATATATTATATCAATGCCTTTCTTATTTTATAGTTTCTTTAAATGTGTCTCGCAATTGTGTGAAGTCACAAGTGGTTTTGTACTGCTTTCTGTCTTTCATATTTCCGAAAAGTTTGATCAAGTTTGCGTGGCGTTTTATGATGATTTCTGTTAGTCATAGTTTTATCTCCCTCTGGATATTATTTATTAATTGTGTTTTAATTTATATACACAGTTCAATTCCTACTTGTTTCGGAAAAATGATAAATTTTGAAAAATCGATGAATTTGGTGTTAATCTTAAATGATCCGTCAATTTTATTCTTATTTTATTATCGGGTTGCTTCTTCGTTTTAATTGTTCTTGTTACTATTTTTAATTGGCTTTTACGCCTTGTTCGTTGCGATGAAAAGTATTTATTACGTTATTTTCCTTGTTTGAAATATGCTCGATCTTATTATTCATTGTATTATTTTACGATAAAGTTAGAATTGTTGCCCTTCTTCGTTTTCCTTTTTTTTTTTTTCTTTCTAATTTAATTTGTTGTTTTTACTATGTAAAAACTTCTATATAATTTTATATTTTATGTAAATATAATATCAATAGCTCTTGCATTAAATAGTTTGATGTATATTTAAATGTTTGTAATTTTTATTTCCGTTTATTTAACATCTTTTTGATGGATTCTGAAGTGTATAAAATATTTTTCATGTAAATTCGAAAGTACCATTTTTTTTCTTTTTTAAATTTTCAACTTATATATTTGTATAACATTTTGAAATGTAACTATCATAATTCTTTTAAGTTCATTTCATTTTATATTTATTTCATGCCGTACCTTCCAATATTGATATTTTTACATGTATACAATTTTTCTGATAGTACGATTTACGTTCTTTTGAAGTTATTGAAAATTTAATTATAATGTCAATGATAATATTATTATGATATATCAAAAATTACTTTTTTATTTGTTGTATCAAATACACATTTCAATCATTGTGAGTCTAGAAATATTATATAATTCCTAGGCATGTGTACGACATCATTGCCAAATTTTACTTGGAACATTTTCATAGTGACGTTGGTATAAATGTTAACTGCAGTACTATACATCTTTGTTCATATCATTTATGTTACTGATATTACTTTATGCTAATTATACTTATTTTAATTGTTGCGTTGCATAGTCCATCAAGTTCATTTATATATTGATTAAATAAGAATGAAAACATTAATATTTAAATATTTAATTTCAGATTGCAGAAAATGATCGACTACCGAAATGCCTGTGTTATCGGTGTATGTACAATTTGGAAAATTTCTATGATTTTAGAACAGCATGTGTTAATGCAGTGGCTCTCTTGGAAAGGTGTTTATCACCTTCAGAATCGGTAAAAATAAAAATTTGCTTAATCGTTTAAAAAAAATTGTTGTCCTATTTTAATCTTAAATATTTAAAACATCTTTTTCAATCGTTCAGAATGGAGATGTTACAACCATCTTGACGTGCTGTAATGATTCAGAGTTTTTCGAAGGACGGAAAAGTATACCAGTGTTAATTCCAGAAGCTCCTATCGTAAATCCAAATGCTGCTTTAGGCACACCACCCAGATTGAATTCTGATGGAGAGGCTGATCATGAGACAGAAGAAATTGATAACAGTGGGACAGACGAAGGTGCTTTCTTCAATCTCAACATATGAAAAATATGTATTAAGAAATAATATTCTATTATTCTATTCTTGTTCTTCCTTTTATTTTAGCAACAGTCATGGACGACTCTGAAGATCGTCATTCAGAGGAGTATGAAATGGATATGGAGACAAATCCAAGTGATTTTTTGGAAATGACCTCGATAGTTGCAGAAGAACCTGAAGAATCAGGATTAAAACATCAGGATGTTTCCAGTAACTTATCAGAGGTATATTATATATAAATTCAATTGAATGTATAGCTTAGATGTGTCTAGTGAAATCTGATAATTTACATTATTACAGCATACATCTCAACAACATGAAGTTTATGTTTGTTCCTTGTGCAGCAAAGCATTTAGTTCAAAGGGTCATTTGTCCTTGCACGCACGAATTCACGTTGGTGCCGGTGACGTGATTGGTGAAAAAGTTCTTACGGATGATCATACATCGTATAAAAGGCCCTATCAGTGTGATCTCTGTCATAAATCATATTCCACTGCAAAACATCGTTGGGGTCATGTATCTACAACTCATAGGTATGCCTTTTCTAACTCTCATGCTTTCATTTAACAATTACACATATTTTTAAAATGGATACTTAATATCATAACAAAAAGATCTAAAACATCAACAAGAATAATTCTAGGAGGGAGTATCATGCTATTCTGAAGAGGCAAAGCAAAACATTAATTGTAAAATTAATATTAATATGTAAAGGGAATATTTGATAGATATTGATACATATTAATAATGATAGTAACAATGACGGTATGCTAATATCTGTATCAGAGGCCATCCGGCAGTGACATGCGGTTATTGTTCCCGTATCTACTCAACCCGAACAAATTTGGAAGAACATATAAAATCACGTCATGCTGGTCTTCCAGCACCTACGGAGGTTCCACTGAACAATGCCTATCGGCCAGAAAATAGATGTCAATGCAATGCTTGCGGGAAGATTTGCACGGATGCTATGGAATTGAATCTTCATGGTAGGATTTGTACCGAAGGGCAGAGATTAGATCTTTCAGGAAAAAACGAGATTAGTGATAATAAAGTTGTGGATAGTTCAGAAGCTTCAAGTATTGGAAGTGATGACGATGGCAAAGATTATAGGTACTATTAGTTCTATTATCGGATTAAATATATCTCATATCTTTCTCTTTCCCTTTTTCCTTATTTGTTTTATTTATAAAGGTGATTTAAAATTATTTAATTATTTAGAAGTGCGGAAGCTAAATTAGCGAAAAATCCTCAATTAACAATTTTAAAACAAGCATTAACAAAAGGGGATAGTCTTAAGCGAGATTTTGAAGACAAATTTACTACAAATTGCAAACCAAAAAAATTACCGAAAACAGGTAACTTGAATACAAAATAAAGTTTTATTCATACAATTATGAAACAAGAATTAATTTTTGCTTTCATTTAATAGAGCATACTGACTTTCAACGTACTAAGAAATGGTATTGTGAATCGTGTCCTCAATGTTTTACTTCAATTAATGATTTAAAAGAACACGAAGCAACTCACGATGCGGATAAACCATTTATTTGTATTTTGTGTAAAAAAGACTTTTTTCTTAAATCTTCTTTAAGCAGGCATATTCAAACGTTACATGGTGTTGATCCATGTCCTATGGTGGAAAGTGATAAATGTCTAAAGAAAATTGTTTCACATAATTGGAATGAATCTATGGATCTCGATTCGTATGAGGGTAAAACCTCTTCTGAATTTCCATTGTCTCCAGATGTACGTTTTATAGAGTTTAACACAATCTTCTCTTTTTTCTTTTCTTTCTTTCTTTCTTTCTCTCCTTTTTTTTTTCATTTTTTCTTAGGGAAAAGTTACACTATTTAATCTTCATTCTGCATTTTTCTTTTTTTTTTTCTTTAATTTTAGACAAATGCAGAAAATGAAGACGACCATGAGAGTGGACAAGAAAATCTCATTGAAATTGAAACTGTGTTTGTTTGTGAAATTTGTACTCGTGATTTTAATGACCGTGCATCTCTTTGGCTTCATATTCGTGCTACTCACAAAGAATTTGCAGCATTTGCATGTGGTGTTTGTTTAAAAATTTGTGCAGACAACACACAACTTTTGAACCATGTAAATATGTACCACGGCGGCTCGAAATTACTACTTTCTGAACAAAGAAGGTACTTCGTTTCAAATTATATAAATGCTATTTGATAATAATGGCAAATTTGTAACTATTTTTATTATTACTGTTAATAGGTACAGTTGTACTATTTGTGGTAGGCAACATGATTCCAGAAAAAAATTAATTGCTCATGTATCCATACATAATGTGGATCCAAATTATGATCCTGCTACTTTTGTTCAATTAAATAGTAATTATTATGGAGAGAACATTAATGGTAACGAAACTGTGGAACAAATGCTTGACTACGAAGAGGATAGCGATAAAGTGGACTGTTATATTTGCTATAAATCGTTTCCTAATGAAGATCATTTAATACGACATCAAAGAAATGCGCACAGAGTAAGAATACTTATAACAACGACCAAATTATTAAGCGGAGCAAGGAATTTTCTTACATTCTTTTATTAAGCAAATTTTTCAATTTCACAGTCGGAACAACTAGTGCCAGCAGGAGATCCTTTAAATCCTTCGAGTTTAAATGGTGGTGGTAATAGAGCTCAATATCATCTCTTTTTCGTTTGTGAACTTTGTGGGAGTTCACATCCTAGTAAATGGGAACGTTGGCTACATGTTAGTTCGTCTCATAGCAATGAATCAGCCATAAAATGTGATCGTGAAGATTGCGGTAAAATTTTTGCTACAAAATCTCTTAGAAACGAACATATTCAGCATCACGCAATCCAAGGTTCATCCCCAAATACTTGTGAAATTTGTGGTAAACTTTGGGGTAGTAGAGTTGATTATTGGAAGCATGTTATGGGTGTTCATTCGGATACCGTTCCATTAATTTGTGGTGTCTGTTTAAAAGTGTTTCCAAATGTTTTGCAACTGAGTACTCATGTAAGATCGAAACATTGGCCGTTAACGAATGGTGACTTTAGCTGTGACATTTGTGGTAGACCATATTCGAATAAATCCAAAATGTCCAGACATAGAAAAATTCATGGTTTTGAGGAAAGCTGTGAAAATGGGGCTGAAAATAGCGAGAATAAAGTAGAGGGGCGAATGAGGGAAACAGAATTAAGTTGCGAGCTTTGTGCAGATTTGAAGTTTACTAGTTTAGAAAAATTATGTAATCATAGACGAATCGTTCATGGACTTTTCCCTTGCGATCTCTGTAATAAATGCTATGGAAGAACTTCACATTTATGGAAACATGTAAACAGAGTTCACAAAGGTCATGAAGATGTAACTTGCCCTTATTGTATGAAAACTAGTGCTTCAAAAGATCATTTAGCAGCACACATTTCAAAAATTCATAGATACGAACCTGATTCTAGAAAGGATGGGAAAGATAATAGACAATTTAAAACCGAAGAAGTTAGTTTACATTATTGCGAAAAATGCAATAAAGGATTTCACAAGCGGTATCTATTGCGCAGACATATGAAAGGATGTCAGAATTACAGGAAAGACCCTGGAGCATTATTAACGAGATGCAGAGCTTGTGAAAGAATATTTAAAGATCGTGCCAGTTTACAAAAGCATATCGAGAATCATCATAGCACATACACGTGTCACCTTTGTAATGAAACAATTACCTCAAAATTAGGGATTATGACACATAACAGGGTGAAGCATATGGATCATCCAGATTTAACCTGCAATTTTGGATCTTGTAGGAAATTATTCAGAACTAAAGAAGATTTAGAAGCCCATAGAAAAGATCACAGGTATGTAACTTTAACAATAATTATTAGCATTTATATCTTTATCGAAGCACAAATATTTTATCCTATAAATGATTAATTGTGATTAATTTCTATTTTTTTTTTTCTTTTTTTTTTCTATTAAAGATATCATACCACTCCTAACGTTTGTGATTTCTGCGGTGATACTGTTGAAAATAAACTGAAGTTAAAAATGCACGTTTTATCTCTTCATCGCAATGAAATTGGTGTATCTTGTGGAGTGTGTTTAATACCAATGAAAGATCCAAAAGAACTTAAAAGTCACGTAGAAGAAGTTCATTCCAGTGTTCTTTCAAGACCCAATACGTGTCAAGTTTGTGGGAAACAATATGCTTCAAAATGGAAAGCGTTTGATCATACTAAAAAATGCCATGGAAAAGTATTTAGGACTTGTAAACAATGTCTGGCTGTTTTCACTGAAGATTCTGCAATTAGAGATCATTATGAAACAATACATAATATTCCCAAAGATCAACTTGCAGCATTTGAACATAGATTAGATATTGGGCCGAAAAACGAAGATTTTGGAATAGAGGTAGGTTTGTAATAAGTAATTATAAAAGTTACTATAAGTAAGAGTAAAACTGTATTTTATATAGTTGAATATAAAATTATTGTTTCTGCGTTAGTCTCCTGATATAATAGTGAAAGAAGAACCAGAGGATTTAGAATACGAGGTAGATATGTGTGATGAAGATTCTAGCGACTCAAAAAGGAGAAGGTCCTTAACGGATACCTACGATTGTGAAATGTGTCCAGAAATGTTTGTAAACAGCGATGCACTTTCAAAACATTATCGTAACATGCACAATACTGATCCAGAAAGAATGTTTAAAAGATTAAAACAGGATGAACAGAGAAGAATGCGTGGTAAACTGAATTTCTCGTGCAAGAATTGTAGGCGACAATTTTGCACTAAAACATTGTATTGGAACCATATTGCAACTTGCAGACGAAATATACGAAAAGGAGTAAGTAGCATTCTTGAACAAAAAATTAATGTATTTTGAATTTATATTAATCCAAATTCTTTTTGCAGGAGGAAAATTTATCTTTACGAAATGACATGTTAAGTAGCCAAGAAGAATTTTTGAAGAATAATAATCAAATTAAGAAAGAAGAACCTACATCAGATTTAAATATTCCTGATTTCAATCTCTTTGAAGATATAAATCTTCAACTCTCTGGTCAGAGACCTCTCCCGAATCTTATGCCACTCACTCAGAGGTAAATACTGTAAAATACAATATAATATCTGTTTTCCTTTATTCTTTGTTTCTTAATCTTAATTTATGAATGATATATATATGTCGGAGATGAAAGAACACCGGAGTCTTTGGAATTTTGATTAATCCCGCAACATTGTAACCTAGAGTCTACTATAGCTGTAATTAAACAATTGTAGTTATTCAATCCGATTGTAATTGTTCGAGAGTTGTGATAATGAGCTTGGGCTCTAGGCGACAGCCAGTCGCCGAACGTAGCCGCGGTCACGGAATGAACGCTTTGTCTAACAAAGTCATGGAATAATTCTATAGCTCTCCTTAAAAAGGAAATAGTTGTAACACGCGACAGTAAACATTCCAACGGTCTCTGTCCCGTAGCTCGCCACACGCAGACCCTATTCTTCGAGTAAGATGATTGCCGGACGTCGATGCGTCTCCGCAGTACATGTTCAGCTAGCTCGAGGGCTCGTTATAAATCTTAAGATTTAGTCAACTAAAGTCCTTCAAACAGACAAACGGTCTTTGTCCCAACTACGGGAAAATAGGGGAGACCTATTTTTCAACGAGCGGCGTCTCCCACTAGCAACTTTCCCTCGAGGGCGGCTAGCATCTTTTTCTAACCACCGGTATGGAGATTGACCAATTAGCAGCAACGTCAATTTCCCTTACTTTCTGAACGAAGGCTTTTCTCGACGAATCCGATGATCTCGTGTCCTTAGACACAACCCAATATAGTTTTCCGCTGTGGCATCATCGGGACGGGAAAGTCATTCTCGCTCGCGATCTCATCGATGAAAGGAGTAACCCTTTACGACCAGTGAATATTACGCGTCCGACCTAGATTTTGTGAGTACGTTCATCTATCATCCCGTCGACCGCGGATTCGTTATTGAACCTAGGATCATTGTCATTAGTTTCTCGAGTACCTAACTACCACGGTTACTTGTCCGGTTCTATAATAATCGTATTTGCACTAGTCAATGTCTTCTCTATTGCATAACGACAACGTGTAACCCAAACGTAGATTCGTTTCACGCCCCTAACCCTAATTCTACTGTAAACCCGACACATATATATATATATATATATATATATATATATATATCAATCACAATTTCAGGGCGAAATCTTCAATGAAATGTTCAAGAAAGGATTCCAGGAAAGTTTATGATGAATCAACAAATACAGAATGTGCCTGTGAAGTGTGTGGAAAACAATGGCCAGCAAAGAAACATTTATGGCAACATTTAATTCGTTTCCATCGAGCGGAAGCAGCAGTCACTTGTGGAGTATGTTTGAAACTTTGTAAAGATTATGATGATTTGGCAGAACATTTGAAAGCTGCACACGAAGCGATATTGTCAACTGAAGGAAATAATTTTACATGTAAAGTTTGCGGCAGGTATTGTATGCTTAGTTCTGTACTTGTACATAGTATTGTAATATACATGGTACATAATCGGGAATTTCTGTTTGATAGGTATCACAATGCTCGTAGTAAATTGTTATTACACACAAGTATTCACATCGGCCATCCAGGTACTAGTACTTGGTGTCCAAAATGTCGAAAAAATATTACCGATGAAGCTGCACATTCGACTACGTGTAATACGAAGACGGAAGAGGGAGAACAAATGAAAAATAATGAAAAAACAGAGGTAACTAATTACAAAAATATAAAATAATATACTTACTACAATCAATGAAAGTATATTTGTATATTAACGTTTTTACATAAACTCTTATCAAAAGGGAAGTCTAATAGCTGATGATGCGATAATTGAAGAAGTGGAAGAAGGGGATTTTGAATATGAAGCAGAAGAAGAAGCAGATACAGAAGAATCAGAAAGTGGTAGTAGTACCGAAGCCGAAGAGGAACATGAATCAGAGGATGAATCTAGAGCTACTGAAGAAATTACTTACAATTCAGAGAGCGAGGATTCAGAAGAACTAGATAATTTAGAAATCGATGAAAAGAACATGGAGCATTATCCTTTAAAACATCCTCCAGATTCCAAAAATGCAGGTATTGAAAGAAACGATGATCAATCTAAAATTAAATAATTTAGTTTATTATAATCGACAACAAGAAAAAAATATCAATCTTGTTAGCGTACATCTTTTAACAATTAATTGAATATATGAAAAGCTAAATATGTTATCGTTATTGCAGAAACAAAGAAACACGATGCAAATTTATCGGATGATGATGGACCTCCTGTTCTCAGTCCCATGATGCCTCTGCTTCCTGAGAATATGTCTGTAGAACAGCCGATAAGTCATAAACTAGGCCCTATAGTGCCTCTAACTGAGAAAGACGTGTGCGATTTATCAGAGATTCGAAATCGATCCTCCCCGAAACCTATGAATCTATATGAAAAACATTTACCTAACAATGAATCTTTAGAGTTAGAATCTGAAACATTTGCAGATCGAAGCGATGAAGATTTTGAGGATACGAAGAACGAATCTGATGAAAACTCCACTGAAGAAAATGAGGAGGAGAATGAGGATAACGAGGAGATCGAGGAGAACGATGAAATAGAATTAAACGAAGATCTAGAAGAACCTGGAGATAACGAGGAAATCGAGAAAAATGGGGACAGTGAACAGATTGAAGATAACGAAGAGAATGAAGAAAACGGAGATATTGAAGAAATGGAAGAGAATGAAAGAAACGAAGGGATTGATGAGTCAGAAGAACACGAAGGAAATGAAGAAATTGAAGAGACAGACGAAGAAAATGAGGAGAGAGAGGAAAACATGCAGTTGGATGATCTGGAAGGTGCTGTTCTAATGGTGACTGATGGGAATCAAATATTGATTCAGCAAGGAATAATAGAAGACGAGAATGAGAATTCAAATCAAGAATATGTTTATTCCGCGCTTAGGTACAGTACGGAAGAGGACAGCGACGATGCAAGGAAATGAGTGCCAAATTGAGATTAAATAGCTGGAAGAAATTTACGGCGTGACAGAGTTGTTGAATGTTGTTCGAAGAACGAAGAATACGTGGAAATGAATTCGATGAAAATTAAATACGCTAAAATTGAATTGGACAAAATCTAAAATCTAGTTTTCAAATAGTTAGCGCTAAATAATCCATATGAAATAGATTGTTCGCAAAGTGGAATGTTCCATTTCTGATGATAAGTAGAAATGACGTGAAATATTAAATGTTTGACCTTTTTTCGAATTATTTGAAGTGCCACAAATTTCCTATGCTTAAATGTTAACGACTTGTAGTATAATTAAAAATTAGTAATTATTAATTGGTAATTAAAAATAAAAATATTAGAAACTTAAGAAAATATTTTACAGGTGAATATTTTTTGCATATGCATTATTAATATAAAAATTATGTATTCCATTGATAGGACTTTTCTTATTCTTTGATTTTAATTAATATTGTCGACGAAACATGTCCACGTATTCCTAAAAATTGTCAAAGATAATCGCAATTTGTATTACTTTACTCTGTATAAAAGATACAAATGAATTATTATGTGACGTGTACCTTGGAATTCATATTGATGACGCGATAATTTGTAAATATGTTAGATTAAGTGATACAAATAGCTTTCACAAACTGTATGATAAGGGACGGTTCTTTCATTGTGTCAAGCAAATGTAAAGAAAGGTAAGATTAAAACAAAAAGAGTGAGCTTAATCCCTTACGTAACGCTATGAATTTAAAGTTTACGCAATGAATATAAAGAATTTCAAGCGTATCGAAAGTGACTATATAAGCTAATACGATATAATAAATGAACAGTCCCTGATCTCTCCTAGACAACGTTTTCGTCGTATTTAAGTTTCGAATTTACAGACGCAATAAATCGGAGACTCAACTTTGATTTAATATTAGGTAATTCGATCGGTATCGATATTTCGCACACAACACGTTCAAAATTTTTCCTTATTTAATAAATCTTCAAATAAAAAAAAAATAGTACAAACGTAGCAATATACAGAGTATCTATGATAATATAATATAATATAATATATATATATATATATATATATATGTATATGTATATATATGAATATATATATACATATATATATATGTATATATATGAATATATATATACATATATATATATATATATACATATACATATAATTAACATTATTCAAAGTATAAAACGGTTTAAAATATATTAAATTATAACTATTTTTTTATTGAATGTTCGATTTTTTAATAACTTGAAGAACATTGCTTGAACCTGAATGTTCGTTTCGAATATATATTACCGTATTTGTTATACTTTTGCACACGTCTATGTTAATATTATACTAGTATTATTATTACCCTCATTCTTATTATTATATTAATACTATTATCATTTCGGTATTATATTAATATCGATTCGATTGAATCTACCTTGAATCTGCAAACAAAATTTCGAAAATTGATGGGTTAAGGAATCGAAACAACTTAGTGTACATAGTAGGCATGTAAGCGATTTCGTGTACAGTTACGTTATACAATACGAAAGAAAACATATTGATATGTGTGCATGAGCAAAGTATGATTATTATGTGATAGAATGGAAAGGCCAGCTTCATTACTCTTTTTACCATCGTATGCGTTAAAATACCGAAGGAGGAACTGGTAATCAATCACTTCTATTTTCCAACAAAGCTGTACAATAGTATGTATCAACGAAAGAAAAACCTCGATAATAATCATCGAGTAAACATTTTTCTAAATGTACTAAACATCTTACTGCACTTATCCGATACATATTCGTTCAGTTTCTCTAGAAAGACGCCGTTCCGTTACACCTTAGCAGCCTTAGTGTTCGTATGTAGTTTAGGATAGTGAATGACATTAATTTCGTTTGAATTATTCATTACTCCAGTGTCATCGATAACATCCATTAAAATGGTAGCAAAGTAAAAACGCTGTTTCCCATTCTCTATCGGATAGTTCTCGGTGATACATTCCTTAATTCATGTTTAATATTCTTTCTTTTCTTCTTTTTCTATGTTCTTGTTTCGTTTGTTATTTATTCGGGGCATTCGCTTCCTTTCCAGCGTGTTAGTGCATAAGAAATGAGAATGGCGATTCGCATTTAACGTTTGTAACGATTATAATAAAAATTACTAAGTTGATTAATTTCCTATTTTTATTTCAATCCCGAAAAACACATAAAAATAATAGTCTGAATTACTAATCTTATATTATATGAAGTATCTTTTCAAATATAAAAGTATGTGCATAAAAAAGAAATAGTTTAAAATTGTATCGTTCCTTGAAATTATAGCTCAGCAAACGTTATGTGTTGTAGCAGATAGATGGATACAGTTCTGGCGCACGATATTGATCGAGACAAAATTCAGAAATATTGAAAAGAGTTTGATGACTCGTATTATATATATTCTGATGAGTAATATCTAATGAGTAATAATATCTAACACGTATTTCTTCTTATTTTTCCAATGTTGATCAACATTCATTTTTTCTACTTTTACATCGATGTAAATGTAATACAACGTACAGTGACGCAACTATCACTAATAAATAAAATAATAGAATTAAATAAAGTATTCTTTTACAAAGAAAAAAATTATTGTAAATTATGTGTAGAATAAAGGTACGTGCCGCCCCCCCCCCCTATTTACATTGAAAAAATCTTTTACAAGATAAGATAAGAAGACGTATAAACACCTATGTAAAAAAGAATAACCAATGTCCGTTATAATTTTTGTAAATATTTTAATAAAAAACAATTTCTTTTCTGATTTAGATTCCCGATTATGAATTATATTAACGAATTAATTATTTTATAGTTTTTACGTAAAATTATCTATAATAAATCTACTGGCCTCTTTTATCAGCATATTCATAAAATATACATTAATTCACAAATATCAATTGCTATTCTATTTTACAATTCAAAAAAATTGGATAAATCAATGCAAAATTATATTTACGTTTATAATTAAGTTTTTTTAAATTAGTCGATACTTCTTGTATTAAGAAGAACGCCTTGTAAATAATGCATTTTTTTCAATAATTTTTTTAAATAACTTTCTTCAAAACAGCAAAGATTTTACTATTTATATTTAGATTTATCCTTATTCGAAATAGTCAAGCTGTACTTGGAGCAGAAAGCACGACGAGAAACGGTATCGATTGAAATTGTGTGAAAAGATATTAATTAATTTGTTAAACGAGAAATTGTATAATGTGCAAAATATTTGAAATATGCAAAAACAGCCTGTAAATCACACTGATGATGTTGGACGAAGCAAAGAGTGTTCTTTCGAAGGCCTTCGGAGCGTGGCTCGGAGCAAAAGAAGGAGGAGGGTTTCGAGAAATCGGACGATTGCTTTATTAAGACGTCAGAAGGTACAGGATAGGCCGGGCCTGCGGTCGTTATTGCCTCGACCGGGTTCTCGCTTGGGACAATTGCTTCGAGAAGATCAAAAAGACCATCGAGAGAAACTGACAGCAAGAAGGAAAGGGAGAAAAAAGACCGAGAGAGGGAGAGGCAAACAGAGGCAGAAAACGAGAGGGACGGATAGAGAAGAAAAACCGTCATGCCGAACCTTCGTGCGCTGCTCTCAAAGTTAAAATACTGTTCAGAGTTTGTTCTTTCTAGACATTGCAATGTATTCCACCGCAATTACACATCCACACTAATCATGAATATAGGCATGTGTTTAGTAGGTCTCGATCTGATACTTGTTATGCTTGTTCAGTCGACAAGTTGTTCATACGTCATAAATAGACTACGGTCTATTATATCGATTTATCGATTTACCGGTATCGATCAACATAACCAACGAAACTGAACTTACACATTAAATATTGTAAAAAAGATATACTTCACTTTGAGTATTTTTTATATTTTTTAGGATAATGGAGTCTTTCCTAAACATTTTTTTAACGAATATCTCATACATCCTTACGTTAAGTTTGCGAGAAAGAAAGTAAAACGATGATTTTTTTAATTTCACGCCAAATATCAAATTTTGTAAATTTATTAGCTACTTGTGCCCCGAATGGCTCCCGTTTATTATATAGCAAATTAAAGTGCCTAGATTGTCGATTAGATTCAATGTTGTTACCAAAGTATTTACATAGGACGAAGTAACTAACATTCGCTTGTTCAGATAAATTTATATCATCCTGTTACGCGAGCTATCGTTCTCGTATCATCAGACGATCTATTTCCTCCATTCTAGCATAAATCGTCCGTGCCGTATCAGAATTTCCTGATCTACATCTCCCATCGTATGCCCTGAATTACAGGAAGTTGATTTCGATGGCTATCTTACTTTGATCAGACTGAAATTTCAATCCTCGTAATTCACGTCGGAGCACGTTGTTATGAATTTCTTCTGATTCGCCTGTATCGAGTGCCATAAAAAAGAGAACGAGCAAACAAATTGATGAACAGATTGAGAACCGAGTAGGATTTTTTACCTCGTTCGGCAAAACTTACGAGGGTATTGACAGAGAACATCGATCCTGAGTAAACGAAAACGGAATCGTTTAATTATGATATCCTAAGTAAACTGAGACACGCGCGCCTCTTGCTGACTCGTTAATCCAAGAACAAATATCATCTCGTTTAATCTCCTCGTCCACTTAACATTTTACACTTCAATTAAAAAGATAACGCATGAAACAGTCCCTCGTACAGAGAAACCTACAAAATATGTGCATGAATAACAATTTGTTTGTTCTTATCCAGTATTAAAATCACGCGAAGAAATAAGGGCAAGAAATACAGTTTTCATAATTTCATATATAATTTAATAACACGTAATAGGCAGAATGTCGTCGTATCGTGTTCCGCGATTTCGTTTCCTCCTGGGCTCCTTCTCTCTCTCTCTCTCTCTCTCTCTCTCTGCAGAATCGATTAACCGGTACAATTTGTACTCAAACGGCTAATCTCCTTCGCTGTCCACAGCTCTTCGTTTAAAGGAGTGAAATTGAGTTGAGAGTCACAGCAGCCCGGTGAACGCTCGTGGTAGGGAATAGAAGTAGTAAGGGGCCTGAAAGGAAGCCCGATGGAAGGTCGGCACTGGAAGAAGAAATGTAAGAAAGAACGGAACGCATCTAAATGCCGGACTGTTCAACGTCGTTCTGTGAAGGGTACCGGCGAGGACGGGGGTGAAGAGAGCAGTGTTGGAACCAGGCT
Source organism: Bombus vancouverensis nearcticus (assembly GCF_051014615.1). Lineage (NCBI taxonomy): Eukaryota > Metazoa > Arthropoda > Insecta > Hymenoptera > Apidae > Bombus > Bombus vancouverensis. Next base: position 12,974,103 of record NC_134924.1, read on the forward strand.
GGTGTCTCAATCAGCCAAGCAGGTTGGGGCATCTTGGACCCCTGTGGGTGGAGGATAGAGCTAGCAATGGCTGTGAACTATCCTCGAAATGAAAACAAAACTCCTGAAATTATAAACTCTTATCAAATATCAAAATTATATTTGATAAATAGCATACAGTCATTATGAAGGTATAGTAAACTATCGGATATATAATAATATTTTTCCTTCTATTTCCAGAAAAATTATAACTTTTCATAATTTCGTAGAATTTCTTAGAATTTTCTAATTCTAGCTAGAAACCTGTTGACTTTTTGTTATTTTACTAAACAGTCTAGAAAATTTCATCTCTTATTTCAGCATGAATCGCATAGTTTACAAATTTCGTAAGATAAGAAATTCCTTGACATGAAATTTATTTATGACAGTGTTCAAACTTTTGGTTTTAATCAGGGCTTAAATCTATCGGTAATCCTTTCGGTCCCGGGCCAGTAACCAATGGTGGGGGGAAAAGAGCGACGCGCGCAGCTTCTCGGCGCAGCGGGGCAGGCCGTCACAACTCAATCTAGTGTCTCGGTGACCGTGCGTTTGTGAGTTTCTATTTTCTTCTCTTTCCGTATAGTGCGTTATAATTCTTGACACGGAATCGCAGTTTTCATTGGTGGATTAGATTGTATCTGGGATCCTATATTTTCATCTCTCTAGGCTACTAAAACAATGTGATTGTTTGTAAGGTTTGTACCTTAATATCTGTTTGTATCATCTTAGTAAACAATATTATTTCCTACGTATCGAATGTGTTTATAAAGACATTTCTCAGTAATTCTTTATGTAGATATATATTGATGCTTGTTTGTTTATTCAACCTCTAAAAGCGAATACACGATAGATTAATTAAACTTTCATTTTATGTATTTGATAAAATTCTTTGAAGTTTTTAGTATTTAATAAAGTTGTTGATGCTGGAAATACTAAAAAAGCATTTTTATTTCGATGACAGATATCAAATATAAACAAGATTAATGTTAAAATTGATTATCGCCAGTAAGATATGAAATTTAAATTGTAATGTTGATTGTTTCTGTACGTTGCATTTTATTACAGTTCGTAATAGACGACAATATTTTAATTATTTAAAAATACAAAACACAACTTAACTTAAAGTAAATCCATTAAATTGGTAAGAAAGTATCATTATAATTTGCATCTTTATAGAGATGTCAAGTAACTAAATTCATATCATATTCATATTTAATATTCACTTGGTATCATATTTTAAGAGTCGCGAATAATATAATATCGAGTAATACATAATTTAAATGCAAAATAAATAAAAGTATATCTATAAATTAATAAAGAAATATTTTTCAATAAACAACATAGCTAAGAATTTATAATGAAATAAAATTTTTCATTGAATATTCTGTATTAATATTTTACTACATAATATAACAATCGTCACTACGTATGCAATAATATATTTATTAGCCAAAACATTGAGAAAAATAAATTTGAGAAAATCACAACAATCTGCATTCTTAATATAATTAGTTATAGAAAACAAATAAAAGTATAATTATAGTTTACGATTGTCATGTTAATGTGATTTTATAATTTAACTTTTGTTCTCTACTAAACTAACCGCGCCGATTAAAACATCGATATAGATTGATAATTTTGCACAAGTATGTAACAATGTATACATTACGCTTCTGAATGCACTGAATGTGATTACTGATAAAAGAAAAGAAAAAGGAAGGTATGCGTCTTTATTAAGCTAATATAATATGATATAATATAATATAATAATTAATATACATAATGTGTTATACTAATACACTAATATACTAATACACGTAATTGTATTTATTAAACAAAAGATTGTATTTCTATTTACTTAGAATAAATTATATATCTAAAGTACGGCTTTCGTTATAGCAAACGTTGAACTTGATTTTAAAGAGTAGGAAATTTGTAAAAAGAACTCGGCAATATATAATTACCGACCAAATCTTATTTTTTTACTTTTTTTTTTTTTTTATAAAGACAATCAATTATCATTTAAATTAATGATTATCATTATCATTTAAATTAAATTATTAATTATCATTAAAATTGACGATGACTAAAATATTATATTTGCACCAAAGAAAACAAAGTGGAAGTATATATGAAAATATACATAATACAAAGGAAGAGATAAGTTGATATTGTCTATAAAGAGTCAAAGAAAATTCTTCGAAATACGCTACTGCAGATCTATCAAATCTCTCTAAAGAAAACAATTGATTATTTTGATCATTTTAATAATCCTAATAATGCCAGTCATTGATAAGTGTTGAACAGTATTCTATCTCGTATGAATAGTTGCGCCTCGTAACCTGTGTTTGTTTAAGCATTATTTCTTAGTGTGGAACAAATCTCTTCTGAATATCGTCACGATCACCATCGACTTAACGGCTTAATCGAATGAGATCACCAGAATCATAAGCATTGATTGAATATTCCCAAGAGCAACGATTAAATTACCATGTACCCTAATTGTAACTGTTTCAACATCTCTTTCCCTTGGTGCGTGTTTCATTCGAAACGAGATTTAAACTTGAGTGTAAAGTAAAGTTGATGATCACTGAAGGTCTATAGGGCTGGCCATCTGTCCCTCGTTGCCACGTCTGCAACGTCTTGGTGGTCCATTTTGGGGCTGGTGCGCAACAGCATCGGCACTAGCGCTGGCAATGAAGCGCTCACAGGTAGAATCTACCCCCTCTCTTTCTCTCACTATGTATGCGCGCTCCCGCACGTGCTCTCTTTCATCCCCTTCTCTTTGCTGTACTCTGCTTTTTTACTGGTAACAGTTGAGAATAGTAGAGAGAGAGAGAGAAAGAGAGAGAGAGTGAGGGAGGGAGGGAGGGAGGGTGGGAGGGAGGGAGGGAGGCAGAGTAGTAAAGTTGGAGAACATTCAACTGCGTTGTTCTGGTAGAACTTCTAACAGTGGTCCTTTCTGTCTTCTCTACTGATTGATTGGATACATTGAAAATTAAAACACATAGATTTGTGTACAGTGTGTCCCAGCGAGTGTGATGTAATCGGCGATAGAGTGATTCTACGTGAAAAAATATGAGACTTCGTTTTCGAGAAAATCTAATTTGAAATTTTGTCAAGTATACTTGGCTAATTACAGACTAGGTATGAGTAAACAATCGACAGGATGTTATTCTACCACCTTCACGATTGCTTGTACAAGACGAGAGTATTATTTTCCAACACAATCGCGATTAGTAACTTTACCAGAGTTCTAAAGTAAAAAGAACGTTTTTCTTTTTTTAAGTCACATTTTCTATTATTTGCTGGTACTAATTCAAGTAAATATAAAATGTGATTAGAAATTTTGAGAGATAAGAATACTAACTTTCATTTACATAAATGATAGATATTTTAATACATAACTACAGCGATACTTGCTGCAGAAAAGGCGAATAAAATAAAAATAATATCGATTTTCAAATATTTGATAAGCAATGAGAATAAAATTACCGAATCTCCCGAAAATTACCGCATAGAATTTTTAGATTTCTTGATTCTTTTAGATTATTAAGACGTCAAACGTCTTGATGTTTTCAAATTATAGATATAAGAAAAAAAACTTCCAATATTTAAAGGGTTGAAATTACGGATATCATTTCGTAGTGGCATTTATGATTCCTTAAGTTGAGTAGCAAAAGCTTTCCTATTAACTCGAATGACAAACAGAGATCCGACTTATTTTAAGAACACCATGGAATATCTCTTCCTGTTATGCATCCGTTACAAGAATCTGCAAATATATACTTGGCACCGAGCACAATGCTGAAAATGCAAGTTACGCACATCTAATGCTATAACTGCTACAAATCTATAATGACAATAAACACGTAGACAAGATAAAATTATTATTCACTTCGTTTCTTCGTTTCTTTAAAGCAATCTATAATATTAAATAAAATACGAACAGACTATTTTAGTTAATCTACAATTATAACACTAATTGATAACAAATTAATAAATATAAACAATAAGGTTTGAGTGGAACTTTTATAACACATACAAGTGTTCTTTGTGCATTTTATCACTGTTGTATCATAGGGGAAGATAGGGCAAGATGGAAAATTGTTGTTTACAAGAAACTGTGCATATGTATTACCGTGCACACAAAATGAAAACAAAGAGTAAATATCAGTATGAAAATTTCGACGTGAAAGATTACACGTGTCATAAATTACAACGCAATTTATTCCAATTTTTCTAATTTTGTCATAAGCATACATAAACCTTGCAGTAGCGTTTTGTGCAATTGTGCATATTTCTCGTTGATCTGAAAATGCCAAATTCGTATACTTTATAAGTTATTCTTTCACAAACGTAGAATTTTTGGTATAAAATAGTTTGTTATTTTATAAAGAGACACGTAAAGTATTAGCATGTTATGGAGCAAGATGGGATTGGATAAGTGAGTGAGTGAATTTTGTCAACAATGTCTGACCAAGAGACGTTATGCCATGGTCATCCCAGAGGTAACGGTCGACTAAAAACGGAAGAGAAGCAATCAACATGGAAAACAGAAATTTTAACTTCTTCGCCGTATAGGCAAGAACTACTTCATTCAGTCTAAGAAAGCATCTACAAAAAAAAAAAAAAAAAAAAAAAAGAAATGAAACGAAAGTTCGAGAATAGCTCCAAATGAACTAGAAGTATAAGAAAATAAAAGTTTTCTACCTTCAGTTATTCTAAAACATATTTAATAAATTATATTTCAACTATAATTAATAGAATATCATTAGATAACATACAATTGATAAAAAAAACAATGATTATAGATTTTTTAATTTTTATAATATCAGACTTTGTATGAATTTAACAGTGAATATATATCGGATGTAAAAGTACTTCAATAAATGTTATATGAAAAACTTATTCGATTTTCTTTACATTTCTTCTTAGCTACATATACCGTCTTACCCTCCTTCCCCTATCAACGATCGAATAAAAAATAAAAGAAAGTAATATGTATATGCTAAAACAGCATGTGAAGCATTCATTTGAAACGCCCGATAATCGTACATATACGCTATTAAGTTACTGAGACAACAGAACGGTACAAAGTGGCCGATGAAAATATTAGCCGCATATATACATACATAGATATCATAATGCGGAATTAAATTACATTAATTACGAACTTTCTGTAGCTACATTTTATTGTTATTTATAAATTCATATGGAAGTGTTACAGATCCTTTAAATCCTTGAAATTAAACCTGTATAAATTTACAACTGTTTTAGAAAGATGTCACGTTGGTTCGATCAATCGAGCATACTCCTGATGAGTGTGATGTTGTTTAATACAGTAATGTGGAATACAGCGAAAAGTTCGATAATGAAGTGTGAGGAAGCAAAATTAAAATGCGCCTTCAGAACAGGCTGTGGCGCAGCTCTGCAACATTATCTCACGGGTTGTGCACCCGTTCTCCAAGGGAATGATTGTTCCGAAACCTGCCAACATGCCCTTATTGCTCTTACAAGCACCGATGAGGGCAAAGAACTTATGACAGTACTTATTATATTATCTCTGCTTTTGATAAAAAATAAATATTGTTTATTCTGATTAATATCAATGTAAATATTCAACGATACAACACTAACAACGAATATTTTAAACTAATATTTTATTCTACGCAAATCTTTTATAAGCATAACAATTTGTAACACAAATTCAAAAACATATACAAATATTTATAAACAATATATATATATATATATGTATATGTATAATATGTTTATAAACGATATGTTAGGTTACTTTTTTCTTTCTTTGTTTTCTATTCTTTCTTTTTAATAATAAAGGTTAAGCCATTTCAAGATACCGAATTTAATTCAAATTAATAAATTTATTCCTTGTATTATTATTGTAAATTTCTTGATCTTCAAGTTGTATCATTACGTCTATTTAAATTTCATTTGTGTGCACTTTGTTTATATGGAGGATACAATTTTTTAATGAATATTTATATCTTGTTTTTGTTACTTAGTGTGAATGTGAGGATGAATTATGTTCGGAGTCGAAACAAAGAGTAGAAATATGTAGATCGTCTGTAACAATGGCAATGAATAGGACAAGGGTGTCCTGCAGAATAGCAACTTGGATTTGTAATGCAGACGCTCTTTGCCAAACTGCGCTTACATATTACAATAAATATTGCAAGAGTATGTTTCAAGGACGAAAGTGTACTAGACGGTAAATATGTTTTTTAATACGAAAATAAATAAAGTCTAAAGAATATGTGATACGAAGTTACAAAATAATTTATGTAATACACAAATGACTTCTTAAGGCAAATATTTTAGATGTAGAAATTCGATAAATATCTTAACAAGACAAGAAAAGGCTGCAAAATTGAATACATGTCAGTGTGATGGTTTTGAAGAATACGATTGCAAAGGAATTCATAGAAATATGAATCTTTTATGTTTTGGAAAAACACATCATGGTTACCGTGATGTTAATGTCGAGGATGATAGGGAAAGTGAATTTCTAACACCAAACATGAGTCTTAGAGGAAACGGTGTTCAAATATTAATGGACAGAGAATTATTTTTACTTTCTTTATTGATTTATCACATACTTAAAGCGAGACAAGGCAAGATTACTCGTTATATTATACTTTCTCACTTTGAAATATATACTACTGCACATAAAATAAATTTTGATTATTTTACAAATAACATAAGCATCTAAATTTATAGATTGTGATACTTTGAAAAATTGAGTTTAAATATTTCATTTTAATTTATCGAAAATTCTATTTTTTCAGACTGATGATTAGAAAGAATCCAGAAAGATCTCCAAAAAGCAACAGTATTCCATGAAACCAATGACCAAAGATCTTTATCAACATTCTTAATCAATATTTGAACAATTTGATACTGGTATTAGTGGATTACTTTTTCAATATGATAAATAATTTAACAGCATGACCAACGAATGCATAACTTACGAAATATTTTTCCATGGGTTTATTATCAAATTTGCACAAATGGAAAAAACGGAGAGGAAGAAGCCTTGTACAGTAAAAATATTGTATAGTGATTGTATTATAGTATCTATAATTGAATAATTCGTTGCAAGTATTTAGTTATAAATCAGTTTTATTTATGAAGATATAATTATGTAAATATCTACATACCGAAATACGCGAACATTGTTTTTCCCCCCCTCTCTCTCTCTCTCTCTCTCTTTTTTTTATCAGATTTATATTCTCGAAAATTCTTCTCTTGTAGAAAAATATTTCCTTAAAAGGACCTCCAACGCAAATATATTACATTTATTTTGGAAAAAATATGATTATTAACATTTATTCTACTAAGAAAATATGAAGATAATAAAACAATTCTGTCGTAAACTGTTTTCCGAAAAGAAGGACCGAAGTGAAATTAATGTAAAGAGAATAATGTTCTTTAAGAACAACAAATTTTCCGGATACGTACGGTATATTGTTATATTTATGCGTGTTTGAGCGTGTGTAAATGTTTTTATGCTATTTTTAGATATTTGTTTTTATATCTAATAATGATGATTTGTTAAAACATCGTTAATAAAAGCATAATTGAAGTTCGAAGTTTCTACAGTTTGTATTCTAATTACATGAAAAGTTACCGAGTAAATAAATAAGAAAACGAAGGTTATGCAAAATGATGTGCTACAAAAAATTTACTAAATATAAATTGTCTGCAATTTTATTATAATTTATGGAGTTCAAATATTTCAAAGACACTTTAATATTATCTAGTATTTATTTTATTGTATAATATATAATTGATATTATGACAAGGAGTAGATTTATATCTCATTAACTTTGAAATATTAATAAATGTATTTACAATCTTGTGTTCTTGAAACTTACTTTCATTGCTTATTTGTTCTTATAAAAAGTACAACGCTTTTATACAATTTTTTTTCTGTGTATATTGAAAGTTTTCAATTTCGCAATACGAGAACAAAATTTTCGTGTACCTGATATTAAATATAAGAAAGTGTAACATGAAGAAGCGTCTTTCATGATTTTATTGGATCATTTTATTAATTAAATGTATCGAAAAAATAAACAATCTAAGGAAATCCGTCATCATCCTCTTCTGCCATTTCCTTAGCAAGCTCTAAATCTTGTTGTTCTCTTTCTCTACGTTCTTCAGCCGATTCAAGATCTTTACCATAGGACTTTGGAGGATACCTCATAGCCTTAACACTTTGATTGTGTAAGTCTAAACAAAAAGTAATTCTTTGATGAAACGCGAGTAATGGTTCTTTAGTACAATAAATATCCGTAGTTTCTTTGCTACGCATGTATCCATTTTCTGGTTCTAAGGTAGCTTCGATTACACCATCTCTAATAGCTTTAGCAACAATAAATTCAGCATCGACACTAGAATCCAAACCAAGTTTCTTTGCAATATCTGTGGGAGAAATTCGGGAATAGGACAGTCCAATTGACCTAATTGCAGTTTTAATAACATTGTGCCTCAATCTCAGGATTAAAGTAAATGTATGATCGGCTCTAAATTGTGGGCCAAAGTTTTCTAAAACTTCCCCAAAACGTTGAAGATTTCCTAAACGCACAGCCTGAGTCAGTTGGAAATATGGAGCTAGTGCACGACGCATAGCAGCTTGTCTGAAAGTTTGACGTTCTGGAATATCTCCAAGTAAAAGTTCCACAGTTACAGCCAGTTTTTGCACTGTTTGACGAAAACCTACTGCAGTACTTTGTGGAGCTTTTCTAAGAGCCTGTAAGAAAGATAAAACATTAATTTTAAATTACACAATTTTTATTCGGAATTTTATTTCTTCTGATAACATTTTGATTTGAAATTTATATATTAAGAAGAATGTTGACTTACCTGTACTAAATACTTATGTGCAGCAGAATATTCTAATCTAGCAGCTTTGATGCGTCCCAAATAATATAAAAATCTAGCCCATTCGTTATTGCTGGCAGATTCTGGGAAAGTTGATTTCAGTACAAGTTTATCTGCCTGATCATACAAATTATAATGTAAATAGTTCCGTAATAAACAATTAATTAATACAGCCTGTCCTTCAAAGTCATTTCTAAGCGTTGCCGTTCTCAATCTCAAGTGCAATATTCCGCGAATTTTATCCAGTCTCCCAATTAATTCATATGCCCTTGAATAATAGAAATAACATTTGGCAGCAATCAGGTCAATTGTACGTCTATTTTGAGCAATAATTTTTTGCAACAATGCCTCAGAGCATTGAACGGATTCTTCGTGTTTTCCAGCATCAATTAAACGTACGAGAACTAGTAAATGAATGTAAGTATCAATTTCAGGTAGTGGAGTTATGGTGGAGATGCGAAGTTTCTGCGTTTCTTCAAATTCAGCAGAGTCTTCTAACCATGACAGTAATGCATCACGTTCGGCACATGGTTTAGGATAAAAACTTAGAATTACTCCACGCAGGACGTTCGAGTTTAATCTGCGACGTGTATTAGGTAGCGTACGCAAAGCTCTTAAAATAAAACGTGGTTCTTTGCTTTGTACAGCTTTTTCTATTTGACGAGCATGCTCGCGTATATCATATATTGTTTGAAGATCAGCATCTTTTTTATCACAAACATCTCCATCACCATTTTGACCCTCAAAGATTATTTCAACATCCATAGCTTCAGGATTTTTAGCCGTAGGTACACCCATTTTAGTTCCTCTATGGAAATTAGATTTCTGTTAAGCACAATATTCTAATCTTATTACGTACAATATCATTTAATTTTTACAAGCTTCTCAATGTAGACGTACGCGCGCGCGCGTGTGTGTGTGTGTGTGTGCGTGCGTGCGTGTGTACATATACCTATAATATCCAACTCATTGTATCACATTTTCTAATAAAATAATTTTGTAAATTATCCAATATTTATAAAAAGTATTATATAAAACTAACAATATGAAGCTAGATTTAAACTTTGTAATAAAAAATTTAATAACCAAATTCAAACTTCTTTGTTGTCAAATTAATACGGTATTCTCTTTAAATAAATCTTTCACATTTTATGATTTTGTTATTTGATATGAGGCTTGTAACGTGTAAAAGAAACAATTACTGAAAAGTAAGAGTAACATTTTACATTCACCTTTGCTTTAAACTTTTGTAGAAAAACTGATGATTCCTAATACAAGTGCAATTCTACGTTTTCATCGCACCAATTCACAGTTGTACTTAAACTCAATCCAACCATCAGCGAAAAATTTAACGAAGTTCCAGCTAGGGTTTTTCGCCTCCGCATGAATTATTCATTTTTTCGCAACTTATCATAATACCAAAATTATTAAAATTATTGTTAATATTTAAGCAATTTCTTATGTATAAAACTTTGTATTTGCTATAAAGTATACATAATATAAAATTATCTGATATTAAATGTATATAATCTATAAATATATATCGTAAATTTTTTTCATTATCAGTGTTTAATATTTTAAACATTTTATATGGAAAAATTATTTACTTTTTTTATTATAATAAATTGTTGATAAGTAGCGTAATTCATTGGTTTGTATAATTCAATCACTGTTGGCCATCTAACTAAATAATTAGGTCAATGGATAAGAGAGCGATTAGTACACGATCATATTCGTGGATTAAGTAGGCATGAGATAACCTTGGTAGCAAATAATACAATATTTTTAATTATGATGATGTAAATAATTGTGTTAAAATAAAATCAAGGATTTCACTTATTAGCTTTCATGTCACATGTCAACATGAATTTAAGCAAAAGCGAAAAATTGTTGGCCGCTAAGAAAAAGGTATAATGTTTTGAAGTATTGACAGCTACATAAGTATCTTTTTTAATATTCGATTTACGTACAAAAAATTTATACTTATATTTATAGGACTTCGTAAGTTCTAGCAACATTTTAATTATTCATTCTCTTATATTTCTGTATCTTTGAATATTTAGGTTATATTAGCTGTCAGACGCTTATTGAATTTTAATTTCACATAATATTTACGCTTTAAAACGTAAATAAATAATTTGGAAAACCTTATGATTTCATAAGTTAGATTAGTATAAAAAAATGTTATCGTTACTTATGTTTCATAAAACTTCCTTTTTTTGGTAGCTCAGGGAATTTCAATTAAGAAAAATGCAAAATAATCCAGATGATTCTGTGAAACAAAAACGTCACTCTGTCAATTCATTACCTTTGCAGGTGAAAGAAATTTATATATTATAATAATTATTACATCTTTTTATTTAAATCCATGTGCATATGCAATCACATTTCTCCTTGTAATCTTTATTATATCTTAATTGTCGTAAAATGCGAAAAGTTTTTTAATTAATTCGTTAAATTTTGCAGTATCAAAACGCAGAAACTGATACATCACATTTAGAAGGTGTAACTAATGCATCGACAATAGGAAATGTGGAAAATGATATAGTTCAAGAATTTCAAAAAGATGAAGTACTATCCACAAATTCAGTGGTAACTTCAGAAAATACCATAAATCATGATAAAGTACATTATTCTACAGAAGAAACTATCAACACAGAAAGTGTACAAGAAATTAATACATCAGAAGCAGCGAGTAAAGTGGATTTTTATGATCTTCCAAAAGTACAAAAAGAACATCTCTTGGAGATGGCTTCTGCAGTTGCAGATGTTTTAACAAATGAGTCAGAACATATAGAAACATCTCTTGATACTGATTTAATGTATCATAATAAATTTTTAAGTCCTTATATGGAAGAGCAGAAAAAAGTTGTTAATGAATTGCATATTGAGCTTAGTAATGCTGTAAGTGTATATATGTATGTAAATTTTATAAAAAGTATCTAGATCTAAACGTTGAAAAAAGAAATAGTTCAGAAATAAAATTGTTTTAATAATTTGATTAGCGTAGCAGGATTTCAGAGTTAGAAGCCAAATTAGAAGGAAAAGAAACAGAATTTCAGGTAGAATTGGCACAAGAAATAGATCCTTTAAAAGAGCAACTTCAGGTTCATACCAAGACTACCGGCATTCTAATAGCAGAAAAAGCAGAACTTACTGCTGCTCTTAGTCAAGCTCAACAAAGCATTAGACAAAGTTCAGGTTTGTTATTTTAATTAATGAGACATTCTAGGCAGGCGTGTGCACGTACGTACGTGATTATAAATTTTTAATAAATTAAAAATTAATATATTTTTTAGAGGAATCTGAAGAAATGACAAGAAAATTAAAAAATTCACAAATTCGCATAGCTGAATTAGAGAAAGAAATATCTACTGTAAAAAATAATAATGAAGAATTGAGGAAAAACATTCATCAATTACAAAGTGAATATGATTCTCTTAATAACAGATTTTTTGAATTGAAGAAAGAAAAAGAGGATTTGAGTTTAGAAGCATCAGAATTAAAGCAAAAATTGAATTTGAAGAAAACAGAATTAATTGCTGTTCAACAAGAACTTCAAGAAAAAACAGCGTTGCTTTCATTGAGCGAACTTAGAATACAACAGGTAATACATGTGCATTATCGTTGGTTAACTGTATGTGAAACATTTTTCATATACTTCTTTGCCTTTGTAGATGAAAGTTGCTACAACAACAGAAGAGGAGAAACATGCAGTAATTCTTTTGGAGCAAGAATTAGCACAAACTAAAGAAGCTCTGAAAATTGTTAGTGTTGAAAAGGATGAAGCCAATAAACAGTACCAGAATTATGTTAAACAATTAGATACCCAACAGGCAAAATTATTAGAAGAGGTATTTTTATATTCTCTGTAATGAAATTCGAAGGTGCAACGAAATATCATAAATTTTCTAAAAATTAAATGTCATTTTATAGATAAAAACACAAAGAGGTGGTATAGAAGATTTACAACGTAGAGAACAAAGTTGTATACAAAGGATTTCAGAGCTTGAGCAACAATTACAACAAGAAAGAGAAAAAGCAGGGAATTTATCATCTTTACAAGATCGTAAAGATGAAACGGATAATCTGCTGAAAAATATAGATGAACTTACATTGGAACAAGAAAGGCTTCACATTTTATTATCTGAGAAGGTAGCATTTTTGTACTAATTTTTACTATAGAAAGTAAATAAAAGTTATTTAAAATTACATCGATTTATTGATTAATTAAAATTTTCTTCCATATATTTAGGATTCACAAATTGAAATGTTGACAAAAAATCTAAATGATTTACGAGATGCAAATAATCAAGGAACAGAAGTAACAAAACTAGTCAGTGCTCTCGAAAGTGAACAGTTAGGGGCATCGAGAGCAGTTCAGCAAAATCGACAGTTAAAAGAGCAACTGACTGATATGGAAAATGCGTTTGTTTCTTTGGTAAGCGTAACATTAAATATTGATAAAACATTATTAATGATACGGTAAATGAGAGTAAATAAACTATATAAATTTTTAATACAATTTTAAGAGTAATGCTAAATTGGATTTAACTGAACAACTTCAAGCGGAGCGTTCTATAGGAAGAAAGTTAAACGTTCAGTTAAATAACGTAGAAAGTGAGTTGGGACAACTGAAAGAAAAATTAAGGGAAAAAGAAGCTATTCTTGAAGAGGTTGAAAAAGAAAGACTTCAAAATGCTCAAATAGCAGATCAAATACAGCATTATCAAGCTCAATCGCATCATGTAGATACCTTTCAACGAGAACTTCAACATGCTATAGTAATTATCTGTTTAATTATATTAAAAGATTTCGTTCATTGATGTTAAACATTTTTCTTGCTCTATTTCTGTTTCAGATCACTATAGAAAGATTAGAAAAGGAAAAACAAACACTTATGGAGAAATTGAAAGAAAAAAATGTAGCCAGTTCCATCTCCGAAGTTGATTCACATTCTGTGAATGCTAATAATAATGTATCAAAATCGGGAGAAAAAGTACATGTAGAAAGCTCAAACGAAAATGATGTTATTATATCTGAACCTGTAAAAAAGCTTGAACAAAGATTTAAAGAAACAATGGAACGAGTCGCAGAGCTTACAGAAGAGAAACAGAAGCTTGAACATCTCGTTTTACAGCTTCAAAGTGAAACAGAGACAATAGGTACAAATAGATGGTTTTTAAATAATTATTTACACTCTAACTTTATCTTTATATTCATAGAATTATCTCCCTTCTTTATTTTTAGGAGAATATATAACATTATATCAAAAACAAAGAGCTGTTCTACAAAACAGAGCAATAGAAAGAGAACAGGTATTTCGACAATTACTTGAACAGAGAAATCAGCAACAAGAGCAATTACATAAATTGAAGGTTTTGGTTAGTGATTTTCTTAGCAAGGAATACATACGTTCCAATGGAACAGAATGTCAAGTTGAAACAGGTACTTATAATATAATATTCTATTTCAATTATCTTACCTGAAATTTATTTACATAATAAAAGTGATATTGTATTGATCAAAAGAGATTAACATGTACTCCAACTTATATTATATATATATATATAACCATTATTAATTAGTCGAAATTTAACGAAACAAATTATTTTTCAGCAATGGGTTCTAGTGATTCTGTATCTATAAAAAGAAAAGAGGAAGTAATAGATCCACAAATAGAAAATAAAAGTGTTTCGGAACTCCTAGATGTTCTGACAGAGATAAAAGATTGTAAAGATTCCTGTATGTTTGAACCGAATTTTCATCCATGTCCTTGGTGTTCCGGAAAGTTACTTACAGTATAAAGCATATGTTATGTATATATCTTATATATTTTTTAGTATAGAACATTAATATAAAATTTTTAATCGACGACGATTTGTAGAACAATTGTATATAAGGTAAAATCCATAAAAATTGCAATTTGTAAGTGATTGATATGAAAAAAGGAATGTTTTCCCCAAAAGCAATTGCTCTTTTCTATAAGGTATGAAAAAAAAAAAGAAAAAAATCATTTAAGCCTAAAATATTATTTAAGGAATTGTTGAAGATATATAAAGTATTTTTTAAGTAATTATCTTTTTCCGTACGTTGCTTTATTGCTTTCTTCTTAATGGAAAATATATATTTCTCTACAAAAAGTAAAAATTAGTTCTATTTTAAATATATTAAATAAAGAAATATATGGAATTTTATATTCAAAAATACTTTATTTAACATGTTTATAAAAATCAAATTTTTATCATTGTTAATTTCTATTATATCTATATCCTATATATTATAAGAATTCTATTATTTCAATGTAAGTAAATTTAAAGTAAAAAGTAATATTTACCCTTTTATCATATTTTCGATTGACCATTTAAAAAAATAATAAAAGACATCTATTATAATTCAACTTATACTTTCAATTTTTTTAGAAATTTTGAGTCTCCGTCAGCGATACTTGTTCTTTCTGTACAATCTTCAATAATAAAAGCAGCTTTTCCTCTACGTCTTCTTTCTAAAGAAAAGGACAAATAACTTAATAATTATATTATATTATTTCCATTTTCATGAAAATTTGCACTTTTACATGCAATAGTACATCACCTGCTCTTAACAGAAGTCTTTTACACTGATGTAATATCGAAGCTTTTGCTTGAACTTCATTCAAACCCAATAAACGTGCCAAATTTATAAGATCATAAGGATTTCTTATTGTCTTGATATCACTGACACCACTGGATAATATTACATTCTAAATAAACAAGATAGTTAATTAGAAATTTGTTTGTTATTTAAACATGGATTTTAAAGAAAAAATCCTTTGTACGTTTGCCAATAAATCTTTCGATATTTAATAACATTATTATCTATAGGCTAAGCATTAATATAAATTAATATTTATATTAGTGCTGTTTTGTAATATACGACTATGTAGTGTTAAAAAACGGTTATTTTCATTTATACATAAATATTTCTATACCTTACTCTTTCCGTATGTATGAAAGAGATGAGAATAATGGATAGTATTTTTTCTGGATTCAACATTTAATAGATCTACATACTGTATTTCAAAATGTATTCCTCTTTCAATTGCTTGATCATACAGCTTTTTATTAAGTTTAAACGATGTAGCATTCGACCTTAATGTAATTATATCTGCATTTAATTGAGTACATGCAAATTGTAAAGCACTTTGTGTTTTTGGAGCAAAAGCATATAGATCGAATTTTTTTAAACTGGAACAATGATTCACTATATGCGTTTTTGCAAAATCAGAACAAAAGAAAGTAATTCGACTAAAAATTCTTAATCTTCCGTCAAATTCTTTTCTTATACTTCCAATGTCGATTGTTTCAAGAACGATACCCTGTGATGTTTCACTATCACCACCCTTTTTTTTCCTCTTTTTCTCTGTTCCAAGTACACTTTCATCCACATTAGTATTTATTGCTACTGTTTTGAATCCATATTCACATAATTTTGATAAAATAGGATATAGACTTTGTGTTTGATACCCTGGTACATTCACACATAAATCGTAAAATCCTGTACTTTCTCTGATATCCATTTTTATGAAATATTAGATTTACACCGTAAATGCTCTTTATTTTTAATTAAATATGTTGTAAATTTATTTATAATGTTTGGTTGAAGCTATGATTTAGAAATTAACGTCTTCTAATTTTTTTCGTCAATACTTCTTTGACAGTGCTTCGACTAATCCTAACCTAGAATTTTTATGTATGTAGACACAAAATACATTTATATATGTATTATACTACTAAGCGATATCTTTTGGTTAATAAAATCATATTATGAAAATCATAATATTTTTGTCAAAAATGTTGACTATGAAAGGAAATGCTATTTAATATTTTTTGAAGAACTTCATTTATTCACATCAATTTATTATTCACTAAATTACCATATTTATTACAGATTGTAATTATGAATTGTCTTCATTAACACGTTGTCTATGTCACGTAAATTTAAGGGTTAGTTTATGAAATAAAATAGCTAAGTCGTAACACAACTATTGTCTTTATTTTCTAGCACAGCACAGGTTTACACTGATTGGAGAGATGTTCACTGTTCGATGGTTTTGTCTATTTTCTCCCTAGGTGTTCTCGTCTCATTACGGAGGAAAGCTCGGTGTGGGTGTGCGGACACCCATTAACAACGCGGATTCGCTGTTTGCACCACTTCCGTTAGGAAAAGTGAGGGTAACGATCCACGATGCCAATTGGTTGGTTATAGGTCATGTTAATAAATGAAGATAGGAGGAGAAAGCCTCCTATCAACGCGGCTAGTAGGTAATATCGTTTATGGGGAAAACCAGCTTTTTCGTTAGTCAAGTATTGGGTTTT
Source organism: Bombus vancouverensis nearcticus (assembly GCF_051014615.1). Lineage (NCBI taxonomy): Eukaryota > Metazoa > Arthropoda > Insecta > Hymenoptera > Apidae > Bombus > Bombus vancouverensis. Next base: position 12,991,385 of record NC_134924.1, read on the forward strand.
TCCCATTAGGTAACTACCTGCTTTCCCCGTAATTAGTAAGGACGTATAACAACCTAAGGGCTGTTTCAAGGACCATCCATAAACAGATAACAGAAATAATAAACTTAAAAAGTTTAAGTTTATGGTGGATCCCTGGGGTAATTGAGGGTGCGCGGTGACCTCTGATAAAATTAACGTTACAACTGCCACGACACCCGTATTCGGGTGTCAGCAAAGTTTCTGTCGTTCGTCGTAGGCATTTGAAAAGATATTCCATAATAATAAATTGTTAATTAATAATTAATTGTAATAATAGTTGAATTGTTATAAAATAAAAATACGAAAATGGTTTATTAAAAAAATGATTTAGAATGTAAAACTTTAAAGCATTCTATACATAGCTGAGGTTGGTCGGGACAATTCGGGCAATAAGTTGTTGTTTTCTTCAAATTCTTTTGTGCCTTTGTTCCGTCCATTCGACGTCCTTTATTTGCATAACATAGTTTGCATGCGTGTCTAATGCTTCTTCCGGAATCATTTTTTCGAACGGCGATATTATGCTGACTCCGTCGAAGACAAGGATTTTTTATATTTTCAGACAACTCTAATAATTTTGCAACTAATAATTGTCTAAATATTCTGATATTTATATTTTTTCTTGTTGCAATTTTGTAAACCGTCAAAGCGTTTACAACAGAAATTCCCAGAAAGGATGAGTGCCAAGTTTTCTGTACCATTTGATTCCTTGTCTAATTGTGGTGGCATCAGAAACCATTTGGTCGGAATAATCTATACCACACTTTCCTTCATTATATTCAACAACAGCTAGTGGTTTTAATGCTGCGAGCGAATGAAACGAAAGATCATTCTTGAGACCACCACTTGAGCGATTCGCATTACTAAAATATCGATGGGAACACCTAGCAGAGAAACGCTTGGTACTGCTGTACGCGTGGCCTGACGGAGACCGTTCTTTGAAAACACGCGTGGCAGTCAACGTGTTAACAAAGCCATATATGTAGTAATATTATATCTTATAGCTGTTTTTAAATTTATTAAATTTAAATAATTTTAAAAACATTTAGAAATGTTTAAATAAATCAGAACCGTACAAATATAAATATTTAATACAATATTGTATTAGAACTTAAAATATGGTAAATATGGAACATATTTTAATGATTTTAAGAATACTAGATACATCAATATTAAAGATATTTCTGTAGAAATAAAGATTAAATTAAGTGGTTGTTAAAGAAATATATAAATTATAATTAATCACTGTCTTTAGATTCAGCCTCACTAGAAGGCGGAGTACTTTCAATAGGTTCTTCATCACTACCCTCGGATTCTTCTTTCCTTTTCTTCTTCAACTTCTTGTCGTCATCCTCCTACAATAAAATCATATGCAATAGAATATATCTTAAAAAATGTTTTTAATAGAACACAACTAATATAATGAAATTACCGCACTCCGTTTATCTCCGCTTTTCTTTTCTTTACCTCTGTCACTGTCTTCATCCGAAGCCTTCTTTTCTGATTTCTATAGAAATATTTAATTAAAATAATATTTCTACTGTCATAATATAATACTAATAAAATACCTAATAAATCATACTCTTAATTCTTAACATACCTTATTATCTTCATCGCTACTGCTTTCATCATCACTAATATATTCTTTACTTTTGAAACTGGTTCCGGTCATAAGCTTACTGGGAGATTCTTTTTTACTCTCTTTCCTCTTCTTCTCTCCCTTTTCTTTCTTTTCTGATATCTTTTCCTTATCGCCACCTCCTCCGCCACTAGCTTCATATTCTTTCATTGATGCAGTGTACTCTTTCTTTGCCTTTGCTGCTTTTTGTTCCCATTCCTATTATAATTAGTATATATTAAATAATTATGGAATTACATGTAAGAAATTAAAGCAATTTTGGTCTTACAGATTTATCTTTTAGTTCCCTCCACATTTCACCTCCTTTCTTTGCAATTTCTGTAACAGCAATTCCAGGATTTTCTGCTTTAATTCTTTCTCGAGCACTGTTTAACCATATCATAAATGCAGTTGGCGGTCTCTTAGGTTTATTTGCATCTTTTTCTTTCTTCTGTTTTCTAGGTTTTCTTGGCTTCTCTGACTAAATAAGGCAATACATACATTGATAAACCATTCTTAGTAAATTATCTAATCTGGGTACGATTGCAAATTCATTCTTATAAATATTAAAAACACTGTAAAAAAAATATAAGTAAAATGTTTACCACGGTTTTAGCTGACTTTGGTTTCTTTTCTCTTTTTTCTTTCTTCTCTTTCTTTTGACTTTTTCCTGAAGCATCTGATTCATTTTCACTTTCTGAACTATTTGGATTACTGTCATATTCTTCTGCCACATCACTCTCGTCCTAAAAGAATATATATATATACAAGGTATATAAATTTGTATGTTTGCCAAAAATTTTAATAAAATCACACCTGATTCGGATTAAAATCTTCATCGGTAGACTCTTCCTCAGAATCCTGATTTTCCTCTGCATCTCTTTCCTGTGCTTCTGCTTTAACTCTTGCCAAATACGCATCTGGCTCATCTTCTTGATCGCTATCTCCAAAGTCATTGTCATAATTCAATTTGTCCTATTGCAAAAACAAAGAATTTCTTAATATAATTAATTAAAGAATTACAATTACGATAATAATTCATACTTACGCTCTTGCCTCTATTTTTAACCCGTAATTTTTTGGAAGTAATAAAGTCAAAAAGTTTTCCATACTCCTCCTTTTCTATACTACTGAATGTATGAACAACACCGCTAGTCAATTCAATTTCAAAATCAAATGATCTTGTAGAACCACCACCACGGGCGAAATTTACTGACGCAATTTCTTCAAAACGTATATGGATTGGTGGTTTATGAACGTAAATAAAACCTCTTTCTAAAGGATATAAATAACCTGCAGCTGCTTTAAATGAACAACTGATTGCAAGTGTTCCAGAATGACTGAAAATTAAAAACATATAATATATTAAAGTATTTCGGCTACGCAGTTTACAAAAAACTTACCTAATGAAATTTCCAGGTCCAGTAAGTTTTCTATTAATAATAACTTTCATTACTTTTCCTAAAACTTCATAAGTTGGTCCAGACAATTCTTTTGGTAATTTATCTTCATATTTTTCTTTTAATTCTTTTCTGCAATAATATAATATAATATAATATAATATAATATAATATAATATAATATAATATAATATAATATAATATAATATAATATAATATAAATATATGAATAGTAAACATATTCATATTTTTACCATAGTGCTTGAGTCAAATACAGATACATACTCAGAAAAAGGTAATTCAATTGAAGTTTCTTCTTCTTGATTGAATAATAATACTAAATAATGATAACGGGTTTGACCCTGTTTAATTGGTGGATCTAAACTGACCTAAGCGAAAGATATTAACAATAATAATAAAACAAATAATTAACAAGAAAAAATAAAAATAATTTTCGAAATGCTTACCACAAAATACATTTGCCTATTGTCCTTATGTGGTAAAAGAAATAGCCTTAAAACAGTTGACATTGGAATCTTGTAATCAAAAGTTTTACCATGTAATTGGAAAAATGATTGGAATATCTTTATATCATAACGACCACTGGAAGAGGGAGTTATATTAATATATGAATCTTTTAAATTATATTTCTTAAACATATATACATACCGTGGTGTAAGACATTGAATCTCTCGAAATATTGCAATAGCATCTCCACTGACACTGATGACAGATGCTTTTTCCATAACTTGCTGATGAAATGCTTCTACTGGATCTTGATCTGCGCTGTCACTAATAGGGATATGAAATCTCATTTCCATTAAACTCACAGGAGCATCATCATTCTGGAAAATGTACAAAATTTTAATATTAAGAAACGTTATTAATGTTAAACACGTTACATTATCGATAATTTACCTGATGAAATTCCAATGTGACTTCATTCTTACCAGTGTTACATTGAGACACATCGTACAATGGAATTTCAAAAGCAGTATGATGACCAACATCAAAACTTAATACAGAACCATTAAACCTAGCTGTACCCCAATTCCAACCTTTTAGGCTAAGTTCCTTTTCTAGCATATCTTTTTTATAGTTTTGTAGGAAGAATTTTGCAATTTTTTCTTGATCCTAAAAATAAATATTGTTTTATTACAAAACGTAAAATTAAAAAAAGATTTATTCTTAACTAAAAATTGTTACTTACACCTTCCTTGAATCCACGAAACCTATGTAGAGTTCCATTTTTGAGAAATATTCGAAGACCCCAGGTACCAATGAATTTTTGATAATTTACCATTTCCATATCCGATGCTGAAATTTGTTCTACTTTGCCTGTCTTTTGATTTTTAAAAATCAAATGTTGGTCTGTAAGCTTCAATCGCCCAGGAGTCTGTACATAAGAAAGTCATATATGAGTGCAATTATACAGAAATTTTTATTTATCTCATTACCATCGTAACATAAATAGTACCATCGAAAGTAACTGATGAATTATTACTAACATTTTTATTAATAATTTCAATATTTATAAGATGGAATACAATTTGTTTGCAATTATATTATAAAATATAATAAAAACGTGGATTTCATCTAGGCATGTTACTTATTAATCTAACTTTAAACATTAACAAAGAAATGATATAACGCGACTACAAAATGAAAGTAAAAAAGAGAATGAAAAGTATTGTTACTCGTTACAGACTTTAAGTAATATATTACTTACCATAGCTCCTTTAACTTCTGCAATCACATCAGTATATTCTAAAAAATCCATTTTTGAAAACACCTAAAATTAATATACAAATTATTATTTGTTTATTATGATTCCTCTTCGTATCTACAAGTTAAACGCATAATCAAAAAAATCAAACGCTTTTTATAAATTACTTTACAATTCAAAACGAGAAACTGACGCAAGGTCGATGTGGAAAACAAATTTCTCATGTACGGCGTACAACGCGCCAAGTTCTTGCTCTCAGAATATTTTCCGAAAACATAATTGGTTAACACAGATTAAGACTATAAGTACAATTTATAGTAAAATTTGTATACTATGTATAAAAGAATATTTATTTTTGCTGTCTATTTAGCTTTAAATATAACGCTAACATTTATATATAATCTTAAATTTTAGATACATAATAGTAAAAAATTTTAAAAATTTATTAAAACTAAAATTATTACCCTAGAATTTGCAAAAAGTTGATTGGTTAAATTAACCATAGAGCGTAAGTACGTATAGATGAGTAAACATGTTCAAAACTTTCCGTATTATTAGTTGAAACGTCCATTCTATGCGCATATAGATATGGCAAAAGTGCAATTCATACCATCGTATCTTCTTATTATTTGTAATATATTTTAATAAAACAGAAGAAATATTTTATGTAAAAGGATTCATTAGTAAAAAGCTTAAGTTTAAATATTATATTATTTAATTATTTTAATAATTTTATACTTTATAAATAAGAAAATTAGTTTGGAATAACAAATTTAGTAACAAATTAGTAACAAATTTTATAATTTACACGGGACTAGATTATTATTTATACAACATTTTTATATTTTTGTACTATGTAAGTACACAATAGCAAATAATTTTGTAAAAACACTGAAAAGATGTTGTAAAAACAATGTGTTATAAGTTGTATAAAATATACTAGTTAAGATTATATGTATGTTTGTATATATCTTTTAATTCAAAATTTCACATTAGTTTCTTTGAATATCAATCTTTTCCAGATAATAATGGCACAAACAGAATTTCCACCATTAAAAAATGATTTAATTTTAAAAGCTGCAAAAGGAGAACCCACAGAACGTGTTCCAATATGGATAATGCGTCAAGCAGGGAGATATCTTCCAGAGTTTCAAGAAATCAGATCAAAACATGACTTTTTCTCTGTTTGTCAAACACCAGCTTTAGCTTCTGAAGTTACTTTACAGCCTATAAAACGGTTTGACTTGGATGCTAGCATTATCTTTTCTGACATATTAGTTCTACCACAAGCAATGGGTTTAACTGTTGAAATGGTTCCTGGAACGGTTTGTTTTTTTTTTGTTTTATATATTAAAGTTTCTTATAATCTTACACAAAAAGAAATCTTTAAAAAGCAAATATAAATATAATTATAATTTGTGATAAAAAAAAAAACAGGGACCAATTTTACCCAAACCTTTGAAGGATCCAACAGATTTAGTTAGATTAGTTCATCCAAATGTAGAAAAGGATTTAAAATATGTAGGAGACGCCATAACTTTAACAAGACATAAATTAGAGGGAAAAGTACCATTGATTGGCTTTACTGGTGCACCAGTGAGTAAATCGATTCCTACATATTATAGAGCAAGTACTTTCAGTATTTATATTTGTAAATTATTAGTGGACATTAATGAGCTACATGATCCAAGGTGGAGGTAGTTCAACAATGACAAAGGCACGACAATGGTTATATAAGTATTCAGAAGACTCTCACAAACTCTTACAACTTATTACGAATGTCATCATTGATTACCTTGTAATGCAAGTAAAAGCTGGAGCACAGGTATAGACTTGTCCTTTTTTTGTTGAAAAAATATTACAATGTTATAAAAAAATATAATAAAATAAAAAAAATAAAATAAAATGATTTCAATGTTAATTAATGAAGTGTAATGTAACTTTTCTATTATAGTTATTGCAGGTATTTGAAAGTCACAGTGATTTCCTTAATGACGAATTATTTGAAAAGTATTCGTTTAAATATTTGAAAGAAATTAGCGACAAAGTGAGACAGCGATTGAAGGAAGAAAATATTCCTGAAGTGCCAATGGTAAGTAAAATAAATGTTATGGTATATTTATGGTGACTTATTTTAATTTAAGTTCCTAAAGAATGGCAAATTTTAGATTGCTTTTCCTAAAGGTGCAACTATGAATTCCTTAGAAGTGTTGGCAAAGTCTAAAACTTATGAAGTATTGGGTTTAGATTGGAATGTTAATCCTATAGAAGCAAGAAAAAGATTTGGTTCTGAAATTACTTTGCAAGGAAATTTAGATCCATGTGCATTATATGCCTCTGAGGTGTATATAATTTTATACAGAAAATTATATTTGGAATACTTAATACACAGCCACTTTTTTTTTTTTTTGATCCTTATTTATATTTCTACTAATCAAGGTATCTCTTTTTCTATAGCAAGAAATAGCCGATCGTGCTCGAGACATGGCAATAAAATTCGGCAAAACTCGATATATAGCGAATTTGGGACATGGTATTCTACCAGATATACCAATAACGTCAGTTGCAGCTTTTATCAAAGGGATTCATTCAGTGTAATTTGTTTGTTGCAGTGCAAACTTTATAATAAATTTTATTCTATTTTTACCAAATTTCGCACAAATTCAATTGATGTCAGGGATATTAATATAATACATTACATTTAAATATCTTTTTATTAGTGTATCTAGAGGATCAACCTTGTGTTTTTAAGTGATACTACATACTTTCCAATTTAATAATCAGTACAACATATTATTTCAAAGTGTATATTCTAGCTTAAATATATAAATTTATCGCGTTTATAAAAAAAATCTATCAGTCCCTTTAAGCTTTGAAAATTTAATACTCCTAAAAAACCTTCATTTTAAATTTCAAATCATCCAAAGTATATAATAGATTCTACCAACTTGCGACTGCCACGACCGTGGTTAGTGTGCGATAAAATAGAGGTCGCGGGATTAACGCTTGCTTCCTCGGCCGTCTTGGTTTTGTGGCGTTTTCGTCGTTCGTAAGGTGGCGTCGCCTGTGGCCTATGAGCCAAGCTGGTCGACGGGCCGCCACAAATTTCCAACTGGCACGATATTTCTCATCTAACTCTACCCCCACAAACACTCCCAGCCGGAATCCGTGGATCTATCCGAGTGGCCCCCTGTCGCCGATTAGCGGTTCGCGCAAGCGCAGCCAACTCTTCTGGTTAGAGTGTCCATTTTGATCACATGTGAGTATCTCCAGTCTGTTCTCCTTTTTTCACGCTGAGTCTAGCTGGTCGGCTTGTGATCACTCGAACAAGTTTGCAAAACGTGCTACTGAAAAATCCCAAGAACAAAGAACGCCAGTATCCGAGGCTAGTACGTATCCGTCATTTCTTGAACGTTTTCCGAGAGTCGGCAATTTCGGCAACGAACCGCACGCAATCCTTTTCGCGCCATCTTCTTAAGGAAATCGGTCAAAAAACCGTAGTAAACTCGTCCCCGAAGGTAATTTGACTTTCGCGAGGCTTTCCGCTTCATTTTTCATAGAGAGGTTTCAATAATTGGAGAACTGTCAGCCGGGTTGGAATCTTTGGTTAGATTGTACTTGCACAACGTGTTCATTTTTCGTTCTGTTCACTATCACGGTAGCTTTTCAATACTTTTTGCGTTTCACGTTTATTCTGCAAACATTTTCAGGCATTGAACATCGTACTTAATGTTACTATTATTTCTCATTTTTTTGTTATTATTTGTAATATCTCGAAAACACTCGGCTTTTTTACAATTTTAAATATTTCGTTCCATACAATGAAACATGTTCCTCACTGTTTTAAGCAATTTTTGTTACTTACGTTGCTGAATCTGTTGTTTATAATTTGAAGTGCAGCCAAGTTGTATGTTAAACGTGCCAATATCTTTTTTAATATTAAAAGAGTAAAGTTGTAGCACACATTTGAAGTATCACATTTCAAAACATATTGTGAAAGATGGTATAGTTTTGTTTTTTATATTCATGTTGCATTTTTTGTATAATAATATTGATGTACTTCTAATGTTTTACAAAATATAATAGATTACTACATCATATAGCATTGTATTTTGTAACAGTTTTCGTATTCGACTTATGTTTGTATTGTACGTTTCATTTGCATTTGAAATAACAACTTAAACGATTTTTATTAACTTCTTACTAGAAATTTCATTTTTAGCGATAAGTTACATACCATATGGTGATTTTGTAGGAATTATAATAGTCATGAAGCTCTAACGATATGATGCCTTTAAATATAGTTATAAAATTCAATAATATTAATAATATTAATAGAATGTTTTATTTGCTAAAGTTAAAAAAAAAAAAGGAAAAGAAAAAAAAAAGCAGTTTAGAAAGTGTTCTAATTTCTTAGTTTTCTTATAAATTTTAATGCCATATCTTAGCATTACATTGTAACTTATAAAACAGTTCTATACCTTCCATAAAAAATTAATTAGGTTATTGATTCCTTTTACAAACATAATATTGAACTTTACCATTTTTATTAAAAAACAATATTAGATTCTTATAATTTATTTTTCTAATGTATATGTTATATGTAAAAATATTTTATATCCCATATGCACGAATTCAATGTTAATTATATATGATATATTAAATCTTTGAGACATAAAATATGTAAAAATATGTAATTCTTGATCTGTTTCAATTTATTTCAGAATAACAGAAACTAAGGATGGCAGACATAGAGGATACTCACTTTGAGACTGGAGACTCTGGTGCTTCTGTAACATACCCGATGCAGTGTTCAGCTCTGCGTAAAAACGGGTTTGTCATGCTGAAATCTCGGCCGTGCAAAATTGTAGAAATGTCAACTTCTAAAACAGGAAAACATGGCCATGCCAAAGTACATCTTGTAGGCATTGACATTTTTACTTCAAAAAAATATGAGGACATTTGTCCATCTACGCACAATATGGATGTGCCATTTGTTAAGCGGGAAGATTATCAGGTAAATTATTTAAAAGTAATTTTATAAAATTACTCTACATTATAATAATGTTTCTCATGCATATTGTTTATATTAAAGTATTATTTCTGTAGTATTTATTTGTTAAAACAGTTATTTATTGACAAATTCTATAAAATGATATAGAAAATATTGTATAATAATAATAATGATATTGTGATAATAAGGTTAATAACATTGTAATAACATAAAAATTTTCTAATTATGAAAGAAATTATAAATATAAAATACTAATCGTTATTTTTAATTAAATTGTGCTGTACCAATTTCCTTTGTCAAGTTTTTCTTACATAAATAAGATATATGTTCTTATTTAGATCACAAGTGCAAAACAAAGAGAAATGTAACTGGAAGTCCATCCTGACCTGGAGGGGAAGGATTATGGAAAAAGATAAATAAATCGTATGTCTTTATGTTACAGCTAGCAGACATATCTGACGATGGCTACTTATGCCTGATGGCTGATAATGGTGAACTCCGTGAAGATTTAAAAATTCCTGATGGCGAACTGGGTACTCAGTTACGTGCTGATCACGAGGCTGGGAAAGAGCTTCTTGTGAGTATCGTTCTATTACAGAAAAGATTAATAAAGATTAATTATAAAATATTTTATTTAAATATCAATAAAGTTTATGCTTATTCTTTATTATAGCATCTATATTTTGCAATTTGCACAAATTTCTGTACAAGTTTCTTGTTTGCTTGACTAATGTGCAAAATTATCTTGTATTATAAACAATATCATTCTGTCTCTACTTATTTTCTTTGCAATACATTTGTATTAACAGAAAGATGCGGAAAAATAATATTTTATTTTTTCAGTGCACTGTACTGAAGGCATGTGGTGAAGAAGTTGTGATTGCCATTAAAACTAACACTGCCATCGATAAATAATTGTGTTCAGTCCAGACTCCACCATCACATTAAAGAAATAAACAAAACACACACAGTTAATATATTATTAAGAGAAACCTAAGATACAATACAAGATGATCAATGGTTAACATAAGAACTACTACCAACAACAAATAGAGAGGAAAAGAGAGTGGGGGCACTTGGGAAAAGAATAAAACGAAGGGGAAAGAAATAACGTGGGAAAGGAAAGAAGCAAACATGTAATTTAAAAACTGAAAGGAAGAGAAAAACAATGTGCGTGAGCGTGTAAGTGTGAGGGAGGAGAGGATTACAAATAATGAAATAATTGCAAAAACAAAAAAAAAAATAAAAAAACAAATAAAAAGAGAATAAACCAAGAAACAGTATCAGCTTAGACCTTGGGAAAAATGAATGTTTTGGTGGCTTAAACTGTTGAGATTAAAAGGCAGTTTTGACATTGGGAAATTTTGAAAGAGGACTATTTTGCCTTGATTTGTGATTTCTAAAATTTGAACATGATTAGAATTTTATCTCTATTGGAATTTCAATTACATCTCTCAGCGGTAACATATAATTTTATCCGAACTTATGATTTTATTGAAAGCCCAATATTTCTAAAGTTCTAATCATCTAAAAATCTTGTTTCCTTACACTAACCCCTTTTCTCTGTATACTTTAATTGAAGTTTCAATTCCTTTGCAAGTTCGATTTTAAAAATTTTCTGTTATACTCAAACTGCAATTCTATAGGAATATATAGAATTCCAATTACATTAGAATTTTAATTCCTCTATAATACATCCTATATTTGCTTGGAATTGTCTTTTTCTCTCTCCTTCATTCAAGTTCATTACATCTTTTTTTATTAAAATTATATGTTTTATAGCATCCAGCTTAATTTAAAATTAATATCTTGTTTTAGTTTCGAACTTTTTTTTTATATAAATATGATCCTGTCTAATTTTTATTAGTATTCTATGCTACTAAAGCATTGTTAACAAAAATTGATGTCTTACTAGAAATGCTTAATATCTGTTGTTTGTCTAAGAACCTTACCTGACAGTAACTTATTCTTGAAGGTTTTTAATTTTATACTTCTTGTTTGATTAAAATTTGTATTCCAAATTTCTTTAGATTTTAAAAAAATATATTCCTAGTTTCGAATTTATAAAAATCACTACAATGTATTTTTCAAACTCGTACAAAGGGCTGAAACTTATATTTCTTGCTTGAAATTTAAACCATAACTTTGCATTTTTAATTACAGGAACATATTCAAAATAGTAAAACTTAATTTTCTGCATAGATCTGATGGATCTTTATTAATTTCCTGTAAAAGTTGTAGTTTTTATTTAGAACTCGTATTGTAGGAGGACCGTTTTTATATTTAACAATTTTCAGAACTTTGATATTCTGAGATTAGAATCGAAACTTCAAACTCGGTGAATATTGAACTCTTAAACTCGAACACGAAATTTTGGAATTCAATTTGAACTTCAGACTCCGTACATGTAATTTCAAAGATAACTTCAAACTTGAATTCTGAAATTTTAAGTTTATCACTCAATTTTGATTTCTGACTTGAAGTTTGAGTTAAAATGTAACTGCCTAAGTTACATCAGAAGCTCAATTTCAAATCAGACCGTACCATCTATGAAAACATAAAAAACTATAAAAAAAATATAAAAGATGAATGATAAGAAACAACTAAGCTACTGTAATCTAAGCAGACTAATTTAAGATTAAGACTACCTAGATAAATGAATTTAATCGATAAAAAGAAACTGAAGAAAAGGAAGAAAAAACGAATCAATCGGCCTCACCGGTCGTATTTCAACCACGAGAGACGGAAATCGTTTTTTTCTGCTTCTCGATATTCGGTTTAATTAATAATACACCACTGCTGGTCGTTCCGTTAAATTTTAACAATTTGTACTAAAAATAATTTTCAGGCACCAAACAAATTAAAATCAATCATTTACTCTATAAGCACGGATGTGAAATGATATTTCGAGAATATTGTTTTTGAGAATATTTTTAGTATAAAGAAATCTCAATTATACTTAATTAAAATTACCAATTATATAGTTTGTCAATAGTTACTAGTATTTATGTAGCAATAAATAGGATCTAAACAATTAATGAAACTCATTTCAAGTGGTATAATTATTGATATATCAAATTTAATTACTTCAGTTATAAAATATATTCTTGAAATATTATTCTTTAATTCTATTGCACACGCATTAAATTAATGTGCAAAGTATTAAATCATAATACAGTAAAACCTTAACACACACAGACGCTATATAGATATTTTCAAAAAATAATATAACCAGCATTGGCGTATATAGGCAAACAACGTATACACACGAATACACATATACAAGTACACACAGTGGTGAAGTATATGAAAATATACAAGTATATACGAAAGTACACTATTACGAAATTCAAAACAAAAAACACAGACGTAAAGTATATAAGTAAATGGATACCAACGAGCATTTGTTTATACGGCGGAAATCAATGGAAGATAAATGGATAAATAAATGATAAAAAAGCCGTCGGTGCTATTGTGTCAACCTTCGATGATATTTTGTTGTTCTTATAATAGCACGTTACTGAAACTTCGAGTCTTAATGATTTTGCTATTTTTTTATTTTTTATTAACTGACATGATATTACATTCATTTAAGTTAATTAAAATTATCGAAAACAACTAAATTGAAATTCTTGTCATTTTGTCCTTTTCAATTTCATTCATATTATCTAAAATTTTTTACTTATCATAAGTCTACTGATATCATATTCAAAATATCAATGCAGGAACTAACAATATTAGTGATTATAAAAAATTAAACTCAATTATATTAAATAAACAGTTTCTTTTACTTACAAAAAGTATTCCATAAAATTTGCATAATATTTTTAGTCAAGTTTAATTAAAATCTGTTAAAATCGATTAAAGACTTAATTATGCTATTGGAAACTATGAATCAACTTGAAAATATTTTTTTCAAATTTAAATTTAATGCAATTTGAAACTTATTTACTAATATTGAGTACTTAGGCAGGAAATTAGTGAACAACTTGTTAGAAGTTTATTCGCAAATATTCTCTTTAATATTCCTACATTTTCAAACATTAATACTCTTATATCTCGTATTATTAATAATTATTAATGATTAAGAAAACATTACGAGTGCCATTATATATGTATATATACGTATACATACAAAATACATTTACATATATATATATTTATACGTATATATATTTATATATACGTATATATATATATAATATATACGTATAAATGTATATTTGACTCGGATTTACACGAGTACAGCATACACACAACATACACGCATAAACATGAAAAACATGTCAAAGATATGTAACACAGTAACGAAAATGTATCTTGTATGTACTATGACTGCATTTTTTTTTTTAATTTATTCATTGTAAAAATGAGATACGTCTGTACAAGTGTAAAAGATGTTTTATAACTTATGCCTACATACATTAGACATTGTTCGCTAACCAGACGGTGAATAATTTTATTTAAAAAATGTGTAAAATGACATTATTATGAAAGTTCCGTACGTTTGCATAGATCAAATTCTGGTGGACATAACGAGAAATATAGCAATTTATAAAATTAATAAACAATACATAACACTATGAAAACGTAGAGGAACATCATAACAATGCTTTATAAATTAATGCTTAATACATATATATCTCAATGAGTAGTAAACAATACAAGAAAGATTGCACAAAGTGGTAAAATCTAAGTATATAAATTTGTTGTATTTAAAAACGAAAAGCTTTAAACATAAATATGTACTCTACGAGAATTATCGTAAATCAATTACTTCGAGGCTTAAACATTTATTATTAACTTAGGGTGTTACATACCTTTAAACATATTCTCTCTCTCTCTCTCTCTCTCTCTCTCTCTATATATATATATATATATATATATATATATATATATATATATATACACATACATATATATATATATATATATGTAAACCCGGACACTCTCGTAATGTCTCTTAATATTTTATTCAGAATCTCGACATAATCAATAATTGATATTCAATTATTTATTCTTTAATACTTCAGGAAAAATTCATCTTTACCGTTGCACCCTGCATATCACAGGAAACTGTCCAAAATTCACGTTACAGTAACTGTAACAATTCGAATCTTAATTTCATCATTTACGATTTCTCTTTTATTTCTTCCTTTTTTATTGACACTCCTCAAAATCGATGGAAAGTTGATCTTCCTCGGAAGATCAATTATTGGCATTTCTCCTTTGCAACGCGGCCGCGAGATCCTGTCGGAGGGCAGCTTGTTGTCGTTGATCAGCTAAAGATTGAACAGACCTTAAACCATTTACAATATCTTTCGTTTTTCCAAAATAAATTTCATTTAAGGTATTTCGAATTTTATTTTCCATATCTTCAACCATGCGACCAATATTAGCAATATGTGGAGAACTCTCACTTATTTGGGCATCTTGTTCAACCTAAAAAAAATGTGTTAGGAAATAACTTCACATAATTGTGATATACTCGTTGAATGTCGTACAGAAAATAATTAATACATATAAAGATCTCTTCTCTTTTTTTTTAATTATAATTAGAAATTAATTAGAAACAAACCTGTCTTGTAAGACTTCCACCAAGATTCATTGTTCCAGAGCCATGTTTATTAGTTTGTAACCAAAGCATTGCAGTGGAAGTTAATTTATAATGTGCAATCCTTCCACTGGATTTTTCTTGAACTTCCACTACATGAATTGAATCCCAACAACCTTTAATTTTCTTTGAACCATCACCTGCTTTTTTAATCAATATTACTGCTGCAAAACCATGATCCAAGTCCCACAGATAGACAGAAGAAACTCCACCTTCAAAGTAAAGTTCTCTGTATTGATCAAATGCATGATTTGCATCTATCTCTAATTTTCTAAGCCTTTCAGATGGCATTGAACCATCTTCTAGTGGAGGATCATACGTATTACTCCAAGGGGACCTGCAACATAATTTTATAACGTAAAATATTATTTCTTTATTCTTAATGTAATATTAGTAAAACTAAATACAATAACAATATTAATAACAGAATAGAGCAAAGCACATTTTCGCAATTACCTATAGGAATCTCCATCTCTATTATAGTCACAAAGTAAATAATCTTTTCCAGATTCTTTATCTTTTGCAATTTTTAAGGGCTGATCAACAGAGGATAAGAGATCTTCACAAAGAGATGGCACTAGATCTATTAAATCACTCAAATTCTTTTCAATTTGCTGAGGTGGCAGTCTTCTCATCAAATCCAAAGCACAATCCATTTGCTGTTCCGTCTTTAACATTAAAATTAAGTTTGATTTAATTTTAAATATTCTATAACCCAGTGAATTTGTAAGTCTAATCATATCTTTAATAAATGGAATTTTATACATTTATAATGAAACTGTTAAGTCTAATATAACTATACTATATTTCTAATTTAATGTCATCTTGAATAAATCTAATTTATACAAATTTCATCTTAGAATTTAATATAATTAAATCGTAGTAGTAAGTGTGATAGTAGTAAATATAATTTAGTATAATTAATATAATTCAAATTTAGCATAAGCAGGCGGCAAGCCATATGAAATTCAATATAAATAAGCGATAAGATACATATTAACTTTCGCTAATTTCAATAAAAGACAGAAAAAAGAAATGCTAGGAGACATCAATATTAATTCATTAGTACGAGTTACATCAAGAAGACATTTATATGGGTTAACCAAAAATTATCTACATTACAAAAAATATATAAATGAATTTATATTTTTAATTTTTTTAAAATGACCGAAGAACCAAAATTTTCATGTATGTCACTGGGTGGCGCCATTTTGACGTTTGTTTCATTTTAGGTTAGGTAAAAATTTTTCTTAGAATATCACAATCACAAAAATACACAAACATCTTTTACAACAAACCTTTTCAAAAATTTTATCGTGAATGGGAGATTTTATAAAGTTAGACTTTCCTATATCGAACACTATTTCTAAAAAGTGTTATTACTGATTTTAGTTGACATTATTAATAAAATAATATAATGTTACAATTATAGATTAAAAATATTAAACTTACCATTTTAAATGATTGAAGAATTTGGCGAAAGTCACTCAGATCATCAATCAATAAAAACTACAAAATCAATGAAAAATTTATTGAAATTGTTTACCCTCTGACCTGCATTCAGTCACCGAAAACGAATATTCAAGGGGCGTGTCAAGACTACCGCTGATTGGCCAATAGACAATTCAATGCTATCAACATAATGTGAGTGAAAATTATAGAGCATATGTTATATAACAATAGGACAAGTAATAAAATGTTTACAATACATTACTAGTGAAATTATTGCTCATTCCTAAGTAATCGCTCGATTAAATTTCAAGTAACAATGCCATACATCTACCACTTTCAGGAATGCAAATTGAAGAATTAGATAAAATTAATTCTACATAGAATTCTCTAGACGAAATTAACTAAAATTTACTATATGTAGTTTATTTAATCATTAGAAATGATTAGTGTCGTATATATCGCTTACTTATTCAATTTCAATAAATATTTACTGCATTCTAGCCACGCTTTTCACACATTCTGCAAAGTAACAATTTTAAATGAAAAAAATTGTTACTAATTGTCTTTTAATTCAAAAGATTAAAGTTATATTTCGCTGAAATATATTTTTAGTTTTTATAATAGAAAATATTTCCACTAAGGCAAATTTTGTATTACAGGATTAACTGGCTTGAACTACTGTTTGTCTAATATATATAAATTTAATGAATCGAAAATTCTATTTTTAATAAGATCCCTGATCTTTCTTCTTCAATCTTTTCTCTTAGATTTTTGCAGTGAATGATCATAATTCCGAGATCAAGTTGATTTTAAATTTCGCTCTTAATTTATACATAGATGGCGTTGAGTATAAATTGAAGTTCATATTTATTGCGGCCGTTCATACGTTAGTAGAGAATATGTAATGTAATATTTTAACATATAGAAATGCTAATAAATGTCTGATAAATACTCTAACAGAATTCCGATTTTAATTCCAATAATAATGGGTATTATCAGATAGTATACGTAAACGAGGATTAGGCGAGCTTTGATATTTCACAGATCCTTCGAATGAAAGCCTTGTGCACAATTGTATATGCGAGGCTATAAGAATCATCTATATCTATTATAATTCAATTTAAAATGATATCATCAATATATGTATTGGATTTGAGTTAGTTTTTTTAATCCAGCCGCAGCGAGGTAGCCAGCAACAGGCAAATTTCTTAGCTCTCTATTGACTTTCCGTTCATAATTGGCGACATTCATCAAATTTACGTTTAACATAACTGTGCAGTGGCATAGAAACCTAGAAAATAACCTGGAAAATAATCTTCCAAGATACGTGATCATCCATCGTTCGCATGTCTTACTTTCACAGAACATTGACCGGAAATATCGACAATTCTAGGTTATAAATGTACGCCTATGTTATTAACGTTAGGTCACAATCGGTTCCACGGATTGTATGTACTACATACTACATCAGAAGCAATACTTTGAGTATTTCTTATGTGCTTTATATTAATTATATTAATGGACAATTTTGGAATAAAATCTAGAAAACGGAACTATCTTTCGAACATTTTCCCAGTTTTTATTAGAAATAAATAACAAATATAATAAATTTATGATCCGGGAAGGCTATAAATGTTAGATTTTCCAATATGATATGTCTGATATATTCAATGGCTATACATGTCATGATCTAACTCAAATCTAATTCTCATCTTTTATTTGTAATATTTCGGTTATTTCAGAATTCCATAAGGTATATGTTAGGTCAGTGATGTCTACTGTAGGGATCCCTCATCACGTTTCCCTGCTTGCCCTTTCACTCATTGTTTATCGCAATTCGTTCGTTATCAAAGAAACCGCACGACGCAACGCTAAGAACTCTACCATACAAGCTTATATTTTCGTAATCAGAAAAGTCTCGCAGTCTAACAAATAAAAAACGCAACAATTTTGGACTTTGGTGCTGGGTTATTACTGTATCCAAGCGCTGCAGGGCCGCCGTCAAACAATACGAATGCATACGTTATTACGGACGCACAATTATAGGTAGTATTCATACTACGTGGAGGTGGCTTGGCATCTAGTAAAGCATTGGTTTATTGGAGGAAAGTCATGCTACCATGATGAAGAATTTGGCGATATGAATATTTGTGGCGATAATTCTGTCAACAGAATAAATTGGACAAAATGTTATCTTTAATTGATGCAATAAAAAAGAATTACATTTTATATAAATTGAATTGAAATATTGAATTATAAAAATAATTGAAATATAAAATTGCGTCAGTCTGCAAGAAGCTACCTTCTCTCCGATTTCGATGATTTTTTTCTATATGTATAATCGACGGTCGATCTTGGTTTCCAAGGTATTCGAAAGAAGCTGTCGGTACCACTACAGTGAATTCTACCAATAATTATGCATTCGTAGCAGCGTTGGCGATTGTTGAAAAAGCAATGATTATTGCGTTGTTCACCACGACTCGAGTCAATTGTGGCCAGTTATTTGCATTTATATTCGTTACGCTACTGTGTAAACTTCACTTTCTGTTCACGGCCATCCCACAAATACGAGATGCCTAAATCTTTTGCCTTATATGCTCCGTGAATATACAGCAGAGCAACAAATGCATTTAATTATAGTTAAATAAAAAAAAAAAAATAATTAGGCCCCAACTAAATGCTTCTGCTTCTGTGCACGTTCTGTGCACGTATATTTTTCATTATATGGTAGTCTATGATCAGAGAAAATGCAATCTTTACTTTTCCTTTCATAACATTTCGTTTAGCATATCCTGTCGGACCTGATAATTCCCTACAGATATTATGTGAATTGGTGCTCTTCCGGGTTTGGAACCACCTGCTATCTCTTATGAAACTGTCCCATCAGCAGCAGTTTCGATGCGTTGGTCCTCTACATCACGCTCACTTTCTTATCTCAGTGTTAATCTCCTTTCCTTTTGTCTTTTACATTTATTCAAGATATTCTTCTCTTCATTATCCGTGTCTGGAGACTAATTCGTTGGATATGCCAAATAGGTCATCATCCTTTTCCATTTTATTTTCAATTTCAGAAAGATTCTGTTCATCAATATCCAAACACTTCTCGTCCATGTTATCTATCTTTTTCTGATGACTTCATATAATAGTTTTTCAATGCGTGGACACTTTTAGGATAAATATTCGCGGCAGAATAATTCATTAAATATGAAATAGAAAATTTACATCAAAATATTGCGGATTTACTTCTTCTTTCTTCAAATTTGTACTTGTAACTTATAACGCAAAGAAAATGCTTTAGAACTTTTATACTGTGATGCTCTCTCTCTCTCTCTCTCTCTCCCCTCCCTCCCTCCCTCCCTCCCTCCCTCCCTCCCTCCCTCCCTCCCTCCCTCCCTCCCTCCCTCTCTCTTCGAATTATAAAATTGTACACTATGTCATCCAACTCTGCGGCCTGAAAATAATTAAGTAAGTAAATATCATAAATTTTTCGACCGATCAAATTGATCGGTCGCGATAGGTAGGAGAGGCTACGTATATTTTTTGGAAAAAAAGAAAATGAGAGGAGAAGTAAATACTGAAAAATTTATTGTATACATATTTTAAGAAAAGTCGTCAAAATAAACAACGATGTGATAACGTTATGTGTAGGAAATTGTGCACAAAAGTTTGGACACGGTTAATCTTACCGGTGGTGGTAAGTTTAGTGTTAAAATGATTCGTACATGGATAAAACACGCAAATACACTGTTCATGTATTTGATGCGGATGGTGTGGCAAGTCGGAATTTAAAAGGCGGGAAAGGCGTAAAAGTAAGCCTAATTTTTGTGTGTTCAACGCAAATTCATCGAATACAACATTATTTGGATCAGGGCAAGAGGACATATACATATAACAATTCTTTTTAATTAATAATTCATTCCTGATAAAACACTATCGATTGCATTACTATAAGCTACAGGTAACTTTTCTGTATTTGTAACATTTAACTGTTGATATTAAGTTGAAATTAATCTCGTTAATATTAAGTTGTATGCTGAAAAGAAACGGTTTAAGCTACAACTTCCGCGTCCAACTTCGAATATTTATATCGGCTCATTAAATATTACCAACAAATACTGTTCGATCTCTTTATCGTGGCTTGTGTATTATATCTTGATAAATATTAAGTTTATATATAGTGTATAATATTAAGTGTTTAATTATTGTGTTTGTTGTAAATGCTTTATAATGTATGATCCCAATATATTTTCAGATATTAAGAAAAAAGATCTCAATTGAATCTTTTTAACTTTATCAAAATATTCCCCATAAACCGTGTACGCCATATTATTTAATTATTGAAGTGGAATGCGATACGAAGAACGTATTTTCCACCTTTTACAGTAAATTCCGACATGGAGTGGTATTTTTTAAAGCTTTTTTAATCGAAGATATTAATTGATTCGTTAACAGGAAATGATACCGTATTTCATCAACGAACTTGTATAAATTCTGAACTGGATACGCGTTGCTTAAATCACTTAGTCATTCAGCGAGATGATCTTTCGCAGATAAGAAAGAAATGAAACAAACAATCTGTTGATTATTCTAATTTATATGATACGCTTGGTAATGTATGCTTTTAAAGTCAATCGGTCAAGTATAATTTATGTCGTGTTGGCCACTTCAGAGAACGCGGTACCGAGAAAATCGTGTTTACAATGTGCATGCCACATTCTGCGATTTTGTACCGTTTTTGATTTTTTGAAAGTTCTGCACGATCAATTTTTCTTCATCTCCAGCTTTTCTATAGTTTGACAATCAAAACAGCCGTATAATATTTGATACCTACTGATATTAATTTTTATAAATATATTTTGTCGTATCATAATATTATACAATAGCTCTAATAAAGATAACATCATTCTTGTAGTTTTGCAAATAAATTACATTCGAGCCATGTACTTTTGAACAATAATATATTATGTAACGTATGTGTGTATACAAGGTGTTCTATGCAACTGGAACAAGCCATAGCGTTAAAACGGCAGCAAATAGAAAAACATTTCATTAAAAAGAATTAAGTGGTTTCCAGCGATGAATCACGTAGTACATGTGTGTAATTTTTCCTAATGAAATTGTTTTCTATTTTCCATCATTTTAACATTATAGATTGTTCCAGCTGCGTGGGATAGCCTGTACATAGACGTGTTCCTTTTACTACAATATGTATACAACTATTGCATTTCCATATATTAATGTACACGTTTCTTTCTTTTTATTGACTTAGCAATTTCTTACAATGTGAATGACGACATTCTCTGATCTCCTTCTTTTTCTACATATGTATATAAAATTCTCGTGATAGTAAACAGTAATAAACACTTACTTCTGTAATAAGAATGATATTCTGCTCTTATGCTCTTGTACTCTGATAATTGTTTTCAATTTTTCGCGCACTGTACTGGGGGCGGCATGGACACCAACCTACATAAAATAAATTCTTAGATAAACACCAAATATGGAATATATTCTTACATAATTCTATTTATTGAACAACAGTATCACCTGATCATCAGAAATGATATTCATTAGTTAGTGATCAAGAACCGATGTTTTATTCAACCAATCAGCGTTCTTCGATCTCTTCTTTTACGCGTACGTGAATACCATGTAAATAAAGGCACACAGAAGTTGAAGTTATTCAGAAGTTAGTGTCTTCCAGCACTTTGCACGCGATAATTGTTTGACCCGAGATTTTAGAAATGATTTAAGTTGGGTGAGTTGAATTGTGAAAATTTGTTAATTGTTTCAAGTGTTTTGTTTTCTTTTTCCTAAAATTAAGAACGTTTTTTAATATAATATATTTTCTCATTAATTGTATTTCAATTTTAACAAATTTTGTTCGTTCTACTATATGAATTTAAATATTTATATCGTTTACTGATCTTCTTTTCCATAACTAAGTGACGATCGGTTCCTTCTTCGCATACATTACTTTATTGTCTTCGTAATATTTATTTCATTCTTGAATATGATTTTTAAAAAATTTTCATACTTTTTGGCCAATAATAATTGTCTGCAATGTGTCTTTCTGTCAACAAAGAATGAGGTTATTTATTTCATTCGAAAGAAATCAGGTACATATAAATAGTATGAAGAAAAATAATGAATTTCATCTTGCGAAATCTCTCCTGTATTATATAAATAAAGTTTAGAAATTATGTATGATTAACGTATACAATCAAGTAGCGATATAATTCCATGATAATATTTATCCTATTGTGTGCGACTAATACATAGTTAAAAGGTATCTTATATTCCTGATATTTATAAAATTTTAAAATATCAAATTGTTTTTCTAACAATTTTAATCGTTGTGTTATGCTTCACTTTAAAAAACGTTTTATTTAAAAATGTCTCCGAATTTTTGTTTTAAGTGTGTATGTATGGTTAGAAATAAAAGTCAAAGTTTTGAATGGATAATAAAGTGACACGTGTACACGGGACACGTATAACGTGTATTAAGAAATAGAAAATTCATATTCCTAATATACGAATGATACAATTCATTTTGATTTCTGTATACATGTAAAGATTCATATTTTCTGCATAATTCTGTATATACACGTACACGTGTATAGTATATTGACACTGATCAATGCCATACATAGATCTTTGACATTATGGGTAATAATTATCGTGTTGTGATTGTTTATTTCCTAGATGTGTCTTCATTATTATGAAGAAATTTATAATAAAGAGATAATATTCATTTATATAAATTGAACTACATTATTGGTATAATTTTGATAGAGTAAATATATTTTCTCAATTACATACATATATGCTTTAAATGTTGAAACAAAGAAGTTGGGTGATATAGCATGCAAAGCTTGATGAAGATGAAGCTATTTATTATATGGGTGATGAAGGATATAATACCATAATTGAGTAGATACCCAAAATATATTTATAATTTGCAGCCTATAAATTACAGTACGCACAATATATTATTAGATACTAATTACGAGTGCCAAATTATAAAGTTTATAAGAAAGAAGTAATAAAGAAACAGCTACTTGAAACTATGTTTTGAAAACCATGGTTAGAAAAAAAAAAAAAATGAAGAAAAGCTTGAGAGGATGTTCCCCAACTTATTTGTCGATGCTATAAAACAATTAATCATTTTATATTGAAACATATATTCAAACATTGAAAAACAAATATCCAAGTATAAACAAAAACAGCTGAATATGTTGGAAACAATTTTAATTCAATGCTGTTTTATATGATAGAATTCTGCTTTCCTAATGTTATATCTAGATTGTGGATGTTTATGTAAATGCATATTTTTATAGAAAATAGGAAAAGATATTGAACCAAGATAGAAATATGTTTTGTCATTAGAGGGTTATACAAAAATATTCCTTACTTTGTATAAATTACATATTGTATATGTTCTGCATATTTCATATAAATGTCCAAAATTAGACATTAAATGTTGGCAAATATCATGTTAACACGTTTCTTGCAACTTTCTCATCGCATACTCTTATTATATTTCATATTGACAACAGATCTATATTATATCTCTACTTTATCCATAATATTGTCTCATGATATCATACGAGTGGGTTATAAAAACCACTTGTTGCAATGTTGTGATATGATGAATCATGAGTGATATAAATAATAACAAGTTATCTACAAAGTCTAATATCGCAATCAATTGCATTGTAATATTAGTAAAATACAAATATCATAAGTGTTCCATTAATCGTGCAATGCTGAAAACAAGCAAAAATATGTAATGATAAAAACAGAGGTATCTGAAATTGCAGATATACATTTGATTATCAATGGTGATACAATTGCTTGTGAGTCCTGCAATGAAGAAGTATGTGATCAAATGATAAACATAACAATAATACTATTATAAACAGAACAATAATATTATTATATTATAAATATATGATGACTTTAAGTATCTAATATCATTTTTCTTTTTTTTTTATTAATCTTGTGATTTAGATTTTATGTGAATGAAAATTTTAGTTAAAACAACATACCAATACTGATATGCACAGAAGAAATGCTGAAGCAAAATTGGAAGATTTGTATGACAACATTCGATATGATGGTCATGGCAAGGAAAAATAAGTTTATTTTATGGCGTTTAAACAATGTTTTATTTGTAAATTTTTTGGAAAACTGGAATTTTTTGGAAAATCAAAATATTCCTAACGAGTTAATTCTAAGAAAAAATTACTTACAAGATTGCTATAAAACAAATTATTCGAAGTGTACAAAATGATATTGGTAGGAAAAACATTATTTGCATTTCAGTTGATGAAATGACAGATAAAGTTAATTGTTATATAGCAAACATGATAGTTAGTACATTATATGAAAAAGATGATAATAGCAGCTTCAATGCGTTACTCATTTGCTTGTAAAGAATTGGACAAAATAAATCAGATCACTGATTCCACAATCTGTGAATTCTGCAATAAAAATATTGTAGGAGAGGTTTAAAATTATTTTGTTGTTAACTGTTACTAACATGTTACTTCTAACATGGCTTGCGCAGAATAATGGAGAAAGTGAGACTACACTTCCCTTTGGTCAATAAATTTATTTGTTTTTTTGATGCAAATATATTTAAGAGTTTCACATAGCATTGAAGCTTACATAAAAAGATTACCAAATGTTCCATTATCATCTGAACCTATTTTAATACAATGGGGAACATAGTTAAAGGCAGCGATATTTTACGCAAGATATGTGCATATTATTAAAGAGGTAAGTGTATTTAGTAATGTATCAGTTCATTAAAATTAATTGAATCATTAATTCTGTACATGATACTTAAATTCTCATTTATTTCAAGATTGTTGAATCTTGAACAAAACCTTAAAGAAAACCTTAAAGAAAAAAATGTAGCTTGTACTAAATCAGCCCAAGAGATTTTAAAGGATGAAAATCTTTCTGAAGAATTAGCGTTTATTGAAGCTAATTTCTGCACTCTTCCGTATTACCATAACAAAATTGGAAACAAACATGTTATTATTAAATGAATCAATGAAGTTGGTCGAAGATTTGACTCGAAAAATAGATCATGTACCTACTGCCTGTGGAGTAAAATGTTAGAGTAAAATGTAGCTATATTCTCCAAAAAGATTCAGGATTCAAAATACTATCTAGACAGAGAAAAATCTTACATGGTTCATAAATGGAAATGGAAGCACAATATTAGAAAAGTTTAAATACGCACCTATCACATCCTGTAATGTTGAAAGAACATATTCTTTCCGTAAACGAATTTTGTCTAATAAAAAAACATCGACTAACAATTGAAAATATGGAAAAGATCATTATTACTTATTGTAATGTAAATTGCAATAAATAATAAGTAACTCCTGCATATCATATGCTTATATTACATTGTATGCATGTTATATGTTATAT
The DNA here is from genome assembly GCF_051014615.1 of Bombus vancouverensis nearcticus. Taxonomy (NCBI): domain Eukaryota; kingdom Metazoa; phylum Arthropoda; class Insecta; order Hymenoptera; family Apidae; genus Bombus; species Bombus vancouverensis. Next base: position 13,017,674 of record NC_134924.1, read on the forward strand.
TGTACCCTTTTATATGTATTATATTGTAAAATGATAAATAAATTTAGCATATATTTTGCGTATTTTCGACATATAAAACTACGCATCCACAGTCTAATTATATCACTTACATATTGAATTGCTGTTGTGGCACAAAATTTGAAAGTTGCAAGGAATCATTGGAGAAGGATAGAATCTTTTGTAAATATTGTAAAACTAGTACAGTTTATAAGAATACACTTTTGTAGAAGAAATCATCATCAATGAAATGACAGGTGTAATTGAAAAATTCAAAACTTATACGGCCGAAATCTTAATTAAGATTTGCCTTCGATTCTTTTAATTGATTATTATCGCTAATGTTTTATTTAGCTTATTATTAACGTTTTCTTAATACACATTCAAAACTGTGACTGCTATATTAAAACTATTATTAATGGCATTAATACTCGTATGTTCATGTATTTAAATATATGTGGAATAGAGATCTCCCATATATGGATATCTGTGTTCCAAGAATTGTATGAAAATTTAATATATGTATACATATGTATATTTAGATATACATGAAATAGAAACCTCTGGTTAAAAGTTCAATTATGATTAAAGGTTGACAAACTTGAAATGTTCTATTTTATCTCATTAATTAAAACTGAATTGTTATCAATGTGTATTCAACATGTTTAACTTTTTTACAGATATTAAAATTAAAAATCTTCAAGAGATATATATGTATGTTTTATCATTGTAAGAACACATGTAAAAAGATTGTGAAAGATGGGATTGTTATCAGTATTGAAGCAATCTAATGTGATTTATGTTATATTTGGTATAACTTTTCTTACATCGGGCCTGATCATCAATTTTTTCCAGTGTCTTTTGTACTTTGGTCTTAGACCTTTTTCCATATATCTTTATCGCAAGATTAACTGCTATCTCTGCTATTCCTTATATAGTCGTAAGTTATGTTAATTATTCAATTTTGAAATATTTTTGCTTTATATAAATTTTTAAATTCTTATCTTAATTTTATTAATTTTATTAAATATATTATTTCTTGTAACTAGTTTCTTCAGTAGCTAGTTAATCTGAATGTTAATATATTATAGTTCTTGAATATAATTCTTTTCTGACATAGAAATTAAATAGAAAGAAAATGTTTTTTCTTATCCTGTATAATTGAAATTACATTTCCAGAGTTAGTATTTGTACCAGAATGGTGGTCTGAATTAGACATTGTACTTTATATGAATAAGGATGATGTAGAAAAATTTAAAAAAAATCATAAATATATATTAATGAACCATAGATATGAAATAGATTGGCTTTGTGGATGGATCATATGTGAACGTACAGGAGTACTTGGTGTTGGTTTTAAAATTCTACATAAAAGATAAATTGAAAGTAACTCGATTACCTTCTAATATTGTGAAATTTTGCATATTTCAGAATTGCAAAGCATATGTAAAAAAATCATTACAGTATGTTCCAATATTAGGGTGGGCATGGAGATTTGCTGGATATATATTTATGGAAAGAAATTGGGAAAAAGATAAAGAAGTAATCACCTCTCAAATTAAAGAGCTTGTAAATTACCCAGATAGTATATCGGTAAGAATTTTCCTTTTGATATTCAATTTCAATCATTTGATCTTTAATTTTGTCATATTTTTACTGTGATTTTTAATATATCTTAAACTTACTCTTAAGATTGTTTGTTTTACGGAAATAATTTTTTAATTATTATTTTACTTTATGCAGTTGCTTTTATGTGCCGAGGGAACACGATTTACAACAGAAAAACTAGAAGCCAGTCAAAAATTCGCCCAAAAAGCGAATCTTCCAATATTAAATTATCACTTAACACCTCGAACGAAGGGTTTTGTAGCAAGTTTACCGCATATGCGGGGCAAAATTTCTGACATTTATGACATGCAACTGCAGTTTAAGTCAGATGATCCTGTAAAACCAACATTAACAAACTTACTGCAGGGAAAACGGATCACTGCGTACATATGTCTTTTCAGGATACCGTTAGAAGAAGTGCCAGAAGACGAGAAAGGTGCTGAAGAATGGTTACATAAACATTATGAGAAAAAAGTATGATTTCATTTCAAATTAATGAAATTAGCTATGAAATTATTCTTACTTTTGTTTTTTTTTTCTTTAGGATCGTATGGCAGAAAGTTTTGAACAAACAGGTGATTTCTTTGAACTTAGTGGGGTACCCAAATTAGAAAAGATTACATTAAAAAGAAGATATAATTCACTCGTTAATATAATTTTCTGGGCAGTGGTAGTGAATGCACCAATTCTTTATTATTTGATTATTATTCTCTTGTCTGGATCGATAATTTATTTCTCGATAGGAGCGAGTAGTATCTTCTTAAGTAGGTATTTTAATATGATACACAGTTTTATGTTTGTTCTATATATTGTTTAAATATTAATACTTTTAATTTCACCGTTTCAGTTTGTTTACTTTTGCAAAGAATGATCGGAATGTCCAAAATAAGTAAGAGTTCATCATACGGAACTGATGATAAGAAATTGAAGTAAGATAGAAATGGGAAAATAATAAAAGGAATACAGTATGAAAAAATACAGAATGAATACAGAAAAATTGACGTTGAAGTTAGATGAGCGTTTGCAAATTATGTTCATCTCGTGATGTATTCCACGAGACCATTTATGTAAAAATCTATATGAGACATGCACAGAAGCTTGTAAAAATGTGATATGAGCTGTACATTGTTGATTGTACTTTTAGTTGCACTGATTGGTTGTAATGAATAACATTTTCAGAAGTAGATATATTAATATCTTGAAGAATTAATTTTTATGTTCAAAAATATTTGAATATTTTAAAAAAATTAGAAGTTTTTGTTATAATAATTAAATGAGGTTAATTATGTTCTTTTGTGCTAATGTTTTAATGTTATAGAATCTCATTTTTTAAATTAAAAGTTTAATAAAGGGTTGAAGACGTGAAAAGAAAATAATATAATGTAAAAGAGTTCTATTCAACAAGAATGAGAGAATCAATTTAGGACAAACTTAATTTCTAGGATATAAAAATAGTTATTTTAAAAAGATAGAAATTTCTAAGGTAATTTCATAAAAAATTAAATTTTTAATAATTACTTTAAACCTATTTATTTAGTTTAAAATGACATATTATTTATGCAAATAGTTGTTTAACACTACTGCACAAATATTAATTAAAAATTATGTATGACAATATAGATATATGAATATCAATTATTAACTAAAGAGAAGAGAATTTTTTGAAAGTATATATTTTACGTTAATAATTTTATTGAAATTTTTTTTGAATACAGATCTACATTGATTATAAGTAGGCAGTAAATATTTATGCAGATGTACATATATAATGTATTAAGATCTGTTAAATACATAAAAAAGATATGCAAAATAAAAAGGTACTTTTTCTTAAATCTCTATTGACAAAACAAATTTTGATATATATATTCTGTTTCTGTATCTATTTTTTATAAAAATATACATTTGCATGAATATCTGTAGTTTATTTATTAATATGGTGTTATTGTACATATATTCAGATCTTGTACTCAATACTAATACTAAAATACTCTTTTTCCAATACTAGTTTTGATTGATTAATTCCAGAATTAATTGCACATTACTAATCAAAATTAGTTATTGATGATTGAATAAGCGAGGATGTTAATATATTCAAAGTTCTGAAATAGTATTATTAATTTAATCCTATATTTAACTTTACCTAAAACCAGATATTAATGGCGAGGGTATTTCGTTAATATTGATGATTTAATGATTAATCCGAACGAGTATGAATTGGAAGATTTTTAGGTAATAGCAACATTGTTACATAGTTATTAATTAGACAACATGAATATTATAAAAAGTCCTTGAGAAAATTAGCTTTGATTAAATGAGAAAATTACTTTCGCAAATTCTGGAATTTGAAACTCAGTGACATTTAGAAAAATATACATTATATGTAAGTGTGTGTGTGTGAGCGCGCGCGCGCGTGCATGCGTGTGTGTGTATATATATACACACACATACACACATACACATATAAATGTATATGGATATGTACCTTCTTAACAGTCTTCTCGCTAATAGCATATTTAAATCTGCGTTTAAATTTAGCTTTTACTTTTCATTGACGGCTGTTGTTTCTTTTTTTTTTTCTTTTTTAAGTATGCACTATTTACTTTTTCGAATCTACCATATTAAGAACAAACTTTATGTGGAAGACATTCTATTTTTTCCAAATTTCATCTTTTATAATATCATTCATTGTTTCTATTCAATTAACTTTTAATAGAATGGTAATTTAGATTACTTAATATTTCATTTACTTTGATGCGTAGTAATGTACGAATTTTGAAATATTGAAATTTAATATATTTAAATAAAGAAGTATGATTTTTAATTAATTTTTTATCTTTCTTACATTACTTTCGTGATGTATTTCAGTATATCCTTCACAAGGCTTAGCTACGTACTGAATCTTCCTTAATTTTCCTTGCGCATCATAATAACCATATTGTCCTTTTATCGTACCATCGCGATGCCTTTCTTCTAATCTGTATTGTCTATTCTTTCTGCAATAAATATATGGTATATTGTTAATTAAATACCTCTAAGCATATGTAATGTTTTCTAACGATGTATATGTATACTAAAAAAATTGGACGTTTATAATAAATAAATCTAGTTTTTATAAATGACAATTGGAATTTTTATTGTCTGGTAATTATGTTCTCCAATTCTGTTTTTAACTATTTGAAGTATATGTCAGTAATATAGGGAAAAAATTAATTTAATCTATCATACAGTACGTTTGATTTACTATACGCAAATGTTATTATTTCTCGAACTATTGATTTTCTAAATCGTTATTTACAGAAATGTCAACATTAATTAAATTTTTTAAACTTGCTATTTTACTATGTATTACAAAACCAATTTAACAATGCGTATAATTTTTCAACACAATAATTGTCTTAATCTACATACAAGTTATTATAGATAAATTAATTTTATTTAATTACATCACAAATAAAATTCAATTCTAAGACTTCAATTATTTACCCATTTCCAGTATCAAATCCAAAAAGGTACGTTTTTGGTCCTTCATGACCTTCTACTTGAAATTGTATTCGATCTGTATCTTCTGATAATTTCCAAGGATCTATATTTTCTTCCTTTCCTACTTTTATGTATCTATTCATTACGTTTTTAGTTTCTTTGATTTTCTGCGCTTGTAATTCTTCGTTATCTTTTTTTATTATTGACTTCGAGTTGTGTTTGCTACTCGATGATAGTTGATCACCTTTATAAAATCGGTGATTGCTGGCCCATGGAATGTCAATTGCGACCGTAAGAACTGCATTCGTTAAAAGCTAAATAAATTGATGGAAAAGGTGAATAACAGAAACATCGAAAGTAAATAGACTTTTTCAAATAAAACGAAATCTGTCATTAAGTTTTAATTTCTGCTTTCGGATATGTTTAATTGATCAATGAATTTAACTCTCATGTTAGAGAATTCATTTTCTAGTTGTTTCGCTTTCACGCGAACGTTTTTCTGATCCATTGCTCTTTCACAATTGAATATCACGTTCTATTTATTTTTATTACTTTATCTTATTTTCTTTTATTTATTATCATTTTACTATATAAGTATCATTGAATAAAGAAGACTTAAGTAAAATTCATTCTACTATCACCATAATATTAATAACAATACTACTTAGAATTTTCAATTCAAATTTAATTTAAAATAATTAATAATAATTAAATTTACTTGCTTATAATATACGATGTACGATTTATATACAAAATTTGTACGTATTGGCGATTATTTAAATGACTTTTTGTCATTTCTGAATCAAATTGGGCCATTAAAAATAAGCAAATGATTTGTTTATTATGCAAATTTGAATAAATGAAAGATTTGTACTTACAAGAAATTTAATATGCATTTTGTATTTCCAAGCTAGAAGAACAACAGTTCTCTATCAAAATTCACAGTAGATTTCCTTGCAGTTTTTAGCCTTCAATCACTTTCATATATCCTCTCTCTTTTATCCCCCTCCCCCCCCCTCTACGATTACAATAGATATTATTGGATATCTTAAATAGCGGGAAATTATATTATTTCCGCTATTTAAAAATCGTTCTCTTTTAATGTAATATATACCACTGCATATTATTTTAAAATGCGTAAAAAATAAACGAATATCATTGTTATAAAACTAATTTGTGCTATTAATTATTTTTATTTAACGTTACGAAATACATTTACCTGATTGCGAAAAAGATTCTAACGCGATAACGAAAATTCTGATATTCGTTTCAATTACATAGGTTACACAATTTACATTTGACCGGAAGTGAATAATTCAGGATACGTCATGTCACTGAAACGTCCACTGAACTCAAATTCTTTTCAAAGATAGAATGACACGCAATTATTATCATCACCTTTTTCCTGTTCATTTCGTTTATATATTTGACCGAAAGAGAACATGGTTTCAATAATTGTTTTGTTAAAACGGCGGAACGTTGACAGTGTGTATCATGAAAAATTTTATTTCGTTTACTTTGTGCTGTATCCTTTTATTCTTTCTCCGTGAGGGAGTAGTAAGTTTCAAAAAATGATGAATTTATATATTTTATTATGTTATAGTTGTTATACAAATCTAGCGTATAAAATTTCTTGAATTTAAATGATTCAAAAAATAATATTTAGTGTCATTAAATTATTATAAATATTATAATATTGATAATAAGGAAGTAAATAGCAGATATGCATGATATACATATGCCATGAATGCTGTTATGAAAAATATGTACATATAAAATAAATATAATAAATTATTCCAACTAATGTATAAATAAATCCTATCTATAGAAAATATGTATTTCTTTCAAAGTTTTACCTATCTCACTGATTCGAAGCAAAATATATACTTGTATAAATTTCCGCAATCTAATTACAGTTACAAATTTATTTTCAGTCTTTAAGATGTCGTTCCGGAAATCAACAAATAGACGTACATTTTCAAAAAGTGCTGAAAACTTGTAGGAACCGTTATACCGGTTCGAATACAGGTAATGGGGAAGATTCTACATCCACGGAAGACAAAAGTTCAGGAAGTGATTCTCGTTCCGAGGAAGAGGTATATGATAACAACTTCTTTGACAAAAATGACAGTGGACCTTCATATAATCAATCCACGAACAATCAGAGATATAGGTAAAACTGGTATAATTATTTTGAGCAATAATAATATTTTAATAAGCGAAAATTATTAATTATTGGACCGTAGAAATGCATGTTTCTATAAAAAATAAATGAAGAAATGGGACTTACTCAAAAAATTTGTTTAGTCAATAAAATACCTTTTATATACATATACATATATTTTTTGAGTGCAGCTCTGCGTCACACTTTATAAATATTGTCAATTTTTTTAAACATCCTGTATATTCTATATATATTTCTATTGCAATTACATATATATCTTAATTAAGTTATTCATGGATACAGAAATTCTGACAGGAATAGTAATACGAATACTTACTTCTCCGACCGCTCGATTAAGGAAAATGTTAAAGATTTCCAAAATATAAAACATATTCGTAAAACCAACGGTCGAGATTCATGGAATTCTAGAGATTCGCGCAATAGGAAAAGTGATTTTAATAATGGAGAGATGAATGACGAGGACACACGTTTTAATAATAATACTGACCGGCAACAAGATGTAAGCATCACGAATTTAAGTTGAATACCTTATAATTATCTACAATATTTTATGTTAATCTGATAATTCTATGTATATTCTAATTTATTATAGTGTATAGTACAATGTTTTTTCAATGAATTAAATGCTGTAAGTACTATCATATTTGATTTAAGAATAGAAATAAACAATAATTATGTTATTTAAATAATTGTTACTACTTGCTGATTAATAGGTAGATCAAAAAGGATTTCCAGAAAAAGATTTAGTAATTCCATTGATGATTCAAAGTATTCAAGATCCAGAATTGAAAGACTTCGTTGAAGAATCGATTATCGAATGTTTTCGTTACCTTGAAGCGAATAAACGAGAAAAATGTGAATACTCACAAAATTTATTGACGTGTTTGGCTGAAAAAGGACAGCAGGTAGGTTTTAACTTTTTTTTGTACTTTGTATTAAATACTACGCCAGTTTCGTAAAAAATAATTTTTTAAAATAAATACGTTAATCCTGTTTCAGAAATGTGAGGATTGGGAAAATTAAAAAATGTAATGTCATTGTAGTTACTTAAAGAAAACGATACCGTATGTGGCAATAATATTGTATTTGTGTGTATCTGTTTGCATATAAAACAGCAGGAGTATCAAGAAAAAATTTCTAAATATTTTACCACAATATCTATAAATACTAATTTTTTTGAATTATTATTTTATATACTTTTCTTTACAATGAGTTTCTTATCATTTTTTGAATTACAATACTGCGAAATAATATTATGAAAAATATCATCTTTAGAAAATAATGTAAGATTATATTGTTATACTTACATTTCAAACTGAAGCAATTAAAAAGTTTACTTATAATTGGTAATATATAAACTGTAATTATATATATATATATATATATATATATATATATATGTATATATATATATATACATGCACCTTTTTACAATATATACAAATGCTATTTGAAATTTTGTTTGTTTCCGTACTGTACTTTATTAATGATAATATTTTTGTATCAAATTGGAAAATTGATTTTTATTGTAGCAATATTGTAATTCATACCTATGAAATATCATAGCATTGCACAATATCACAAATAGATCGCAATTAATGTGATCTATTCCTCTAAAGATAAAAGAAAATTATATTCGAAATAAATTCACTGTAGAATGTTTTTGATATTACACATTTCTTTATATGATTTTCTTTCATAAATGTTGAATGCGTATTATATAAGAATCTAAACTTGGTGATTTCAATTATTTGAGAAGATTAAAGTGTTAAGCTATTTATGATATTGATGTAACGTTCGAAATTAAATCTATTTGTAACTTCTCGTTTTCTACTTCAGATGTATTGCAAATAATATTTTGCCAATACTATTATGTTTTGCAGTATTCAAAGTTACTTAAATTTTACAATATTGTATAATTAAACTATAGGAATTATTTTTAGTTATACCTACTGCACTATATTTTTGTTGTAATACAACATACATATTTGTAATATATCTTAAATAAGAAATTACTTTCTTTTTTTTAAATCTTCAAAGCGCTTCATTAAATCGTCAAAATCAATGTCTTCGCTAGTAGATGGATTATTTGAGGGTAAATCATTCTCCGATGGCACGGCGGGCAAATCTGGAAGCTGAAAATCATTCATCGGCATTTTCGATCGCGGTTGAGGTTTTGGTTTCTGGTCGGACTGTAATAAAAAATCATAAATAAACGTATTACGTAAATGTATAATAATTAATACAAAATACACAATATATAAACGTATATGTCTAAGTTTTCAAGTAATAATAATAAGTAATAATAACAAATAATCATTTTAACAAATATAATAATAAATAACAGCTCCTATAATTGAAAAATTGGAAGTAAACATAAAATATTAATAAACCTAATATAGCTGATCGTAAGGATAGTAAGAGGCAGAAATGTTGAAGAGGGAAATCGTTATTGGTCGGAAGAGTGGAAAAGAAAATGTATTTTATGTAGTTTAGAGATAAGCACATTAAAACATTTATTAAGAAACTGCTATAGATTAGATTCCAGTGTATCAAGAGAGGAAGATATAATGGAAGGTAGGATAAGAGAAGCGGTGATACTTTGGATAAAAGTTTTGAAAGAAATAATATGGATACCAAACTAATTGCATTATAGCCAGTATAGGGTAGTGTGTGTGTATATGTATATATAATTTTTAATATTAAATTTAAAAGGGGGGATATGTGTGTTTGGGATGCAGACGAGTAGATGTGTTGGTGCTTTAAAAGTTATATGGAAATGAGTGGGTGTTAGACATACATAAGTCAAATCCTTTTTTCAGGCTATGAAGCCAAAAAACAAATAAATATATACTTATATATCTAACTATTCATAATATTATTAATTTTCATTTACATATTTAGTGAGTTTAATTATTTTTGTTTTAAAATTACCTGTTTATTTAAATCAGGTGGAAATGATGCATATGATGGAGGCAGATCATTTTCCTTAATAGATAAGAATTCATTAATCATCCAATAATTTAATTTATAGAATTTAAATTATATCACTCACAAGTTTGTCTCCATTTGAGTTATCTAAGGGAATGTTGTACAAAACATTATTTGGATTATAAGGAACATTTTGATCCTTACTTTCTAATGATCCTGGTGGAGTTACAAATCCTATAGGCCCTTTCTCAGAATTCTAAAAGGTATAGTTTGGATAAAAAGTATAAATACAAAATAGCTACATAGTAAAAGAGATTACTTACAATTAGATTAGATGCAGGATTTGGTAATAGAGGAGCTTGAGGGAACCCAATAAATCCAACTGGCAGTGGTAAGCCTCCAGAAGCTGTGTCTAAATTGTTTCTTTCTGTGTTATTTCCAACATCTATCAATAAAGCATCTTGACCCTCTTGCATTATCTATGATATTGCAATTAAAATATTCATTCTCACAATAAAATTGGAATTATTATCATTATCAGTAGCAGTTTCATTTCATAATTTCTACCTGTGGATCTGGTTCGTATTCAACATCATAATTTTTCGCAATCTCTATAAGATACTTCTCTACAAGAAGCTTAGATGGTGATTGCACGCTCATTTTATGTTTCAACTTCTCAGATATAGTTTGTACTGCTTCTTCCCTACATGCTTCTGTGTATTGTTTCCCATATTTTGACATTAAGATATCAGCTATTATTTTAATTTCCTGAACATCAGTTTGTATTCTAGGAGCAGCCCAAATTATGGTAGAAATAGCTTCCGCTAAACCTTCATCTAAATTCCTATGACAATAAATATAATGATATTTAAAAATAATTATGTTATTAATGATTTTTATAACATTTTGCTAATAGAATGACAACTATTTTATTATAATTTCATGATATTTATTATAATAAAGGTAATATTAAAAATTGAAACAATAAAATAGAATCGGAAAAGTAATGTTTAATCATTTGAATGACATACATACTTCATTTGTTGAATAAGTCCGAAACGTGCAAGCAAAAGATCACAATACATTTCGAGGAGTTCCATTGCTTCAACCATGTAATCTTCTCTGATAATGTGTTCAACCCGTATTTTTGCTCTTTCAACTTTACCTGCAGCGATGTAGTCAGCTATTTCTTTCCGTGCTTTCTGAGCAAGTTCCGTTTTCTTTTTCTCAAGCAACTTTAATCGATTAACTGCTAGCCGCAGATGCGTTTTTAATTTTGTATAATTCGGCCCACTCGAAAACATCTCTACTTGATCGTTCTTGTCACAAATGAAGAAAACTGATATAATCTTTCATGCTCCTACGCAGGAGTATAGTAGAGGTTATTCAAGAACTGATAGAAAGTGACAGCTCAGAGATATTAAATATATGATTGAAATGAGTTATATATGTTGCAAAATTTTCAATTATGACTTTTTTAATATTTATAATAAACTTATATAAAATGGTAAAAGTATTTGTAACGAAACGAATAAACTTATATCGTAGTACATAAATAAAATTTGGTAATAAAGAATTTTTAAAGTAAAGAATACCTATCTACATATTACACATTCTCGTGAGTCACATACATGCCACTATTGTACTTGCGTAAAAGTAAAATAAGGCGCTATTTTCACATATTTTAATCTATATTAAATATACAATTAATGCTATAAATCCCATAAAATAAATGATGAGCTGTTTATTAATAGTTATATCTCTCAGTAACTAAATCTCTTAAATAAATGAATAAGTAGTATTTTACATTACAATAAATATACCGTTTCAAATGTAATAAAATATTTTGTCGTTTATAAAGTTTAAACTATATGTAATTAATTGTTTTCCCTATAAGGTTACAATACTTTCATCCCTACATATTCTTACATCATTTCACCGCGAGGTTCCGTACGAATGTAACATATTCTCTAAATATAAATACATATGTCGCGATATGTACAAGGTGTGTCAGCTTTTCTTGGCTAAACATTGTCACGATGTTCTATGCCATTCAATCATGATAATAGAATAATAGTTAATTTCGTACGTTTATTATAATTTTTTAGTACAGTTTCAAATGCCCTATTGTTTCCTTATTCATATCACACCGATAGAATATCCTGACAAAGTTTGGTCGGAGAAAACTGGATCATCCTGTATACATAATAACTGCACGCGCGATATTCGACTTCCTAGATGGAGGGCGCTTCAAAAAATCGATCGATCGATTGTTTAAGAATACACATTTCCGTTAAATTCTAGAAACAGAAATCGTTGCCGTGACAATTCGCATTGCCACCTCCGAATTTCTATTCCAATTTGTCAGTTCTCCAATGTTTTATTCAACTGAACTTCTTTCTCTCAGAAGGAAAGGCAAATTAGCCAAATGCTGGTTAGCCGCAACCTTTAGTGAAAAGATGTTTAAGGAAACTTGCAGACCAATACTAATTAAGAAGATTAACATAGTCCTTACTTGGTGAAGTACTTTTTTATTCTTACGATCGCTTTCAACTAATCATTTTGTTTAATTTATTTGAGTTTCTTGTGGATATTCTTTTGTCTTATTGTTGCAATGATATTTTATTATTTCTGCACTTATTTATTAAATTAATTACGTTATATATACGATTACGATTACAATTTTAGCGAAGAAATTTTATCAACGATTGAAATGAGGAGTGGGAGAAATTATGGCAGATTTAGTCTCTATCTTTCTTCACAATTAATGTATGGTGCTGCGAAAATACTTCTTTACCAAACGAAATACTTTCAAGGTCATAAATCTTGAAATTAATATTTTATAATCTTTTTCGCAGTAATATAACAAGCATCTTTTATCTTTAAAAACATAAAAAGATTATTTTTTGTCTCTTTTTTTTATTGTAGATCATGTTTTCGCAATGAAGTGCACATTATTCAAAAAAAGGTAAAGATTTAAATTTTATGAAGCACTTAATTTCTTCAGAAATTCTAAAATTTCAGATTTGATTACTGATAGAGCACTTTTTATTAGTTTTAATATTAATAACTCGGCAAATTGTTAATAAGGAAAGCGTTAATATTAATAAACGCGAAAATATTTCAAATATCTTTTCGTAGGCATGAAGAATTTAACGCGGTAATGGCGTTAGAATTACCGGATGTTCCTCCTATGGAAGATGTGTTCCGGAATTTAGAAATTCCACCAAATTCGCATTTAATCACAGAAGAACCATATACTTCCGTTATAGGACGTTTGGTAAAAAAAAAATTAAAAAAAAAAGGACAAGCCCAACGCGGATTATTTATGATAATAAAATTTTATTTTGTGTTGTTATGTTATATATGATTTATATCGCGTTATTTAAATTTATAACATTATATTGTTCAAATGTAGATGCAAGATGAAATGAATTTCGGGATACTATCCGAACATGATATGGAACAATACTTAGCCAGACCAGAGCTATCCTTGTTAGTTTTACGTATTTTTAAAGTAATTTTATACTTTCTGATGCTAATACTTTAAATTTTAATAATTTTAATTATGATTTGTTTAAAATTATTAAAATTATTAGAATACAATGAATAGAACAATAGGTACATATTCTTGATATTTATAAAATTATTGCTATCCATTATTTAGAAACGAAATACGAAGATTTCCTTGGGATCAATCGGCAGAAATTCATGAGGAATCGGTGCAAGTTCCTTTTGTTGATGTTAACAGATTTGAGATTGAGACAATTGAAACTGAAAGAGAAACACGAGTAGCATCCGCTGAAAATGATCAACACAAATCCTTTGTCGTTCCTAGAGGTGCATTAATTATTGTATTTTTATTTATAGATAAGTTAGTCCTTTTTACAAATATGATTTTTTAGGCTCGGACGTTAAAAAGTCTGCGAATTCTAGGAAAAGAACTTTAATATCTCCAACAGAAATTCCTGCGAAAAGAAGCAAGGTACGTTGTGTAATTTTTTTCATATAACTTTTTGTATAACTAAATTGTATAACTTTTTTAGTGCCTTTCCGAACTATGTAATATAAATTTTATAGGAGAATTTCTATTTATAGATAAGTCCGGCAGAAGATTTACCACCTCCGCTCCCAATAGAACCACCACCACCACCGATAGACGAACCTCCATCTGCACTTGAATTACCATTTCAATTACAGCAAGGTTTATCAGTTCTTGAAAATATAGAATTAATTGAAGTAGTAAAGCCAAAAAAGACAAGAAAATGTTTCGATGAACGAACTCAACTGTCTGGTAGCGTCATGCGAAAATATATCAGAAATGTTTTCGTTCATACAGTGAGTGGTTTAATTGGTGTAATTTAATCATTGACTGAATATACGATTCAATTGTTTATAAACATGTTTATTTTTATTCATCTTTTAGAGACCTCTTTGGAGAGAAAGGTCTACGTCTATTTTACTACAAGGAACTGAATATCTAAGACAACCATCAACGAAAATTGCCAATAAATCGTGGGGAAAAACATTAAATAAATTGTTCAGTAGTTGTCTTACGAAACCATTGGCGCAAACGGTTCAAAACGATTTTCAAGATGTTCTTGATTTTGAAATTGAACAGACAACAGGTAAATAACGTTTATTTCGATAAAATAGTAAAGAGATAAACAAACGTCAAAGTAAAAAATAAACAAAGTAAATAATAAAAAAAATAATAATAAATAAATACAATTTTAATTTTACAGCTGGAGAAACTATTCGTGTGGGTGCTTTAAGTAGACTACCGGATCAAACAGATGAATTATCATCAAGAAAGCTTATGTTTACTGCACCTGAAATTACTTATCAATCTAAAACATTAGAAAAAATCCTCCAAACAGAAAATCTCGTAGCAGGGGAAGAAGAAGAGCCTCCTGAAGAGCAAAGAAAAGAAACAAAGAAGTTTGAAGAACCTCTAATTGAACTTCCTGAAATTACAGGTTTTGAAGAAAAAATTGGGTACAGTTTATTATTATTTAGTTAGTGTAAACGTTTAATTTTGCTATATATTATATACAATATACGTTTCTGAATTGTTTAGAGAAAGGACAATAACAGAAAAATCATCTGATGGGAGAAATGCAAAATCCAGTTCTTCCTCCGTGTCAGTTATTTTTGCTTCATACTGTTACAAATACATGAATCTAATACATATTACCAACAGTTAATTGAACATTTTATAAAAATTGTTTTCTTGTTGTAGTTCAAAGACACATTTAATCAAAAAAGAGTTATTAGCATTAATGGAAACTCATTGGAGTGAAAGGACATTCATAAAATTTCATGATGTAATTTCACCAGAGAGTTGTAATAAATTTGATGCTGCATCCACCTTTGTACAATGTTTAGGTAAATTTAAATTAATTAATATAATTTTATTATCTTTTACTCTCTATTGTTATGTCTTCACTTAAATTTGAACGTACAGAAGATTCTCAATGATGATTGACATATATTTCAAATATTTAGAACTCCATGCAAAGAAAAAGATAATTCTGAAACAGGCTGAACCTTTTGATACAATTTGGATACAGAAATACCCTTATTATACTTCAGAAAGTGGTAACAGCACTGCTGCAGCATCATGATTAACTCTTCATAATTAACCACATAAAAATATACTACTTATTAAAATATTTATTATACAAATTTATTTTTATCAAACAAATATATAATAAACTGCGTATCATATTATGTATTTAATATATGATACACATATAATACAAGCATTTATTGCTACAAATTGTTTTTAAAGTACAATCAATCTACTTGAATTATTCTGTCATATAGTATGTTTACAACATAAATACCATTGCAGTAATAAAGCTTTTCTTTGATAAATTGTCTTTATATAAAAGTATATTCTTTCTCATATCATAGAGAGTAGTACCTGCTATGTTTACAATATTGTGCAAAATTAATTATATTAATAATTATTATCAATAATTATTAATAATTATTAATAACAATTAATAGTGCTTTCTTTTTATTCTACAGAAATCTAATCTTATAATATAACAAATGAGTTTTGATTATATTAAAAGCTTATTTTGTTCATGAATATATAGCAAGTAAACTCTTTTTATTCAAGCAATTTGTGTCGAACATTCTAACGTGTTCATTATTTATAGGTACTTGTTACAGAGATAAGAAAGATATATAAGGTGTTTCAGGTGGAGTTTGCAATTAATTTCCATACTATAGCTCGTTTAAAAAAATCTTTCAAATAAAACTTACCTTATTTCGGAAGGGACGAGGGGTGATCACAAATCTTCTCTAGGTGGACGTGTTTCCGAGATTTTAAGGAGATCTTTGTTTTTTTTATACGGAACTGTATTTTTTTATTTAAGGAGGTGTGTAGCTCATTTCGTGACGAATTCATCGACTCATAATATGTTGGTACTCGAAGGTCATTCATTGCCTTTCAAAAACCTACTTTCTTCGAACGTTCTCAGGATTTGATTTACTGAAGTATTGCGTCGATTCAGATGGTAAACATGAATCGAAATTATACAAATGATGCGATTTATCGTTATTCGTATTTGTTTTTGTTTATTAATAACTATAATTTGCTACTGGACAGATATCCTCAGTTTGTATGATAGTTGCTTCGAAGGAATCATTATTGCAAATAGTATTAAGGTGTACTTTCTTCCGGTAACGATTTAATTTACGACGGTTCATTATACGCAATAATAAACTCGCAATAAATTCGCAATAATTTCGCAATAAGATTGCCGATATGCCTCTAATTTTGGAAGAATGTGAGGAATTTGGAAGAATTAGTTCTGTCACTTTCGAGAAGGTGCAGCTATCATATAGAAATAGAGTAAATAATTGTACTGACTACAAAAGTCATCCTTTTGAATACATAAGAAACAATTTCTGGACGTTCAACAACAGTATGTTTTGAACGGCAATAAATGACCTTCAAACATCAATATATTATAGTTCGATAAATTCATCCCAGAACGGGTTACATGCCTATCTAAATAAAAACATATAATTCCGCATAAAAAAAACAAAGACCACCTTGAAATCTCGGAAGCACGTCCACTTAGGGAAGGTTTGTGATCACTGTAACATGCCTCCCTTCTTCCCAGGACAGGGTAAGTTCCATTTGAAACATTTTTTAAAACGAACTATAGTTTGGGAAATAATTGCATGCGTAACTTCAAATGGAACACTCTGTATAATCCCAGTGGCTATAAATATATTTATATACTGCTATAATTTTGAAATCATTTTAAGCTATAATATTTCTCAATTACTTAATTATTATAATATTTTTCAATTGGTTTAATGGAATTCTGCAATTTTAAATAAATATGTACATTTACTGAACAATATATGTTTGTCTCATACAAATAACTGAGAAACCTAATGATAAACCTCAGGTGGGAGATTTTAGTTTTTTATATTATTACTACATAATTTTACTCGAAATAAATGAATAAGATTTAAGAAAAAGGTTTAACATCATGGACTGTACATAAAGAAAATGTTTTTATACGTTTTCTTTTAACCCTTTGTACAC
Organism: Bombus vancouverensis nearcticus; assembly: GCF_051014615.1. Taxonomy (NCBI): domain Eukaryota; kingdom Metazoa; phylum Arthropoda; class Insecta; order Hymenoptera; family Apidae; genus Bombus; species Bombus vancouverensis. Next base: position 13,035,451 of record NC_134924.1, read on the forward strand.
TGATCGTTACAAAATAAACCAGTCTCTGTATATGGCTAAAAAACAAAAAAGAAATTGAAATTTAAGTATGTGCAATTGTAGGCGCTTATAATGTCTAGTATGTAATTACCAAGCGATTATAGACAAGGATAGTATATGGTGATCATTTCCATTAAACTCTTATATGGCAGTCAAAAGGTTAATAAGTTAATGCAAATTATAGCAGATAAAGATATATCTTTCTCATTATGTACCTGTGATGTAACTAGATTTTACATCTGTATTACTATTCACGAAGTCTTGCTAACCGTTGTGTAAGTTCATCTTGTTCTTGACTGATAGTAGAGGTACCTATACTACCTAACTGTCCAGATGGCAATTCCATATTCAACTCCAAACTGAAAAAAATTATATAATAAATTTATGTTATAGGATTACATAATATTGTATAAAATAACTCTAAGGAAAGTAGTTACCCAGCTTCGTCTGCAACTTGTTGTAATAAAGAATCAACATCATTTTGTGGAACATTTGTTGTCGTAGTTTGAGACATAGCATTCTCCATGTATGAACTTTGTACATCCAAATCTTCAAACTGACTTTCAAACTTATCCATAAGACCTAACATTAAAGTTATAATATATTACAAACATCCATACACGATCTCAGAAATTTATGATTTATTCATTATTTTTCAGATATCACATAAAATCATGGTAAAAAATTAAATTCTGAAATATACATAATATGTATATTTCACAATAGTGTATACATATTACACAAAAACATATACATATAAATATAAATATTTACCTGAAATTTTTTCTAAATTCATTGATTTCATTGCTGCATCCATGGCTTTAACTACTCCAGCCATTGACTGAGTAACTTTGCGTGTAGTCAAAGCAGTTTGTACTCTGCTAGCTACTGCATCAACTCTTGCACTCATCCGTAAATAATTAAGTGCCTGATTACGTTGGCGAATTGCATTTTCTGCATGAATTCGTGCGCCCTCCATATTACCTTTTTGAATGGCTTTTTTTATTTTTGCCTTTTCCACCTTTTCTTCTTTTTCGCATTTCTTGGAATTTCTCTCTAATTCCTTCACAGCAAATTTGAGATTGAATAAATTTCCTTAACATTAATTTAGAAAAATATTTTTGTCTTCATTCAAATACATTGTTAATAAAATTTCCTTAAATGTAGACACTACAAAACATAACATATATGGGAAAAATTACCACATAACCTTTAAAATATAATTTCATTTTAAACAAAATCCTATAACATCCATTAAAATTATGTTTAACAGATTATTGTAATTCGCTTTTAAAACGTATATTATATTATAATGTATATTGTAATGTATTATATAGAAATAAAATCGTTAATTAATAAATTAAGAAGAAAACCTAAAATATTTGAAAATTCTTTTAGAATGTCTTAGATACAAAATCAGTGTGAAACAATTTTTTATAATTTAAGTACAATTGAAGAATTAATAAGAACTTTATAAAAATAGAGATTAGTTGCAAACATAATTCAGTAAAAGGAACATTCATCTGAATAAAATTAATAAAGAACACTTGAAACCAACAATTTTGAAAAATATGTAAAAACTGAAAAATTTTAATAAAAGGATACTTTCCATCTGGGAGACGGACATAATTGACTGTTCAGCCCCCGTTTTGATGAGATTTTAAAAATGAACGATAGGTTCAAACAATAGAATTACTTTGCTTCTGTCAGCAAAGATATAACAAGTGACAATATGCGTTGCTATTTAATGAAATCAAGTGTCATTCAAATTTGAATTTACCTGACATGATAAATATTAATATTTAACAGGTACTGGTACTCTAACGATGATTAATTTTGATTATTTTGGTAGATATCTAAGTAAAAAGATTACTGTATGATTAATTATTACTATTCATTTGATAGATGACATAAATGAAAAATATATTTTCATAGATGGAAAAGTAGAATATATTTTTTAGAATATAAACTGCTACACCAACTGAGAACGCCTTAAACGCTCATTGACTATATAATATCAGAAAGGAAATTTCCTCTTTGGTAATAAGATCAGATAAAATCATAGATAAACTATAATATAGATATCGTATATGATATTTCGTCACACAATCTTGAAAAATATAATAATGATGGTAACTTATTCAACTGTATCAAATTTAACAAATATATTAACAAGCTGTATCAAATGTATCAAATTCATTAATGACTATCGACTACCTACCGGCGAATAGCTGGAGTATCACGTGACCAATTATGTTTACGTTCCTATTCCATGATTTGCCTGTAGACTTAATCGCGCTTATTACTCATGTCATGTGCTTATCTTTCCTAACTTAACTGATTAACTCGTTAGATAGAAAGTATTATGTTTATCATATATTTATACCTATTGTTTCCCACATGAGACTACAGATCAACTAGTTTAATTTAGTTTAATTTATTATTCTCCTTCAATACAGATCAAGTATTGTAGTAAATACATAAGTACTTATTACAAATGAAGTAATATGAAAAATAAATGAATAGGTTTCAATAATTAATAATTGGTTTTAATAAATAATAAGAAAATGTTCATATTATACTTGCGAAACTTGTTTTTATTAAATTTGAAATGTATGTGTAACATCATACTGGATATACATTTAGTAAACCTAGAATAATTCATTCTTGAAATATAATAGGATTTTAATGAAAAGCAAATAATTATATTGTGCTTTTATGTAAAAAGTTTAATAGGTTGTAATTATACACATTTTGTATATTTATAAGTAGTATGAATTAATGGAATGTGTTTTATAACGAAACAATTTAAAACTAATATAAAGATTTTCTTTAAAACAAAATGAAAAATTATGGTCAAATTAATGAAAAGGCACCATATGTTTCCATCTTCCAATATATCTCAAATTTGGAGAATAATACTTTCTATTTCTTATGTTTTTAAATTATGAAAATTGCAAATTGTTTCATATATAAATATATTCATATAATTTTTAAATATAAAATGTTTGCAATGTGTATGAAATAAGTGCTAGTAATAATGATGAGAAACGATTTTTAAGAAATAAAATATATGCTAAAAAATGTCTAGAAGCTTACTAGAAGACAAAAATAATTTATATGAAAATTCTATATTTATTATACTAAAGTATTTTATGATTTAGACATTACATTAATATTTCAAATATGATTGATTAACTATTTATGTAATATATGAAACATTTTTTTTGTAAACATCAAATATCTAAAGAAATATTAATCTTCTATAAGAATGATATAGTATGTATGTGTGTGTGTGTGTGTGTGTATATTTTTTTTTTTTTTTTCATTGCGCATAAATTGCAATAATTGGATGGCTTTCTACGTTGCATTATATTGTTTCTTTATGTTTTAGAAACAAAATAAAATAATCATCTATCTTCATCCTTGGTCTATTTGTCCATTACACTCTATTCTTTTCTACCTTAATCTATCTTTAAAGCTGCAAGTTTGAGTATTCTATTTAAGTTAAGCGTAGTAGCTTGTTTATAGTAATGCAACAAAACTGAGAATCAAACACTTATCCTGTTACTTATATTTTTTATAAGTCTATTGAAGTTTTATGACACAGTTACATGTCTGCATATATTATTATATATTAAAACATATTTTATTCTAAACTTATATATAAATAATACTAATTTATGCATATTTTCAGTTATGAATTAAAATTTGCATTGATAGTGAATTTGTTTATTTCAAAATTTTATTTCAGTTATTCAATTATTTGAGTCTAAATATAATATTCATTATCAGTTACTGAAAAATATTTGATTTAGTATCCGATTCACGGTTTTATTGCGTTTTATTTTAAATCTGAATACACTGAATTCGTTGTTAATACACATATTTACAATGCAAAGTACATTCTGAAACGATACACGTCAGACGAAAATCTATTTTTCTAAAACTAATTTGTATAAGGATCCTACTGTAATCTACAAAAATACCTGTTACATGTCATAGGAAGTATTTCTGAACGAAAAATAAATTCGATTGTCTAGATAATAATCTCTCTTGCCATAAACTGTTGTATTATGATATATACGTATATACATAAATAATAATGTTCCATCTCGAAGTACAATATAATACTTCATATATAAAGAATTTCAAATTTATAAAGCCTTGGTTGTTTGCACCGTATTATATTAAGAATAGAAAACTAATATAAATCTTAATTTGGAATAAAATAATAAATTAGTTTTAAAGATAATATCAATTTTTAGTAACAAGATCAAAGGGCTTGAGATGTTTATGACAAGGAATATATTACATTTTAAATAAAACATATAAGGAGATATAATTTTACAAATGAAAGATTTACACAGTTTCAGATTTAGACAAATTCACATTGATTATATTATACACATATATTTTACTAATTGAACTTATATTAAAAAAAGAAATGCAAAAATTAATAAAAAATTGAACTTTATTATTAATAGACAAAATACAATTTTATTAAATTAATGTTCAGAAAGTTTTAATAATATATTAATGTTAGTATAGAAATTTTGCAGTTATTTATAAAAATAACTTCTTTCTCTTAATATTTAGTATGCATAAGTTAAATTTGATTATCGTGAAAGAAATAAAAGGAACTAATATATCTAAATGATACATATTACTATGCGAACAAAGATAATATCAATGTAAAAATGTCTAAAATAAGATTCTAATTTCAGAATCTCTTACTCATCTCACATACCTTACAGAACACCCTGTTTTAAGAATATTTTGTAAACTGTAATATATAATTAGAAAATGAGAAATTCTTAATGCATGAAATGGAGAAATCTATTACAAATTTAATATAATAAATTAGTATGAGTGTATCTGTAATAATATCTTATGTTCAGGAATTCTTTCCATCTTTTATGCGTACTACTAATTATGTAAAAGAATTCGTTCTTTAAGAATTACTCATTTCCTAATTGCTTAGGATCTTATAAAACATTTAATAAGCGCTTTAATAATAATTTTATAAATGTACATCACTGATTAACTATTTCAATAAGCAACGTGAATAATTAGAGCAATCAAAAAATCATTCATGTAAAAAAAAAAACTAAAGTATTGCTCTAGTTTACAAATATAAATCTTAATCAAAGTATGTTAAATATTCTGTTGAAAAATCAATTATTTAATTATTAATTCAATTAATTGATAAAATTGATTAAATCAATTATTTGATATTATAAAATGACATAAATAATCATTTAATCTTTGCAAGAAAACTTAATACGTAATAGATGAATTTACATGAAAATAAATTACAACTTATGCATTAAAATATTAGTATCTAGTAATTACTGTTTATATATTAGTAAAGTGATTAATAATCAAATTACATTTTTACCACAGCACCAATAAAAGTTAGAAAATTACTGTGATTTTTTCATAAACAAAAGAAATTTGTAGTTTCATTTTTGAATTAAGAATGTCTATCATTCTGTACAATTACAGAACTAAGTACTAGCTTGAATTCAATAAATAATAAGTGAATTTCCAATGATTAAATTGCTGAAAATAAGTAATTAAATTAAATATTTGTGTAATTATTAATTATTTATTAATATGTGCTTTCAATTACGCAATTAATTACTTATAAATTCACTATACATTCGTTGTGTAATTAATTACACTGATTAATGTATAAGTCAATTATTGAAAAATAGTAAATTGGTCAATTACAAAAATTTATTAACTTAATCATTTAACTCATGTAAAACGGACATTGTAATTTATTGCATTTGTCAGTTGTATAATAGTAAATAAATTTAACATAAACTAAAATTTTTAGAGAATTGAATTCTAAATTCTAATGAAGTAATTTATAATATTATTTATTAATGTCCATCGCCATATCACTTTCCTTTTGTTATATTGCAAGATGGCATGCACTTGAATTTAAGATCAAACTCATGTTCTTCAGGATGAAGAGAATTATTGTCATCTTTTTCTATGTCTTCTTCATGTTCTTCATTTTCTTCATTGCTCTCCTCATCTTCATCTTCATCTTGTTCAAGTAATTGTTTTCGAGCCATTTGAACTACTTGCCATTCTTGATAATGACGCTTTCTCTTTGCTTCAAATGCTTTACGTTTTTCTAAAATTTTTCCATATACATTGATATCTTTTGTTACTCAATACCACATTTTGATGATAATCTTTCTCATTCCTCCTCAATTGATTAAAATTAATTACTTTTTAATAGGATATTTAGAATTACAATTTTAATAATAATAACAGTAAAATAAAAATCATTTCAATATTTATAATCAACTATAAGGTATACATATTGGTATATATTATATTTATGCAAATATAATTAAAATATAAATTACCTCTCTATGAAAAGGTTTATAATTTCTTACCTCTTTCTTCAACAGTTTCTTTTTCATCTTCATCTTCACTTGATTCTTCAAATATTTTTGGTTTACTGCCTTCTGCCAATCTGTAAATATGGGAAAGAAAATTCTTTACAATTTGAAATGAAAAGAAATGCAAAATTTATGAATTTTTAGTGGTCAATTGTTCAAACCTATAATTATTAATGAAATGAAATATTTAGAAAAACCAAATTTGTGAAAATATAAAATATAAAATGTATTTAATTGTTGTTGATATTTTTAAGTACAATTGAAAAATATACAAGTACAAAACATATAACTACTAATACTAATTGTAATAAAAATAAGAAATAAAGCAAATAAATGGAATAATTATTCACAAAAGTACCTTAATATTTTACATAGGGTTCCCAAAATAAAAAAGTATATATAATACATTTAAATATTATAACATATGAATCGTTTCCTTCTTATTACACACATTTTTATAACAATACCTTAAATCCTAATTTATCTTTGTAATGTAATCTGTAATTACTTCATTTGAATCTTTCTAAAAACAATCATTTTGATTAAATCATAAACATTTTACAACCCCATGTTTATACTTAATGTAAAATATTTTCTTATTGAATGTAGTTCAGGCATGTATTTTTATGTAATTTTCTTTTAGTATGTAACATTCCGAAGTAAGGATGTAATTAGTTATAAAAGTAGCTGATCTGTAATACTTGTATGACATATGGTTACATTTTCATTTAAATATTCATTAGCAAAATTATGTGTATATTATTAATTATATATTGTATGAAACTTTTTTTTATAATGCTTAATGCTATTACAAAAATAATTATTGAAATAATATTGTAATACTGTTAAACGTTTCTTAATTAACATTGATATAAAATTAAATTTATGTTAATATAAATATATTATAACTGAAATGAATTAAATATAAATAAATCATAATAAAAATTTGGTAAAATTAGGAGAAATGAATTTCAAATTTATTATTTCATTATATCTTGATTTTCATGTCACAGTCAGCAGTTGTCTACACAGAAATTATTTTTTATTACTTACTTTTTTGCTATATTAAATAGATAATAAAGGTATATTGTTAAACAAAAATTTTGTGTGGAGTTCAGTATTACATGCATTTATATGATCAAAAATTTCTAAATACTTCATAGAAAAAATACTGTTACTTTTGTAGAGATTTTCACTTATCTTTATATGGTAAGGCATAATAGTCATATCAATATAAACTATCTTTTGAAATTATGAATGGAGATTTCGTGAAATGAATGAATGCAACAAGTAAATAAGTTGTTATTTATGATACATAGAATATTTTAATACATACAAATAAATAAATAAAGAAATTAATTTATTCTATTATATCTTACCAGGTAAGAATTCATTTTCGACAGTGAGATCTAATATATGTAAAAAGATTTTCTGTATGTGCATGTGTGTATGAATGAATTTCTTTGGTACTTCAAAATGCTACCATAATGCTTCAAACTCTAATGCTACTTAACTATTTTTCCTTCTTTTCTTGTAGTGCATGTCAACTCCATTCAAGTGTTCAAATTTCACACAGTAGAATTACTTTTCTGAAAAAAGTATAAACGTAAAGAAGACTTTTGAAAGATGTGTAACACCTTAAAATAACATAGACCACTGTACGTATTACTTAAGTTACAGAATTTTTTGTATGATGTATTCGTAGAAATTTTTTATATTATTCATTGTAAAAATTGGATGCTTAATTGGAAATTTTGATTTTAAACAATAACATGTACAATAATTTTTAAAATTCTTTTAAAAATATATATTTATTGTAGTTATCTTAAATTCCATATATTTATTGGATATTGGTTTTTCATTATCAACATGCATATTATATAGACTTTTATTTGATTTTTCAGGTTGTATTAATTCAGTATTATTCTACAATACATTAACATAAAAGATTGGTTTTATTTTCTTTATTATTAAAACGTTTAAAAATTTAGCTTATATAAATTTAAAAAATTTATGCCCCAAAAATGTATGAGGAGGTGTTTTGTAAAAATATTTTATTTTAAATGTATGTGCATTCAATTTTGACAATTAATAATGTTTAAAAAATTATAACTATATGTCATGTAATTTTCGACTTCGGGATGTTACATACCTTTTGAAACACTTTGTATGTTTCTTGGTGCATGTATATTTGATTAAAACTGTTTGATCATAGTATTTGTAAATATGTGAACCATCTTAAAAATTGGTCCTGTTTATTCAAATTTTGGAAATTTAAATAATATTTTTCTGAAGAATTCAAGCAATTTTCCACACAAGAACCTCTTTTTGTGTAGAATTACTGAAAATAATAAAGGAATACAACTCTGAGAAGCAAAAACAGCAAATGTACATTTTGAAGAGCACTGAAACTTACCAATGAAGATTTATTCCAATAAAAAGAATAAATCAACATGAAATTTCTACATACATTTGCATACATTCATTCTATTCTTAATATTCAATTCCAATACCAACACTTGAGCATTATGTATGTAACAATGCTATACTCTACATGGTGATGTTGCTACTTAATACAGAATAGTAGCATAATTTAAATTTGATAGTTTCCATTTAAGCCAATCCTGGTATAAAACTCTAAACAGATACCATAAATTAGACTGATTGAAAAATTTTAAACGGATAAAAAGGAGATAATATTTTATATTAAGATCTGAGCATAATGCATCCTTCCAGAAAGAGAAAATTATAAATAACAATCACTTTAGATTATAATATTAATAAAATTAATTTTCAAATGATTTTTTAAATAATATGCTCCTTACAGACATAGAGAAAGAAAGAAAATTAATAATTAGAAACTCATTACAATAAATTGATTGATAGTAAAATAACAAATTATAGACATTAATTTTAATTTGTTAATTCATTCATTGATTTTCTAAGCAATATGTATATCTCATTTTAATGCCATTAATTCTCTTAAAATAAAATTACAAGTTATAGAATATCGCACTATCAATTACATTTGTGTATCACATAAATCAATTAAAAATCTATTTCAAATAATATTTTTTTTTCTATCTATCTATATTATTTCGGAAGACACTATACACTTTTGTATTATATATATTGTGAAATAAGAATGTGTGTAATTATATTATTTTTATTAAATAAAATAATATAAAACGAATATTACAGACATATTTATTAGTTATGAGAAGTAGATAATATTCCAGTCAGTATTAACATTAATGTAACTATAAGTTTAGTTACTATTGGTGTTCTTGAAATATTATACATATTTTGTATATTACAAAATTATACACTTTTTCAAACTGAAGTTTATAGAAATCTACCAATTTTCTTTTATTTATTTATTTATTTTTCTTTTTTTTTTTTGGTGATATGTGGTAATATGTACAATGCAGAAGATATTTATGAAAATAACTAGAAATATAGAATAAAATACTTATTTCTAATGAATTAATATAAATACTTACTTGGTAGCAACTGCAGTAGAATCTAATTGATCAAATTGAAATTCAGCTTGCAGGCCTTCATAGTTGTATGGGGTTTTTGGTTCATCAATCTTCATATGACCATAATCTTTTTCTGCTGGGTGTAATGTTGCAATTATATTCATTTCATCCCATTTTGTTTCTTTGCTTGGTCTGTAATAAAAATTGTCATATATTATTAAAAATTTATCATTAATATTTACTATTTTAAATTATGGAACAAGCAAAATGTAAAATTAATATAAAATACTATCAATTTCCTAACAGTATTTGATAAAACGTTGATTATGACTTACAAATTCAGAAAATTATATTGTAAAATTATAATGAAGAAAGATATATTTATTAATATGGTTCAATAGATAAATTACAATTAAAATTTTTTACGTATAAAATTTACTTAACTATGACAGTCTGTAACAACTTTAAACGAAGTTACATGGATTAAGAACGACAGTAATTAATTTACAATTATGACAATGCTCTAATAAAATAAAAGTAAAATGTAAGTAATTAAAGGAAAAAAAATATATATGAGAATGATTTAAATTAAACTAACCTTAAAACACAAGTTAACTCTGTCATCATCTCTCTTTCTCTCTCTCATATAATTTTTAGTTATAAAAAGATATTCACTTTAAAGTTACTCGTTTATATATGTATGTATAAATGAAACCATTGCTTCAATATGAAAGAAATAAATCTAAAAAAATCATTTATACCTGGGTATATCTGGATTATCGAAGCTGCTAGATGATTTTAAAATTCCCTTAGGAGGCCGTTTCGAAAGATTTTCTGCCATTTTGAAAAGAGATTGATTCACATTTGATAATTATAAAACATGACGAATCTTTGTAAAGTCAAATTTTCTTCAGAATGTTTCCACTCGAATTAGAAGCAATTGGACAATCGTTTATTGACGATGACAAATTATCACCTTAACAATTTTCAGTTTTAAATGGAAAAATCACGAGCTCTGATTGGTGCCATGTTACACAAAACCTTATACAGGGCAGGGTGTATTACGTAGTATATATGTATATACATATTTTGTAGTACCACGGTCATTTTCGAATTAAATTACTGAAGCATCGAAATCTATTTTTTGTAAGTGAAATTATAGCCCCCTATTATGTAATAATCCGTTAATGAAATTAAAAGTTTATGGTAGTATAACAGATTTTACATAACGAAGCATTAAATCGAGGTTTCGATTAACTATAATAAAATGAGAATTTTTCTACGTATATTTTTGTTAAATAATTCTGCTTTATTATTTTTTTATAATTTTACTTATGTACACTATAATAATATTATTATTACTTTGTACATAATCTATGAACAAAACTTTGTTTAATTCTATAAACTCTAAACGAATTACGATTTACACCAAACGACATATTAAATTATAAATATTAAGTATTAAGTATTACATATAAAATTAAATACATATTAAATATTAAATTACAGAATATAACGTTTTCGATATTTAAATTATGTTAAGTATATATTTAACATTTCAAATTACTTATACGATGTATAATTACCTGTTTTGTTTCTTATTTGACATAAGCAAATTAATTATAGCACGGGCGAAGATATATATATATATATAAAAGAATATAACAAGTATAACAAAGATTAAAAGCGTCGAACATAATATATGCATCTGCTGATTCAGTATCTATATTATATTTAGAGGACATATATTAATATTTTAATTTTCTCTATTTTAAACCGTATAGGATTATAATATGAAATGCAAGTCAAATTTTATACTGAATAATAACAATATATATTTTTAATGTTTCTGAATATATATGATATTTTGCAACTTGACGCAAATAAATTTATGATTGAGAATATATGTATGGAATATATGTGACATCAAAAAACAAGTAGTCTGTGATTGGATTGTATTTTATTTAGTAAGAAAACCCAAAGCTATCCCCGAAGCCCCGAAGTAAACTTATTAAACGTCGTTACGTAGTACCTGGTAGTACGTAGTGCACGTTCATTTTACACATATGTGTACATATTTCTCTTTCTACTTTTCTTCCCATGTCTTAACTGGTATGCTTTTTGATTAAACAAAAATAATTTAATGTTTCTGTTTTTGTTAGCACATAAATTTAATCACGTTTTCTATGTTTAACGATGGATCGTATTTCAACAGATCGATCTATCGAATGATGAACATCTATCGATACAACTTTCTCGCTACACATGCCTTCTGAATGTTAATAAAATGGAAAATATCAAAGGAGTTTGAGCTCGGAGTTTAAATAAATATTCGTTCATGATAAATACGCCCGGTAATTAAATGTGCCCTGAAACTAATGTGATGTCGACTGTGTGTGATGGCGGGTAAAGAATTAGTAAGCCATCAGCAGCAGTTTGTAGAAGAAATTAACTACGATGAAATTGAAACAGAGCAGGTATCATAACTATGCAGAAACTTTTCATTATTGTTCGAACAAGTCAAATTTTTGTTTTTTTAATCGTCGTTCAATAAAACATTTCTCAAATGTTACATCCAGTTGCGTTTAATTTTTGTAATTTATCCTAATTGATTATCTGATTTTGTTTGAAATATAACCTAAATGACGATAGTTGAATATTTTTTAAGCAAATTTATGTTAACGAAGCTCCTTTCTATTTTCTGTACTTTAATATTCGAATTTTGATTTAGATAACGAGAGAGATTTTTATTTGAAATATCATTAAGTTGAGAAAAAAACTGAAAAAAAAAATTTTTTTATTTTAATAGATTGTGAATATATGTCACTTTTAAAAATTTGATATAGATTGTGTGAAAATAATTTAATTAAAAATTAATAACATCGTTTAGTCGAATACAGAGTATATTAAAGAAGAATAAATAAAATATTAAATTTTTATATCTTTGTATTGTTTTTCATTTTGTTGAGGTTACATGCAGTTTCTATGTTTATCTAACATTATTAATATTCTTAACTTGTTACTTCATTTTTCGAAAAGAAATGATTTATTTTAAAATCTGAAGAGCGCTAAATTAAATCAATAATAAATTGTTCATTATTTATTTTTATGTAGGTAGTCGGAAAAGGTTCTTTCGGAGTAGTATGGAAAGGAAAATGGAGGGGACAATATGTTGCTATAAAGTATATAAACTCAGAAGGTGAAAAAAAGGCCTTTACTGTAGAAGTTAGGCAATTATCTAGAGTTGTGCATCCCAATATTGTAAAACTTTATGGTGCCTGTACTAAAAATCCGGTTTGCCTGGTTATGGAATATGCAGAAGGTGGCTCCTTATATAATGGTATTAACTTTTTTAAATTCTATAGAACTTCATTTTTTTAATTATTTAAAATAATAATTATTGTTATAGTCTAAATATTATTGTTGCTTGTTTTGATAATGCATAAGATTTAATTTGTTTAACAAGACATTAAATGCTTTTTATTGTTTCATATTGTTTTGTTATCATCAAGCATTAATAATTAAATATTACATTTACTTTTTGTTTTATTAATATATTGCAGTTTTGCATTGCAATCCTCAGCCGCAATATACTGCAGGACATGCAATGAGTTGGGCTTTGCAATGTGCACGTGGTGTCGCATATCTTCACAATATGAAACCAAAACCTTTAATTCACAGGTAAATTAAGTTAAATATATATTTTTTTTTATCGAGGACATAGTATAACAATCTGGAAGTTTATTTTTTATTCAAATGACATCTGTAGCGTTTCAACAGATTTCATTTATATTTGCAGAGACTTAAAACCACCAAATTTGTTGTTAGTTATGGGTGGACAAACTCTTAAAATTTGTGATTTTGGTACAGCTTGTGATCTAAATACATATATGACTAATAACAAAGGTTCTGCTGCTTGGATGGCTCCAGAAGTATTTGAGGGTTCTAGATATACCGAAAAGTGTGATGTGTTTAGTTGGGGTGTTATTTTGTGGGAGATATTGTCAAGGAAGAAACCATTTGATGAAATTGGTGGTTCAGCTTACAGAATAATGTGGGCAGTACATGTAGGACAAAGACCTCCTTTAATTGAAGGTTGCCCTAAACCAATTGAAGATCTCATGACCAGGTATTTATTAATATTTATAATCATTCACTTTTATAATTAATAAAGCATGTTCTAATAATTTACTAAAGAAGTTAAGATTAATTATTTTCTTTGTTTTATAAAGTCATATTATCTTTTTCGATAGTGACACATGTTACTAAATATGTGATAGAAATAATTGTAATTGATAAAAAGTATTAGTATTTGAAAGTATATGTTGTAGGAAAAAATATAACAAATACTCTATTTTCTTCTTGAAATTAACTGCAGATTATTGAAACGTAAAAGTATATTTACAAGTATTTAGATTTAATATATTTTATGTATTTTAACATATTTTACGCTTGAAAATAGTTATAACATTATTATGTTTAAAAAATTTCTTTAAAAACTTTATCATTAAGCATTTAATTTAAAAAATTTTCATTTTATTTGATTGATAATTGGTGATTACACAATTTTGTTCATAGAAAAAATTTCTTTTCAGGTGGAAAAATGTTTTTAAGTATGTTGATTGTTATTTAGAGCTTTTTTAAACAATTTTATATTTATTTTACATTACTTGCATTTTATTTGTATATAATATCTTGATAATTTTTCCATATGCTGTGCCCAAATCATTTTTAACGATGTATTTTGTTAAATTGTAATAGAATAAACCCTTTTCTCATAACATAAGAGTTGTATGTTTAAAATATTCTTCTCAGAAGAGTCATCATATTATTCTGATATTATTTATAAGGATTCAATTGTGTAATTGAATCATTATTATGGTAATCTTTAATGAATTTTCTATTTATTCACAATTTATATAAATTGTGAAAAGCTATTACCTATACAGGTTGAAATTTAAGATCTTATACATAGCGTCTTCAAACCTTCCTTTCCTGTAACAGAAAAACATTTGTTTAAAAGTATTTAATATGATCATGTGTACTCCTTGTTATTCTTCTTCTTAAATAATCGATGGTCTTAAGTACTAAAAAAATAAAAGATAATGCGAACAGTTTAATTTATAAGTATTTAATATATCATCAGTATTTCTGATATATTCTAATATGTGGTCGATTATGCTATGCTTTTTAATTATCATGTCTAAGATCATGGGAAGCAGGGAATAATAAATTAATAGTCATCAATCAATAATCAGTTGGAATTTGATTGAGGTATAAGGAGGGAATGTAGAAATGTTGAAGGGTATGAGTATCGGATTGATTGTTTGGAATGCTGGTATTTTAGAATAGTTTAGAGTATTTTAGAATAGGAATGTGTAAGGTGGTGGTCAATCTACCTGGTGCTAGGATAACTTTAACAGTTTCATAATTCTTCATTCTGAGATTGTTCTGCGTTTCTAATTAGGGCTTTTCTAAATTTCTTCTTATGAATTTTAGGTTTTGTCCTAAGTGAGGGTGAAGATTGGGGCACATAGTTCATCATAATATTTTCTTTTAAAGAAATTAAGGTCCTTTAGCAACTATGGATTCTCCTTTGGGACAACAATCCACTCTTTCATCCCCTTCAATGGTTAGGCACTGGGAGCAAATTTTAGTGGTAAGTGAAATTGTCTTCAATGATATTTGTCCATTAAGGATTCGACTGTGCCAGATGGCGAGATTACTTTCCCTTTCGTTTTTCGCATGATGATTCAACACTAGAAGGAATGACTTGCTTTTCAAATCATTGTCTATGGTAGTTTCCGTGGATTTTCTAGCAAGAAATTTAAGAACTGCTCCCAGTTATTTTCATCATAAAGTTTGTTGACAGTAGATCGTGGAAGGGAAAGTGTTGAATTTGAGAGGATGGAAAATATTGCATAAAATATTCAAATTTATGTTAGTCATGAATTATTGTTGCGATTGCATAATTGTAAAAAGAGAGAAATTTAAAATTGTAATATTTTAACTTTTGTGTAGGAAATAGGAAAAATGAAATGTACCTATTTCTTCTGGTACATTATCCTTGAAAATATAATCAATATAATCAAGATATAATCAATAATCGATATTCGATTTTAAAGTCATTTTTCCAGCAGAAGGGTATTGAGGGAAATGAGATCTATCTTTTTTTGTTATGCCTACTCTAACAAATTATCTATTCTGATAAATTATTTTATATATGTGATTTTGGCCAGCATGTCCCTCTATTTTTATTACGTATCTTCTTACATTCTAAATAAACATTTATAAATCGTTTGTAAGATGTAGTAAGAAAAGAAACGAACGGTTGTTTCAGATGTTGGCACAAATCTCCCGAAGAAAGACCATCAATGGATGCTGTTGTAGAAATAATGACAACCTTATCACAATTCTTTAATGGACATCTAGAACCAGTAGAATACTCCCAAAGTAAGTTTGTATATTATTAAAATTTTTCATAAGTAATTTAAGCAATCCAAAGTTATGAGATTTAACAGATGATTAATATTTACTAATAATAGATAATAATTTTAAATATGAAATGTTTATTTATAAACATGCACAACAACAGTGATTATATAAATTAATTATAATGTAATTTTATATTGTAGAAGATGTTGAGTCAGAGGAAGTTATTGACAACCAGGTTTCTAAAGATGATACTTTGGACGTGACTGATACTATGGATTCTGAAATAAATGGATATGCTGCCAACGGTACTATTAAAGCTAATGCACCCGTTTCCAAAGAAAAATCGGAAATTTTTAATGAAAAAAACAGTTCATCGAATCCCTTCTACGATTTCAGGGATCCACCTCCTAAAAATAATATTTCAGCAAACAATCCATCCAATAAAGAATTCCAGATTAAAGATTTTCCTCAACTTTACGTTGAGTGTGATCCGGTTAGTAACTTTTAATTTAAAAATAATGATTTGTTTACATATCATTAAATTAGTAATTAATATTTAAAGAAGTATAAATATTTTCCAAGATTTGTAGTTATTATGATTTACATATTTACATTTTTGACACAAACATATTCTTATGTTTTATAATTCCAGAATGCTTGGGGATTACCGAGTTCCGATTCACCATTGGAATCTCCTATTCTAAAGATAAAGAATACCGCACAAAGTAAGTTTTTTATTACCTTTATTATAAAATATTTAAATTATAAATTTTGTTTTAGTTAATTTTGCTTTTGATTATGGAAAAATTGTTTTAAACAGTTACAATACGAACGATAACAAATGATTTATAAGTAGATACATTGTGTTATAAATATTACGCTTTTCATTTGTTTAGTAATAGAAAATTTTAACGAAGCTTTCTCTCTCGTTTTCATTTTTGTTAATATTTATACTTCTATTTTATTTTATGGAATACATAATTTCTTGCTTTCTTATCATATATGTATAGCACAATTATTAAATTGTTATTTGCCGATGGCCTCGCCGTTGTTCTATAACAGCAGAGGAAGGGGAACTTGTTCGGGGCGAGAACTTTGAATTTGTGACTCACCGCGATAGTACTCTAATCCCAAAATAACGTTCTCCGTATGTTCCACAAAACCTTCCTTTTAGCGCGGAATGTGATGCGCTCAGGCAAATCCATTGTCGTCATTCGATTGCTTTTGTAAATAATTAACACTTATGTCTGCACTTTGATTTTATTTGCGTTCTTGCGAAATGCGGTTTTATTTCTGTTTAATTGAATAAAATATAATTTGAAGATATAAGAAATCAATCAAAGCCACTAAAATTGATTAAAAATCATTAAAAATCTATCAATTAATTTGATAAAAATTGTAGACTTTTACTGAATTAAATTATTAATATTTATATTTATAATTATTTATAGTTTTATGTATATTTGGCTTGTGATTAATCTGTACATACGTTACGTACAAATATTGTTCCCTTTCAATATAAAAAGACACGTGAGAACGAAGCGATAGAAAGAAGTTAGAACATCGCACCTTGGCTCGTTGTGATTTCACCGTGACGAATACTTTGGGAGTTCGTCGATCGGCGAAATCTACCCTGGCAAAGGGCCCGCGAAAACAGTCACATTGTACGAGTATACTAAATTTAACGAACAACTAATCAGGGGAACTTGTTTTTGATTGACACCTATTGACGACGATAAAAGCTTTGTCCTAAAAGACCCAAGTAAATAAAAACAGACCATGGCTCTTTCTACTCTTTATCAGATTGAATACATATAAAAGACCATAAAGTGACAAACCGAGAAGAAATAAATTAATTTTCCAAATATCTGCAAAAGCCGAATGATCTGGATAAAAGTATAAAGAATAAGATATATTAAATGATAAATTATATATTCTACTTCAATAGCTTTTGTCAAACGAAATTATTGATTTTCAATCATTTTCTTATTTGAAATATTATTCTTGTTGATACAGTTTCCAAAGTTGAAGCATATGCTTCCCAAA
Source organism: Bombus vancouverensis nearcticus (assembly GCF_051014615.1). Taxonomy (NCBI): domain Eukaryota; kingdom Metazoa; phylum Arthropoda; class Insecta; order Hymenoptera; family Apidae; genus Bombus; species Bombus vancouverensis. The sequence goes on from NC_134924.1 coordinate 13,053,857, forward strand.
GAAAGACGATCCCAGGATAGATATATGTCTGTCCCCCATTGGATTTCTTAATTTTTCGCTGCGGCATCAACATGGAAATCAGAGCTTCGACTTAATCCAGCCCTGAAGATGAATTAAGAGCCGAAGAACCGTATTTTCTTCTTGGCTCGTGCTTGCACGTCCTGTCTGGTGGGGGATACCTCGAAGCAGGTGTAGCTGACTCACCAGGCCCAATATAGATGCACGTTTGTTTAGTGCTCTCCCGACACATCACCAAGAACGACCGTCTTTTCTCTTCTTTCTTCTTTTTCTCTCACCCTCGTTATCGAAAAGAAATTGTTCGTTTCTTGGAAATTTTATTTTCTCGTTCCCCCTGCCCCATCTGCATTTTTTTTCATCTTTTACGAACGAGTTCGATCGACCGCCATCCTCCGGATCAAAGAGTGGTTCGTGGTAACTTTTAATCGGAGAGTGACATCTTTCATGTGAACGAATACTTGATTCTATTATGAACGAAGCCTCGACAGGCTCCAGTATTTGGAAATGTGCGAGGAATACCCAAATATCGTCGCCACGGACACCCTAAAGCGGTGCTGGGTTTTGCTACGTTAGTACTTTGCTCTGTTTTTCTTTTTCTTCTCGTCGTTGATGGTATGACGAGGTGCCTTTCTTTCTTAATTTTTATTAGGAGGGTTTCGAGTAAACCGCGATAGAGCTTTTATTATACGATTTTACATGATATTCAACATTGTAAGATCGAACGACGAACAGTCGCTACTAATCACGCGATAGAGGTAGAAAGAACGCGGGGTTGAACCCGCCAAATGTGATAAAAAGTTAAAGGTCAAAATTTGGGATTAAATTTTAAATCGATGGAATGAGTAGCTTCCGTAGACTTAGTACGGAAATTAACATATTATTAATGTTTCTATAATATGTTTCGAAAGCGATTATGCCTTAATTCGATGTAATTATTGCATAACTAGTATACTAGCAGTTTTTGTTTTGGAGGAAAGCAGGAAAACAAATTTTGAATCAAGTAATGTACGAGGGTATTTCACTTGAATCGAACGAATGTTTGTACAGTATTGTTATCCTCAAAATAAATCGAGAAGTTGTGAAATTAATTTAAATTCAGAATGGATTTAACGTAAATAGGCGTACACAGCAAGAGTCGATAAGTTTGCTGTGATCATTTAAAAATGGGTTAAACCAACATAACACTACTATATTTCTAAAGTAGATCTTCAATTCAAGTTGAATTTAGTGTTGATGAAAGAAACATAGCAAAGTTTATTATTTTAAAGTTTTCCTTTATCCCTTTTATCCTGCGAATGTTTAGTAAAAAGTAAAATAAGTTATAAATACATGTTTGTATATTTCTTTCTATATATTTTTTCTAATAGTTTCGAGTAAAAGTATTCGGCAATTTAAGCGTGCCATAATTTTGACATAATCAAAATGAGCTTTTTATACGAATAGGTTCCAAGTCCGAGTTTAGACCGATTACTGATCTGTTGATAATACGCACGTTTAATCAGTGTATTCGTCATATTTGAGAAAATATCAATTTATTTTGCATCGGCCTTATACCAGAAGCATCTTTGGATAGAGTAAAAACAAAATAAGTTACTTACGATCATTTATATTAATCGGATTAACTTTCGGCTATAATTATTGTTTGACAGGTAATAGCACGACTGACAAAGATTTAGACAACGTTTATCGCCTTTTGGACGCGGATCTGAGGCCATTGACGCCTGATCAGACTTGCGAAAGATCGAAAGAAATTTTCGAAGAGCATAAACAGCTGGCGCAAGAATATTTGAAGGTGCAAACGGAGATAGCGCTTTTGGGGCAGCACAAAAATGAAATGCTAAAAAATTTGACCATAGACAGTTTAAGGCAGCAAGAGGAACTCAGGAAACTGGAGGATGAAAAAGTAAGCCGATATAAACAAAGATTATCGGTAAAAAAAAATTATTTCAGGATTGGTTTATGTAGAAGGATCGCAAAAGAGTAATTTTTACATGACGCAAAATATCTGCAAACTTTTAAATTTTAGGTTTATTTTTCAGAATTAAAATTCTTGTTATATTATGCCTTTGCAAATCAAATTATTAATTTTAGTTCCTTTCTCGATTACAGGAGTCTCTCATAAAGCTGTATAGAAATTTAAAACGTCAGTTGGAAATCATGAAGAATCAGAGGACGAACAATGCTCTTTTGAGCAACGCTCAAGTCGGTCCGACAGTTTCCGGAAACAACGGGTGGTTCGTGGTACCTTGTCAAAATCCTTCGAGACATTCTTGAATACCAAGATTAGACAAGTACAAGCGTTAGACGAGATTCTTTTTTACATTATGTCTTGCGAATTTCCCCTGTGCTTCCTTCCTGTAGCGAACACGGGCAACAATATCGATTTTCTCAATAGATTTTTCAACGTTAGATTTTATTCTATAGTATACAAAAGTAAAAGAGAGAGAAGTTGGCAATGCAATCTCTTAAACATAACTATATATATAAAAGCACTGTTTTCTATTTGCATTTGATTTCAAGAACGTTTATCGAGACTTCTCCGTTTTAATGAACAAAATTATGTAAAAATTTGATCAATAATATGCATATATATTTAGGAATCTATATCTTTCAAATAAGCATTACGGGGAATCTACCGAAGTAGCTTTAAATATTGCTATAATGCTTTTATCGTGTTTTAAATATAAAAATACAGGTTTGAAAAAATACTGCTATGAGAAAGTTAACGTAATTGGTGATTATCAATCAGAAATCGATGATTAGTCAACTGCCTGTGTAATTTGTTATTACTACATTTATTTATGTAAGAATTACCATTAATAAGTAATAATTAAGGAGGTATTGTATTATTATTTATCTAATTTATCTAATTTGTCCTTACGTATAATTATTTTTCGTTACAAACTAATTTGTACAGTCAGTAAAATATTCGATAAATGGTGTCCTCGTTATAAAATATTAAGTATTGTATTTAATCGGATACCGATAATTGTTCATTATGTAATTTCTATTTTTTGCCATAACATTGTCAAGAATTAGTTATTGAAATGAAGTTACAGTAATCAAAAATCGGTTCTTCAACGAAAGAACCAATTTTTTTAAAATTGTTAAACATTTTTGCGTCAAAAGCTTATTTATGAATACGCGATACGCGTATGAATTATGATACGCGATATTTTCTTTTCATTTCTCGTCTTCGTTTAATAACTACGAGCGAGTTTTAACTAACAGTAACACTATCAGATAGCTAATAATTCTAGGATAACTCCTTGTTTACGTTATAGTTTTTATATTATGATATCATTAACATCATCTTTTAGTAATATTCAATATTGTATTTTATACTTTAAAGAAAAAAGTTTGATTATTAAAAAACAAAATATAACGATGTTTACCAGTAATTGTTCACGGTGCGTCTGGTTTCGCACGGGTCTGACTATAAGTATCATCTTCTACTTAAAGGCATGATTTCTTTACAACTTGATAGAACTTTACTGTACAAAGCATAATAAATAATAACATTTATCATTTATTCTACGATCGACCATTATTTTATCTCCTCTACTGTTTCTTTTTTAACAGAACATTTTTGTATATTCTTCTTCGAACAAATCAATTTAAAATCTTAAATAAACATACGAAATCGCGTATCTGCAATATTTTCATGAAAGTTGAAATGAAAGCGCATGAATAACGATATTAACTATAAGAGAAGAAAAAAAGGAGCAAAGAAGAAGGTTGCGAGTTTTAATTCCATATTGAAATAATTGTTTTCCATCAAATTGAACGTATTCGTTCTTGACATTAATAACTTCTAAAACGAGCACCGAAACTGCACAAACGCTGCGACTAAGCATCTTCTTAAATAATACAACACAAACGTATCCCCATCGAGCAGAGACATTATCATCAAGTTTATTTCCATTTATATGGAAATGTAGAAAATATATACACTGTAATTACATGAATCGTGTTATCGTGGATAAAACCAGCGCGTCGTCAGTAGTGAAAACAATTCGACTAATATAAACCATCAGCTAACGTCGCTTTTGAAATATCTCTGCATTTTTTAGTCCAAACGTCCTTTAATCCAGTATTAAATATATATATATAAAAAAAAAAAACACATAAACACATACACACACATTCCTCAGCATTATAGCGACAATTTATATATATAACATGTACAATTTATATCTCAACGCAAATTTTGCCAAAGACTTAGCGTTTTGTCATACGCGATGCAGCGTGTCTCCGTTCGACTTAATCCCATAGCTCGAGTTTATAGTCTTAAAGGGTTGGTTGAAGGAAACCGTGTGCGGAGGCGGGGGAAAAACTGAGGGGGAGAACAATAACGAAGACAACGACGGACCTCGATAACGCAGAAAAACAGGAACGTGTGCAATGCGCACGCACCCATCGCAACCACTGTATGTACATGCCGCTGGAGGGGTTGTAACGGGGAGGTGAAAACGGAAGCTCGGTTAGATAGGAAGGGTGCAGTCGCCTCAGACGTCTGCTCGATCCTACTCTCACGTCGAACCTTCCCTTTAAGCTTTCCGTTTATTCTCGTTTCCATCTTCCATTCTTCCGCTTTCAATAAAATCCCGCGATGGCTTTGGACGCGAACGAGAAGAGCTATATCCTGGACGCGAGGAACAACTACGAGGACGTAAGTAAAAGTCACGATTTCTATCCACCTGACCGTGAATCACTGTTATTTTCTCTGTTAGTTCTTTGGAGAACACGGTGACGTATGTAGACAATGCGTTGTTCTACTAGTGTTTCTTCGCCGTGAGCTAACACTGTCATTTAAATCATTACGAACATTGCAGAGGAATACGGATAGGCGTAGTAACAGGTAGGATTTCGCGTAATCCGGTTTGTTCGAAGTGGCTAGCGCGACTAGTTTCGGATTTGTAACTGTTGGACGGTGAATTTGTGCGAATCGAAGTGATTTCTGTCGTTTCGGTTGTAATTGAATCGAAGTGAATATGTGTAATCGAATAGATCGCAAGTTCGGAAAACGATGTTTGTCTCGCTGTAATCGTGTTATTCGTAAAACGTACCTGCCTATCGTTAGTTTCCGAGTATCGGAGGATGTGATTGAAAATTTGGCATCGTAATCTAGATTCAAGTAAAGTTTCGTGATCTCCGTGTTATTTAGAGATCGATCGTTAAAGTGAAGTCAAAGTTGAACCCAAATCTGAAGTAAAGAGTTTTTGAAGTGATTCGTGAGAAATGATTTTACGGATTCTTTCTGACGAATTTATTTTTCGAAATTGTAACTATTTAAAGCAAAGAGAAAGAGAGAGAGAGAGAGAGAGAGAGGAGAGAGAGAGAGAGAGAGGAGAGAGAGAGAGAGAGAGAGATGTATTTTTTTGATTCAAAGATATTCTTAGTGTTATCGTGACAAAGAGGAAAAATCTATAACTCATCGGATATATAGCTACGCGTTCTTTTCTCTACGTATCTCTTTATTATCATTTCTTTTACTGTCTGTACGTGCTATATTGAAATTATTTTCAAAAATTATTACTCTTTATGTCTATGCTTTTAAATATCCTGCGGTAGTATTTTCTGAATGCCTCGAGCTATTATCATATTTACGTAGTAATCGAGAATGTACAGATAGATGGAGGCCCGAATGGATATAAAATCTCGACGAATAAACGCGAGAAAATCAATTCCACTTAATTTATATATTATATTATATTAATTATGAAATTTCATAAGAAACTTTTTTTATGTTAAATTATCATAAATTAATGTATTTAGTACTAATTTATATAACTTCTCTGATAACGCGTAGAGTTATAGTTTCTCAACTAAAAGTTTAATTCACAACACCATGAATTAACTTCAATCGTATTAGAAACGTCGTCAGTTGCACAAATCTTATTACTACGTACATCTATACAATATGTCTGTACGGGGTGGGGCATGTAAATGGGACAATTTCAATATTTCTATTACTCGTAACATTTATAAACAATAATATTCGGAATAACGCTATCAAACGGTAAGTATGGAACAATATATTTGATTATAGCGATACTTTCACTATTTTCAATATATATTTATACCTCTTTAATTAAATTAAATTATGACGAGTTTAATAAACCATAATAATATTATGAATTAAATGTATCAATCGAGAAGATTACAAATTTCGTAAATTTTTCATCCTCAGAAATCGAAAAATTTTAGTTTCTCATAGTATTGCCTAATATGAAAATTATCGAAATTTCGTTTGTATCATTAGTAATGTTTAATTAATAAATTATGTAAACGCGATAAGATAGCAATATAATATAATAACTAAGCGCTCGATGTAAGATAACGTAAAAGATATAGAGTGAGTAGCTGGGAATAAGAATGCAACAACCTCTTTGTAATACGCTATCGGCCAAAAGCACAAATAAATTATTATTATTATTATTACCATTATTATCGTTCATTTATATGACAAATGTAACGTGATCGAATAGAAGAAAGGTAAAAATAAAAAAAGGAGAACATTGTTCCAAAGAATGTAATTTTACGCCTAATGATTTTATCGTGATTAGTATTCGGAAGTGAACCTTGCTTTTAATATTGGCTTTAAAATAGGGTGGCAGTCTGGGTTCGGAGGAATCTTACGACGACATGCGACAACTTGTCGGGGTAAGAAATACAGCTAATTAACTAGATTTTATATCCGATCGATCGTAGTTTATGTCAGAGTTAAATAAGCGTATGCATGAATTTTGCATGAAATATTTTATCCTCTCGCCAACTTTCGTTTTGTTACAATCAATATCTATTGATTGATATTTTGTAATTGTATGAAATTAAATATATGATACGAAGAATGGAAAATAATGAATTTCGTCGATTACGATGATCATTAATTCAAATTGGATCGTTGAAAATCGAACAGTGGATTTCAATCATTCTGAATGAGATCAGACTACAATATGATATTTCTATATATATGTATAATATAAATTCCTATCGAGCGAATATTTCATCGGCCTAGTATCATGCTAGCAGAATATTTTATTATTAAAATGTCTATTCGCATAATATTTTCAACGCAAAGATATTCTATGCAAATTTGATTTTGGTTATTATTAATATATAATTTTTATAACAACACACGTATATACGAATATTAGATAGTTGAAAGCTTGGACGCGGTAAATCAAAGGATTTACAATTTATGAGATCTTTCGACGAACGATTCGATCTTTTTCTGTTGCCTCAAATAACAAGAATTTTATTAAATTGAATCAGTACTTATAGATTTCTGTGCTTGATTAATACGAATACTTTGACAAGAAACTTTTTCACTTATTTTCTTTTATCGCTGTATGCTTTTTGATATAACCAATTCTTGTCAAATCATGTTTCTACTCTTACTATTTTTCTTTCTTCTTCTAATTTATCTCATTTCTTGTCGATATAAATGAGATATAATTTTATAGGAAAAGAACGAAGAATCTGGAAAATTCAGTAGTCTACCTCTGGCCAGTTTTAATTTCATCAATTCCATCATTGGCAGTGGTGTTATTGGTAATTCGAATATATGATATAGTTAAAAAAAATCCTTCAACACCGAATTATAAAATGTAGAAATTTTTAATATATTTTTATATATCTATCTATCTATCTATCTATCTATCTGCCTATATATACAGGGTGGTTGATAACTGGTGGTACAAGCGGATAAAAATTTTTCGTTTGAGGCTTTGTTTTCGAGAAAATCGGCTTTGAATTTTCGCTCGAAAAAAAAAAAATTAAAAAAAGAAATTTTTATTCTATATTTTCGACTTCTTTTTTCCGCCTCTTTCAGAATCAACCCCTTTCCGCTTGTACCACCAATTACCAACTACCCTGTATATATCCGATTAAGAAAAATTCGTCATTGTAATTGAATGTAATACAATTATATGAAATATATTTGTTTTATCTACATATGTCAATTTGTGTAGAATAAAAAGCGGTTGTGTGTAAAATTCCAAGTATGTATCTTAATATCTAGTCAACACTTCTAATTGGTGATTCCTTTTTGCGAAATTTTAATGGTCTCCTCATCTTTATTGAGCATCTCGCGTTATTCAGCTACTCCCATATATAACTTTAGTTTCAACTTATCTTCGTTTGTAAATGAAAAATGAGATATATTTTATGCAAAACGGCAAATATACATATAGTATACGTTTATACTTACATAGGAGATTATAGGTTTGCATTCGGAGCCTTTGGTTTGCATCAGGAACCTTGGCCTTCTTTAAATTTTGGGATTCGTATCAGTTTTATCTTTTTCAGGGAGAAGCTGTTGGCTCGATGCCTACTCCCTTTGGATCATCTCGTATCGGACGAATGATTCATCAGGGATCTCTTATTTATGTAACCATCGTGTTCGTTCGGTCGTGTACCATCGGTTATGGGATCGAAAACGATTTTCAACAGTGATCTTATTTATTAATTAATAACAATCACAGTGAATCGACGAGTTGCAAGTTAGAAATTACGAACGCTTTGTAAATCTTTGCAAATAACACCGATAGCTATGAAGATATATTTCACAATCTGTTATTTACTTACATTGCGGCATCGTAACGATAAAAATCTATAAAATAATACTCATTTCATTTTTTAAGAGACAAAGTAAAGATTGTTTCGGTGTTTAAGGAGTAACAATTATTTCGAATCGCACGAAGAAACGAAAGAAGGAGGAAACATTGATTAATACAATTTTCAGGTATACCCTACGCTCTTCATCAGGCTGGATTTGGCCTCGGGATAGTATTATTAATACTAGTAGCAGGCCTCACTGATTACTCTTTAATTTTAATGATTAGGAGTGGAAACATTTGCGGTGAAATGAGTTACCAGGGTTTAATGAGAGCCAGTTTCGGTCGTACAGGATTCTATATTCTTACGACTCTGCAGTTCATTTATCCATTCATAGGTATATGCATCTTTTATAACCACAGGGTAGTAGTCGTAATAACGATTAATCCTACTATTCTCCTCGCGTCTTCTTCAATATCATATCTTCTTTTCAAATTTTCTGGCACATTTTGAAATACATTGACGAAAGATAGTAAAGTGTTTATATATCGTATATTAAAATGAAACATTCAAACGTTATCTTACGTTTCGATCCCGCCGCGGTTTTCAAATTTTATGATTTAATCTCGTTTTAGTTTCAACCCTGAAAGAAGACTTTTAATGATTCGATAAAAACTTTAGCATAAAGTTGTAGCGTGAAGTCACGCGTATCAATAACGATCCTTTCATATTTTTCACAAATTAAAGAAATTTTGTAACCATATAGAAAAAGTATAATTTGGTCGAAAATGATTTTCATATCCAGCCATACCGTAGATTCCTGGAGGATAGCAGGGTTTTAATCGTTTATTACGAGAATTAGAATCGCGATTGCGAGTCTTTTCTATTAAAGTTAAATCATCGACCTATTTTATTACCTAGAATTATCTGAAACACGTATTACCTATTATGCTCCACAATTATATGTAGATAACAAAGTTTCAAGTAAAGAAAAAGAAAAAAGAGAGAATAAGTAAAACAAATATGTTTGAGGTAAAAAAGAAAAAAAAAAAAAAAGAAAAAGAAAGGAGTTTGGTGAACTTTCTGAAGCAGGTGTCCGAATCAAAGCAACGTATCGGAAAATACTCGCTTTCGCGCACCATTGAAGCTCGTTTGGAGAACTTTAGAGTGCAGCGGCTCTTGTATATAAGAGGCCACCATTCGTACACTAACTTATTCGTCTTTTCCTTTTCAGCGATGGTCTCTTATAACGTTGTTGTCGGCGACACGGTGACGAAAGTGCTAATAAGGTTAACAGGGATGAGCGAGACAAGCATTTTCGCTCATCGTCAAGTGGTCGTCTTGTTCGCGACCGTTTGCATCACTATACCGCTGTGTCTTTATAGAAATGTTGCTCGTTTGGCCAAGATCTCGTTTCTTTCGTTGGTCTGCGTTGGTTTCATTCTATTGGCCATTTTAATTCGGATGGGTACGATGTCAGCAATTGTGTGAGTGATCTTTCAAATTTCCTTCCTCTTCTTTCAAAATTCTCTTTCAAAACATACACTTCCTTTTTCCAAAAATTAATTGTTTATAGCTGCACGATCGCGTAAAAGTCGAGTCGCGGCTGAACGTCAATTTTTTTACCTTAACGCTACGTTAAAGAAACGTTAAAGAAACAAAGTATGCCATTTTTCACATCGTATTTGTATTACACGTACATTACGTTGGTTTGCCGTGCAATATTATCGCCTGGTCTTTTTCTATCTCCTTCTTCTCTTCCCTTTCTATTGATGATAAATGACGATAAATGACGACAATCCCTAGGCAATTAAACGTGGAATCGATTCGATTTCCAGGCCAAGCCAAGAGGATAGTTGGCGATTCGCGAATTTCCCCGGCATTATTCCATCCGTTGGAATTATGGCATTCGCCTTTATGTGCCACCATAATACATTCCTTATCTACGAGTCTATAGAAAGGGCTACTCAACAAAAGTGGGACATCGTCACCCATTGGTCGCTCTTCACTTCCTTCGTGATCGCAACAGCTTTTGGAATCATCGGATATGCCACGTTTACCGCGTATGTTCAGGGTGATCTTATGGAAAATTATTGCTGGGACGATGATCTCATGAATTTTGCCAGAATCATGTTCAGCGGGACTATTCTACTTACTTTTCCCATTGAATGCTTCGTCACAAGGGAGGTGAGTTATCTTAATTTTGGCAATATCGTTTCTTAAGTTCTAGGCCAGTATTCAAATTCTTTGAGAATTACTCGTGTTATATATTCATTTTTTCCTTCGATATTACAAAATATTTTAAGGCTCTTCGTGCTTTGTCTAAATGCTGAAAATTAATATTTCGCGATTAGACAACTACATTAAATTATTCATATTGTATACTTTATCAGTAAAACATTGAATATCATCTTAAAGACTCCTCGTTGTAAAAACCTATCGTAAAGATTAATATCTAACAACGAAATAACTGTACATCCTTTGGATTTGAATTACTACAAAAATTACTATCAAAATTTACTTAAAAAAATATTATTTAGCGGTAAACCAACTCTATTTTCTTTGTATTCGAGTGTTAAGAGACTTTTAGAGATTTACCTCCAGCATCGAATGAGTTTTATTAATTAGAACAATTGTATTTCGTTCCCTTTAAATTCACAACGTAAGAGGTAAGACGATAGACGCGAAAATTATCGTAAATGAAAATGGCACGGGTGTAAGAAAGATTACGGCGTCGTAACATTGGAATGTCGTGAATAATGGAAAGTGAATCGTGGAAAAGAAGGTGGAGAGACCTGAATAAAGGAACTAGGTAAATTGAATTGTACGTCAAGAATATAATAGTCAGAGCAAAATATACTGGAGATGTTTGCTAACAACTAATCATAAAATTTATCGCGATATTACCGTTAATGTTTAACCTAACATCAAAGGATAAACATTGATTCATAATTGACTATCGATTTGAAAATTAAAAATTGCAATGCTTCGAAATTGAACAAATTTATTCGATACAAGCTTTTCAATTAAATATTATTGAGTTTTTCTAATAGCTAAAGTGTTCTACCACCGAATATCTACTTATTTAACTATTAATAATCTCTCTCAGTAATAAAAAACATCAATGGTAACCCTTCCCCTCAGAGCGTTCACCTCAAGGAGAAGCAGTTACTTGATCGAGTTTTACACTGAAGTAACATATATCCAACTAAGTTCTCCTCAACCACCATAAAGGATAAACGAAATTCATAATTTAATGATATCTGTGATCAGAGATGTTAACGAACTGAATTAATTTTCCTTCGTCGTCAAGCATTAATAACAAATAATAAAATTGTATCGAGATTCATGAAATATTCACAATTCGGTCTATTGCTCCTTTTATCGATCTCTAGTTTCGTTGCATAATTGTAAAGTTTTCTCGAAACATTTTATGTTCTTTTTTTAAATTATTAATTAGAAATTAATTATTAATTAATTAGAAATTATTTCTAATTAACCGATATATTTCTATAAATCCTCCTCTTCTTAAAATCTCATTTAAATGTCAATTAAAGTCAGAAAATTATTTGTTGCGCAATGTTAATTATCGCATGAACATGTACAGTTAATTTTGAATTACTCGCGCTGTTTTTCTATAAAATCTCTATCTGATTTTCTATAAAAATTAGGATTAGACGAGGAGAGTAAAGAGAAGGAAAAGGATTTAGAGAAATTTTCCATAAACGCATGAATATCCGCGATTATCTAACGACAACACATGGAATCTATTGCCCGTTAAAACGATTATTTAATAAATTGTATACAAAAAATTGTATACAAGATTAAAAGTTCGACGTAAGGTCGAAAAATTTGTGAAAATTTGTTCCAGGTAATACTGACAGCGATTAAAGGGACCGATGAGCTCGAAGATCATACTGCATACGTCCCTAACTCCGACCGGAAATACTTGATAATTACTTTGTCGATAGTGGTTGTCGCATACCTGATATCGATGTCAACAGATTGTCTGGGTGTGGTTCTCGAATTGAATGGAATCCTCGCTGCTGTACCTCTAGCTTACGTTCTACCTGGCCTGTGCTACCTCAAACTCGAAGATGGACCAATTCTTTCCTCCAAAAAGCTTCCGGCGCTTGGTTTGATGTCCGCTGGCGTGTTTGCCGCGGTCTCTGGTTTGCTGTTGCTGATCCTGAACAACGATACTTCCAGTTCCTGCGTGCATGGACAGGTAATGCCGTATTGTATCGAGGGTATGAATAGCACGAGTTTCGATTCAAGCATGAAAAGTACCATTAGTCCGATATAATCGAGCACGTTCGAATTGGCCGAGGAATTTTCAAAAGCTTTTATTCAAAACCGATGATAGCTTTGCGATGCTCCAAGTTACGGTTTCAATTTCAAGTCAAAGGAATTTCAATTTTCTCCGTCTTTCTTTCTGGTTTCTTTTTGGTTTCTTTTTGGTTTCTTTTTGGTTTTTGTGGTTTTGGTAATCGAATGCCACAAGTATGAAGGAGCATGATAAATCACGTTTTGTGTTTCTTATGGAAGAGCGATTTTTAAATTCAATATGTTGTCTAGATGTTCTTTCGTTTGATCCTGGAAATGAGTACGTGTCTTTCTTACTCTTTTATTTGTTAAAAAAATTTATCAAAAGAGAAGACATATATATTAATAACATTAGTATTAATCAAGTTGAACTAATTTCTCATATAATAATTTCACTTATTTTCAAAAAGCTTACATATTTGTATCCATCCATTCATCCATTATTCTCTTCTCCGACCATTTCATATTAAAATACTCTTTTTTTGGTCACCAAATGACACAAAAGTCGGAAAATCATCAAAAATAGATTATCTCAATATATTCTTTCCATGTGATCTTCGGTCTTCGATCGAAATAGGATAAGGTATAAAATTAGACCGCGGAGATTTATGCAATTTCATGTTTTTTATGAGCAATTATGAAGAAAAAAAGAGATTTATTTTACTCACTAAATATGATAATGAATACTGTACTTTGGGTATAACATGTATACCTATTTTTGAATATCGTGACCATTCTGGGCTTTCTTGCACCTTTAAATTTCCCACGAACACATAAAAGTCCGCAGTCTACTTATAGTAAATCATGCTTTAACATTGGTGGAGCATCATTACATTATTGCCAGTAACATTATTATTGTTATCGGAACGAAGGGGAGTAGGATTTTGTTTGATTAAATCGAGAAACGAAAATCAAAAGCTTTCTCGTCCACGGTTGAAATCTACGTGCTTACATATGCCGTAGATATTATAGTAATGTAACTACTGAGAAATCTCGGGGAGGGGGGCGGGGGGAATATATCATGCTGAACAAGCGAAAACACGTTGGAAGTTTAAATATGTTATAATACACGATGTACCATGAGTAGATTGATGAGACAACTATTTGTTAATATATATCGGCACTTTATTCCGTGGAATGCGTGAATTTAAATATTTTTCAAATCAGAAAACTATAGACAATATCGTAATATATGACCTTGCGTTGCGCACATTTCTTTCGGTGTTACAAAATCATTAATTGTGACGAGATTAATAGAAATCATGCCTAGCTCTTCCCTTAATTAATTTTAATATTTTATAATACGAGCCGGGTCAACTGAAACATCTTATGATTAACGATGATTTAAATCTTTTAATTCCATAGAATCATACCTGTTATGTTCTTTTTTTACGGCCTAAAATATTTTTCATCAATATTTAGTTCATGGTATTTTTAATATTTAACATTTAATATTTAATTGTTTGATTTAGCGGTACTAGGTAAAAAACATCGTAATTTCTCTCTTACTTTTTAATCGATAAATATGTATCTTGTTCTTATAATTGTTAAGTTATCGATTTGCAAAATGTTTGGTAGCTGGAATTTACGTGGTACCTGGGTGAACATACATACTGATATAGAATACGTACGATTGGTCCGACGAATACATAAGTAGCTTTATAAATGGCAGTGTTGCAGTTGATTACAAATGTAGGGATTGAATGGTGGGTGAGAAATTATTTACCCGAGTCGTAATCATTTCATTCCAAACAGGCAACGTATAATTATACCGAAGCCAAAGAGGCTGTTGGACGAATTAATTGCAAATGCTATATTTAATTGCTTGCAGATGAAGCACATTATTTAGCCGACATAGCAGTGTAAGGTGTTCCACGAAACGATAGATTTTCTATTTAAATCTAAAAAGCATATAGTATTTATTGATAAATATAGCTGCCAATAAATTACCATTCATATAGAGCCATGAAACTACTTTCGATTGATTAATTTCATCAAACGATAAGAAATATTTATAGAGAGACTTATTTTGATGAAACGAAAAATGGAAGAAAAAGACGGTAGGTAGGGAGTTAAAGAAACGGGGAAAAAGTATGGCGATGGATCCGAGCATGATGGAAAGCATCGAATAGGAAATTGAAGAGAAAATTCTATTTTTTCTTTTTGATGATGAGTTGATATATGAATAATGGAACTGAATGCATAATATCGAGAAAAAATATTATTTCCATCGAATATCAACTCTCGATGCAACTCGCAATGATGCAACATCAGAACGATACTCATTATAATTAAATAAATAATATTAATAAGCTGTTGCGACACTATTTTTCGAATCTTTATCATAGGGGCATATTACGAAACAAAGGGTAGCATACCAAGATTTTGTATTAAAAAAAGAAAGAGGAACAATATGATACAATTGTTTTTTCATTCGATATTGCATCGAAAGTATCGAAAGTATTTTGTAACGTGAGAAAGGATTTACTTAATTGCAGATCATTCTACAGTTTTTTATTTTCTTCTACACAGTTTGTCAACTATTCTGCAATTTTTTTTGCACAGTTGATATATTTCTAAACATAGTAAACGCGTCTATAGCGTATACGTATAGTCCACGCGTATAGTAACGCGTTTTCTTTCTTTTTCTATCTCTTCTCTTTTTTTTCTTCTTTTTAACACTATCGAAATCGAACTATATTTGTTTTCTGAAAGAGTTTAGTTTTAACATAGGTGAAATATACAAGATATTTCGTAGGACCGGTGCAATTAAAAAGGTAGATATTTGAAAATCTAAAACAAGATAACTTACTGGAACTTTCAACAGCACACAATTATCTTTACCTTCCTGTTTTCAATATAATTATTCGATAAACATTCAATTTTTATTTTTTCAAGCCAATTAAAATAGTATAATCTTTACAATACAAAATAAGTGTGTGTGCATGTGTGTGTATGTTATGAAAAATAAAGTCAATTTATGTAATAAAACTTGCAAACAGTTATCTTGTTTTAGACGTATTGTAGAAATGTTTGATTTTTTAATTGCATTAAATCCTAAGAAGTGCAACGTATTAGGCCTAATAGGTATTAACTAATGTACATGAAAAAGTATAATTCGCATAGAGGGAGGATATAAAACAATCAGAGACCACGATAACGAAAGTATTTATCGAAAACCGATAAAGAATCTAATTATTTAAATTACGCTCCGGTTTGAAATCTTTATGCTTATTATAAAGAGTTCGCGCAAAATCTACCGGGTGTCCGTAAAATTTGTATTTTGTATATCTGTATATCCTGTATATGTGTGTATCTATGTGTACTTATCTCTCTGTCTAACTATACAGAATATATACCAATGTAACAAAGTATTATTATGGTGCAAACGAAAGTATTGCATCTTAGAATAAACCTGTATTTTCTTAAAATAATGTTATTAAAATTTATTATATCATTTTTAATTGTAATCTTCATATACTATATATATATATATTAGGTTGTCCGAAAAGTTTCTTTCGTTTTATAAGGAAATAATAGACGCAAAATGTTTTTTGTTTCATATTAGTTTATTGAATTATGCACCAACATAATAATAGAAATAGAATGAAACAGATCATACCTAATTCAATAAAATAATATAAAACAGAAATTATTGTTCGTCTATTATCACCTTATGAAACGAAAGAAACTTTTCAGACAACCTAATATATTATAAATGCGATATAATTTCCATTTTCATAGAATATAATATGAAAAATAAATCAATTGTTTCTTTTTATAGTTAAGGAATCTCAAAGGATGTAATACTTTCATCTATGCTAATACATTAGATCGTGTATTTAAAAAATGAGCTCATATTACGACGATTTTTTCGATCGTAATTCTACACGAATTTTTTACATTGTTCCGATGGATAGACTCGTTCTTAAGGTAAGGCCCTCAACTTTTATTAATACTTCGTATAGATATAGGAATGTATCAGCCAAAATGTGTAAAACTTTAGGAAACCGTGTATATAGTAAAAAACCAAAGTTTCAAGAACTATAAAGTTCATGTAACAATTAGAAATTCTTGAAACTTAAGAAACTTCTGGAAAGTTTTTTAATAGGTAACATTTGCCAAAAATAGTTGCTATATATATCTGCCGAAAATTATACAACTTAATCAATTTTTTATTTCTTAGAAAAATCACGAGGTATTCTAATTACATTAAAGTAAAAATTTTGCCACTTTCTCGACTCTTCTCATTTCTTCTTATACTCTTACCCACATTTTGTAAAAGCTGGATTTCTTTAGTTTTCAAATAGTTTTTCTAAATTAAAAGGATCCATTAAGATTTTGGCAAAATAGAATATATAAGAAAGTAGAAGCATTGTAATTAAAAATATAATACGTACTACTACTAACTCGCTAACAAAAGAGAAGCTATACAATGCACAACAAGTTAAATTATATTCTACGGGCACCCGGTATCTTTTTATGTAACCAAAAGAGTATATAAGATTAAAAATTGAACATGAGTCATGTGAAACAACAACAACAAACAAGCAGCATCAGCAGCAGCAACAACAAACAAAAACAGTCATTATTGACAATCGCGCATTACAGACCAAGAACTACAAAAAAGAAAGACATAAGCAAGAAATGATAATTCGAATTCGTCAGATGGATTCCGTATAGAGAATGTGTAAAAAAAAGAAACCGTAGAGAGAGAATTAAGATACTCGAGAAGATACAACAGGTTCCTAATTCTCTTCTTAAATCGCAGTCTTTCGTTTACAATCGTGATCATACTTTTCTATGATTGCTTCGCACTATTTGCATAAAAAGAAACAAATACATTTTTACACGCATCATCTATTTTCCAATCACTTATTTCTACGATTATACTGTACAAAATTAAATTTAACTAATGTTCAAACAGAGCTACCTATCGAGGAAAGAAACTCAAGTCTATTTTAAACGAAATATTTTCCAATCGGTTTAAATATTTTAATCGATTAATGCTCACAATTACTCTATTACGATTTATAAGTTTTGCACATGTTTGTTTTTTAAGACTATCGCCATTTCTTCCGAAAGAAATTCCTTTTTCTAATGTTCGAATATTTTTTAATCGCGTAAAGAATGCACAAAACTGGAAAAAGATTGCACTGAATATATTGTATATAGCCAATATTGTTTCTTCTGATATAAGGATATAACGCAATAATCTATTGTGATCTAACCCGTTAGATATAGAATCTTTCTTGGAATGTATATTTTTTCCTTGGAGAAACTGTTGCGACGACCTTCCAAAAAACAGATGCTTTATTTTTAAAAACAACAAAGAGAGATTTATTATTGTTCACACAACTATATGGATATATAGAGATATGTATGTATGTATATATTGCAATCTAACGGGTTATGAACGATGTTAATAACATACCTAAGATTGTTCTATCATTCGTACGAACTGTTTATCGTTGAGCAAATGGAAATTTCCATTTCGTCGAAACCAGGACGAGTGATTACTCAGCGACAGACATGATGTTGAAAAACTGACTTGAAACAATTGGTTAGTAATAACAAGTTTTCAAGCACTATCTGCTTCAAAATGAAACCGTATTTGTATACAATTCAAAGCATATGATATTATATAGAACTGTAGGTAGTTGATTGATTGAATTTGTTTTCAAAAATTATTTAATAAAAGCGAAAGGAAAAGGAATGACGTATTGAATAAAAATACAGCGGGAAGTTCTACTAGTAACGTTACCGTAATCTGGAAACTTGCCTTTCTTAATGCGTTTAATTCAATATAATTTACGTATATAAAGAAATATTATTTTAATATTAGAAGATATCTCTTTCTAATTCGACTGATATTTTAGTATTAAATTCAAACTAAATACAAATGATATTAAAATAAGATGCGCGCGCAACTGGTTTTAATATCTGAATATAATTTCTTGATAAACATGTTTTCTTTTCTATTGTTTGTCGTATATTATGAAATACACACTCGCGCGCGCGCGCGCACACACACACACACACGCGCGCGCGCTTTATAATTCTATAAGAATAATTTTATGGAATTAACTAATTTTTGGAATAAAAATATACATTAGGTTCAACCTCGATTTTCAAGGGAATATAATATTGAAAAGTATAGAGAAACAAAAAGAAAATCCATCAGATGTGTAATTTGAGTTTTGCTCCAGTGAAAGGTGCGTTGTAAAATTGTTGCCAGAGAATCTATGAATAAATGCAAGTGTATTTACTCTGTGATACGTGTACAGATAGTCTATTTGTATGTTTCGTTGAAACAAGTCTATACTTAAAATGCTCTATTGTAAAGTTGATTGAATTTCAGATGAATAAATTCGAACAATAAAAGAACGAAAGGCGTTTAAAATCAGAATTAAATATTTTCCTATCTTTTTCCTACCTTTCTCCTTCCTTCCTTTTTCTCTGCACTCTCTTTCTTTATTCTGTTATTTCACTTGTAGAAAATCTTAATCTTAAGAACAGACATATTTGCATACACATGTTAATACATCATACTGCGCATGTGCGTGCGTATTATGGCGACATTTAAACTGACATTTAAAATACATATAATATAAGTACATGTCTATTCTTTATGTATTTCTAATAGATGCACATATAAATGATTATTAAATAGTACGTAATTATTTGTTTAACGTATACAAATAAATATGTTTGCTGTATGTTCAATGAATAACATAAAAAGTAAAATATACTTTTGATGTTGCTTTGAGGACAAAGTAACTTATTAGTTCTTTATACAGGATATAAATAGAGGTTAAGAATAGAAAATAGAATTATAATCTCTTGAAATGGTTTTAATTCCCATATAATCGACCACATAATCTTTTCTGTGAAACGATGTTTTTTATTTAAAACTTCCAAGCGTGTTATAAACTATTTATAGTATCATATGTACTGTATGTGCTTAAATCATTATATTTCTCTATGAATTGTATTTCTTGTCATATCTTTTATGCAGATATCGATTTTGTGATATCTTCTTCATACTTATAACTATCAAATAGTTATTCAAATTTCATCTAATGTTTTGTTATTAATTTTAAACATTTCCTAGCTACAAGTGCATCGAACAAGAGAAGTGTTCAACAACATTGTCGGTTTCCTAAGAGGGGGAGATCGAGTCGTAGCTTGACTCCCAAATGCATTAAAATGGAAGTTTCGAAACACGAGCAATTAGTTGATACATATGAGAAAATTTATGGAGATGAATGTCGAATCTGTTTGAAAAAAGCTGTTGAAATTTGTGAACTTTTTAAAAATGGGGACGCTATTCCTCGAAAACTTATGGCCGTTGCTTCTGTACAGGTTAGTTTGTATCACCTTTTGCGATAATAACATATTAAAAACTAATTCCTTGAAATTCTATTCCTTTCTTCTGTACACATGCTTTTGATATTAATATTTAGTATGTCTTTCATGCCCCTCGATGAAACTTTTTCAATCTATATGTGACCTATATTAACAACAACTAATTAAAGCCAACAACATTTAGAAAGAAATTTGAAATCTTGAAAAATATAAAGCAATTAGAGAACTTTACTATATTTTCAATAAATTTGTCATCATCTTGAACTTGTATTTCTTCAATTGTTTTGTTATTATCCTATTATTTATATATCTATATAAAGAAGTTTTCTATCCAACTGCAATAACGCTTATTACTTTTGTAAACTTAAATATCATCGATTACAATTTTAATGTAATAATAATGTACTAATGATTTTA
The DNA here is from genome assembly GCF_051014615.1 of Bombus vancouverensis nearcticus. NCBI lineage: Eukaryota > Metazoa > Arthropoda > Insecta > Hymenoptera > Apidae > Bombus > Bombus vancouverensis. The sequence goes on from NC_134924.1 coordinate 13,074,548, forward strand.
GAAATCGTGTTATAATGAATTTAAATACATATGCTGTATACAATGTAGTAACATTTTTTATAGTTCTCCTGTAAATTATACGTTTGTATGGATTTTATTTATGAACATTAAAGAGATACATGTATGTCGTTTTAGGTTGAAGAAGGAGATGGTTTACCACCAGTGATTTGCTTGCCTTGTAACCAGCGTTTAGATGCATCTTACGATTTTAAATGTCAAATACAAAATTCAGATGAGAAGCTTCGTCAAATTCTAAAGCTGAAATCCTCTTCTAACGATTCTGTTACCAACGCCAGCACCATAGTTACAGCAATAATCGCTGATGTGATATCTAGCGTAATATCTTCTGAGAAAGAAAATACAGAAAAACAAGAAGTTTGTTCTACAAATTTCTGCAATGATAATTTTTGCTTTACGAAAGATGAAACAGCTTTTTGTCTCAATTCAGGGAAGAACTTGTTTTGTTACGAAAAAGAATCGTCACACAGTCGATTAAACGATACAGAGCAAAGAAAGAGCCTGGAAAATGTAAATGTTTATAAAAGTTTATTAGAGGATGATTCTGCAAGACAAATCGATTCGATAAAACAAGAGTTTGTTTTATTAGACGATCATATAGTACAAACTAAAGATGTTCCATTAAAGGGAGAAGCGAATATCGAAGAAAGTCAACAGATGTCAGAAGAGACATCAAAGACAGATAGTATTCAAGATGATGATGATGATGATGATGATGATGAAAAACCATTAATTTCACGCACAACTAGATTACGCTGTACACGATGTATCAAGTCTTTTCGTACAAAAGTGGCCTTGCAGAGACACGCCATTGTACATAAACGTAAAATCAAATTACGTTATGTTTGTTATGTTTGCGATAAACAATATCCTACGTTTGCAAAAGTGAAAAATCATGTTGCAATTTGCCACGAAGCTCGCGATAGGAAAGAAAATATTCAACATAAGAGAATTAGTTATGAGCAAAATAAAGCAATCGCGAGTGTGCAAGATAAAAGGATTAATAGTAATAGTAATGTCCAAGTAAGTATTTAAATTGGATTTTAGATAGACTTTGCCCAAGATTTTTGGCCAAGGAAGATCATTGCAGCTATTATATTTTACCATAAACTAGTTTAAAGTCGTCGTATTGTCATATTTCAGGATAAAAGAATAAAAATTAAAAAAAATGATGACTCTCCTAAGGAACAGCGAAAAAGCTTAAAATTTACTTGCAAAGTGTGTTCAAAACAATTTACTTATCAAAAATCTTTTATCACACACGCTAAAAGTCATCCAGAGTATAAAATGGAAGAATTGGATGATTCGTCTCAATGTTGGGTAAAAGAAAGATGTACAGAAACCGTGGTGGAAGAGGAAGAAAATGAAGAAGAGGAAGACGAAGAAGATGAGGAAGATGAAAACCTTCCTGCTGAAAGTTTACAGTGCACTCAATGTGGGAAGTTGTTTGCAACAAAAAGAAATCTTAAAAGGCATGTCTCCACACATAGTGGATTAAAATACACGTGTGAAACATGTGGTAAAGGATTCTCAAGAGTGGATAAATTAAAAGATCATGAACAATCAAAGCACAAGGCTGAATTATTCGACAATTCTGATTTGGATGATAAAGAGGACACAGACAATGTAGTTAATAAAGGTGACTGTTTAGAAGGAAGAAAGAAAGTAAGTAAGTTATTAAACTCGAAACTTGAAACTTTTCTTTATTTTTAAACTAAACTAATTTGTTCAATAATATTGGAATATTATTTTAGGATCGTCACAATAGACCTCACAAATGTGCAATCTGCCCTAAATCGTTCGCGCAAGCGCAATCGCTAGCGAATCACATAGAACGTCATAAGCGGGTAAAAGAAACTCAAAAAAGATTTCTTTGCGAAGTCTGTAGCAAATGTTTTGCACAGAGTGGTTCTCTGGTTGCGCACATGCGTACACATACAGGAGTTAAGCCATACGTTTGTAATGTGTGCAGTAGAGCATTTACGAAGAGCACTTATCTACAATTGCATCTACGTACTCATAGCGGTGAAAAACCTTATATTTGCCAGTATTGTAGCAGGGCGTTTGCACGTGCTAACACATTAGCACGGCACATAACAATGCATACAGGGGAAGCAAAATATCATTGTCAGATTTGTACAAAGTCATTTAGAAGACTGACTTCGTTGAATGAACACACTTATACGCACACTGGGCAGAGACCATACGCTTGCAAAATTTGTACAAAGAGATATAACAATGCAGGGTCACTTTACGCGCATAGAAAGAAATGCAAGGCACAGCAATTATCTAACCCTGGATTCGCGGTTTCCGTGGAAACCTGTACTGTATCAGAACAACAAGAAGTAGACGTTCCACAAGTTTTGATCTATTCCCACAGGAAATTAGTAGAGGACGCAACTGTTGGGCAAGTCACGCCCACACCACAGTACATGCTCGCAAATGTACACAATCAGAAGAATTTGGGATCAAATGTTATACAACCGTTTCCAGTGGATGATTCAAATGTTTATACAATTAATACGAAGCAATTTAAGAATCCCTATTATACAATTTATCCAAACATGTAAAATAATAACGCGCGTGTGTGTGTGGGAGATTGATTAAAGAATGCCTTTTTTAGAGCTACTCCTCTGGTCTTTTTCTTTGCCATGTTTTTCCTTTTTTGAACAGTTACTGAATAAAAATGCGAAAATAAGGTGAGAGAGACCTCTAAGGTGGTAAGTACATACTATGGAGTAAGTAAATAAACAAATACAAGGTAAAAATACATGTAAAAATTAAAGCTTTTAAAAGATCATTTAAGCCTAATATTCTTAATTGTGAAAATTATAAAACGACATTTGGTAGTACGGAAGTTTTAAGAATTGATATATCAATATATATCGTAATAAAGTTCTGTATTTTAGCAATCATGGTAACGTTAACACTGATAAAGGAATTATAGCAGTGTTTTCAGTAATAAACATAATAATAAGGGATGCATTAATAAGGGGCGCTGGAAAAGAAACAACGCAGAAGGGTTACTAAAATCCGATCGTCTTTCACTCTATACAAACCCGATCAACAAACCGTGAGTGGAACGAAATGTTCTTGTTTCGCAACGCTAATTCACTGCTAATATTTATGAAACAGAAAATTCTCACAATCAAACGCGAAGAGTGCTTCGTTATATCTGCAATATTAATTAATCTATCATTTACAAAAAAAAAGGAAAAAAATAAAAAATGTCTGAAAATTCCCGAAATTTGATGCTCAACGCTAATAAATATTAATCTACGCACTCGTATTTAAGCAATACAGTGTCCGACAAATACAGTCGGAAGGTTTGGGCATTTTGTAAACGCAACTCTACTTAAGAAAACGCGATCATTCATTATCGCAACGCTAACTCTTACAGTGAATTTAATGAAAATTACTATTTACTATATGAAAAAGCTATTTCAAATATTCTGGTATTGCTACTTGCAATATTATAAAATTAATTGAAAATTAACATTTTTATAATGTAATTTCAAACAATAGAAAACAAGATAAATTCTGATACGTATAGTTCTATAAGAAATTATAAAAATTCATAATAAAAATTGCAAAAGACAATCGCGATATCGTAATTCGCAACTCTAAAGCAAACGCGATTATCATTTTATCGCAACTCTAATTCAAACCGTAATCATTTTCTCGCCACACTAATTAAAAGCCGCGATGTTATTTCGCAACTCTAATACAACCCGTAATTAATTTATCGCGACACTAATAAGAAAAATCGCGATTTGCCCAATGGGACGATGGACCGATATATACATCGGCCAAAAAGCAAACTACTACTACTTCTACTACTACAAATACTAAAATCGAGCATAGTGACAAAGTAGTAACAATAATGACTTCCCATGCTCTGGATGACCCAGAGGATGGGCAGCCATTAGTAGTTGCCCTCTTGAGTGGCAGTTTGCCGGGCCTCTTCGGCTTATAGCCTCTTCTTTCTTCGGGCGCAATGCCCGCTGAAACTTAAATCTAAGCTCGAGACTTCTAAATCGCAAACAAAAAAAAAAAACTTATAAAGGTAAAATAAAAATATAAACCGCGGAAGCTGATTGGAGTGCACATGGACTGACCAACGATCACAGTAGTAATCGTTGCTCATTCGCATGTGCGTGCTCGAGCAATAAACGTTCGTTTCGAGCCCACTCGCGACCGCGACCGCCAAATTCGAAAAATCGAAAGGCAAAACCAGAGACGAGTGCATGCTCTACTCGTGCCAGTTTCACCTTCGATTTTTCAAATTAGATTTCCAGAAACAGGTAGGTCACCCGAAAACGCGCCTACCCGACCAGAGACTGTGCCAACCTGCCCGGCCCTACCTACTTATAATTAGCAGACATACCAGAAAGTATACTACCTAACCTACCTAGCGCTATATTTAAAAATGGCAAAACAGGCACACCAGTACACTCGCTCCAGGGTTCTCACACAAACGCTCGGACGCAAAGGTCCTACAATAGAGAGGACGTCCCTGGACGCCTCCGACACCCGAGCTTAACACACAGCCCAAGCTCATTATCAGAAGTCTCGAAAAATTATAATCGAATTGAATAACTACAATTGTTTAATTACAGCTGTGGTAGACTCTAGATTACAATGTTGCGGGATTATCCAAAATTCCAAAGGCTCCGGTGTTCTTTCATTTCCAACATATAATATAACGCTCAATATAAATGTTATCTGTCTGATTATTTAATACCTAAACTAATTTCATAGTAACGTAAACGACTGCCGTTAGGCTCTTTTCCCCTTTTTGTTCAAACTAATCGATAGTCGAAAACTAGTATTAAAGAAGTGTGAATTTAGTCTTAGTTTGCAGAAACTATTAAAATGATAAAAATGGATATCGTATTAAATCTTTAAAGATGCCAATTTACGATAAAAATTAAGAAATCGTTCAATTTGATTTTGTTACAATGGAAAAACCGTCGCCTGCTATGTGAAAATATCGTTACCGTTTGATTAACAAACCGGCATCTTGTCAAGGTATATAAGGAACACGGAAGTCGCGCGCGAGCTCTTTTGTGCCTGAAATTCCGGAGAGTGAACATCGAAGAAGAATTTAAATATAAGGTAAATAAAACAAAAAATATCAAATAACAACATTGCAACTAGCAATTTACAACGTCTAAACCATTAATTTACAACACTTAAGTTATTAATTTATAACATTTAAGCCATTAATTTATAACATTTAAGGAATTAATTTATAACGCCAAAACTATTAATTTATAACATTTATGCTATTAATTTATAACATTTAAGCTATTAATCTACAACATCCAAGCTACTAATTTACAATATTTAAACTATAAATTTATATCATTTAAGCTATTAATTTACAACATCTAAGCCATTAATTTACAACATATAAACTGTTATTTTATACATTTATGCTATTAATTTATAACATTTAAGCTATTAATTTATAACATTTAAGCCATTAATTTGTAACTTTTAAACTATTAATTTATAACATTTAAGCTATTAATTTACAACATTTAAACTATTAATTTATAACATTTAAGCTATTAATTTATATCTTCTAGGCCATTAATTTACAACATTTAAGCTGTTATTGTATACATTTATGCTATTAATTTATAACATTTAAGCTATTAATTTATAACGTCTAGGCCATTAATTTACACCATTTAAACTGTTACTGTATACATTTATGCTATTAATTTATAACATTTAAGCTATTAATTTTTAACGTCTAGGCCACTAACGTGTAACTTTTAAACTGTTATTTTATACATTTAGCCATTAATTTATAACACTTAGACCATTAATTTATATCATCTGAGCCATTAGTTTAAAACATTTGAGCCATTAATCTAAAACAATTACTCCATTAATTCTTAACAGTTATACCAATAATTTATAACCACATTCTCCCATTAATTCAAAGTAGTTATGCTCTTAATTTATAACAGTTGTACCGTTAATCGGCTGTAGCTCTACATTCATTGATTGAAATCAATACCATCAATTCGTAGTGAGTGAATTAATGATTTATTTTGTTTCATTTTATCAACGAAATCTATCAAGTTTTTGAAGTACTATTTTATTTCTATATAGCATTATTTTTTAATTTTAAATACAGAATTTAATTTCTCATTTCACTATTTCGTATAAAACCTGTCTTAACACAGAGTGTAATCTTAAGATGTAATTTTCCATGTCTGCTCGAAAGTAAGGAAGCAACTCCATATCCATGGAATCAAGGAAGCGAGTGCAATTTAACCGAAGGCAACCACATCTTATCTGTAGCTGGACATAAGTCAGAGGACATTTCAAATCATGCTGTTGTTTTGCCTCGGAGTATCAAGACCGTTAGATTGCAAGTAATGTAAGAACAAATAAACTCCGGGCAAAACAATATCGCCGCTACAATGTCGCTTTATTATAAAATAATTTTACATCTCTGCTTCCAATGCTTAAAAACTGTTTATGTAAATGGGACCCGAGCGTAGTTACCTCCTCGTGGTGGGTCCCGGTAATTGGTATCGTTTCCCAAATAATAATACACCAAGTACTATTTTGCATATTAGTATTATTATTTGAGAAACGATATCAAGCTAAAAACTACTTGAATATAGTCTGGTCTTGATCATCCAAAATAGTTTTGGTGATCTAGACCGGACTAAGACCCCCCCGCGGGGGCGCCGTGGGACATCGTGGGACACCGTGGGACATCGCGGGACACCGTGGGATGCGAGCGTTTTAGCCTTAATTAATCTTAAGATAGATACCTATGTTATGTGCATTGTAAGCTCATTCTGTACAAAGATACTTGTCTATCTTGGAACGAAAAATAAATATCTCGTCTCTCGTGATGCCCTCGGTTACCACATTGGAAAAATTGTTCCCACGATTTATCGGTTCACGGTCGCTCAGTTCTTTCAAACCGTAGCGTGACGTACTCGCTCGCGCGTATTCCGGGTACGTGCGGGTCAACGTGCACTGGGCAACTCTTTGGATTCGTAAGTCGCCCCAAGTACACCTCTGTCTTCGTGACTACCCGACGACTGCTCGTCGTTTGCCTCGAATCACGGGAGTTGTCATCGCACTGGTGATACCTGAGATCCGCAATACTGTCCGGTTGGTACTTCGGTACTCGGGCAGAGACCTGCTTTTCACGTCCTCCGTAATTCTGTTCAAGTGGCGAACCCGCGGGGGTGGACCCCACTGTTCAGTTGGGGCCTTGCCTTTGTAATCCTGTTCAGCGGTCCCTCCCCGGGCCCTCACTTGCTCAGTTGGAGTGTGTTAAATTGCAGGCCTATTTGCTGGATCGCTAGTATCATCGGTAGGTGCCATCGACCGTGATAAGATCCAGACGACGTGACAGGAATCGGGCGAAGGTCAATGCTTGGGCTTTCCGCTGAACCTTAGGGTTATCTGGTACACGGGAGTACGTCACGTAGGTTTGTTAGTTCTTTCGAGAGATCGTGATTTCGTTCGTTCCGGGCGTGCCGCGGTTTTTCTTTCACCTTCTGATTGTCGGGGCTCCTTTTCCATACTAGCCCCATTTTTTTTCTTTCGTTCCAAGTTAGACAAATGTGTCTTTGATACCGAATGCGGCCAGTAGGGTTGCGAACTATTGTACTGATCGATGTAATCGTTGTCTGGGAGATAGATGGTGTGTTATGTATGTTGTTTTACGTTTGTAAGGATTTATGTAAGCGCTGCGTTCGAGATAGGTGTTTCGCGGTTAGGACACGAAATAACTATCTCTTTACGCAGGCCCATGATCAAGTAGAGTCAGAACTCGACATTCATACCAATAGGTTGAATGTCGAGACCGATGCATAATGTTGAATCACTCATGGGCGGGTCTCGTGCGTAGTCACCTCCTCGTGGTGAGACCTGGTAATTGGCATCGTTTTCCAAAAATTAATCAGTTGATTAATCTTTGGAAAACGATACCAAGCCAAGAACTACGCAACAGTCCAGTTTGGATCACCAAAAGTCTCTAAGAGAATTCTGTTCAAACTAATCGATAGTCGAAAACTAGTATTAAAGAAGTGTGAATTTAGTCTTCGTTTGCAGAAACTATTAAAATGATAAAAATGGATATCGTATTAAATCGGCAAAACAGTATCGCCGCTACAATGTCGCTTTATTATAAAATAATTTTACATCTCTGCTTCCAATGCTTAAAAACTGTTTATGTAAATGGGACCCGAGCGTAGTTACCTCCTCGTGGTGGGTCCCGGTAATTGGTATCGTTTCCCAAATAATAATACACCAAGTACTATTTTGCATATTAGTATTATTATTTGAGAAACGATATCAAGCTAAAAACTACTTGAATATAGTCTGGTCTTGATCATCCAAAATAGTTTTGGTGATCTAGACCGGACTAAGACCCCCCCGCGGGGGCGCCGTGGGACATCGTGGGACACCGTGGGACATCGCGGGACACCGTGGGATGCGAGCGTTTTAGCCTTAATTAATCTTAAGATAGATACCTATGTTATGTGCATTGTAAGCTCATTCTGTACAAAGATACTTGTCTATCTTGGAACGAAAAATAAATATCTCGTCTCTCGTGATGCCCTCGGTTACCACATTGGAAAAATTGTTCCCACGATTTATCGGTTCACGGTCGCTCAGTTCTTTCAAACCGTAGCGTGACGTACTCGCTCGCGCGTATTCCGGGTACGTGCGGGTCAACGTGCACTGGGCAACTCTTTGGATTCGTAAGTCGCCCCAAGTACACCTCTGTCTTCGTGACTACCCGACGACTGCTCGTCGTTTGCCTCGAATCACGGGAGTTGTCATCGCACTGGTGATACCTGAGATCCGCAATACTGTCCGGTTGGTACTTCGGTACTCGGGCAGAGACCTGCTTTTCACGTCCTCCGTAATTCTGTTCAAGTGGCGAACCCGCGGGGGTGGACCCCACTGTTCAGTTGGGGCCTTGCCTTTGTAATCCTGTTCAGCGGTCCCTCCCCGGGCCCTCACTTGCTCAGTTGGAGTGTGTTAAATTGCAGGCCTATTTGCTGGATCGCTAGTATCATCGGTAGGTGCCATCGACCGTGATAAGATCCAGACGACGTGACAGGAATCGGGCGAAGGTCAATGCTTGGGCTTTCCGCTGAACCTTAGGGTTATCTGGTACACGGGAGTACGTCACGTAGGTTTGTTAGTTCTTTCGAGAGATCGTGATTTCGTTCGTTCCGGGCGTGCCGCGGTTTTTCTTTCACCTTCTGATTGTCGGGGCTCCTTTTCCATACTAGCCCCATTTTTTTTCTTTCGTTCCAAGTTAGACAAATGTGTCCTTGATACAGAATGTTGCGGATAGGGTTGCGAATTATTGTACGATGTTTGTACTGATCGATGTAATCGGTGTATGGGAGATGAATTTTGCGTTGCGTGGGAGATAGATATTGCGTTGTGTGAGCTTTGGTTTACGTTTGTTAAGATTCATGTAAGCGCTGCGTTGGTGATATGTGTTTCGCAGTTAGGCTACGAAACAACTATCTCTTTACGCAGGCCCATGATCAAGTAGAGTCAGAACTCGACATTCTTACCAATAGGTTGAATGTCGAGACCGATGCATAATGTTGAATCACTCATGGGCGGGTCTCGTGCGTAGTCACCTCCTCGTGGTGAGACCTGGTAATTGGCATCGTTTTCCAAAAATTAATCAGTTGATTAATCTTTGGAAAACGATACCAAGCCAAGAACTACGCAACAGTCCAGTTTGGATCACCAAAAGCCTCTAAGAGAATTCTGTTCAAACTAAGTGATAGTCGAAAACTAGTATTAAAGAAGTGTGAATTTAGTCGTAGTTTGCAGGAACTATTAAAATGATAAAAATGGATATCGTATTAAATCGGCAAAACAATATCGCCACTACAATGTTGCTTTATTATAAAATAATTTTACATCTCTGCTTCCAATGCTTAAAAACTGTTTATATAAATGGGACCCGAGCGTAGTTACCTCCTCGTGGTGGGTCCCGGTAATTGGTATCGTTTTCCAAATAATAATACACCAAGTACTATTTTGAATATTAGTATTATTATTTGAGAAACGATATCAAGCTAAAAACTACTTCAATATAGTCTGGTCTTGATCATCCAAAATAGTTTTGGTGATCTAGACCGGACTAAGACCCCCCCGCGGGGGCGCCGTGGGACATCGTGGGACATCGCGGGACACCGTGGGACATCGCGGGACACCGTGGGATGCGAGCGTTTTAGCCTTAATTAATCTTAAGATAGATACCTATGTTATGTGCATTGTATGCTCATTCTGTACAAAGATACTCATCTATCTTGGAACGAAAAATAAAAATCTCGTCTCTCGTGATGTCCTCGGTTACCACATTGGAAAAATTGTTCCCGCGATTTATCGGTTCACAGTCGCTCAGTTCTTTCAAACCGTAGCGTGACGTACTCGCTCGCGCGTATTCCGGGTACGTGCGGGTCAACGTGCACTGGGCAACTCTTTGGATTCGTAAGTCGCCCCAAGGACACCTCTGTCTTGGTGACTGCTCGACGACTGCTCGACGTTCGCATCGTATCGCGGGAGTTGTCGTCGCGCCGGTGATGCTAGCGAATCTGTTGGGGATTCAGTCGTGGATCTGCAGTCCTGTCCGATTGGTACTTTTGTACTCGGTCAGGGACCTGCAACTTCACGTCCCTAACCCCACTGTGCAGTTGAGGTCAATGCCTTCGTAATCCTGATCAGCGGTCCCTCCCCGTGAGTGGACCCCACTGTTCAGTTGAGGCCTCTTGCCTTTGTAATCCTGTTCAGCGGTCCATCCCCGGGTTCCACATGTTCAGTTGGAGTGTGTTAAGTTGCTGGCCTATTTGCTGGATCCACGGCTGAATTACCCGTGGATCACTTGCATCATCGGTCGGCGGCATCGACCGCGACTCGTGTAAGTTTCGAACGGCGAAACAGGAATCGAGTTACGGTCAATTCTTGGGTTTTCCGCTGAACCTCGGGGTTATCTCGTGTACGGGGGTACGTCGCGTAGGTTTGATAGTTCTTTCGAGAGATCGCGATCTCGTTCGTTACGGGCGCGCCGCGATTTTTTCCTTTATCATCTGATTCATCGGGCATTTTCTTGTTTTCCCATTTTTAAGGGAAACTTATTGAGATCACGTTAGAGTTTATAACTTGTCAATATCTTCAATATCTTATAGTGTCGCAAAAGTAGAACGTTAAGCAGTTTAGTACAGCGACTCGTATGTCCCTTCTGCAAGACACGAAATGGTATATACAGTGTCAGTAGCTACATTTCCTTTTTTTAATTCCAAGTTAGATAAATATGTGTTTGATACCGAATGATGCCAGTAGGGATGCGAATTATTGTACGATATTTGTACTGATCGATGTAATCGTTGTGTGGGAGATGGATGTTGCGTTACGTGCGCTTTGTTCTACGTTTGTAAAGATTCGTGTAACTGCTGCGTAGGAGATAGGTGTTTCGCGGTTAGACTACGAAATAACTATCTCTTTACGCAGGCCCATGATCAAGTAGAGTCAGAACTCGACATTCTTGCCAATAGGCTGAATGACGAGACCGATGCATAATGTTAAATAACTCATGGGCGGGTCTCGTGCGTAGTCACCTCCTCGTGGTGAGACCTGGTAATTGGCATCCTTTTTCAAAAATTAATCAGTTGATTAATCTTTGGAAAACGATGCCAAGCTAAGAACTACGCACCAGTCCAGTTTGGATCTCCAAATGCCGCCAAAAGAATTTTGGATGATCTAGACTGGACTGCACCGTGGGACACCGTGGGATACCGTCGGTCCAGTTTGGGTCTCCAAATGCCGCCAAAAGAATTTTGGATGATCTAGACTGGACTGCACCGTGGGACACCGTGGGATACCGTCGGTCCAGTTTGGGTCTCCAAATGCCGCCAAAAGAATTTTGGATGATCTAGACTGGACTGCACCGTGAGACACCGTGGGATACCGTCGGTCCAGTTTGGGTCTCCAAATGCCGCCAAAAGAATTTTGGATGATCTAGACTGGACTGCACCGTGGGACACCGTGGGATACCGTCGGTCCAGTTTGGGTCTCCAAATGCCGCCAAAAGAATTTTGGATGATCTAGACTGGACTGCACCGTGGGACACCGTGGGATACCGTCGGTCCAGTTTGGGTCTCCAAATGCCGCCAAAAGAATTTTGGATGATCTAGACTGGACTGCAACGTGGGACATCGTTGGACAGCGTTGGACACCGTTGGACGTCGTTGGACATCGTTGGACACCGTTGGACATCGTTGGACATCGTTGGACATCGTTGGACGTCGTTGGACAACGTTGGACACCGTTGGACAACGTTGGACATCGTTGGACAACGATGGACACCGTTGGACAACGATGGACACCGTTGGACAACGATGGACACCGTTGGACAACGATGGACACCGTTGGACACCGTGGGACACCGTGGGATACCGTGAGGCACCGTGGGACATGTCTTGGCTATGTCGGATCCATTCTGAGCCCATTCTGTACAATGATACTTATCTGACTTGGAACGAAATATAAAAATCTAATCTTTTTTTCCACTGAATCTTGCGGTTATTTTGTGCACAGGAGTGCGTCGCGTGTGTCCATTGATTCTTCTGAAAGATCCCGATGTATGAAATCATTCTCTTATTTCAAACCAATTTTTAACGAATTATCTTATTGTTTCAAATTGAGTTAGAACGTCATAAACTTGCAAATTAGTAACAGGTAGATTCAAATACCTCGAAACAAGGTTTCGCGCGCGTTTGCACAGTATTCTTTAAATATATTTAGTGGCGAACTTTTGAATTCTTGCAAATATTTTCCATTATTTAAAACACGCGACTGTAGTGTATTATGGGAATGTATATTTCGTATTCTAATAACGAAAATTCACAGTATATATTCTAATTGCGAACAATATTATTCTTGCAAACGATTGCATTGCATTCACGTTATTCATGAGCATTTGTTTGCTATCGAAAAATATCTCACAATTTTCAACTAAATAATATTTTTCAAACTTGTTCCAATTTCTTAATAATAATTTTTAAGCGTAAAAAAATAGCAGTATTTTCTAAATAAACGTTCGATAGGAAAAAGAAGAAAATTGTCGAAACGAAGTTTCGCTTCTCCCCCCCCCCCACCCGCCCTTAAACAACCACCATTTCCACCACTGGACTTTACACGGTTCCTGCCTGATGTTAGTCTCCCTGATGATATTCGCTGGGATACCGCAGCATCCAAGGTAACGTCCTCTGTTTCTCCGCATCGAACGGTGAGTCGCATGCATTTTTGTTCCTCCGGTCACTCAATCATGTCGTAGGATGAAAGGTCCGAATCGGCACGGGTGACCGGTTGTATTACGTAGAATTTTGTTGCGAGCATAGTGACCGCGGGTATTTTTATACCCGTGAGTAGTAACATTCTTTTTTTAAATTTATTAGTTTAGGATAGGTCTTCTTGCACAGCGCGATTATAATAATTAGTTTAAATACATACACTTGAGAATATATTCGTGTTATTTATAAATATGCATGTTAACATTCCGTATAAATATTTGCAAATGGCAAATATGTACACGAATATATCTGTTTAACATAAACATATTTGATTTTAAGCAATGAATTAATCGTGACAATATCAAGTCACGTTCGTTTATTTCATTTCGGTTAGAATTTAAAATATGAGTCAAAATTCATTTTTTCCCGTACAAAAATGTGTAAAATTTTACGTGCAAGAAGACACTTCGCGACAGGCAGATATTTGAATCAAAGCAATAATTTTGAACACTGCTTCTGCACTTTCGAGTATGTGCTTTGATAAAGAGATCGCCTGAGAATATTTCTTTCTTAGTAATATATTTAGAGTCAATTATTCCATTTGATCGAGTCTCAGTCTTTTTCAATTAACGCTACCTTTTTTGCAATATTAAAGTTTTGTTCCGATTTATTAAATTAATAAAGTAGAGTTACTTAGTTACTATTAAATTAATAAAGTAGATTTCATCAGATACGAAGTAGTAAAATATAAAATCAAAGAACGTTAGTCCGTTAAATAAAAATTACACAAACTAATCATTTCTTTTAGATCAGGATTTTCAGGTTTAACCCTTTCCGTGCCCATTGTCAGGATCTCATTCACGTGCCCAGGTGCTACTTGAATGGGAGAAAGACACTGGGCACGATGATCTAGAATTAAGTAATGTAATAATTTGTCAGCGACTGACGATGTGTTAGTGTACCGTGCACGACGTATTTTCCACGTTATGTGTGTGTGTTGTTAGGCCGTGGAACTGCGTCGCTTTTTTTCATTCGTTAAAACATCAAATATTAAAAATGTCGAAACATATATCGATTCAATTTACGTCTCGATACAATCACAATTTGTGATAATATCGCCCACGCGATTAAGTGTAACCACGCTTTAAATATTGCCGTAAATTACAATTATAATTCCAAGTTTACTTACGTTTATTTTAACGATATCATTTCCTCAGACGTGTTTTATCACGTTTTACGCAATGGTCACTAGCCTTCGTCAGTCGATTTCAGGAAAACGGTACGTACCTTAGAGTGTGCATGGTGTGTGTTAAGCTCGGGTGTCGGAGGCGTCCCGGGACGTCCTCTCTAGTGTAGGACCTTTGCGCCCGAGCGTTTGTGTGAGAACCGTGGAGCGAGTGTGTTGGTGTGCCTGTTTTGCCATTTTTAAATATAGCGCTAGGTAGGATAGGTAGTATACTTTCTGGTATGTCTGTTAATTATAAGTAGGTAGGGCCGGGCAGGTTGGCACAGTCTCTGGTCGGGTAGGCGCGTTTTCGTGTGACCAACCTGTTTCTGGAAATCTAATTTGAAAAATCGACGGTGAAACTGGCACGAGTAGAGCATGCACTCGTCTCTGGTTTTGCCTTTCGATTTTTCGAATTTCGCGGTCGCGGTCGCGAATGGGTCGAAACGAACGTTTATTGCTCGAGCACGCACATGCGAATGAGCAACGATTACTACTGTGATCGTTGGTCAGTCCATGTGCACTCCAATCAGCTTCCGCGGTTTATATTTTTATTTTACCTTTATAAGTTTTTTTTTTTGTTTGCGATTTAGAAGTCTCGAGCTTAGATTTAAGTTTCAGCGGGCATTGCGCCCGAAGAAAGAAGAGGCTATAAGCCGAAGAGGCCCGGCAAACTGCCACTCAAGAGGGCAACTACTAATGGCTGCCCATCCTCTGGGTCATCCAGAGCATGGGAAGTCATTATTGTTACTACTTTGTCACTATGCTCGATTTTAGTATTTGTAGTAGTAGAAGTAGTAGTAGTTTGCTTTTTGGCCGATGTATATATCGGTCCATCGTCCCATTGGGCAAATCGCGATTTTTCTTATTAGTGTCGCGATAAATTAATTACGGGTTGTATTAGAGTTGCGAAATAACATCGCGGCTTTTAATTAGTGTGGCGAGAAAATGATTACGGTTTGAATTAGAGTTGCGATAAAATGATAATCGCGTTTGCTTTAGAGTTGCGAATTACGATATCGCGATTGTCTTTTGCAATTTTTATTATGAATTTTTATAATTTCTTATAGAACTATACGTATCAGAATTTATCTTGTTTTCTATTGTTTGAAATTACATTATAAAAATGTTAGTTTTCAATGAATTTATTAGTATTGCAAGTAGCAATACCAGAATATTTGAAGTAGCTTTTTCATGTAGTAAATAGTAATTTTCATTGAATTCACTGTAAAAATTAGCGTTGCGATAATGAATGATCGCGTTTTGTTAAGTAGAGTTGCGTTTACAAAATGCCCAAACCCTCCGACTGCATTTATCGGACACTGTTCCTGGATCACACGTACAGCTACAAGAACTGTACATGTGTGATCGTTCGTCGGCAACCTTCTAAATGGTTGCACTGCGATATATCGGCCCTCCACTCGCGATTTTTCTTATTAGTGTCGCGACAGATTAATTACGGGTTGAATTAGAGTTGCGAAATAACATCGCGGCTTTCTATTAGTGTCGCGAGAGAATGGTTACGGTTTGAATTAGAATTGCGATAAAATGATAATCGCGTTTGCTTTAAAGTTGCGAATTACGATATCGCGATTGTCTTTTGCCATTTTTATTATGAATTTTTATAATTTCTTATAGCACTATACGTATCAGAATTTATCTTGTTTTCTATTGTTTAAAATTAGATTATAAATATGTTAATTTTTAATTAATTTTATAGTATTGCAAGTAGCAATACCAGAATATTTAAAATAGCTTTTTTATATAGTAAATAGTAATTTTTATTAAATTCACTATAAGAGTTAGCGTTGCGATATTGTTCCATCGCGAGTTCTGCTTATTTTTCCTTTTAGCGTTGCGATAATAAATGATCGCGTTTTGTTAAGTAGTGTTGCGTTCACAAACTGCCCTAACCCCCCGACTGCAATTGTCGGACACTGTTCCTGGATCACACGTTCAGCTGCAAGAGCTGTGCAAGTGTGATCGTTCATCAGCAACCTCTTAAATGGTTGCACTTCGATTTCTCGCTATTAGTGTTGCGTATTGCTAAAATACGAGTGCGTAGATTTATACTTATTAGTGTTGCGTATCAAATATCGGGAATTTTCAGGCTTAATTTTTTTTTTTTTTAATGGTAGATTATCGATATTGCAGATATAACGAAGCACTCATCGCGGTTTGATTTTGAAAATTTTCTGCTTCATAAATATTAGTAGTAAATTAGTGTTGCGAAACAAGAATATTCCGTTCCACTCTCGGCGTGTTGATCGGGTTTATATAGAGTGGAATACGATTGAATTTTAGTAGCCCTTCTGGCTACTGCTTTGTTTCCTTTTCAGCGCCTCCTCTTACCACGTTTATTACTGAAAATACTGCTATAAGACATGTTTCTTGGTCAGCGTTAACGTTACCATAACTGCTAAAATACAAAACTTTATTACGAATGTATATTATATATAGATTTACATATATGAAACTGTGAGCGATTTCATGCACAACAAAGTATTATAATGAAATATCTTAATGTTGCTATGAAGGCTTAAAATATTTTTTAAAATTTAATTCATTGCAATTGGAATCAGCGCTGGTGATTGTTCGTTCTTAGAACCATGACTTTTAACATTTTTTCGACCGCGATATTTTCAATCTTTTAACAGTAATATAGAATTTTATAAATATTCGAATTTCATATTGAATTTTTTTTTTTTTTTAATTCAGATTAAATTCAATTACTTAAAATTCTATTTTTCAACGTAACCCTAGTTTCGATTAAAAAGATACAAATGATTCTCTATATTTGCTAAAATTTAATCAATAGTAATTTGATCTATAATTAACCATTATTAGTAGTTTATTTTTCATGTATAAAATGTTCTCGTTTTAAAGATACCTGTTTCTTTCATATACCACATCAAGTAAATGAGTTTGTTTCAAATTTATCAACTAGCAGAAAGTAGATTTCAATTACATACATGAACATTTCATAGCATATTAAATATGTATGCTAGATACCGAAATGATTTTTCTTCCATTGTCTGATTGTTCAGGCTTCTTCCCGTTTCCCCATTTTTAAAAGAAGCATATTGCGGTAACGTTGGAGTATATAACTTTTCGATATTTTCATAAGTTTAGTACAACGAGTCGTATGTCTCTTCTGCAAGATTCTAAATTGTATATGCACTGTCAATAGTTTCATTTCCATTCTTTCGTTCCAAGTTAGACAAATGTATCATTGATACCGAATGTTGCCAGTACGGTTGCGAATTATTGTGCAATGCTTGTACTGATGCATGTAATCGTTTTCGCAGATTCATCAGTTGATTAACTTTTGGAAAACCACTACATCGATAAGTACAAACATTGTACAATAATTCGATACCAAGATAAGAACCACGCTAGTACAGTCCAGTTTGGATTACGAAAAGACACGAAGAGAATTTTGGATAATCTAAACTGGACTGCAACGTGGGACGCCGTTGGACACCGTGGGACGCCGTTGGACACCGTGGGACGCCGTGGGACATCGTTGGACGCCGTGGGACATCGTTGGACGCCGTGGGACATCGTTGGACACCGTTGGACGCCGTGGGACATCGTGGGATGCCGTGGGACATCGTTGGACGCCGTGTTACATCGTTGGACACCGTTGGACGCCGTGGGACATCGATGGACATCGTTGGACATCGTTGGACACCGCTGGACACCGTTGGACATCGATGGACACCGTTGGACATCGATGGACACCGTTGGACACCGTTGGACACCGTTGGACACCGTTGGACACCGTTGGACACCGTTGGACACCGTTGGACACCGTTGGACACCGTTGGACACCGTTGGACACCGTTGGACAACGTTGGACAACGTTGGACAACGTTGGACGCCGATGGACACCGTTGGACACCGTTGGACACCGTTGGAGAACATTGGACGCCGTGGGACGCCGTGGGACGCCGTGGGACGCCGTGGGACATCGTGGGACATCGTGGGATGCGTACGTTTTTGTCTTAATTAATCGTTAGGTAGATACATATGTCAAGTGCATTGTGAGCTCATTCTGTACAGCGACATTTATCCACCTTAGAACGAAAAAAAGAAAAATCTCGTCTCCCTTCACTCGCTTACCTCACAGTACTTATTGCACTCGCGATTTATCGGTTCGCGATCACTCAGTTCTTTCAAACCGTAGCGTGACGTACTCGCTCGCGCGTATTCCGCGTACGTGCGGGTCAACGTGCACTGGACAACTCCTTGGATTCGTAAGTCACCCCAAGGAAACCTCTGTCTGGGTGACTACTCGACGACTGCTCGACGTTCGCATCGGATCGCGGGAGTTGTCGTCGCGCCGGTGATGCTTGTGAATCTGTTGGGGATTCAGTCGTGGATCCGCAGTCCTGTCCGATTGGTACTTTGGTACTCGGTCAGGGACCTGCAATTTCACGTCCTCCGTAATTCTGTTCGGGCTCGCGGGACTGGACCCCACTGTTCAGTTGAGGTCAATACCTTCGTAATCCTGTTCAGCGGTCCCTCCCCGTGAGTGGACCCCACTGTTCAGTTGAGGCCTCTTGCCTTCGTAATCCTGATCAGCGGTCCATCCCCGGGTTCCACACGTTCAGTTGGAGTGTGTTAAGTTGCTGGCCTATGTGCTGGATCCACGGCTGAATTACCCGTGGATCACTAGCATCATCATCGGTCGGCGCCATCGACCGCGACTCGTGTAAGTTTCGAACGGCGAAACAGGAATCGAGTTACGGTCAATTCTTGGGCTTTCCGCTGAACCTCGGGGTTATCTCGTGTACGGGGGTACGTCGTGTAGGTTTTTTAGTTCTTTCGAGAGATCGTGATCTCGTTCGTTTCGGGCGCGCCGCGATTTTTTCCTTTATCATCTGATTCATCGGGCATTTTCTTGTTTACCCATTTTTAAGGGATACTTATTTAGATCACGTTAGAGTTTATAACTTTTCAGTATCTTCAATATCGTACAGTGTCGCAAAAATAGAACGATAACTAGTTTAGTACAGCGACTCGTATGCCCCTTCTGCGAGACACGAAATGGTATATACAGTATCAGTAGCTACATTTTCTTCCTTTCATTCCAAGTTGGATAAATGTGTGTTTGATACCGAATGATGCCAGTAGGGATGCGAATTATTGTACGATATTTGTACTGATCGATGTAATCGTTGTGTGGGAGATGGATGTTGCGTTACGTAGGCTTTGTTCTACGTTTGTAAAGATTCATGTAAGCGCTGCGTTGGAGATATGTGTTTCGCAGTTAGGCTACGAAACAACTATCTCTTTACGCAGGCCCATGAAGTAGAGTGGGAACTCGACATTCTTGCCAGTAGGTTGAATGTCGAGACCGATGCATAATGTTGAATAACTCATGGGCGGGTCTCGTGCGTAGTCACCTCCTCGTGGTGAGACCTGGTAATTGGCATCCTTTTCCAAAAATTAATCAGTTGATTAATCTTTGGAAAACGATGCCAAGCTAAGAACTACGCACCAGTCCCGTTTGGAACACCAAAAGCCTCTAAGAGAATTCTGTTCAATCTAAGTGATAGTCGAAACTAGTATTAAAGAAGTGTGAAATTAGTCTTAGTTTGCAGAAACTATTGAAATGATAAAAATGGATATCGTATTAAATCGGCAAAACAATATCGCCGCTACAGTATCGCTTTATTATAAAATAATTTTACATCTCTGCTTTCAATGCTTAAAAACTGTTTATGTAAATGGGACCCGAGCGTAGTTACCTCCTCGTGGTGGGTCCCGGTAATAGGTATCGTTTCCCAAATAATAATACACCAAGTACTATTTTGAATATTAGTATTATTATTTGAGAAACGATATCAAGCTAAAAACTACTTGAATATAGTCTGGTCTTGATCATCCAAAATAGTTTTGGTGATCTAGACCGGACTAAGACCCCCCCCGCCGGGGCACCGTGGGACATCGTGGGACATCGCGGGACACCGTGGGATGCGAGCGTTTTAGCCTTAATTAATCATAAGGTAGATACCTATGTTAAGTGCATTGTGAGCTTATTCTGTACAACAACATTTATCCACCTTAGAACGAAAAAGAAAAAGAAAAATCTCGTCTCCCTTCACTCGCTTACCACACAGTACTTATTGTACTCGCGATTTATCGGTTCGCGATCACTCAGTTCTTTCAAATCGTAGCGTGACATACTCGCTCGTGCGTATTCCGGGTACGTGCGGGTCAACGTACACTGGACAACTCCTTGGATTCGTAAGTCGCCTCAAGGAAACCTCTGTCTGGGTGACTGCTCGACGACTGCTCGACGTTCGCATCGGATCGCGGGAGTTGTCGTCGCGCCGGTGATGCTTGCGAATCTGTTGGGGATTCAGTCGTGGATCGGCAGTCCTGTCCGATTGGTACTTTGGTACTCGGTCAGGGACCTGCAATTTCACGTCCTCCGTAATTCTGTTCGGGCCCGCGGGACTGGACCCCACTGTTCAGTTGAGGTCAATGCCTTCGTAATCCTGTTCAGCGGTCCCTTCCCGTGAGTGGACCCCACTGTTCAGTTGAGGCCTCTTGCCTTCGTAATCCTGTTCAGCGGTCCATCCCCGGGTTCCACACGTTCAGTTGGAGTGTATTAAGTTGCTGGCCTATGTGCTGGATCCACGGCTGAATTACCCGTGGATCACTAGCATCATCATCGGTCGGCGCCATCGACCGCGACTCGTGTAAGTTTCGAACGGCGAAACAGGAATCGAGTTACGGTCAATCCTGGGGCTTTCCGCCGAATCTCGGGGTTATCTCGTGTACGGGGTACGGGGGGTACGTGCATAGTCACCTCCTCGTGGTGAGACCTGGTAATTGGCATCGATTTCCAAAAAATTAATCAGTTGATTAATCTTTGGAAAACGATACCAAGCCAGGAACTACGCACCAGTCCAGTTTGGATCACCAAAATCCTCTAAGAGAATTATGGATGATCTAGACTGGACTGCACCCTGGGACACCGTTGGACACCGTGGGACGTCGTTGGTCCAGTATGGATCACCAAAAGCCACGAAAGAATCTTGGATGACCTACACTGTTCTGTACTGTAACGTTGGACGCTGTGGGACAACGCTGGATAACGCTGGACGCTGTTGCACACTGTACTGTACTGCAACGTTGGACGCCGTGGGACAACGTTGGATAACGCTGGACGCTGTTGCACACCGTTGGACACCGTTGGACACCGTTTGACAGCGTTGGGCACCGTTGGATACCGTTGGACACCGTCGGACACCGTAGGGCACCGTTGGACACCGTTGGACACCGTTGGACACCGTTGGACACCGTTGGACACCGTTGGACACCGTTGGACACCGTTGGACACCGTTGGACACCGTTGGACACCGCTGGACACCGTTGGACACCGCTGGACACCGTTGGACACCGTTGGACACCGTAGGACACCGTTGGACACCGTAGGACACCGTTGGACACCGTAGGACACCGTTGGACACCGTTGGACACCGTTGGAGACCGTTGGACACCGTTCGGGTTAGGTTGGGGTTAGGTTGGGGTTAGGTTGGGGTTAGGTTGGGGTTAGGTTAGGTTGGGGTTAGGTTGGGGTTAGGTTGGGGTTAGGTTGGGGTTAGGTTGGGGTTAGGTTAGGTTGGGGTTAGGTTGGGGTTAGGTTGGGGTTAGGTTGGGGTTAGGTTGGGGTTAGGTTGGGGTTAGGTTGGGGGTTCCAATATGGCGGCAAGTAGGACGGACACGTGCGCGTCGCTCCGTATTCCGTGACCGAAATATGTGGAAAAATCGAAGAGTGCAGTGGAAGGATTAGGGTGAAAGTGAAGTGCTAGTGGTGAGGAATAGGCGTGTGCAAAAAGTTTGGTGGAAATCGATGAATTAAAACTGTTATTAGAGTTAAAAGTGTCGGTGTTGCCACGAGGGAAGAGGCAGCCATCTTGGCGGCCATCTTGGCGGCCATCGTAGTGACGCGCGACGGTTGCGCCGCCGAGGCGTCTCGCGGGAGGCCAGTGAACTACAGTGTAGTGCTAGTGCGGTAGATGCGAGAACTACGTTACCGACGTCGGAACAAGTTACCGACGTCGGAACTAGTTACCGAAGGTGGAACGAGTTACCCACGGTGGAAGTAGTTACCCGCGGTGGAACAGACCACTTACCTTACCATCTCGCGCGGCACACCTGTCGCCCTGGTCCGCATTCGACAGGGGCAGCGCGCGAAAGAGCGAGTGGCTCCAGGACGGAGACTTTGTCGATTACATTGGCGAAGACAAAAGAACAAACAAACAAACAAAGAAATATGGACATGGAGAAGATAAATGACAACGTTTACGGTGCAGGGGAGGGATACCCCAGTACCGGCGCAGTCGTGGGTAGTAAAGTGGGCCCCGCTGCGTCGATATCTCGCGACCACGGCCGTTCGGGGGTGGACCGTCAGGCCCCCGGACGCGTTACTACGACTGGCGACGGAACAGCAGGAGAGAGGAGGAGGATAACCACGGGAGGACATCCAGAGGATGACAGGACGGAGACCGCGGAGGAGCCTCCGAGGAAGGCGACGAGACGTTCGCTGAGAGCCGCGAACAGGTCCGAGTACGTTTTTCTCGCGCCGGCCACGATGGACGACGGTACTTCACCGATGGCGGGGGGATCGCGGGGGCGGGCGAGGTCCGACGACGAGGAGTCGGTCGCCTCGTTCGCCTCGCGTTCGTCGCTGGCTTCGATGGCGTCCAGGGGCAAGAGGAAGAGAACAGGAGCCACGACAACACCGGAGGTGTCGGAGGAGTTGGAGGTGCAGATGAAGACGAGCTCCCCGGCGGAAATCAGCGCCGGCTTGACGATGCACGTGTCGGAGATAATGCACGTCGCGACGACGTCGTCAAACTTGAAGGGGACCTACATCAGATCCCTTAAAAACGCGGCGAGCTATATCACCGCCGCGTGGAACGAGGAATCTGCTAGGAGGGCGAGGCCAGCGCGAGGCGCCGGCGACGACGTGGACGCGAGGCTGTCCATGCTGGAGGGGGAGAACGCAGCCCTCCGCCAGGAACTGAGGAGACTGGCTGCCCGCGTCAACGAGTGCCCACGATGCGCCAACGCGGCGTCCGAATACGTCCGCGCGCAGTGGGAGGGCGGAAACGACAGGACGCGGCTGGACGCCCTGGAAAGAGCGGTCCGAGAACTGGGACCCTCCATTCTCCGGACAATCGAGGAACGATTCGGGGACGTACGACGGCAACGCACCCCCGAAGGACGACCCAGCGGGGACCGCCCCGTCGACCCTCCCGCGGCCCAGCCGATGCCGACCCGAAGGGAACGGGAGGACGGCGGATGGGAGCTGGTGGAAACGAAGAGGAAGAGGAGGAGAAACAGGAAGACGGCGAACGGGACGAAGGCAGCCGTCACCGCCGCCGCCGGAGCAGAGGCGGCGAGGAAAGGATCGACCGCGCCACCACCGACGCGGGTACGGAGGCAGCAGCAACCCCAGCCGGGCGGCGACACGACGGGCGCACCGAAGGCGAGCGCCCCCGCGACGCAGAGAGGACCACCGCGGGCACCCAAGGTGGTCACGCCCCCTCGCGCACCGCGAACATCCGCGGTGACCCTGACGTTAAACGAGGGAGCGAGGATGTCGTACGCCGACGTCCTGGAGGCAGCGAGAACGAGGATTCCGCTGTCGGAGCTCGGGACGGAGCGCCTGGAGATGAAGAAGGCGATGACGGGCGCCATTATAATACAAGTCCCCGGCGACAAGGACAGGGGAAAGGCGACGCTACTGGCGTCGCGGCTGGCCGAGACCCTGGACCCGACGGCGGTGAGAATCGCCACCCCGACCAGGATGGCGGAGCTACGCGTGACCGGGATAGACATCTCGGTCAAGAAGGAGGAGCTGCGGAGAGCACTGGCCTCGGCGGCGGGATGCGGCAGCGCGGAGGTGCAGGTGGGCGAGATCGGCGCCACCAGAGGCGGCCTCGGCTCTGCATGGATCAAGTGCCCGGCGGCAGGAGCCCGCAAGCTGGCCCAGGCGGAGAAGATAGCCCTGGGCTGGTCAACGGCGAGGATAAGGGCCGTGCCGAAGCGCCCGTTGCAGTGCTTCAGGTGCCTGGAACTGGGGCACGTGCGCGCCACGTGCGTATCCGGCGAAGACCGAGGGCACCTGTGCTACAGGTGCGGCGGGAGCGGACACCGCGCCAGAGGCTGTCCCGCCTCCGCTCCCAAGTGTCCGCTGTGCGAATCGCTCGGGGCACCCGCGAATCACAGGATGGGCGGAGAGGCATGCAATCCCCCGAAGGTCAAGAGGAGGAGACCGACCCGCCAACCAGCAGCGGTAGCAGCAGCAGCAGCAGCAGCCGCCGCGGTACGGACACCAGGAAGCGCCGCCGAACCGACAGCAGCGGCGGATGGCCGGGAGGAGGCCATGGAGGTGACGGCATAGTTCAAGCGCCTGCTGCAATGCAATCTCGGTAGGTCGAGACGAGCGCAAGATCTGCTCGTCCAGACCGTCCGGGAGAACGAGGTGGCCCTGGCGGCGGTGGCCGAACCGCACCGTATACCCGACTCGCCCAACTGGATCGGGGACCTGGACGGATCCGCGGGGATAACGTGGACGTCGGCCTCGTGCGTCTTGCTGGACCGTGGCAACGGCTTCGTCGCGGTCGAGTGGCTAGGAGCGGCGGTGGTGGCGGTGTACGTCTCTCCGAACATCGACCTGGCCGCGTACGGGGACTTCCTGGACCGAGTCGGCGAGTGCATCCGAGGATGCCTCCCCCGCCAGGTGCTCGTGCTGGGGGACTTCAACGCCCACTCGACGCAATGGGGAAACCCAAGGACCAACTCCCGTGGAAGGATGCTCACCGACTGGGCAGCGAGTCTGGGGCTCCTGCTGGCGAACAGGGGCTCGGCGAGCACCTGCGTGGCTTGGAGGGGATCCTCCGTGGTGGACATCACGTGGGCTACCCCGGAGTTGCTCAGGCGAATCCGCGACTGGAGAGTGGCCGAGGGGGTGGAAACGCTGTCCGACCACCTCTACGTACTGATGGAGGTGACCCTGGGGACCGAGGACGACGCCGGGAGAAGACGACGAGGACCGAGAGAGAACCGTCGCCGCCCGCCGCCGCCGCCGCGATGGCGCCTGAAGGAGATGGACAAGGAGATGCTGCGGGCGGCCACGACCGTGTCCGCCTGGAGCTGGGACGCCCGACGAACGACCGAGCGAGGAAGTATCGACGAGGAGGCGGAGGAGCTCCGAAGATACATGACCGCGACGTGCGACGCCTCGATGCCGCGCTCCGTCCCGGGGGGTGGACGACACCAGGGAACGTACTGGTGGACCCCGGAGATCGCCGAGATGCGAGAGAACTGCGTGCGTGCCCGCAGAAGATTCCTAAGGGCCCGTCGTCGCAGACTGACGCGCGACGAGGAGGAGATCTCCCGCTTCTACGAGGAGTACAGAGAGGCGAGACGGACTCTTCAGCGGGAGATCAAGACCGCGAAATCTCGGTGCTGGACGGAGCTGATCGAGGAGGTGGAATCCGACCCGTGGGGACGGCCGTACAAAGTGGTCACCAAGAAGCTACGACCTTCGGCGCCCCCGCTGACCTCGGACATGGACCCGACGCTGTTGGACAACGTCATCGGGACGCTGTTCCCGCCGGAAGACAGGGACGCGAGCCGACCGGCGCCATCCTCCCCCTCCGCCGACGACGACGACGAGGAGGCGGCGACGACGACCGCGACGGGATGGAGCGAGGAGCTGCGAGTCAGCGACGAGGAACTCTTCGAAGCAGCCAGGAGGACGGCGTCCCGCGACGTGGCGCCAGGCCCCGACGGAATACCGGGCCGAGCGTGGGCGGAGTCGATCGTCACCATGGCTCCCCGCCTGCGGCACCTGTTCGACAGATGCCTGGAGGAGGGCGCCTACCCCCGGACATGGCGGACGGCCAGGCTGGTGCTGCTACGGAAGGAGGGCCGCCCGCCGGACTCGCCGTCCGCGTACCGGCCGATATGCCTGCTGGACGAGGTGGGCAAGATGCTGGAGAGGATCGTCGCCGCCCGGCTGGAGGCTCACGTGACCCGGAGGACGCCCGGATGGCACGACAGCCAGTACGGATTCCGCCGCGGCCGCTCGACCGTGGACGCGGTGAAGAGGCTGAGGACCATGGCCGAGGACAAGGTCGCCCGAGAAGGGGTAGCGGTGGCGGTGTCGCTCGACGTCACCAACGCCTTCAACTCCATCCCCTGGACCAGGATCGTGGAGGCCCTGCGACACTTTGACGTCCCGGCGTACCTGGTGAGGATCGTCCGCGCGTACCTTTCCGACAGGTACATCGTCTACGCCGGAAGGGACGGGGAAGAAAGAAGACGGATCGAGCGCGGCGTTCCGCAGGGGTCGGTGCTGGGTCCGATACTCTGGATCACGGCCTACGACTCGGTCCTCCGATGTCCGATGCCCCCCGGGGCTGGAATGGTGTGCTACGCAGACGACACCCTGGTCCTGGCCGGTGGACGATGGTGGCAGGACACGGCGAACCGCACGGAGGACGCCGTGGCGTGCGCGATGAGCGCCATTCGGAGGCTCGGCCTGACGGTGTCGCCGGCCAAGTCCGAGGCGCTGTGGTTCTTCGACCAGCGACGAAGAGGAACGCCTCCCGCAGGATCGACGGTGAACATCGGCGGAGAAGAGGTTCCGGTGAGACGCCAGATGAGGTACCTGGGTCTCACGATCGACAGCGGATGGACCTTCGAACCGCACTTCGAGCAACTGGTCCCGAAGGCGACGGCCGCGGCCAACGCCCTGTGCGGCCTCCTACCGAACATCGGCGGAGCAGGATCGAGAGTCCGCCGACTCTACGAGGGAGTAGTCCGGTCCCGAGTTCTCTACGGGGCACCCGTCTGGGCCAGAAGCCTGGCGACCAGTCGCCGCAGCCTGACCTTGCTGCGGAGGCTGCAGAGGACGACCGCTATCCGCATCGCGAGAGGCTACAGGACGACATCGTACGCGTCGGCGACCGTGCTAGCGGCGTCCCCGCCGTTCGAGCTGCAAGCCCTGGCGCTCGAACGCGTATACGAACACCAGCGGAGGAACCCGACGCCATCGGCCTCTGGCCAGCCGGCCTCGAACATCCGGGAGGAGGCGAAGAAGGAGGTCTGGGAACGATGGCGCTCGCAGCTGATCCGGGAGGACGCCGTGCGGCCGCACCGGGCCGTTCGCGCCGTGCTTCCCAACTGGGAGACGTGGAGGGATCGAGGCGGAGCACCGCTGACCTTCAGGATGACGCAGGTGCTCACCGGCCACGGAGTATTCGGCGAGTACCTGCTCAGGATTCGGCGAGAGGCGACGTCCGTCTGCCACCACTGCGAGGAAGAGGAGGACACGGCGCAGCACACGCTGGAGTTCTGTCCGGCGTGGGCGGAACCACGACGCGTCTTACGGCTCGAAATCGGCGAGAGCTTAGCCCCAGAAGCGGTCGTCGCGGCCATGCTGAGAGGGCGCCAGGAGTACGCCGCTGTCCGCACCTACTGCGAGCAGGTGATGCTGGCGAAGGAGCGGGCGGAAAGGATCAGGGAACGAGCTCGCGACCCGTCCAGGACATCGCAGCGCCCCAGGAATACCGCGCGCCACAGGGGCGCGACGCCAGCACCGGCGCCGCCGCGCCCACCGTAGCAGCGCGTGGAAACCAGGAAGAGGCTTCAGGGGACGGGGTCCCAGAACGAAGCAGCAGGAGCGAGGCGCTAGGGGGCGTGGTCCCCCCCTAGCGGTCCAAGAAGAAGAACAGGACGCCTCCCTTCGACGAAAGGAGAGATAGACGCCCGGGGGTAACCGGTAGTAATTCGGGAGAGATCCCGGGTGCATCTCGACTCAGGCGTCAGGACAGGCCACCGTGGAGTTTTAGTCGGTAAGAGTCCGACACTACCCGCTAGCGGGTGTCCATGAGGATTTCTCCACGTAAAAAAAAAAAAAAAAAAAAAAAAAAAAGGTTGGGGTTAGGTTGGGGTTAGGTTAGGTTGGGGTTAGGTTGGGGTTAGGTTGGGGTTAGGTTGGGGTTAGGTTGGGTTAGGTTGGGGTTAGGTTGGGGTTAGGTTGGGGTTAGGTTAGGTTAGGTTAGGTTGGGGTTAGGTTGGGGTTAGGTTGGGGTTAGGTTGGGGTTAGGTTGGGGTTAGGTTGGGGTTAGGTTGGGGTTAGGTTGGGGTTAGGTTTAGGTTGGGGTTAGGTTGAGTTCCAATATGGCGGCAAGTAGGACGGACACGTGCGCGTCGCTCCGTATTCCGTGACCGAAATATGTGGAAAAATCGAAGAGTGCAGTGGAAGGATTAGGGTGAAAGTGAAGTGCCAGTGGTGAGGAATAGGCGTGTGCAAAAAGTTTGGTGGAAATCGATGAATTAAAACTGTTATTAGAGTTAAAAGTGTCGGTGTTGCCACGAGGGAAGAGGCAGCCATCTTGGCGGCCATCTTGGCGGCCATCGTAGTGACGCGCGACGGTTGCGCCGCCGAGGCGTCTCGCGGGAGGCCAGTGAACTACAGTGTAGTGCTAGTGCGGTAGATGCGAGAACTACGTTACCGACGGCGGAACAAGTTACCGACGTCGGAACTAGTTACCGAAGGTGGAACGAGTTACCCACGGTGGAAGTAGTTACCCGCGGTGGAACAGACCACTTACCTTACCATCTCGCGCGGCACACCTGTCGCCCTGGTCCGCATTCGACAGGGGCAGCGCGCGAAAGAGCGAGTGGCTCCAGGACGGAGACTTTGTCGATTACATTGGCGAAGACAAAAGAACAAACAAACAAACAAAGAAATATGGACATGGAGAAGATAAATGACAACGTTTACGGTGCAGGGGAGGGATACCCCAGTACCGGCGCAGTCGTGGGTAGTAAAGTGGGCCCCGCTGCGTCGATATCTCGCGACCACGGCCGTTCGGGGGTGGACCGTCAGGCCCCCGGACGCGTTACTACGACTGGCGACGGAACAGCAGGAGAGAGGAGGAGGATAACCACGGGAGGACATCCAGAGGATGACAGGACGGAGACCGCGGAGGAGCCTCCGAGGAAGGCGACGAGACGTTCGCTGAGAGCCGCGAACAGGTCCGAGTACGTTTTTCTCGCGCCGGCCACGATGGACGACGGTACGTCACCGGTGGCGGGGGGATCGCGGGGGCGGGCGAGGTCCGACGACGAGGAGTCGGTCGCCTCGTTCGCCTCGCGTTCGTCGCTGGCTTCGATGGCGTCCAGGGGCAAGAGGAAGAGAACAGGAGCCACGACAACACCGGAGGTGTCGGAGGAGTTGGAGGTGCAGATGAAGACGAGCTCCCCGGCTGAAATCAGCGCGGGTTTGACGATGCACGTGTCGGAGATAATGCACGTCGCGACGACGTCGTCGAACTTGAAGGGGACCTACATCAGATCCCTTAAAAACGCGGCGAGCTATATCACCGCCGCGTGGAACGAGGAATCTGCTAGGAGGGCGAGGCCAGCGCGAGGCTCCGGCGACGACGTGGACGCGAGGCTGTCCATGCTGGAGGGGGAGAACGCAGCCCTCCGCCAGGAACTGAGGAGACTGGCTGCCCGCGTCAACGAGTGCCCACGATGCGCCGACGCGGCGTCCGAATACGTCCGCGCACAGTGGGAGGGCGGAAACGACAGGACGCGGCTGGACGCCCTGGAAAGAGCGGTCCGAGAACTGGGACCATCTATTCTCAGGACAATCGAGGAACGATTCGGGGACGCACGATGGCAACGCACCCCCGAATCACGACCCAGCGGGGACCGCCCCGTCGACCCCCCCTCGGCCCAACCGACGCCGCCCCGAAGGGAACGGGAGGACGGCGGATGGGAGCTGGTGGAAACGAAGAAAAAGAGGAGGAGAAACAAGAAGACGGCGAACGGGACGAAGGCAGCCGTCGCCGCCGCCGCCGGAGCAGAGGCGGCGAGGAAAGGATCGACCGCGCCACCACCGACGCGGGTACGGCGGCAGCAGCAACCCCAGCCCGGCGGCACGACGGGCGCACCGAAGGCGAACGCCCCCGCAATGCAGAGAGGACCACCGCGGACACCCAAGGTGGTCACGCCCCCTCGCGCACCGCGAACATCCGCGGTGACCCTGACGTTGAACGAGGGAGCGAGGATGTCGTACGCCGACGTCCTGGAAGCGGCGAGGACGAGGATTCCACTATCGGAGCTTGGCACGGAGCGCCTGGAGATGAAGAAGGCGATGACGGGCGCCATTATAATTCAAGTCCCCGGTGACAAGGACAGGGGAAAGGCGACGCTACTGGCGTCGCGGCTGGCCGAGACCCTGGACCCGACGGCGGTGAGAATCGCCACACCGACCAGGATGGCGGAGTTACGCGTGACCGGGATAGACATCTCGGTCAAGAAGGAGGAGCTGCGAAGAGCACTGGCCTTGGCGGCGGGATGCGGCAGCGCAGAGGTGCAGGTGGGCGAGATCGGCGCCACCAGAGGCGGCCTAGGGTCTGCATGGATCAAGTGCCCGGCGGCAGCAGCCCGCAAGCTGGCCCAGGCGGAGAAGATAGCCCTGGGCTGGTCAACGGCGAGGATAAGGGCCGTGCCGAAGCGCCCGTTGCAGTGCTTCAGGTGCCTGGAGCTGGGGCACGTGCGCGCCACTTGCGTTTCCGGCGAAGACCGTGGACACCTGTGCTACAGGTGCGGCGGGAGCGGACACCGCGCCAGAGGCTGTCCCGCCTCCGCTCCCAAATGTCCGCTGTGCGAGTCGCTCGGGGCACCCGCGAATCACAGGATGGGTGGAGAGGCATGCAACCCCCCGAAGGTCAAGAGGAGGAGACCCATCCGCCAACCAGCAGCGGTAGCAGCAGCAGCAGTCGCCGCGGCAGGGACACTAGGAAGCGCCGCCGAACCAGCAGCAGCGGCGGATGGCCGGGAGGAGGCCATGGAGGTGACGGCATAGTTCAAGCGCCTGCTGCAATGCAATCTCGGTAGGTCGAGAAGAGCGCAAGACCTGCTCGTCCAGACCATCCGGGAGAACGAGGTGGCCCTATCGGCGGTGGCGGAACCGCATCGTATACCCGACTCGCCCAACTGGATCGGGGACCTGGACGGATCCGCCGGGATAACGTGGACGTCGGCCTCGTGCTTCTTACTGGACCGTGGCAGCGGCTTCGTCGCGGTCGAGTGGCTGGGAGCGGCGGTGGTGGCGGTGTACGTCTCTCCGAACATCGACCTGGCCGCGTACGGGGACTTCCTGGACCGAGTCGGCGAGTGCATCGGAAGATGCCTCCCCCGCCAGGTGCTCGTGCTGGGGGACTTCAACGCCCATTCGACGCAATGGGGAAACCCAAGGACCAACTCCCGTGGAAGGATGCTCACCGACTGGGCAGCGAGTCTGGGGCTCCTGCTGGCGAACAGGGGCTCGGCGAGCACCTGCGTGGCGTGGAGAGGATCCTCGGTCGTGGACATCACGTGGGCTACCCCGGAGCTGCTCAGGCGAATCCGCGACTGGAGAGTGGCCGAGGGGGTGGAAACGCTGTCCGACCACCTGTACATTCTGATGGAGGTAACCCTGGGGACCGAGGACGACGTCGGGAGAAGACGACGAGGACCGAGAGAGAACCGTCGCCACCCGCCGCCGCCGCCGCGATGGCGCCTGAAGGAGATGGACAAGGAGATGCTGCGGGCGGCCACGACCGTGTCCGCCTGGAGCTGGGACGCCCGACGGACGACCGAGCGAGGAAGTATCGACGAGGAGGCGGAGGAGCTCCGAAGATACATGACCGCGGCGTGCGACGCCTCGATGCCGCGCTCCGTCCCGGGGGGTGGACGAGGCCAGGGAACGTACTGGTGGACCCCGGAGATCGCCGAGATGCGAGAAAACTGCGTGCGTGCCCGCAGAAGATTTCTAAGGGCCCGTCGTCGCAGACTGACGCGCGACGAGGAGGAGATTTCCCGCTTCTACGAGGAGTACAGAGAGGCGAGACGGACTCTTCAGCGGGAGATCAAGACCGCGAAATCTCGGTGCTGGACGGAGCTGATCGAGGAGGTGGAATCCGACCCGTGGGGACGGCCGTACAAAGTGGTCACCAAGAAGCTGCGACCTTCGGCGCCCCCGCTGACCTCGGACATGGATCCGACGCTGTTGGACAACGTCATCGGGACGCTGTTCCCGCCGGAAGACAGGGACGCGAGCCGACCGGCGCCATCCTCCCCCTCCGCCGACGATGACGACGAGGAGGCGGCGACGACGACCGCGACGGGATGGAGCGAGGAGCTGCGAGTCAGCGACGAGGAACTCTTCGAAGCAGCCAGGAGGACGGCGTCCCGCGACGTGGCGCCAGGACCCGACGGAATACCGGGCCGTGCGTGGGCGGAGTCGATCGTCACCATGGCTCCCCGCCTGCGGCACCTGTTCGACAGATGCCTGGAGGAGGGCGCCTACCCCCGGACATGGCGGTCGGCCAGGCTGGTGCTGTTACGGAAGGAGGGCCGCCCGCCGGACTCGCCGTCCGCGTACCGGCCGATATGCCTGCTGGACGAGGTGGGCAAGATGCTGGAGAGGATCGTCGCCGCCCGGCTGGAGGCTCACGTGACCCGGAGGACGCCCGGATGGCACGACAGCCAGTACGGATTCCGCCGCGGCCGCTCGACCGTGGACGCGGTGAAGAGGCTGAGGACCATGGCAGAGGACAAGGTCGCCCGAGAAGGGGTAGCGGTGGCGGTGTCGCTCGACGTCACCAACGCCTTCAACTCCATCCCCTGGGCCAGGATCGTGGAGGCCCTGCGACACTTTGACGTCCCGGCGTACCTGGTGAGGATCGTCCGCGCGTACCTTTCCGACAGGTACATCGTCTACGCCGGAAGGGACGGGGAAGAAAGAAGACGGATCGAGCGCGGCGTTCCGCAGGGGTCGGTGCTGGGTCCGATACTCTGGATCACGGCCTACGACTCGGTCCTCCGATGTCCGATGCCCCCCGGTGCTGGAATGGTGTGCTACGCCGACGACACCCTGGTCCTGGCCGGGGGACGATGGTGGCAGGACACGACGAACCGCACGGAGGACGCCGTGGCGTGCGCGATGAGCGCCATTCGGAGGCTCGGCCTGACGGTGTCGCCGGCCAAGTCCGAGGCGCTGTGGTTCTTCGACCAGCGACGAAGAGGAACGCCTCCCACAGGATCGACGGTGAACATCGGCGGAGAAGAGGTCCCGGTGAGACGCCAGATGAGGTACCTGGGTCTCACGATCGACAGCGGATGGACCTTCGAACCGCACTTCGAGCAACTGGTCCCGAAGGCGACGGCCGCGGCCAACGCCCTGTGCGGCCTCCTACCGAACATCGGCGGAGCAGGATCGAGAGTCCGCCGACTCTACGAGGGAGTAGTCCGGTCCCGAGTTCTCTACGGGGCACCCGTCTGGGCCAGAAGCCTGGCGACCAGTCGCCGCAGCCTGACCTTGCTGCGGAGGCTGCAGAGGACGACCGCTATCCGCATCGCGAGAGGCTACAGGACGACATCGTACGCTTCGGCGACCGTGCTAGCGGCGTCCCCGCCGTTCGAGCTGCAAGCCCTGGCGCTCGAACGCGTATACGAACACCAACGGAGGAACCCGACGCCATCGACCTCTGGCCAGCCGGCCTCGAACATCCGGGAGGAGGCGAAGAAGGAGGTCTGGGAACGATGGCGCTCGCAGCTGATCCAGGAGGACGCCGTGCGGCCGCACCGGGCCGCTCGCGCCGTGCTTCCCAACTGGGAGACGTGGAGGGATCGAGGCGGAGCACCGCTGACCTTCAGGATGACGCAGCTGCTCACCGGCCACGGAGTATTCGGCGAGTACCTGCTCAGGATTCGGCGAGAGGCGACGTCCGTCTGCCACCACTGCGAGGAAGAGGAGGACACGGCGCAACACACGCTGGAGTTCTGTCCGGCGTGGGCGGAACCACGACGCGTCCTACGGCTCGAAATCGGCGAGAGCTTAGCCCCAGAAGCGGTCGTCGCGGCCATGCTGAGAGGGCGCCAGGAGTACGCCGCTGTCCGCACCTACTGCGAGCAGGTGATGCTGGCGAAGGAGCGGGCGGAAAGGATCAGGGAACGAGCTCGCGACCCGTCCAGGACATCGCAGCGCCCTAGGAATACCGCGCGCCACAGGGGCGCGACGCCAGCACCGGCGCCGCCGCGCCCACCGTAGCAGCGCGTGGAAACCAGGAAGAGGCTTCGGGGGACGGGGTCCCAGGACGAAGCAGCAGGAGCGAGGCGCTAGGGGGCGTGGTCCCCCCCTAGCGGTCCAAGAAGAGCAGGACGCCTCCCTTCGACGAAAGGAGAGATAGACGCCCGGGGGTAACCGGTAGTAATTCGGGAGAGATCCCGGGTGCATCTCGACTCAGGCGTCAGGACAGGCCACCGTGGAGTTTTAGTCGGTAAGAGTCCGACACTACCCGCTAGCGGGTGTCCATGAGGATTTCTCCACGTAAAAAAAAAAAAAAAAAAAAAAAAAAAAAAGGTTGGGGTTAGGTTGGGGTTAGGTTGGGGTTAGGTTGGGGTTAGGTTGGGGAGCACGAGGCGGGCATGGGTTCCCGGGGCATAGGACCATGCCCTGGGAAACCCCGATGGATCTGATGTTCTCTTACAGTCGGGTGGCGGCCGATCGGTGCCCTTGGCACCCGTCGGTTCGCCGATCCGGTGCGGAGAACTTCGGAGAAGTTGGCGGGCCCATGCCTGTCAAGACCACTCACCTCACCTTCTCGCGGGGCTCCCTGTCGCCCTGCACCGGCTTCGACCGGGGCAGGGTGCGAAAGAGTGAGTGGCACCAGGACGGAGACTTCGACGACGACCTTGGCGAAAAACAAACAAAGAAACATGGAAATGGAGTACAGAAACGACAACGTTTACGGTGCAGGGGAGGGATACCCCAGTACCGGCGCAGTCGCGGGTAGTGAAGTGGGCCCCGCTGCGTCGATATCTCGCGACCACGGCCGTTCGAGGGTGGACCGTCAGGCCCCCGGACGCGTTTATACGACTGGCGACGGAACAGCAGGAGAGAGGAGGAGGATAACCACAGGAGGACATCCAGAGGATGACAGGACGGAGACCGCGGAGGAGCCTCCGAGGAAGGCGACGAGACGTTCGCCGAGAGCCGCGAACAGGTCCGAGTACGTTTTTCTCGCGCCGACCACGATGGACGACGGCACGACACCGTTGGCCGGGGGATCGCGGGGGCGGGCGAGGTCCGACGACGAGGAGTCGGTCGCCTCGTTCGCCTCGCGCTCGTCGCTGGCTTCGATGGCGTCCAGGTGCAAGAGGAAGAGAACGGGAGCCACGACAACACCGGAGGTGTCGGAGGAGTTGGAGGTGCAGATGAAGACGAGCTCCCCGGCCGAAATCAGCGCAGGTTTGACGATGCACGTGTCGGAGATAATGCACGTCGCGACGACGTCGTCGAACTTGAAGGGGACCTACATCAGATCCCTTAAAAACGCGGCGAGTTATATCACCGCCGCGTGGAACGAGGAATCCGCAAGGAGGGCGAGGCCAGCGCGAGGCGCCGGCGACGACGTGGACGCGAGGCTGTCCATGCTGGAGGGGGAGAACGCAGCCCTCCGCCAGGAATTGAGGAGACTGGCTGCCCACGTCAACGAGTGCCCACGATGCGCCAACGCGGCGCCCGAATACGTCCGCGCGCAGTGGGAGGGCGGAAACGACAGGACGCGGCTGGACGCCCTGGAAAGAGCGGTCCGAGAATTGGGACCCTCCATTCTCCGGACAATCGAGGAACGATTCGGGGACGCACGACGGCAACGCACCCCCGAAGGACGACCCAGCGGGGACCGCCCCGTCGCCCCTCCCGCGGCCCAGCCGACGCCGACCCGAAGGGAACGGGAGGACGGCGGATGGGAGCTGGTGGAAACGAAGAGGAAGAGGAGGAGAAACAGGAAGACGGCGAACGGGACGAAGGCAGCCGTCGCCGCCGCCGCCGGAGCAGAGGCGGCGAGGAAAGGGTCGACCGCGCCACCACCGACGCGGGTACGGCGGCAGGAGCAACCCCAGCCGGGCGGCGACACGACGGGCGCACCGAAGGCGAGCGCCCCCGCGACGCAGAGAGGACCACCGCGGGCACCCAAGGTGGTCACGCCCCCTCGCGCACCGCGAACATCCGCGGTGACCCTGACGTTAAACGAGGGAGCGAGGATGTCGTACGCCGACGTCCTGGAGGCAGCGAGAACGAGGATTCCGCTGTCGGAGCTCGGGACGGAGCGCCTGGAGATGAAGAAGGCGATGACGGGCGCCATTATAATACAAGTCCCCGGCGACAAGGACAGGGGAAAGGCGACGCTACTGGCGTCGCGGCTGGCCGAGACCCTGGACCCGACGGCGGTGAGAATCGCCACCCCGACCAGGATGGCGGAGCTACGCGTGACCGGGATAGACATCTCGGTCAAGAAGGAGGAGCTGCGGAGAGCACTGGCCTCGGCGGCGGGATGCGGCAGCGCGGAGGTGCAGGTGGGCGAGATCGGCGCCACCAGAGGCGGCCTCGGGTCGGCATGGATCAAGTGCCCGGCGGCAGGAGCCCGCAAGCTGGCCCAGGCGGAGAAGATAGCCCTGGGCTGGTCAACGGCGAGGATAAGGGCCGTGCCGAAGCGCCCGTTGCAGTGCTTCAGGTGCCTGGAACTGGGGCACGTGCGCGCCACGTGCGTATCCGGCGAAGACCGAGGGCACCTGTGCTACAGGTGCGGCGGGAGCGGACACCGCGCCAGAGGCTGTCCCGCCTCCGCTCCCAAGTGTCCGCTGTGCGAATCGCTCGGGGCACCCGCGAATCACAGGATGGGCGGAGAGGCATGCAATCCCCCGAAGGTCAAGAGGAGGAGACCGACCCGCCAACCAGCAGCGGTAGCAGCAGCAGCAGCAGCAGCCGCCGCGGTACGGACACCAGGAAGCGCCGCCGAACCGACAGCAGCGGCGGATGGCCGGGAGGAGGCCATGGAGGTGACGGCATAGTTCAAGCGCCTGCTGCAATGCAATCTCGGTAGGTCGAGACGAGCGCAAGATCTGCTCGTCCAGACCGTCCGGGAGAACGAGGTGGCCCTGGCGGCGGTGGCCGAACCGCACCGTATACCCGACTCGCCCAACTGGATCGGGGACCTGGACGGATCCGCGGGGATAACGTGGACGTCGGCCTCGTGCGTCTTGCTGGACCGTGGCAACGGCTTCGTCGCGGTCGAGTGGCTAGGAGCGGCGGTGGTGGCGGTGTACGTCTCTCCGAACATCGACCTGGCCGCGTACGGGGACTTCCTGGACCGAGTCGGCGAGTGCATCCGAGGATGCCTCCCCCGCCAGGTGCTCGTGCTGGGGGACTTCAACGCCCACTCGACGCAATGGGGAAACCCAAGGACCAACTCCCGTGGAAGGATGCTCACCGACTGGGCTGCGAGTCTGGGGCTCCTGCTGGCGAACAGGGGCTCGGCGAGCACCTGCGTGGCTTGGAGAGGATCCTCCGTGGTGGACATCACGTGGGCTACCCCGGAGTTGCTCGGGCGAATCCGCGACTGGAGAGTGGCCGAGGGGGTGGAAACGCTGTCCGACCACCTCTACGTACTGATGGAGGTGACCCTGGGGACCGAGGACGACGCCGGGAGAAGACGACGAGGACCGAGAGAGAACCGTCGCCGCCCGCCGCCGCCGCCGCGATGGCGCCTGAAGGAGATGGACAAGGAGATGCTGCGGGCGGCCACGACCGTGTCCGCCTGGAGCTGGGACGCCCGACGGACGACCGAGCGAGGAAGTATCGACGAGGAGGCGGAGGAGCTCCGAAGATACATGACCGCGGCGTGCGACGCCTCGATGCCGCGCTCCGTCCCGGGGGGTGGACGAGACCAGGGAACGTACTGGTGGACCCCGGAGATCGCCGAGATGCGAGAGAACTGCGTGCGTGCCCGCAGAAGATTCCTAAGGGCCCGTCGTCGCAGACTGACGCGCGACGAGGAGGAGATTTCCCGCTTCTACGAGGAGTACAGAGAGGCGAGACGGACTCTTCAGCGGGAGATCAAGACCGCGAAATCTCGGTGCTGGGCGGAGCTGATCGAGGAGGTGGAATCCGACCCGTGGGGACGACCGTACAAAGTGGTCACCAAGAAGCTACGACCTTCGGCGCCCCCGCTGACCTCGGACATGGACCCGACGCTGTTGGACAACGTCATCGGGACGCTGTTCCCGCCGGAAGACAGGGACGCGAGCCGACCGGCGCCATCCTCCCCCTCCGCCGACGACGACGACGAGGAGGCGGCGACGACGACCGCGACGGGATGGAGCGAGGAGCTGCGAGTCAGCGACGAGGAACTCTTCGAAGCAGCCAGGAGGACGGCGTCCCGCGACGTGGCGCCAGGCCCCGACGGAATACCGGGCCGAGCGTGGGCGGAGTCGATCGTCACCATGGCTCCCCGCCTGCGGCACCTGTTCGACAGATGCCTGGAGGAGGGCGCCTACCCCCGGACATGGCGGACGGCCAGGCTGGTGCTGCTACGGAAGGAGGGCCGCCCGCCGGACTCGCCGTCCGCATACCGGCCGATATGCCTGCTGGACGAGGTGGGCAAGATGCTGGAGAGGATCGTCGCCGCCCGGCTGGAGGCTCACGTGACCCGGAGGACGCCCGGATGGCACGACAGCCAGTACGGATTCCGCCGCGGCCGCTCGACCGTGGACGCGGTGAAGAGGCTGAGGACCATGGCCGAGGACAAGGTCGCCCGAGAAGGGGTAGCGGTGGCGGTGTCGCTCGACGTCACCAACGCCTTCAACTCCATCACCTGGACCAGGATCGTGGAGGCCCTGCGACACTTTGACGTCCCGGCGTACCTGGTGAGGATCGTCCGCGCGTACCTTTCCGACAGGTACATCGTCTACGCCGGAAGGGACGGGGAAGAAAGAAGACGGATCGAGCGCGGCGTTCCGCAGGGGTCGGTGCTGGGTCCGATACTCTGGATCACGGCATACGACTCGGTCCTCCGATGTCCGATGCCCCCCGGGGCTGGAATGGTGTGCTACGCAGACGACACCCTGGTCCTGGCCGGGGGACGATGGTGGCAGGACACGGCGAACCGCACGGAGGACGCCGTGGCGTGCGCGATGAGCGCCATTCGGAGGCTCGGCCTGACGGTGTCGCCGGCCAAGTCCGAGGCGCTGTGGTTCTTCGACCAGCGACGAAGAGGAACGCCTCCCGCAGGATCGACGGTGAACATCGGCGGAGAAGAGGTTCCGGTGAGACGCCAGATGAGGTACCTGGGTCTCACGATCGACAGCGGATGGACCTTCGAACCGCACTTCGAGCAACTGGTCCCGAAGGCGACGGCCGCGGCCAACGCCCTGTGCGGCCTCCTACCGAACATCGGCGGAGCAGGATCGAGAGTCCGCCGACTCTACGAGGGAGTAGTCCGGTCCCGAGTTCTCTACGGGGCACCCGTCTGGGCCAGAAGCCTGGCGACCAGTCGCCGCAGCCTGACCTTGCTGCGGAGGCTGCAGAGGACGACCGCTATCCGCATCGCGAGAGGCTACAGGACGACATCGTACGCGTCGGCGACCGTGCTAGCGGCGTCCCCGCCGTTCGAGCTGCAAGCCCTGGCGCTCGAACGCGTATACGAACACCAGCGGAGGAACCCGACGCCATCGGCCTCTGGCCAGCCGGCCTCGAACATCCGGGAGGAGGCGAAGAAGGAGGTCTGGGAACGATGGCGCTCGCAGCTGATCCGGGAGGACGCCGTGCGGCCGCACCGGGCCGTTCGCGCCGTGCTTCCCAACTGGGAGACGTGGAGGGATCGAGGCGGAGCACCGCTGACCTTCAGGATGACGCAGGTGCTCACCGGCCACGGAGTATTCGGCGAGTACCTGCTCAGGATTCGGCGAGAGGCGACGTCCGTCTGCCACCACTGCGAGGAAGAGGAGGACACGGCGCAGCACACGCTGGAGTTCTGTCCGGCGTGGGCGGAACCACGACGCGTCCTACGGCTCGAAATCGGCGAGAGCTTAGCCCCAGAAGCGGTCGTCGCGGCCATGCTGAGAGGGCGCCAGGAGTACGCCGCTGTCCGCGCCTACTGCGAGCAGGTGATGCTGGCGAAGGAGCGGGCGGAAAGGATCAGGGAACGAGCTCGCGACCCGTCCAGGACATCGCAGCGCCCTAGGAATACCGCGCGCCACAGGGGCGCGACGCCACCACCGGCGCCGCCGCGCCCACCGTAGCAGCGTGCGGAAACCAGGAAGAGGCTTCGGGGGACGGGGTCCCAGGACGAAGCATCAGGAGCGAGGAGCTAGGGGGGCGTGGTCCCCCCCTAGCGGTCCAAGAAGAGCAGGACGCCTCCCTTCGACGAAAGGAGAGATAGACGCCCGGGGGTAACCGGTAGTAATTCGGGAGAGATCCCGGGTGCATCTCGACTCAGGCGTCAGGACAGGCCACCGTGGAGTTTTAGTCGGTAAGAGTCCGACACTACCCGCTAGCGGGTGTCCATGAGGATTTCTCCACGTAAAAAAAAAAAAAAAAAAAAAAGGTTGGGGTTAGGTTGGGGTTAGGTTGGGGTTAGGTTGGGGTTAGGTTGGGGTTAGGTTGGGGTTAGGTTGGGTTAGGTTGGGGTTAGGTTGGGGTTAGGTTGGGGTTAGGTTGGGGTTAGGTTGGGGTTAGGTTGGGGTTAGGTTGGGGTTAGGTTGGGGTTAGGTTGGGTTGGCCAATATGGCGGCAAGTAGGACGGACACGTGCGCGTCGCTCCGTATTCCGTGACCGAAATATGTGGAAAAATCGAAGAGTGCAGTGGAAGGATTAGGGTGAAAGTGAAGTGCTAGTGGTGAGGAATAGGCGTGTGCAAAAAGTTTGGTGGAAATCGATGAATTAAAACTGTTATTAGAGTTAAAAGTGTCGGTGTTGCCACGAGGGAAGAGGCAGCCATCTTGGCGGCCATCTTGGCGGCCATCGTAGTGACGCGCGACGGTTGCGCCGCCGAGGCGTCTCGCGGGAGGCCAGTGAACTACAGTGTAGTGCTAGTGCGGTAGATGCGAGAACTACGTTACCGACGGCGGAACAAGTTACCGACGTCGGAACTAGTTACCGAAGGTGGAACGAGTTACCCACGGTGGAAGTAGTTACCCGCGGTGGAACAGACCACTTACCTTACCATCTCGCGCGGCACACCTGTCGCCCTGGTCCGCATTCGACAGGGGCAGCGCGCGAAAGAGCGAGTGGCTCCAGGACGGAGACTTTGTCGATTACATTGGCGAAGACAAAAGAACAAACAAACAAACAAAGAAATATGGACATGGAGAAGATAAATGACAACGTTTACGGTGCAGGGGAGGGATACCCCAGTACCGGCGCAGTCGTGGGTAGTAAAGTGGGCCCCGCTGCGTCGATATCTCGCGACCACGGCCGTTCGGGGGTGGACCGTCAGGCCCCCGGACGCGTTACTACGACTGGCGACGGAACAGCAGGAGAGAGGAGGAGGATAACCACGGGAGGACATCCAGAGGATGACAGGACGGAGACCGCGGAGGAGCCTCCGAGGAAGGCGACGAGACGTTCGCTGAGAGCCGCGAACAGGTCCGAGTACGTTTTTCTCGCGCCGGCCACGATGGACGACGGTACGTCACCGGTGGCGGGGGGATCGCGGGGGCGGGCGAGGTCCGACGACGAGGAGTCGGTCGCCTCGTTCGCCTCGCGTTCGTCGCTGGCTTCGATGGCGTCCAGGGGCAAGAGGAAGAGAACAGGAGCCACGACAACACCGGAGGTGTCGGAGGAGTTGGAGGTGCAGATGAAGACGAGCTCCCCGGCTGAAATCAGCGCGGGTTTGACGATGCACGTGTCGGAGATAATGCACGTCGCGACGACGTCGTCGAACTTGAAGGGGACCTACATCAGATCCCTTAAAAACGCGGCGAGCTATATCACCGCCGCGTGGAACGAGGAATCTGCTAGGAGGGCGAGGCCAGCGCGAGGCTCCGGCGACGACGTGGACGCGAGGCTGTCCATGCTGGAGGGGGAGAACGCAGCCCTCCGCCAGGAATTGAGGAGACTGGCTGCCCGCGTCAACGAGTGCCCACGATGCGCCAACGCGGCGCCCGAATACGTCCGCGCGCAGTGGGAGGGCGGAAACGACAGGACGCGGCTGGACGCCCTGGAAAGAGCGGTCCGAGAATTGGGACCCTCCATTCTCCGGACAATCGAGGAACGATTCGGGGACGCACGACGGCAACGCACCCCCGAAGGACGACCCAGCGGGGACCGCCCCTTCGCCCCTCCCGCGGCCCAGCCGACGCCGACCCGAAGGGAACGGGAGGACGGCGGATGGGAGCTGGTGGAAACGAAGAGGAAGAGGAGGAGAAACAGGAAGACGGCGAACGGGACGAAGGCAGCCGTCGTCGCCGCCGCCGGAGCAGAGGCGGCGAGGAAAGGGTCGACCGCGCCACCACCGACGCGGGTACGGCGGCAGGAGCAACCCCAGCCGGGCGGCGACACGACGGGCGCACCGAAGGCGAGCGCCCCCGCGACGCAGAGAGGACCACCGCGGGCACCCAAGGTGGTCACGCCCCCTCGCGCACCGCGAACATCCGCGGTGACCCTGACGTTAAACGAGGGAGCGAGGATGTCGTACGCCGACGTCCTGGAGGCAGCGAGAACGAGGATTCCGCTGTCGGAGCTCGGGACGGAGCGCCTGGAGATGAAGAAGGCGATGACGGGCGCCATTATAATACAAGTCCCCGGCGACAAGGACAGGGGAAAGGCGACGCTACTGGCGTCGCGGCTGGCCGAGACCCTGGACCCGACGGCGGTGAGAATCGCCACCCCGACCAGGATGGCGGAGCTACGCGTGACCGGGATAGACATCTCGGTCAAGAAGGAGGAGCTGCGGAGAGCACTGGCCTCGGCGGCGGGATGCGGCAGCGCGGAGGTGCAGGTGGGCGAGATCGGCGCCACCAGAGGCGGCCTCGGCTCTGCATGGATCAAGTGCCCGGCGGCAGGAGCCCGCAAGCTGGCCCAGGCGGAGAAGATAGCCCTGGGCTGGTCAACGGCGAGGATAAGGGCCGTGCCGAAGCGCCCGTTGCAGTGCTTCAGGTGCCTGGAACTGGGGCACGTGCGCGCCACGTGCGTATCCGGCGAAGACCGAGGGCACCTGTGCTACAGGTGCGGCGGGAGCGGACACCGCGCCAGAGGCTGTCCCGCCTCCGCTCCCAAGTGTCCGCTGTGCGAATCGCTCGGGGCACCCGCGAATCACAGGATGGGCGGAGAGGCATGCAATCCCCCGAAGGTCAAGAGGAGGAGACCGACCCGTCAACCAGCAGCGGTAGCAGCAGCAGCAGCAGCAGCCGCCGCGGTACGGACACCAGGAAGCGCCGCCGAACCGACAGCAGCGGCGGATGGCCGGGAGGAGGCCATGGAGGTGACGGCATAGTTCAAGCGCCTGCTGCAATGCAATCTCGGTAGGTCGAGACGAGCGCAAGATCTGCTCGTCCAGACCGTCCGGGAGAACGAGGTGGCCCTGGCGGCGGTGGCCGAACCGCACCGTATACCCGACTCGCCCAACTGGATCGGGGACCTGGACGGATCCGCGGGGATAACGTGGACGTCGGCCTCGTGCGTCTTGCTGGACCGTGGCAACGGCTTCGTCGCGGTCGAGTGGCTAGGAGCGGCGGTGGTGGCGGTGTACGTCTCTCCGAACATCGACCTGGCCGCGTACGGGGACTTCCTGGACCGAGTCGGCGAGTGCATCCGAGGATGCCTCCCCCGCCAGGT
The DNA here is from genome assembly GCF_051014615.1 of Bombus vancouverensis nearcticus. NCBI lineage: Eukaryota > Metazoa > Arthropoda > Insecta > Hymenoptera > Apidae > Bombus > Bombus vancouverensis. Next base: position 13,118,820 of record NC_134924.1, read on the forward strand.
GCTCGTGCTGGGGGACTTCAACGCCCACTCGACGCAATGGGGAAACCCAAGGACCAACTCCCGTGGAAGGATGCTCACCGACTGGGCAGCGAGTCTGGGGCTCCTGCTGGCGAACAGGGGCTCGGCGAGCACCTGCGTGGCTTGGAGGGGATCCTCCGTGGTGGACATCACGTGGGCTACCCCGGAGTTGCTCAGGCGAATCCGCGACTGGAGAGTGGCCGAGGGGGTGGAAACGCTGTCCGACCACCTCTACGTACTGATGGAGGTGACCCTGGGGACCGAGGACGACGCCGGGAGAAGACGACGAGGACCGAGAGAGAACCGTCGCCGCCCGCCGCCGCCGCCGCGATGGCGCCTGAAGGAGATGGACAAGGAGATGCTGCGGGCGGCCACGACCGTGTCCGCCTGGAGCTGGGACGCCCGACGAACGACCGAGCGAGGAAGTATCGACGAGGAGGCGGAGGAGCTCCGAAGATACATGACCGCGGCGTGCGACGCCTCGATGCCGCGCTCCGTCCCGGGGGGTGGACGAGACCAGGGAACGTACTGGTGGAACCCGGAGATCGCCGAGATGCGAGAGAACTGCGTGCGTGCCCGCAGAAGATTCCTAAGGGCCCGTCGTCGCAGACTGACGCGCGACGAGGAGGAGATTTCCCGCTTCTACGAGGAGTACAGAGAGGCGAGACGGACTCTTCAGCGGGAGATCAAGACCGCGAAATCTCGGTGCTGGGCGGAGCTGATCGAGGAGGTGGAATCCGACCCGTGGGGACGACCGTACAAAGTGGTCACCAAGAAGCTACGACCTTCGGCGCCCCCGCTGACCTCGGACATGGACCCGACGCTGTTGGACAACGTCATCGGGACGCTGTTCCCGCCGGAAGACAGGGACGCGAGCCGACCGGCGCCATCCTCCCCCTCCGCCGACGACGACGACGAGGAGGCGGCGACGGCGACCGCGACGGGATGGAGCGAGGAGCTGCGAGTCAGCGACGAGGAACTCTTCGAAGCAGCCAGGAGGACGGCGTCCCGCGACGTGGCGCCAGGCCCCGACGGAATACCGGGCCGAGCGTGGGCGGAGTCAATCGTCACCATGGCTCCCCGCCTGCGGCACCTGTTCGACAGATGCCTGGAGGAGGGCGCCTACCCCCGGACATGGCGGACGGCCAGGCTGGTGCTGCTACGGAAGGAGGGCCGCCCGCCGGACTCGCCGTCCGCGTACCGGCCGATATGCCTGCTGGACGAGGTGGGCAAGATGCTGGAGAGGATCGTCGCCGCCCGGCTGGAGGCTCACGTGACCCGGAGGACGCCCGGATGGCACGACAGCCAGTACGGATTCCGCCGCGGCCGCTCGACCGTGGACGCGGTGAAGAGGCTGAGGACCATGGCCGAGGACAAGGTCGCCCGAGAAGGGGTAGCGGTGGCGGTGTCGCTCGACGTCACCAACGCCTTCAACTCCATCCCCTGGGCCAGGATCGTGGAGGCCCTGCGACACTTTGACGTCCCGGCGTACCTGGTGAGGATCGTCCGCGCGTACCTTTCCGACAGGTACATCGTCTACGCCGGAAGGGACGGGGAAGAAAGAAGACGGATCGAGCGCGGCGTTCCGCAGGGGTCGGTGCTGGGTCCGATACTCTGGATCACGGCCTACGACTCGGTCCTCCGATGTCCGATGCCCCCCGGGGCTGGAATGGTGTGCTACGCCGACGACACCCTGGTCCTGGCCGGGGGACGATGGTGGCAGGACACGGCGAACCGCACGGAGGACGCCGTGGCGTGCGCGATGAGCGCCATTCGGAGGCTCGGCCTGACGGTGTCGCCGGCCAAGTCCGAGGCGCTGTGGTTCTTCGACCAGCGACGAAGAGGAACGCCTCCCGCAGGATCGACGGTGAACATCGGCGGAGAAGAGGTTCCGGTGAGACGCCAGATGAGGTACCTGGGTCTCACGATCGACAGCGGATGGACCTTCGAACCGCACTTCGAGCAACTGGTCCCGAAGGCGACGGCCGCGGCCAACGCCCTGTGCGGCCTCCTACCGAACATCGGCGGAGCAGGATCGAGAGTCCGCCGACTCTACGAGGGAGTAGTCCGGTCCCGAGTTCTCTACGGGGCACCCGTCTGGGCCAGAAGCCTGGCGACCAGTCGCCGCAGCCTGACCTTGCTGCGGAGGCTGCAGAGGACGACCGCTATCCGCATCGCGAGAGGCTACAGGACGACATCGTACGCGTCGGCGACCGTGCTAGCGGCGTCCCCGCCGTTCGAGCTGCAAGCCCTGGCGCTCGAACGCGTATACGAACACCAGCGGAGGAACCCGACGCCATCGACCTCTGGCCAGCCGGCCTCGAACATCCGGGAGGAGGCGAAGAAGGAGGTCTGGGAACGATGGCGCTCGCAGCTGATCCAGGAGGACGCCGTGCGGCCGCACCGGGCCGTTCGCGCCGTGCTTCCCAACTGGGAGACGTGGAGGGATCGAGGCGGAGCACCGCTGACCTTCAGGATGACGCAGGTGCTCACCGGCCACGGAGTATTCGGCGAGTACCTGCTCAGGATTCGGCGAGAGGCGACGTCCGTCTGCCACCACTGCGAGGAAGAGGAGGACACGGCGCAACACACGCTGGAGTTCTGTCCGGCGTGGGCGGAACCACGACGCGTCCTACGGCTCGAAATCGGCGAGAGCTTAGCCCCAGAAGCGGTCGTCGCGGCCATGCTGAGAGGGCGCCAGGAGTACGCCGCTGTCCGCACCTACTGCGAGCAGGTGATGCTGGCGAAGGAGCGGGCGGAAAGGATCAGGGAACGAGCTCGCGACCCGTCCAGGACATCGCAGCGCCCCAGGAATACCGCGCGCCACAGGGGCGCGACGCCAGCACCGGCGCCGCCGCGCCCACCGTAGCAGCGCGTGGAAACCAGGAAGAGGCTTCGGGGGACGGGGTCCCAGGACGAAGCAGCAGGAGCGAGGAGCTAGGGGGGCGTGGTCCCCCCCTAGCGGTCCAAGAAGAAGAACAGGACGCCTCCCTTCGACGAAAGGAGAGATAGACGCCCGGGGGTAACCGGTAGTAATTCGGGAGAGATCCCGGGTGCATCTCGACTCAGGCGTCAGGACAGGCCACCGTGGAGTTTTAGTCGGTAAGAGTCCGACACTACCCGCCAGCGGGTGTCCATGAGGATTTCTCCACGTAAAAAAAAAAAAAAAAAAAAAAAAAAAAAGGTTGGGGTTAGGTTGGGGTTAGGTTGGGGTTAGGTTGGGGTTAGGTTGGGGTTAGGTTGGGGTTAGGTTGGGGTTAGGTTGGGGAGCACGAGGCGGGCATGGGTTCCCGGGGCATAGGACCATGCCCTGGGAAACCCCGATGGATCTGATGTTCTCTTACAGTCGGGTGGCGGCCGATCGGTGCCCTTGGCACCCGTCGGTTCGCCGATCCGGTGCGGAGAACTTCGGAGAAGTTGGCGGGCCCATGCCTGTCAAGACCACTCACCTCACCTTCTCGCGGGGCTCCCTGTCGCCCTGCACCGGCTTCGACCGGGGCAGGGTGCGAAAGAGTGAGTGGCACCAGGACGGAGACTTCGACGACGACCTTGGCGAAAACAAACAAAGAAACATGGAAATGGAGCACAGAAACGACAACGTTTACGGTGCAGGGGAGGGATACCCCAGTACCGGCGCAGTCGCGGGTAGTGAAGTGGGCCCCGCTGCGTCGATATCTCGCGACCACGGCCGTTCGAGGGTGGACCGTCAGGCCCCCGGACGCGTTTATACGACTGGCGACGGAACAGCAGGAGAGAGGAGGAGGATAACCACAGGAGGACATCCAGAGGATGACAGGACGGAGACCGCGGAGGAGCCTCCGAGGAAGGCGACGAGACGTTCGCCGAGAGCCGCGAACAGGTCCGAGTACGTTTTTCTCGCGCCGACCACGATGGACGACGGCACGACACCGTTGGCCGGGGGATCGCGGGGGCGGGCGAGGTCCGACGACGAGGAGTCGGTCGCCTCGTTCGCCTCGCGCTCGTCGCTGGCTTCGATGGCGTCCAGGTGCAAGAGGAAGAGAACGGGAGCCACGACAACACCGGAGGTGTCGGAGGAGTTGGAGGTGCAGATGAAGACGAGCTCCCCGGCCGAAATCAGCGCAGGTTTGACGATGCACGTGTCGGAGATAATGCACGTCGCGACGACGTCGTCGAACTTGAAGGGGACCTACATCAGATCCCTTAAAAACGCGGCGAGTTATATCACCGCCGCGTGGAACGAGGAATCCGCAAGGAGGGCGAGGCCAGCGCGAGGCGCCGGCGACGACGTGGACGCGAGGCTGTCCATGCTGGAGGGGGAGAACGCAGCCCTCCGCCAGGAATTGAGGAGACTGGCTGCCCACGTCAACGAGTGCCCACGATGCGCCAACGCGGCGCCCGAATACGTCCGCGCGCAGTGGGAGGGCGGAAACGACAGGACGCGGCTGGACGCCCTGGAAAGAGCGGTCCGAGAATTGGGACCCTCCATTCTCCGGACAATCGAGGAACGATTCGGGGACGCACGACGGCAACGCACCCCCGAAGGACGACCCAGCGGGGACCGCCCCGTCGCCCCTCCCGCGGCCCAGCCGACGCCGACCCGAAGGGAACGGGAGGACGGCGGATGGGAGCTGGTGGAAACGAAGAGGAAGAGGAGGAGAAACAGGAAGACGGCGAACGGGACGAAGGCGGCCGTCGCCGCCGCCGCCGGAGCAGAGGCGGCGAGGAAAGGGTCGACCGCGCCACCACCGACGCGGGTACGGCGGCAGGAGCAACCCCGGCCGGGCGGCGACACGACGGGCGCACCGAAGGCGAGCGCCCCCGCGACGCAGAGAGGACCACCGCGGGCACCCAAGGTGGTCACGCCCCCTCGCGCACCGCGAACATCCGCGGTGACCCTGACGTTAAACGAGGGAGCGAGGATGTCGTACGCCGACGTCCTGGAGGCAGCGAGAACGAGGATTCCGCTGTCGGAGCTCGGGACGGAGCGCCTGGAGATGAAGAAGGCGATGACGGGCGCCATTATAATACAAGTCCCCGGCGACAAGGACAGGGGAAAGGCGACGCTACTGGCGTCGCGGCTGGCCGAGACCCTGGACCCGACGGCGGTGAGAATCGCCACCCCGACCAGGATGGCGGAGCTACGCGTGACCGGGATAGACATCTCGGTCAAGAAGGAGGAGCTGCGGAGAGCACTGGCCTCGGCGGCGGGATGCGGCAGCGCGGAGGTGCAGGTGGGCGAGATCGGCGCCACCAGAGGCGGCCTCGGGTCGGCATGGATCAAGTGCCCGGCGGCAGGAGCCCGCAAGCTGGCCCAGGCGGAGAAGATAGCCCTGGGCTGGTCAACGGCGAGGATAAGGGCCGTGCCGAAGCGCCCGTTGCAGTGCTTCAGGTGCCTGGAACTGGGGCACGTGCGCGCCACGTGCGTATCCGGCGAAGACCGAGGGCACCTGTGCTACAGGTGCGGCGGGAGCGGACACCGCGCCAGAGGCTGTCCCGCCTCCGCTCCCAAGTGTCCGCTGTGCGAATCGCTCGGGGCACCCGCGAATCACAGGATGGGCGGAGAGGCATGCAATCCCCCGAAGGTCAAGAGGAGGAGACCGACCCGCCAACCAGCAGCGGTAGCAGCAGCAGCAGCAGCAGCCGCCGCGGTACGGACACCAGGAAGCGCCGCCGAACCGACAGCAGCGGCGGATGGCCGGGAGGAGGCCATGGAGGTGACGGCATAGTTCAAGCGCCTGCTGCAATGCAATCTCGGTAGGTCGAGACGAGCGCAAGATCTGCTCGTCCAGACCGTCCGGGAGAACGAGGTGGCCCTGGCGGCGGTGGCCGAACCGCACCGTATACCCGACTCGCCCAACTGGATCGGGGACCTGGACGGATCCGCGGGGATAACGTGGACGTCGGCCTCGTGCGTCTTGCTGGACCGTGGCAACGGCTTCGTCGCGGTCGAGTGGCTAGGAGCGGCGGTGGTGGCGGTGTACGTCTCTCCGAACATCGACCTGGCCGCGTACGGGGACTTCCTGGACCGAGTCGGCGAGTGCATCCGAGGATGCCTCCCCCGCCAGGTGCTCGTGCTGGGGGACTTCAACGCCCACTCGACGCAATGGGGAAACCCAAGGACCAACTCCCGTGGAAGGATGCTCACCGACTGGGCAGCGAGTCTGGGGCTCCTGCTGGCGAACAGGGGCTCGGCGAGCACCTGCGTGGCTTGGAGGGGATCCTCCGTGGTGGACATCACGTGGGCTACCCCGGAGTTGCTCAGGCGAATCCGCGACTGGAGAGTGGCCGAGGGGGTGGAAACGCTGTCCGACCACCTCTACGTACTGATGGAGGTGACCCTGGGGACCGAGGACGACGCCGGGAGAAGACGACGAGGACCGAGAGAGAACCGTCGCCGCCCGCCGCCGCCGCCGCGATGGCGCCTGAAGGAGATGGACAAGGAGATGCTGCGGGCGGCCACGACCGTGTCCGCCTGGAGCTGGGACGCCCGACGAACGACCGAGCGAGGAAGTATCGACGAGGAGGCGGAGGAGCTCCGAAGATACATGACCGCGGCGTGCGACGCCTCGATGCCGCGCTCCGTCCCGGGGGGTGGACGAGACCAGGGAACGTACTGGTGGACCCCGGAGATCGCCGAGATGCGAGAAAACTGCGTGCGTGCCCGCAGAAGATTTCTAAGGGCCCGTCGTCGCAGACTGACGCGCGACGAGGAGGAGATCTCCCGCTTCTACGAGGAGTACAGAGAGGCGAGACGGACTCTTCAGCGGGAGATCAAGACCGCGAAATCTCGGTGCTGGACGGAGCTGATCGAGGAGGTGGAATCCGACCCGTGGGGACGGCCGTACAAAGTGGTCACCAAGAAACTGCGACCTTCGGCGCCCCCGCTGACCTCGGACATGGACCCGACGCTGTTGGACAACGTCATCGGGACGCTGTTCCCGCCGGAAGACAGGGACGCGAGCCGACCGGCGCCATCCTCCCCCTCCGCCGACGACGACGACGAGGAGGCGGCGACGACGACCGCGACGGGATGGAGCGAGGAGCTGCGAGTCAGCGACGAGGAACTCTTCGAAGCAGCCAGGAGGACGGCGTCCCGCGACGTGGCGCCAGGACCCGACGGAATACCGGGCCGTGCGTGGGCGGAATCGATCGTCACCATGGCTCCCCGCCTGCGGCACCTGTTCGACAGATGCCTGGAGGAGGGCGCCTACCCCCGGACATGGCGGACGGCCAGCCTGGTGCTGCTACGGAAGGAGGGCCGCCCGCCGGACTCGCCGTCCGCGTACCGGCCGATATGCCTGCTGGACGAGGTGGGCAAGATGCTGGAGAGGATCGTCGCCGCCCGGCTGGAGGCTCACGTGACCCGGAGGACACCCGGATGGCACGACAGCCAGTACGGATTCCGCCGCGGCCGCTCGACCGTGGACGCGGTGAAGAGGCTGAGGACCATGGCCGAGGACAAGGTCGCCCGAGAAGGGGTAGCGGTGGCGGTGTCGCTCGACGTCACCAACGCCTTCAACTCCATCCCCTGGACCAGGATCGTGGAGGCCCTGCGACACTTTGACGTCCCGGCGTACCTGGTGAGGATCGTCCGCGCGTACCTTTCCGACAGGTACATCGTCTACGCCGGAAGGGACGGGGAAGAAAGAAGACGGATCGAGCGCGGCGTTCCGCAGGGGTCGGTGCTGGGTCCGATACTCTGGATCACGGCATACGACTCGGTCCTCCGATGTCCGATGCCCCCCGGGGCTGGAATGGTGTGCTACGCAGACGACACCCTGGTCCTGGCCGGGGGACGATGGTGGCAGGACACGGCGAACCGCACGGAGGACGCCGTGGCGTGCGCGATGAGCGCCATTCGGAGGCTCGGCCTGACGGTGTCGCCGGCCAAGTCCGAGGCGCTGTGGTTCTTCGACCAGCGACGAAGAGGAACGCCTCCCGCAGGATCGACGGTGAACATCGGCGGAGAAGAGGTTCCGGTGAGACGCCAGATGAGGTACCTGGGTCTCACGATCGACAGCGGATGGACCTTCGAACCGCACTTCGAGCAACTGGTCCCGAAGGCGACGGCCGCGGCCAACGCCCTGTGCGGCCTCCTACCGAACATCGGCGGAGCAGGATCGAGAGTCCGCCGACTCTACGAGGGAGTAGTCCGGTCCCGAGTTCTCTACGGGGCACCCGTCTGGGCCAGAAGCCTGGCGACCAGTCGCCGCAGCCTGACCTTGCTGCGGAGGCTGCAGAGGACGACCGCTATCCGCATCGCGAGAGGCTACAGGACGACATCGTACGCGTCGGCGACCGTGCTAGCGGCGTCCCCGCCGTTCGAGCTGCAAGCCCTGGCGCTCGAACGCGTATACGAACACCAGCGGAGGAACCCGACGCCATCGACCTCTGGCCAGCCGGCCTCGAACATCCGGGAGGAGGCGAAGAAGGAGGTCTGGGAACGATGGCGCTCGCAGCTGATCCGGGAGGACGCCGTGCGGCCGCACCGGGCCGTTCGCGCCGTGCTTCCCAACTGGGAGACGTGGAGGGATCGAGGCGGAGCACCGCTGACCTTCAGGATGACGCAGCTGCTCACCGGCCACGGAGTATTCGGCGAGTACCTGCTAAGGATTCGGCGAGAGGCGACGTCCGTCTGCCACCACTGCGAGGAAGAGGAGGACACGGCGCAACACACGCTGGAGTTCTGTCCGGCGTGGGCGGAACCACGACGCGTCCTACGGCTCGAGATCGGCGAGAGCTTAGCCCCAGAAGCGGTCGTCGCGGCCATGCTGAGAGGGCGCCAGGAGTACGCCGCTGTCCGCACCTATTGCGAGCAGGTGATGCTGGCGAAGGAGCGGGCGGAAAGGATCAGGGAACGAGCTCGCGACCCGTCCAGGACATCGCAGCGCCCTAGGAATACCGCGCGCCACAGGGGCGCGACGCCACCACCGGCGCCGCCACGCCCGCCGTAGGAGCGCGTGGAAACCAGGAAGAGGCTTCAGGGGACGGGGTCCCAGAACGAAGCAGCAGGAGTGAGGCGCTAGGGGGCGTGGTCCCCCCCTAGCGGTCCAAGAAGAGCAGGACGCCTCCCTTCGACGAAAGGAGAGATAGACGCCCGGGGGTAACCGGTAGTAATTCGGGAGAGATCCCGGGTGCATCTCGACTCAGGCGTCAGGACAGGCCACCGTGGAGTTTTAGTCGGTAAGAGTCCGACACTACCCGCTTGCGGGTGTCCATGAGGATTTCTCCACGTAAAAAAAAAAAAAAAAAAAAGGTTGGGGTTAGGTTGGGGTTAGGTTGGGGTTAGGTTAGGTTGGGGTTAGGTTGGGGTTAGGTTGGGGTTAGGTTGGGGTTAGGTTGGGGTTAGGTTGGGGTTAGGTTGGAGTTCCAATATGGCGGCAAGTAGGACGGACACGTGCGCGTCGCTCCGTATTCCGTGACCGAAATATGTGGAAAAATCGAAGAGTGCAGTGGAAGGATTAGGGTGAAAGTGAAGTGCTAGTGGTGAGGAATAGGCGTGTGCAAAAAGTTTGGTGGAAATCGATGAATTAAAACTGTTATTAGAGTTAAAAGTGTCGGTGTTGCCACGAGGGAAGAGGCAGCCATCTTGGCGGCCATCTTGGCGGCCATCGTAGTGACGCGCGACGGTTGCGCCGCCGAGGCGTCTCGCGGGAGGACAGTGAACTACAGTGTAGTGCTAGTGCGGTAGATGCGAGAACTACGTTACCGACGGCGGAACAAGTTACCGACGTCGGAACTAGTTACCGAAGGTGGAACGAGTTACCCACGGTGGAAGTAGTTACCCGCGGTGGAACAGACCACTTACCTTACCATCTCGCGCGGCACACCTGTCGCCCTGGTCCGCATTCGACAGGGGCAGCGCGCGAAAGAGCGAGTGGCTCCAGGACGGAGACTTTGTCGACTACATTGGCGAAGACAAAAGAACAAACAAACAAACAAAGAAATATGGACATGGAGAAGATAAATGACAACGTTTACGGTGCAGGGGAGGGATACCCCAGTACCGGCGCAGTCGTGGGTAGTAAAGTGGGCCCCGCTGCGTCGATATCTCGCGACCACGGCCGTTCGGGGGTGGACCGTCAGGCCCCCGGACGCGTTACTACGACTGGCGACGGAACAGCAGGAGAGAGGAGGAGGATAACCACGGGAGGAAATCCAGAGGATGACAGGACGGAGACCGCGGAGGAGCCTCCGAGGAAGGCGACGAGACGTTCGCTGAGAGCCGCGAACAGGTCCGAGTACGTTTTTCTCGCGCCGGCCACGATGGACGACGGTACGTCACCGGTGGCGGGGGGATCGCGGGGGCGGGCGAGGTCCGACGACGAGGAGTCGGTCGCCTCGTTCGCCTCGCGTTCGTCGCTGGCTTCGATGGCGTCCAGGGGCAAGAGGAAGAGAACAGGAGCCACGACAACACCGGAGGTGTCGGAGGAGTTGGAGGTGCAGATGAAGACGAGCTCCCCGGCGGAAATCAGCGCGGGCTTGACGATGCACGTGTCGGAGATAATGCACGTCGCGACAACGTCGTCAAACTTGAAGGGGACCTACATCAGATCCCTTAAAAACGCGGCGAGCTATATCACCGCCGCGTGGAACGAGGAATCTGCTAGGAGGGCGAGGCCAGCGCGAGGCGCCGGCGACGACGTGGACGCGAGGCTGTCCATGCTGGAGGGGGAGAACGCAGCCCTCCGCCAGGAACTGAGGAGACTGGCTGCCCGCGTCAACGAGTGCCCACGATGCGCCGACGCGGCGTCCGAATACGTCCGCGCACAGTGGGAGGGCGGAAACGACAGGACGCGGCTGGACGCCCTGGAAAGAGCGGTCCGAGAGCTGGGACCATCTATTCTCAGGACAATCGAGGAACGATTCGGGGACGCACGATGGCAACGCACCCCCGAATCACGACCCAGCGGGGACCGCCCCGTCGACCCCCCCACGGCCCAACCGACGCCGCCCCGAAGGGAACGGGAGGACGGCGGATGGGAGCTGGTGGAAACGAAGAAGAAGAGGAGGAGAAACAAGAAGACGGCGAACGGGACGAAGGCAGCCGTCGCCGCCGCCGCCGGAGCAGAGGCGGCGAGGAAAGGATCGACCGCGCCACCACCGACGCGGGCACGGCGGCAGCAGCAACCCCAGCCCGGCGGCACGACGGGCGCACCGAAGGCGAACGCCCTCGCAATGCAGAGAGGACCACCGCGGACACCCAAGGTGGTCACGCCCCCTCGCGCACCGCGAACATCCGCGGTGACCCTGACGTTGAACGAGGGAGCGAGGATGTCGTACGCCGACGTCCTGGAAGCGGCGAGGACGAGGATTCCACTATCGGAGCTTGGCACGGAGCGCCTGGAGATGAAGAAGGCGATGACGGGCGCCATTATAATTCAAGTCCCCGGTGACAAGGACAGGGGAAAGGCGACGCTACTGGCGTCGCGGCTGGCCGAGACCCTGGACCCGACGGCGGTGAGAATCGCCACACCGACCAGGATGGCGGAGTTACGCGTGACCGGGATAGACATCTCGGTCAAGAAGGAGGAGCTGCGAAGAGCACTGGCCTTGGCGGCGGGATGCGGCAGCGCAGAGGTGCAGGTGGGCGAGATCGGCGCCACCAGAGGCGGCCTCGGGTCTGCATGGATCAAGTGCCCGGCGGCAGCAGCCCGCAAGCTGGCCCAGGCGGAGAAGATAGCCCTGGGCTGGTCAACGGCGAGGATAAGGGCCGTGCCGAAGCGCCCGTTGCAGTGCTTCAGGTGCCTGGAGCTGGGGCACGTGCGCGCCACTTGCGTTTCCGGCGAAGACCGTGGACACCTGTGCTACAGGTGCGGCGGGAGCGGACACCGCGCCAGAGGCTGTCCCGCCTCCGCTCCCAAATGTCCGCTGTGCGAGTCGCTCGGGGCACCCGCGAATCACAGGATGGGTGGAGAGGCATGCAACCCCCCGAAGGTCAAGAGGAGGAGACCCATCCGCCAACCAGCAGCGGTAGCAGCAGCAGCAGCAGCAGCCGCCGCGGTACGGACACCAGGAAGCGCCGCCGAACCGACAGCAGCGGCGGATGGCCGGGAGGAGGCCATGGAGGTGACGGCATAGTTCAAGCGCCTGCTGCAATGCAATCTCGGTAGGTCGAGACGAGCGCAAGACCTGCTCGTCCAGACCATCCGGGAGAACGAGGTGGCCCTAGCGGCGGTGGCGGAACCGCATCGTATACCCGACTCGCCCAACTGGATCGGGGACCTGGACGGATCCGCCGGGATAACGTGGACGTCGGCCTCGTGCTTCTTACTGGACCGTGGCAGCGGCTTCGTCGCGGTCGAGTGGCTGGGAGCGGCGGTGGTGGCGGTGTACGTCTCTCCGAACATCGACCTGGCCGCGTACGGGGACTTCCTGGACCGAGTCGGCGAGTGCATCCGAGGATGCCTCCCCCGCCAGGTGCTCGTGCTGGGGGACTTCAACGCCCACTCGACGCAATGGGGAAACCCAAGGACCAACTCCCGTGGAAGGATGCTCACCGACTGGGCAGCGAGTCTGGGGCTCCTGCTGGCGAACAGGGGCTCGGCGAGCACCTGCGTGGCTTGGAGAGGATCCTCCGTGGTGGACATCACGTGGGCTACCCCGGAGTTGCTCAGGCGAATCCGCGACTGGAGAGTGGCCGAGGGGGTGGAAACGCTGTCCGACCACCTCTACGTACTGATGGAGGTGACCCTGGGGACCGAGGACGACGCCGGGAGAAGACGACGAGGACCGAGAGAGAAACGTCGCCGCCCGCCGCCGCCGCCGCGATGGCGCCTGAAGGAGATGGACAAGGAGATGCTGCGGGCGGCCACGACCGTGTCCGCCTGGAGCTGGGACGCCCGACGGGCGACCGAGCGAGGAAGTATCGACGAGGAGGCGGAGGAGCTCCGTAGATACATGACCGCGGCGTGCGACGCCTCGATGCCGCGCTCCGTCCCGGGGGGTGGACGAGACCAGGGAACGTACTGGTGGACCCCGGAGATCGCCGAGATGCGAGAAAACTGCGTGCGTGCCCGCAGAAGATTTCTAAGGGCCCGTCGTCGCAGACTGACGCGCGACGAGGAGGAGATCTCCCGCTTCTACGAGGAGTACAGAGAGGCGAGACGGACTCTTCAGCGGGAGATCAAGACCGCGAAATCTCGGTGCTGGACGGAGCTGATCGAGGAGGTGGAATCCGACCCGTGGGGACGGCCGTACAAAGTGGTCACCAAGAAGCTACGACCTTCGGCGCCCCCGCTGACCTCGGACATGGACCCGACGCTGTTGGACAACGTCATCGGGACGCTGTTCCCGCCGGAAGACAGGGACGCGAGCCGACCGACGCCATCCTCCCCCTCCGCCGACGACGACGAGGAGGCGGCGACGACGACCGCGACGGGATGGAGCGAGGAGCTGCGAGTCAGCGACGAGGAACTCTTCGAAGCAGCCAGGAGGACGGCGTCCCGCGACGTGGCGCCAGGACCCGACGGAATACCGGGCCGTGCGTGGGCGGAGTCGATCGTCACCATGGCTCCCCGCCTGCGGCACCTGTTCGACAGATGCCTGGAGGAGGGCGCCTATCCCCGGACATGGCGGACGGCCAGGCTGGTGCTGTTACGGAAGGAGGGCCGCCCGCCGGACTCGCCGTCCGCGTACCGGCCGATATGCCTGCTGGACGAGGTGGGCAAGATGCTGGAGAGGATCGTCGCCGCCCGGCTGGAGGCTCACGTGACCCGGAGGACGCCCGGATGGCACGACAGCCAGTACGGATTCCGCCGCGGCCGCTCGACCGTGGACGCGGTGAAGAGGCTGAGGACCATGGCCGAGGACAAGGTCGCCCGAGAAGGGGTAGCGGTGGCGGTGTCGCTCGACGTCACCAACGCCTTCAACTCCATCCCCTGGGCCAGGATCGTGGAGGCCCTGCGGCACTTTGACGTCCCGGCGTACCTGGTGAGGATCGTGCGCGCGTACCTTTCCGACAGGTACATCGTCTACGCCGGAAGGGACGGGGAAGAAAGAAGACGGATCGAGCGCGGCGTTCCGCAGGGGTCGGTGCTGGGTCCGATACTCTGGATCACGGCCTACGACTCGGTCCTCCGATGTCCGATGCCCCCCGGGGCTGGAATGGTGTGCTACGCCGACGACACCCTGGTCCTGGCCGGGGGACGATGGTGGCAGGACACGGCGAACCGCACGGAGGACGCCGTGGCGTGTGCGATGAGCGCCATTCGGAGGCTCGGCCTGACGGTGTCGCCGGCCAAGTCCGAGGCGCTGTGGTTCTTCGACCAGCGACGAAGAGGAACGCCTCCCACAGGATCGACGGTGAACATCGGCGGAGAAGAGGTCCCGGTGAGACGCCAGATGAGGTACCTGGGTCTCACGATCGACAGCGGATGGACCTTCGGACCGCACTTCGAGCAACTGGTCCCGAAGGCGACGGCCGCGGCCAACGCCCTGTGCGGCCTCCTACCGAACATCGGCGGAGCAGGATCGAGAGTTCGCCGACTCTACGAGGGAGTAGTCCGGTCCCGAGTTCTCTACGGGGCACCCGTCTGGGCCAGAAGCCTGGCGACCTGTCGCCGCAGCCTGACATTGCTGCGGAGGCTGCAGAGGACGACCGCTATCCGCATCGCGAGAGGCTACAGGACGACATCGTACGCGTCGGCGACCGTGCTAGCGGCGTCCCCGCCGTTCGAGCTGCAAGCCCTGGCGCTCGAACGCGTATACGAACACCAGCGGAGGAACCCGACGCCATCGGCCTCTGGCCAGCCGGCCTCGAACATCCGGGAGGAGGCGAAGAAGGAGGTCTGGGAACGATGGCGCTCGCAGCTGATCCGGGAGGACGCCGTGCGGCCGCACCGGGCCGTTCGCGCCGTGCTTCCCAACTGGGAGACGTGGAGGGATCGAGGCGGAGCACCGCTGACCTTCAGGATGACGCAGGTGCTCACCGGCCACGGAGTATTCGGCGAGTACCTGCTCAGGATTCGGCGAGAGGCGACGTCCGTCTGCCACCACTGCGAGGAAGAGGAGGACACGGCGCAGCACACGCTGGAGTTCTGTCCGGCGTGGGCGGAACCACGACGCGTCCTACGGCTCGAAATCGGCGAGAGCTTAGCCCCAGAAGCGGTCGTCGCGGCCATGCTGAGAGGGCGCCAGGAGTACGCCGCTGTCCGCACCTATTGCGAGCAGGTGATGCTGGCGAAGGAGCGGGCGGAAAGGATCAGGGAACGAGCTCGCGACCCGTCCAGGACATCGCAGCGCCCTAGGAATACCGCGCGCCACAGGGGCGCGACGCCACCACCGGCGCCGCCACGCCCGCCGTAGGAGCGCGTGGAAACCAGGAAGAGGCTTCAGGGGACGGGGTCCCAGAACGAAGCAGCAGGAGCGAGGCGCTAGGGGGCGTGGTCCCCCCCTAGCGGTCCAAGAAGAGCAGGACGCCTCCCTTCGACGAAAGGAGAGATAGACGCCCGGGGGTAACCGGTAGTAATTCGGGAGAGATCCCGGGTGCATCTCGACTCAGGCGTCAGGACAGGCCACCGTGGAGTTTTAGTCGGTAAGAGTCCGACACTACCCGCTAGCGGGTGTCCATGAGGATTTCTCCACGTAAAAAAAAAAAAAAAAAAAGGTTGGGGTTAGGTTGGGGTTAGGTTGGGGTTAGGTTGGGTTAGGTTGGGGTTAGGTTGGGGTTAGGTTGGGGTTAGGTTGGGGTTAGGTTGGGGTTAGGTTGGGGTTAGGTTGGGTTAGGTTAGGTTGGGGTTAGGTTAGGTTGGGGTTAGGTTGGGGTTAGGTTGGGGTTAGGTTGGGGTTAGGTTAGGTTAGGTTGGGGTTAGGTTGGGTTAGGTTGGGGTTAGGTTAGGTTAGGTTGGGGTTAGGTTGGGGTTAGGTTGGGGTTAGGTTGGGGTTAGGTTAGGTTGGGGTTAGGTTGGGGTTAGGTTGGGGTTAGGTTGGGGTTAGGTTGGGGTTAGGTTGGGGTTAGGTTGGGGTTAGGTTGGGTTAGGTTGGGTTAGGTTAGGTTGGGTTAGGTTGGGTTAGGTTGGGTTAGGTTGGGGTTAGGTTGGGGTTAGGTTAGGTTGGGGTTAGGTTGGGGTTAGGTTGGGGTTAGGTTGGGTTAGGTTAGGTTGGGGTTAGGTTGGGGTTAGGTTGGGGTTAGGTTGGGGTTAGGTTGGGGTTAGGTTGGGGTTAGGTTGGGGTTAGGTTGGGGTTAGGTTGGGGTTAGGTTGGGGTTAGGTTGGGTTAGGTTGGGGTTAGGTTGGGGTTAGGTTGGGGTTAGGTTGGGGTTAGGTTGGGGTTAGGTTGGGGTTAGGTTGGGGTTAGGTTGGGGTTAGGTTGGGGTTAGGTTGGGGTTAGGTTAGGTTGGGGTTAGGTTAGGTTGGGTTAGGTTGGGGTTAGGTTGGGGTTAGGTTGGGGTTAGGTTGGGGTTAGGTTGGGTTAGGTTGGGGTTAGGTTGGGGTTAGGTTGGGGTTAGGTTGGGGTTAGGTTGGGGTTAGGTTGGGGTTAGGTTGGGGTTAGGTTGGGGTTAGGTTGGGGTTAGGTTGGGGTTAGGTTGGGGTTAGGTTGGGGTTAGGTTGGGGTTAGGTTGGGGTTAGGTTGGGGTTAGGTTGGGGTTAGGTTGGGGTTGAGGTTAGGTTGGGGTTAGGTTGGGGTTAGGTTGGGGTTAGGTTGGGGTTAGGTTGGGGTTAGGTTGGGGTTAGGTTGGGTTAGGTTAGGTTAGGTTGGGGTTAGGTTGGGGTTAGGTTGGGGTTAGGTTGGGTTAGGTTGGGGTTAGGTTGGGGTTAGGTTGGGGTTAGGTTGGGGTTAGGTTAGGTTGGGGTTAGGTTGGGGTTAGGTTGGGGTTAGGTTGGGGTTAGGTTGGGGTTAGGTTGGGGTTAGGTTGGGGTTAGGTTGGGGTTAGGTTGGGGTTAGGTTGGGTTAGGTTGGGGTTAGGTTGGGGTTAGGTTGGGGTTAGGTTGGGGTTAGGTTGGGGTTAGGTTGGGGTTAGGTTGGGGTTAGGTTTTTTTTTTTTTTTTTTTTTTTTTTTTTTTTTTTTTTTTTTTTTTTTCGTGGAGGAAACCTTCATAGGCGCCCCGCGCCCTCCGGGGAGAGGGCGCTGGGTTAGGTTGGGGTTAGGTTGGGGTTAGGTTGGGGTTAGGTTGGGGTTAGGTTGGGGTTAGGTTGGGGTTAGGTTGGGGTTAGGTTGGGGTTAGGTTGGGGTTAGGTTGGGGTTAGGTTGGGGTTAGGTTGGGGTTAGGTTGGGGTTAGGTTGGGGTTAGGTTGGGGTTAGGTTGGGGTTAGGTTGGGGTTAGGTTGGGTTAGGTTGGGGTTAGGTTGGGGTTAGGTTGGGGTTAGGTTGGGGTTAGGTTGGGGTTAGGTTGGGGTTAGGTTGGGGTTAGGTTAGGTTGGGGTTAGGTTAGGTTGGGGTTAGGTTAGGTTGGGGTTAGGTAGGTTGGGGTAGGTTGGGGTAGGTTGGGGTTAGGTAGGTTGGGGTTAGGGTGGGGTTAGGTTGGGGTTAGGTTGGGGTTAGGTGGGGTTAGGTTGGGGTTAGGTGGGGTTAGGTTGGGGTTGGGTGGGGTTAGGTGGGGTTAGGTTGGGGTTAGGTTGGGGGTTAGGTTGGGGTTAGGTGGGGGTAGGTTGGGGTGGGTAGGTGGGGTTAGGTGGGGTAGGTTGGGGGTGGGTGGGGGGAGGTTGGGGTTGGTGGGGGTTAGGTTGGGGTTAGGTTGGGGTTAGGGTGGGGGTTAGGGTGGGGTGGTGGTGGTAGGTGGGGGGTGGGTGGGTGGGGGTGAGGTGGGGTTAGGTTGGGGTTAGGGGTGGGGGTTAGGTTGGGGGTAGGGTTGG